>NC_092070.1:4687500-5287500 GCF_039877785.1 Chaetodon trifascialis
AAACACACACAAACATGCAAAGATGTGCAGATACAGGGAAATGCAAACATAACGCATATTTCATTGACAAAGACAAAGAAAGTCCATCATAAACATTGTGTGTGCTTCAAGTCCAAACTCTATGACACTATAATGTACACGCTAACAGTCGTGTCATCAGGTTTTTTTTGTTTTGTTTTTTTTTGTGATCACATCAATAGTCCCATCATTGGCTTTGTTGTGCACTATTAACTAACTTAGGCTTCTGACTGTTTGTGTATGAAGGGGTGAGGCTACACACCTTTAGAGTACTCTGCCATCCCTCAGGGGTCTGTCCTTGGACAAGTCCTCCTCTCATTGTGCATGCTTTGTCTGGGTCATTTGTTTAGCCACTTTCACATGTCATATCACTGTTATGCTGATGATAAACAGATATATTTGTCTGCTAAACCCAATAACCTGAATCAACTCCATGATTGCTCAGCTGACACCAAAGAATTGATGTTTCTTAATTTTCCCCACCTAAAACCAGACAAAACAGAAATTCTTTTAAGTCGTCCTGATAACTTTTCCTCTGCAGTTGATCAGTTTCTTGGTCCATTTCAATCTGATATCAAATCTACCACTAATAATCTTAGTATAATCATTGATTAGTGTATGACTTTTGACCAACGTGTTACTAAGCATGTTGATCCGTCTGGTTTTCTTCAGCTAAGAAATATTGCAAAAATCAAATGTATGTTGTTTTCTACAGATCTTGAACTATTGATTCACAATTTCATTTCTTCTTTGATTATTGTGATTCCCTCTGCTGCTCAAGTTGCTCTAAACCATTTACAAAACCAGTTCAGAATGCAGCTGTCAGGCTATTAACTACAACTAGTCAAGGGTCCCACATTACCCCTGTTCTTCCTTCCCTGCACTGGTTTCCTTTAAAATGCACTTACTTAAAGTGGATTCATATTGACTAAACTGAATTTTAAGTGTCACCATTAAAATATGCAGTAAATAAGCACATCATTTCATCATAGTTTATTATTATTATTATTATTATTATTATTATTATTATTATTATTATTATTATTATTATTATTAGCTCTCTTTTATAATGATGCCCTGATGACAACTCATAAAACATGTTCATAATGGTCGATAATGCTTCAGCTCATTTACCTGACCCCCTTTATGCTAAGGTAGAAGGGAGAATTTAGGTTGCCTTCCACGAGTCAGGGATGCTTTCTGTTTCCACAATCACATTAAAAATGTAAGACGAGCATTCAACTAAAAATCAAACATAGTAATAACAGCCTTGGCTCTAACTGATCAGCCCCTGTGGACTTTTTTTTTTTTTTTTTGATCAACACAACTAAGAACACTTAGTTTTTGTAAAATGCTTCAATGAAAAGATCTGAATGCCACGTTTGTTTGCCCAGCAAGGTGCACTATGATTAGAGCCACAGGCAGATCAGGCATTTTCAAATATATAACCTGAAGAAATTAAATGTAGATTGAATGCAAATGTTGAAGTTATTGTCTGGCTGTTTTTGGCAGTTACCACATGATTTCAGGTGCATTATCGCCTCTTTCTGGACCGGACTAGAGTATAGCTGACCTTGATTTGTGGGTCTCTTGGAAAACAAAAACTCATTGCAACCAGATTTGTGATGTGGCCATTGAAGGTACAGTATGTGTGACAGAGAGTGCATTAAATCCCATTTGGAGTTGGCTTCTACTGACCAGAAGAGGAGCTGTGTGATGAGACACTTTGTTTGAATCATTGTCAGAAAGACAAACATGTCCACTTTCCCATACAGGACGTCGTCTCTGCTGGCTGTATTTCTAGTGTCCTGAATGAACAGGGTGTGTGTGGCAGTGCCTAGGCCTGCTGGGAAATGCTGAGCTGTAAATGTGTCAGACTGTTTGAAAGTGAAGCCATTTGAAAACAGCTTCCATCCTCTCAATGAAGCATGAAACATATTTTTAAAGTAGGAGTGCTGTTATTTCATGCTTTAAGGGTGTCAGGCTGAGTGCTGAATTGTGTCTTTCTCACATTCTTTCTTGCGTCGCTGTGTTTTCTTTTCCTTAAGACACCGCAGGGCCTCTGGATGGAAATTCACACTTTACATTCTAATAGTTTCTCACTCATCCACAGAGACTGCCACTGAGGTCAACATGAGAAATGGGTCAATCACCAGTATTACAAGAAAACAATCATCGGAGGTCATAGGTCACTGAAGCATGAAAGGAAATAGGAGAAATATTCTTATGCACTACAATTATCATGGGTTTCACAGGTAAAATTAATAAAGCCAAGGAACTCTTCTTTTGCACAGTTTTGTGGCGTGCACACACATACATGCACACACACACACACACACACACACACACACACACACACGCACACGCACACACACGCACACGCACACACAAGCCAAGTAATAAAAGTTACAAGCCAATAATCAATTATTCCTAAATTAATGAATATCCTGTCTTGTTGGAACACACCCACTCATCCAGCACAGCACAACTACAAATCACACACACATGCATGCACACACGCAGTGACACACACTCACACAGAGCCCACATTGTGTTTCAGTGCTGTCTGTTTGACTTATTTTGCTGGGTTTAATGAGAAATATCACATTACCACACATACTGTAAGCAGTGAAGGTTGGATGGAAACCAGGCTGAAGCACTTCTGAGAAACTGAACCCAGAGCTGCATCAATTACTTTTCACAAGTATGAGTGGCACTGCTTAGTAGAAGTGGGGGCAGCAGTTGTAGCCGCTGTAATCGGAGCAGCACTTGCAGCAGTAGACGGGGTAGCAGTAGTGGTAGTACAGTGGTTGCATCATTTAATGTAGTTGTTGCAGCAGTACTAAAAGTAGCAGTAGTAGTCATAGCAGCAGTAGTGCAGTATTTATATGAGCTACAGTACTTGTAATTCTATGCTGGTTGTAGTGGAAAAAATACAGTTTTTGTTTTTTCTTCTCACCCCTAAATCCTATTTTCCTATATGTTTGTGCCACATGGAGAAAGCAGATGATGCAGTGTCAGACTCGCAGTTTGTGTCCAAAAAGAATCCAATGGGAGAGAGTTTGACTGTTGACTGTTGCCGGTCATTTATTGTAAATTAAATGAAATATAAAAATAAAGATGCAAATGTTTTAAAGACTATAAATTATTTCAAGGGCAAGACAAAGGGAACAGGCTGCAGCAGGTCCAAGGGCCACGCACAGCACGTGTACTCCATTCACAGACATGGCAGTCAATGATGGTATGCCGGCCCGCCTTCTCCCCGTCATGCTCTACCAGCAGCCGGGTGGCACCGTCACCACCTGTAGAGGATGCACACTCATGCAATTCCACAAAATAAAAACAAAATAGAACAAATGAAATGAATAATGTACAACATAAAAACTTTATGTGGCTTCTACACTGGTGTTCGTCAGAATAGATATCTCAGGTCCCCCAAAAAGCCCCAAGTTCAATATAGCAATAGATCTTTGGCAAATCAATTGTGATGGGATTGTGGACCTCTATAGCACAAATCCACTGTCAAACTGCTCTGTGTTTCAGAGCAGGGACACTGTACACACTAACCAGGGGTGGGGATGTGGGTTCCACAGGGTCCTCTAGCAGGGTAATTTGACCATGAGTAACGAGCAACAGTAATAGAAACAGCAATGCTAGTAGCAATAGGAATAGACGTCATAGTGGTATAGGTACAACTAACTGACTGGTAGAAGAAGAAGATTATTTATTGCAACTTGTAACTTGTCAGTCACAACGTAGCCATGCCCTGAAGCTATAGTTTACTTTAAACGGGACCATAATTTATAAAATGAACATCATTCTGTGACGAAGAAGACTTAAAACTTAAAATTCAATAGGACAATGTTTACTGTGACAATAAATCCAGTGGAAAATTGGGTCATTTTGTCATAAACTTGCATATAATCTGACTTGGTGGAGACGGCCCCTGATGGCCCTTGGAAAGAATGCAGGTTCAGAAATGGAAGAAACCTCAGAAAGATCCACAGAGGAGCGATCCCTCAGAAATACAGAGCAACAAAACCACTGTATATACAGATTACAAAGACAAAACACACTGTAACCTCAAGGCAGTCTCGACAAACAGAAACTCTGCTTTTAAGAACAATTAAATGTACCATTTCAGAAGGGGCTGCTCATTATCTGTCCTCCCCGACTGTAGACGTGTATGGTTATTAATGATTGTGAGAGACCAAGCGCGCTCAAGCTGGAGTTATGCTTCTGCACACTGCATGCGAGCAAGGGTACACGGGTGTCCTTCAGACATGTTGTGTGTTAATACTTGTACAGAATGGGGGCATAACACACACTTCAGCTATGGAGTGCATCATGTCTAGAAAACCTCAATGTAAAGGAAATATACAGAACTTTACATACACAAAAATACAGTCTGAATTTCACCCCAGTGACAATGTAATCAAACCACTATCAACATAAAATAAATGATACAGAATTTGAACTGATCAGCATGATGGGGAGAATATTAAAAGCCTTGACGATGAATAAAAGAAATATAGAGGAAACACCCCAACAGGAAGTTGGATCAACCAGTCCCCACGACATGTGGTGGTTCGGGAGGTGTGTGTGTCATCTCCTGATCCTCTGTGACCTACAGCTGGCCATAACACCCTTCTCTGTGTACTATAGGCTCATAAAGATGTTAACATGTACGTCCACAGAAGCATAATTCCAGCTTTGGTCTGCACCTGAGTCAACACACAGTACAGGCCCGCTGGGATTCCTCCCGATCCTCCCAATTAGCACTTAACCACAGCAAGTACTGTAGCTATCCACACTTCAGCTGGTACATCTGATGACTTGGAACCAGACTTGAACCTGACTTGGAAAATTGGAACCAGGTGTGTTAATTCTAGTGAGAACAGTGCAGTAAGCTCCATATATCCCACACAGGATCGTACTGTTAATGATGGAATTATATAGATACTTTTTTCAAAGTCTACATTGTAAAATTTCACATCGGTCACATTTCTTATATATTCAAAACATTTCTGTGTATGCAGTACTGTCTTTGATGTGTACTACACATGCTGTGTCTTACACTGTTGTTTGCAGTTTGTTTTTCAGGTCTTTTAACCTGAAGGAGAACATGTTGATCAGTGTCAGTCTTCAAAAAGTCTGAGGCAGCAGCAGCAGCACTGTGAGGATCAGTGAGGTGTGTGTGTTTGTGTTTATGTCCGTTGCTTGCATCACAAAGGACTACGTGGTTGGTGTCTCTTCCTCAGCAACCCCCCATCATACACACACACACACACACACACACACACACACACACACACACACACACTTGTCCAATCCCTGGAGCTTGTGTTGCTGGAGGCTCCCTCTGGTGCTGTTAAGTGAGTCCTGAGTGAGACTGATGGGGGTCAAGACCCCCATACACACACACACTAATACACATATAAACATAAATGTACACACTCACAATACTGTCTTAAGCATTTCAAACATGTACAGAAACACTAATACACGCACATACACACACACACATACACACACTCACACACACACACACACACAGGACCAGAGCCTTTATCCTGAGGCACTACAGTGTCAGACCCCCCACCCAGAGCTGCAGCTGTGCCAACTCTACACACACTCTCGCCTTCTGACTGCATGCTGAGTCTGTATGTGTCGCTCCACACGTACATGATAACGCTTGTACGCGTGTGTGTGGTATATCAAAATGTGCAAGTGTATGTATGCAAATCTGAGTGTGTAATGCTTCTGTGTGTCTTTTGCATACGTGTGTGTGTGTTTCTGTGTTTCTGTTTGTGTGTGTGCGTGTGTGTGTGTGTGTGTGTGTGTGTGTGTGTGTGTGTGTGTGTGTGTGTGTGTGCGCGTGTGTGTGTGTAAAAGGCCACAAGCTCACCAGGCAGGACAAACAACAAACCTCATGTCTCCCTGCAGCAATGTCTTCCTTCCTCATTTTTCCTGTCGTGTTTTCATCTTTTTTATTAACTATGAACTGCTATTACAATACAAATATATAGGTATGCATATGAATAATTAGCACAATATACGTAACACACACTATACAGTAATAATACTAATACTATGAAGTATATATGATAGAACTTGGAGAGACTACCATGATATAGCATATAATGCCATAATATAAAAGCAAAATAATATACAATAGTAATAATAAAGTGATAGGCTGGTCTGCTGGCCTCATCAGTCTTGATACTGCCTCTCCACCGTTCAGCTGAGAAGAATAGTTCACTGGCTAATACCAGAATGCCGCCTCAGCCAGTGCTGAATTTATCTGCCCTTTAGTTTTCATTTATAATGTTCAGAGCATTTCAACCAGGTATCTGATTCTGACCACCTAACTGTAGTCACTTAACGTAGGAACTAGTTACCTCAATGCTTGTTGCTCTGAGATTTTAAAGTTAGTGCTTGCCCAGTGGTGATTTTAGGATTCATTGTGTGTACTCTTGTCTAAATGTGAGGGGTATGTGGACAGTGGTGAAGGTGGTGGGATGGCCCCGTGTAGTGCACTGGAAGATTAACACGTATGGGCATCATACTATGAGGTTCTCTGTCAGGCTTCTGTACGCCTTGTTGTCCTTGCTGTTACATCCAACAATAGAGAAGTCATCACAGAACTTTTAGAGGTGGAAGCTTCCTGAGTAGAAGAGGAAATCTCAGGTGTAGAGTGCGA
This sequence comes from Chaetodon trifascialis, assembly GCF_039877785.1. NCBI lineage: Eukaryota > Metazoa > Chordata > Actinopteri > Chaetodontiformes > Chaetodontidae > Chaetodon > Chaetodon trifascialis. The sequence continues at coordinate 4,694,222 of NC_092070.1, forward strand.
ATTGCAGTGGCGCCAGTGTACTTCTTGGCTGCATCAGTGCTGCTCAGCATCACCTCCGAGATGCATCCATCCAAGCGGACATACTGCAGCTGGCCGCTGAAGTAGGCTGTAAGCCACCATAGTGATATGGTTTCTCTGTCAACAGTTTGTTTTTAGAGCTGGAGGTTGTTGTATGCTGTACACATTGTAATGCCCATAAAGACTGGGTAGATTTGTGATATTGGGCTATATAAATAAAATGTAATCTGGTCATTGTCCTGTACTGAAGTGCAACATGAGTCTCTAAACTGCCACAGTTACATGACTCAAATGTATAATGTAAATGTGAAATCCAGATCGTCATACACACTTCATTTAATTAAGAGAACAGAACCGTGGAGCTTGTGGGTCAATAACTGCCCACATAGCATCAATCCAGCCCTATTAGCAGTGACATGAGGCTAATATTGTTACCAGTACTGTTATGCCATTTGTCTGACAAGACATCAATGGTCCACCCGGCTGTCAATTTTTCTCACTATTTCTTACCTTCTCAAACACTTTATCCGTCTCTATTAGTTATACACATTGATGCCCTGAGTTAAAGGTGTTGGCCTTATACTGTGATAGTTGATTTCCTTTTCCCTCCTCTTGTCTTCTGATAGGTGTCAGATTCTGTTTTTTATTTGACCAATGGTGTTACCGTAGAGAGAGCATCTGACTCTGGCACCAGAGACCACTGTTGGCATCCTGTCTCCATCCAGCAGTCCATGTTGGGTTCTTTTCCATGACCACAATGTCTTCCCGAGGTTAACTGACTAGCTGAAGTAGTTTCTTAAAAAAATGTTCAAATGGATCATTTTGGAGGGCAATGACGAGCAGCTTGTTTTGTCATTTCAGATGGAGGACTTTGGTGTGTGTGATCTTTGCCAGGCTGTGTCTAATACAGCTCATAAGTGTATTCTGTTTGTTTGGCAGTTTATCTGACTGAATGTCTGATTTTTAAGTTGAAGGATTAAGTTTATTTATACAGTGCCTTTCTGGATCACACATCACAAAGTGCTTCAGAATAACAGATAAAAGTGTCAGTATAAAAATAATAGATAGAAGAAGTTAACAATATATAACTGGAATTTATTAGGTGAGATTATCGTGTATGGATGTTATGCTCTGTGGTCCACATGCATTAGGCCATATTGTGTATTTTTTACATGTATGGTTCTTTGTTGTGAGTTGTCTCCCTGCTTCCTCTGTTTGCAAATACACTTACTAATACGTTTATGTAACACCGTGTTTAAAGGCCATCTCTTTGAGTTTCTTTCTCCATTTTACCTCCCTCTCTCTCTCTCTGTGCTATATGTAATATTGTTAGGTATACATTAATGCCATTTATTTTGGGAGGCATCAGTGATCTTTGCCCAACCGTCAATTTCTTTTCCATTTCACTGTGCTTCTCCTTTCCCTCACTCTCATTCACAATATCGTTACTAATACATTTATGTCATTAGTTTTCCACCTACGTGTCAATTTCTCCTCTCCACTTGGGTGATTCTGAAGAGAAAATCATTGATTGTGAACAGACGTCAGTGCAGAACACGCAGATCAATAGTTCACTTCTGGGCAGCTTCAGGTCGGATCAGGCAGGGCCCAGATGTTCCCAACATCAGGTAGTGTTTTTTCCTCATCCAGTTTCTTCAGTCTGAAATCTTCTCAGCCAACATCAAGTACACCTGTGAAACCAGAAATGTGCTCTAACATTACTGTACAGAGTAAAACCTGATCACCAGCAGCGAAAATCAGTCAAAATGCTTGATGTCAAACATCTACAGGTAAGTCAATGTAGCTGAAATCGGTCACATAAAATTAGTAAAAGTACCTGCCACCATGTCATTTATGTGTGTACAAGACAAGTTATGCTCTATATGTTGCTTGGTGCCTGTCCAGTAGGCTGAATATTTATGTTTAATCTCATTTATGATAAATTTCTTGCTAGCTATGCTACAAGACGCTCACAGATGCCTTTTACGCAGCTGCACCTGCATTTGTGAACCCTTTCATAAAAAAAATCTTAGTGAGAGTTGCAGTTGAATAGTAATGCTGGTAGCCCATGTGAGGTCTCATTAACTTATTTCAAGAGGCTAAATATAAAGTAGAGCCTGTTCTTCACTTTGCTCTCTATGCATTAAATCTTTTTTTTTTTTCAATTATGACGAAACACCTGCAAAACTAATGACCTTTTCATTTAGCTCAGCTGTAGTTACTAGCAAATGGTAACATGCAAACATGTGAATCAAAGATGATGACTACAGTAGACATTATACCTGCTAAACATCTGCATGTTTACATCCACCATTTATCCCAAAGCATCAACTGCAGAGGGCTGTTAACTCCGAAACAATGTATTATATTACGTACATTCAATGTTGTCACCCGTAAGCTCCAGTGTGTAGGATTCTGTGGCATCTAGAGGTGAGGTTGCAGATTTCAGCTGACAAAATACCCCTAACCTCATCCTCCCCTACTGTGGCAGCAAACAATGTCTTTGGTTTGTCTCTTCTGGGCTACTGTAGAAACGTGGCAGCGCTCCATGGACGAGGACCCTCTCCCTCTGTAGATATAAAGAGTTCATTCTGAGGTGATGAGACCCCAAGGATTCTTATTTTAAGGTCATTGCACACTGATGAGAAATTAAATACGAATGTTATATTCCATTTCTGCCAACAGTTCCCCTTAAATCCTACACACTGGATTCACACACACTGGACTGTTAAAATTTACACTCTCAAAAATGCAACCACTGCCTCAGACATCGTACACACTTTCTCCTCATATTTAGTTCTCCCTCCTCTCCGCTGTGTGTCTAACTGTTCTCTGTAAATTTCCATTCATCCTCTTTCTCTGTCTCTCTCATTGTCTTTCTCTGTCTCTCCCTCCAGGATGCAGAGGGTGTGTTAGGTAGCTAATGGCTGGAGGCTTTTTATTCCTCCCAGCCTCTAATGTGGTGCACACACACACACACATACACACATACACACATACACAGATGGACACGTACACACCCAAATCCCGCTGTGACATCATGATGGAGTGTCAGGTGCTGCTGGCTAATTTCTGCCTCAATGTGTGTGTGCAGGAGAGGTAGAGTGGATGGGTATGAATACTAAACAGCCAACTAATGATATCTATTTTGTGTGTGTGTGTGTGTGTGTGTGTGTGTGTGGGTGTGTGTGTGTGTGTGTGTGTGTGTGTGTGTGTGTGTGTGGGTGGGTGGGTGGGTGGGTGTGCGTGCGTGCGTGCGAATGTGCAGCAGCTAGCTAATGATATCTATTTTGTTAGTGAACAAGCCCACTGTGTATCTCTGCAGAGACAACTGCTGTTTTTCACCTCTCCTGCTGACTGCACACACACACACGCTCACACGCACACAAAGGTAGAATACACATACCACCATAAACACTCATTCTGCTCCCACAATGCATTTAGGCAGCCTGACATACAAAATGGCTGTGGGTAGAAATGAGGGATGGTGAGATTCCAGTATCACTGAGCAAAATGGATGTGCATTGTTTCTTGTTATTTTCATGGGAATAAGCAGAACAACGTTTTCTTGCATTCGTTTTAACGCCCAAGTTGAAACAGAGTCAAATGACACAGTTCCTCTGAAAAAGAAGGTGCAACATGCAGTGATTTGGTATTGCTTTCAAACCTTATAATAACTGTTGTCTCAAAGTATTGTGATGTTATTCTAGCACAAAAAACATCCAACATCAGGGTGGGGCAGATCAGAAAAAGCTCAAAGGAATCATATTTGTATTATAGATTCAGTGTCTTTTAGAAGGTGAGGACAACCTGTTTTGCTGTATAAGTAGGAGGATCAGTGGAAGAACTTGTCAAACAGCACCCGACAATTTATTGCAACTTTCTGCAACATACAGTCACACCCACTTTATGCAGCGATTGGACAGATGTGTGAAGGTGTGAAAACAGGCAGGGGTTTAATTTCTCTCTCAAGCTCTCTGTATTCATTCTTCCCACAACTCCTTCTGTCACTTTGTGTGTAAACAACAGAGAGCAACACCAGGAATGGCTTTGTGAGAGCTTATTAGTGTGCACCATTATCCATATTTTTTGTGATTCATCATGTCTGTCGCCCCTCTCCCCTCTACCTCTACCAGTCAGAACAGGTATAAACATTTTGCATTTAGATTTGGTTGGATAACATGTTGTAAAACCTCTCAAATATTCAGGCTTTTTTTAGGCAAAATGAAAAAAAGTTGAATTATGGTATATGAAAAACTCCATTTTTTTACATCATGAGTTCTATTCTGCTCAGTCTAAATCGTGTTCTGTCTGTCTTTGATTGTCTCTGTATGACACACACACACACACACACACACATCACACACACACACACGCACGCATGCACACACACACATCACACACACACACACGCACGCACGCACACACACACACAGAGCCTACAACTACCCTTCCCTGGTGTCATGACCTTTGACCTCCCCTAGTGATGTCATTCCTTTGGCTTGAGGCAAATTGACCCTCTGGAGACATGGATACAGGAAGCCTCAGTTGGTGTGTGTGTGTGTGTGTGTGTGTGTGTGTGTGTGTGTGTGTGTGTGTGTGTGTGTGTGTGCGTGTGTGTGTGTGTGTGTGTGTGTGTGTGTGTGTCTGCCTCAAATGTGTACATATTGTTCTGTAGGAGTTGTGCATGTGTGTGTTCAGTGTGTGTAAGTCCTTGCTCTGTGTGTGGCCCTGCTGGCCCATTGGCACACAGGACCTGCTGCTGTCCCATAATCAGATTGTAATATTCCAAATGAAATTAGCAGAATTCTGTGGCAGATTGTGACTAATGGAGAACAAAGTCTGCCTCTCTCTTACACACACACTCAAGCTCACACACATGCACAATGGGGGTCTCTATCTCTCTTCATTGCTCATTATCTCTCTTAAATCTATGTAGTGGCAAGCGCAAACGCGTGCACACACACACACACTCACACACACACACACACACACACACACACACACACACACACACTCACACACACTCACACACACAAATGCACAGAGGTTCTGGCAGACACAGTACACTCTCTCTCCTTTATCTCTCGCATACACACATACAGACATGCACACAAACACATACATATACACATACACACACACACTTCTCAGGATGCCGTTCATCACTGTGGCAACAGCAGCAGGCTGGGAGGCTGACCTTTCACCCCTCAGGAGGTCAGGTCCCAGAGGTCGGCATGGCAACGATCCCTGTTGTTTGAAAAGGAAGACGTGGACATCTGGCTGGAAACAAGGAGGGTCTGTCTGCGTTGCTTTTTTGTGCATGTATGTTATACCTATACTGTAATATATGCAGTATATATACATTTTCTCAATTGTTCATCAGCTTTTTTAGTGCAGGGGTGGAGGACAACCAGCCTTCTGGTGGTATACAGCCTGAGAGACTGCTTGATATGGCCTACAAGGCAATTCCTGTATACAAACAAACCAACTCAGAAATACAAAAAAACTCTAGACTTTCTCTGTCACAAAAGAAAAAAGCACAAAATCGTAGGCTAACACGTCCTCCCGGTGGTCCCCTCTGGCTGTATGTCTGTGTGCGTCATGGTCAAGGTGAACGTAACACGTACACAGCAGTTACGTGTCATGATGACATGCATCATGACAACTGTCAAGAAGAAAAAGGAGAGCAGAATGCTGCACTTTCCTGGAGAAATGGACAAATGATTATTAAAAGGCAAGCCAGTGTGTCTAAGGGACACACTCGCAGTGATGAAAAGGGCTAATCTCACCAGTCATCACAGCGTGAAACATGCTGAACTGGATGAGCTGCACTGACAAACGCACTTGGAAAAAGTTGCCGTTTTACTGTACAGTTTGTACGCCCAACAAGCAGCTTTCACAAGGCCACATTCTGACAGTATTATGCAGGAAAGTTTTGCGGCGAGCGCGTGAATAACTAAGAAGCTGAAACCTCATTCAGAGGGAGAATTTGGGAAGGAATTCCTTGTGCTGGTTCTTGCACTGGACAAATTATTCCGAAGTACCGCTGTAGAGGGAATCACTGATATGGCACATGATATTGGAAGAACACTGAAGGACATTGCAATAAATGTCAATTTCTTTCTCTGGCCTGCATTGAAACAACATTCATAACAACCGCCCAACTAGCCAGGAACTGTTGTCTTCGGAGGCCATGCATGGCCCTATCAAAGGGGAGGATTTGTTTGAGCAAGTGCAAAACTTCATCAGACATTTGGTGAGAGGTTTCAGGACATGACAAGTAAACAAAAGCAATCAAATATACAGTATTTGCTATAAAGTTTAATGTGTGTTGTTTTTTTAGCATTTTGACATGTGTAAGACAGTTTAACCACCTTGTTAATGTTCACTATTGAGGGTAATATAATGCATTACAATAATATATTACTTTTCCAACAAGGTAACAGAATAATGGTCAATTGCAACCTCTTCCTCAGACTCTGCCTGAACTTTTCCCTGCCAGCCTGGTACTCCTGTGTGGATTTTGTCTGCTGTCAGTAGACTTGTTTCTTATTACACCGATCTGTCTGGAAGTCATGCATTTCAGTCCTTATCTTTGTTACTGAGCTGTTACATCTGATCTGTTGGTCACTGAGCAGGTTCATGGTTAAAGTTCACGCTGAAATTAACAGCCTTTTTTAAGCTCAGTGTTTTGTTGACTCATCCACCCACCCCGATCTCCTCCCTGCAGACTTTACTCCCCTCATAACTCGTGTCGTTACTCTTTTAGGGTTCTTCACAGTCCTAAAACTGAGACCTGGACCTGGCCTCTTCTCGAATGTTAAAGACCTGACCCAGCTGAGCTCAACAACTACTGCAAAATTTGTGTCCTTAGCCAAACCCAAAGCCATATTTTAGCATTATTTAATCTATTACTGATGGTCACCTTGCCAGGAAATGGGAGCATGGGAACTATGGTATGGTTAACAGCTGGTAAGGTTCAGGCTATAACCCATTAACATCAGGCCACTAAAACATTAGTTGCACATGTGACCAGCGTTAATTGGTCTAAAGCAGACACACAGTGGGCCACTGCATCAAAGGCTGGCATGTTCCACACCCATACACCAATCCACCCTCCAAACTCTTACTTTCCATCGCTCTATGTGCTGGATAAGGCTTACTGCTTCCTTTCACTGGACATGAATCATAAGCTCTCTAACTTGATATTGGGCTGGACAAGGTGAGTCTACTTGCAGCACATGACATGTGTAGACACTTACAATTAGCACAGTCTAAAAGAAAAGAGAAACATTTTATGTCACATTTGAAGATGGAGAACTCAAGCCAATACTGGCCCTCACTGCTGCAGCGCTGTATGTCAGGTCTTCATGATGAAAGAGATGTTTAATCTCAACGACACATGGTTGAATCTGATTAAATGCAAGTTATCTGACGTCACATTAAAAGCCTCAACTTCTTTTTGTTTTCGTTTTGCTTTATGGATTGACAGCACTGCCTCACCCCTTACTGCTCCAGCGCCCTATGTGCTCTGCCAGCTGTCCGTCACATCAGTTCCCACCGATGACCCTTTCCCATAACCCCTTCCTCCTACACACACGCACACACACACATCCACACACAAAGAGAAAGAGAGAGAGGGAAAGACGGAACGAGAGGGAGAGATACTCTTTTACCTAAAATGGTGTCAGTGTTAGAAGTATCAATCAAAATGACAGACACACAGACAGGAATTACACAAATAACCACACACACACTCACACATACAGTAAATACACACACAGCTACACACTCTGTCTCTGTCTCTCTCTGTCATGCACCCATGCAGACATATAATCACTCCCACCACCACCAAATACACAAAACACACACACACACTCACTCTCTGTCTCTTTCTCTAACACACACACACAGACACACACACACACAGAAGCAGCCAGTGTGAGTATGAGTGATGGTTTCAGCTCGTGTCTATCCATTACAGCGGTCTGGCTGCAGACAGGTGAGCAGGCTGATACATGAGCAGGGCTTTATCTGCACTCACCGACTCCCCACGCCGTTTCATTCAGCGGCTCGCAGAGTTAACAGCCTCAGCCACCCTCCTCCCGACACACACACACACACACACACACACACACACACACACACACACACACACACACACACACACCACCTTCATCTCCACAAGGAAAGGAGATTCTAAAAATGCAGGTACAATTTAAAAATAATTTCATTATCAGAATTTCATATTAATGGTAGCTGATGGAGAAACATGAGGTGGGTGTTATCAACCCTCCACACTGGCCCGATCACTCACTGTTGTCTTTAATTGGTAATCATACTCACACAGCAGGTGAAGAGTTTGTTTCTCAGAAATATATTTACGTGTGCAGTTTGGGAAAAAAGCAATTAATTTAAATAGATTAATTACCTTAAGTTCATAATTCAAGTTAAAGTACAGAGCGCTTTGGAATTCAGCACTTGCAGGCAGGATGAAAAAGTAGCTATATTTGTTGGGTGTCACCTTTTTAAATGATCTATATGTCATACTGAGACCAGACTTTTCATCATTTTTAATAAACTAGCTTTACTTTAAACTACTATGGCATAAAAAGGGGCTGCCTCTATTATCGTCATGCATTTTGGAGGAATGATTAAATAATTTAAAATGTTACCTTTGTGTAAACGGCTGATGAAAAAACGCTTTTATTGGTTTTTAATTTCAAAGTAGTCAGAGGAGGTATCACATTTTTTCAAGCCACACGCTGCAACTCCAACTCAAATTCAAACTCTATTGTACATAAGTATCCACACAAAGGGAGTGTTTTAGCACTAAAACCAACAGCAGAAACAATCCAAAGCACAGACTGCTGAGGCTCAAATGGACCAACCACAGAACGCTGTGAGAGGAGATTTAACATGAATTCAAAAGCTAAACTACTAACAAATCTATCTGCTGGGCCTAAACAGCTCAGGAAGTGAGCTCATGATCAGCTTGTACTTATCATTTCCCATGGTAACACATATGTATGTCAGCATGTGAGTGCAGGAATTTCCCCTGATTAGTCAGACTGTTAAAAGCAGGTAAAACGACTTTGAGAGTTCATTAAGTCCATTAAAAAGTGTGTGAAGTAGCCTCTTGTTCTGTCTTTACCTGTCAGTCATTATTTATAACATCGAGTTGACTTGCAGTCAGTACTAATAGTGTTTAGAATCAGTTATTTCTTGTTGAGGTCTTAATGAGCACCAGAAGTGGTGGTCATTAAGAGAGAAGGTATATGTTCCCATAAGGTGCAGTAATGTTCTGCATACAACTTCCTGTCAGTCACCACAATTAGGCTATCCTCGATGGATCCATGTTGCAATAATTATGCAGGATGACATCACGAAAACTGTCCAATCAATGAGCTACCTGTCAGTCTGGATAACTCATATCTTCAAATTTACAGCTCTTGGCTTGTTTGTAATAAATCAGTGTGAAAATGTGCAGGACCTGAACTGAAAGACTACAAGGTATGTTTTTTTTTCTGTTGGTCTGGACCAAGTGAAGTGAACATGTGAAAGTGCCCTGAGTGACACTGGATTCTATTGGTTTTTTAAGACTTGGTTAAATGCACATGAAAGATAACAGTGTTTTATGAGGGTTTATGTGCTACTCTGGTAACTTCCAGTAATTGCTGAGTTTGAGAGATGCTTAGAGGTACATTTTGTTACCTTTGGACAGGCTAGCTGTTTCTCCCTGTTGCAGGTCTTTATGCTAAGCTAACTGGCTGCTGCTGGCGGCAGCTTCATATTTACCACAAGTATGATGACAATTCTCGGGGGGAGTGTGAATAAACATTGAACTAGTCCTTTAATATTTTATTCCACAGTATATTTATTAATGCCCTTTCATCATCACTGTTTAAACAATATCTGATTCATGACGGCTTTTGCAGCTGTAAACATGTTCTGTCTAATCTATTATCAGAGTCCTCAGGAACTGTCCTCACCTAATTATTAAGAAATAGTTGAATAATTGTTTCTTGTTATGTCCCATTCCGAGACAACTTTGTGATCAATTCAGTCAAAGACAAAGACACACATGCCCTGTGCAGTGTCAAGTTTTTGGCACACACACTCCTGTTTTAGAGGAATGGATGGTGGTGTCACACACCAAGCACTGTTTAACTTCAACCACTCTACAGAGCACAGTGCAGTGTGTGTGTGTGTGTGTGTGTGTGTGTGTGTGTGTGTGTGTGTGTGTGTGTGTGTGTGTGTGTGTGTGTGTGTGTGTCATATCCATCCATCAATTTCATTGATTGCTAACAGGAGGTGCCCATGGCCCTCCTGCTTCTTGATTGGCCAGTCCCCATGGGCTACCAGCATGCACTGGGGTAACATGGTGAGACTAAAATCACAAGTCAATGAAATTAAACACTGCAAATAAAAACAATATTTAGAACTGCAATGCTGATTGTTTTTTTCTGGGTAATCTCATCTTCAAAAGTCAAACATACCACTGGTGGCCACTTGGGGGCGACAGTGAGAGAAAACACCTTGTGGACTTTTTTATTAGAGTCTTTTACATTAATACACATAAGACAATAACATCAGAGTGGAGAGTTGTCGTTTTAAAGCTCTACACACTCTCAGAGAAGCTGATGCTCAAAATGAATGAGGAGCCTTTCCTCACCCAACCTTGGAGGGAGATTCAGCAGTGTTTTGCTGCAAGCTTCTAGCAGCTAAAGAGCGGGCTTCAGAGGTCTGCGAAGCTCATTTCTGTATAATGTCACACCCTAAGATTTGTTTCAGGCTTGTAGTCTTCAGCCCCAACTGACTCTGACTCAAGTGGCATCACTTGAGGATGATTATCTGACTGTGCACAGGTCCCTTTGGAGTAACGAGCACTTAGCGCCTCGCAGTGTGTTTGTCTGTGAACTTTACTCTTTCATTTCACGTTCATTAAAACTGCCTCTACAAAATAAGATAACAGTCCATTTTTGTCCTTTTTGACAGCAGGTCAATTTGGAAAATTGAAGGGAGTAATGGAGCCACAGTGAGCTGTTAGATGAGGACTGCACGCAGCAGCCTGCAAACCTCCAGCTTCTCAGTGAGGTAACATTCAGTTTCACTGTTCCCTGCTGCTAAAATCAGATCACGGTTGCTCACATAATGATGGAGAAAGACTAATCATTGCCTGATTTGCTTATTTATGCAAGAACCATTTGTTTTACAGCCCCCAGAATTATGTGACCTGTAGTATTAAATTGTATTTGCTGTTACCACCAGTGACTACAGGTTTTGCAAAATCAACCATGACTGAAATCTAATTGAGACAAGAAAAAGATAAAATAAGCAAATAAATAAAGACTCTTGGCTTCTGTCTGTGTCTGTGTTGACTTCATATGACAGGAAAGACTTATGAAGAGTATTCACAAAGAACATTCTCTCAAATCAGACTAAAGGCACATTAATAGAGAGTATTAACCCTTTTGTAATGCATGTCAGGATCTATCAATATTTTTAATCAACTCATTTGATTAGTAATTTTAAGCCACAAGATTCGAGCTCATGATCATAAATTATTATCGCATTAAATGTAGTAAATAGAGATCTAGAACTAGAAATGTTAGGTTGATTTGACCTTTTTTAACTGCCGTGTTTCTCAGATGTCAGCATGTGACAAGATGATTTTCATCGTGTATAATAAATAAATAAAGGTTTTCAGAAAAAGGAAAAAGTGCTTTGCGTGTTTCTGTTCAAAATGAATCAAACTGAAAATAAAATGCATGAAACACTGGACACAAAGGAGTTAATTATGTCTGACAATACACAACATTCTGACTTGCACCACAAAGTGAAAGCATGAAAAATCACATTCATTAAGAACAAGTACACACACACACACACACACACACACACACACACACACACACACACACACATTGACCTGAACCATATTGTTGCCTAGACAAACTACATAAATGTATTCCTGCATGATACAGCCTGAAGCGTTCTCCATTACCATAATAATTCATGGTGGTAATTTTCTGCTTTTCCATATAGCTTCACTGTCAGTGTTATGCTTCTGCAAGAGAGACCACAGACACAGAAACACTCCTTGTAGTCCTCCTTTGCATTTATCCTAATGTCTTTCCTGTCCTCTCTCTGTTCTATGATCAGTCTTTATGTCAGACACTGTGACCTTTGACCTTTTACGTCCATCTACAGCTGAAAGGTTATTTTCTAAGCGCTTTAATTACTACACTCTATTCTGGTTTAATTTCCTGAAAGGATTATTATTATTATTATTAATGACAATACTAGCTCTCTCTTTTTTTAATTGGTTACTCGCAGTTTGCGTTTTCCAATCTCATTACACAGCTCATGAACCAACATGCAGCACAGCACAACAGTTAATCTCACATGCAAACTGGCACAAAGCAAGATTCAACTGCATCCTGTGGGTTGACGAGCATGGTTGCATTTCTGTATTAGTCGCTGTGCTATACAAGTATGCGTAGTGAATATATACTACATTTTATTGCTTTACTGGAAGTACTTTAGTGTAGGAAAATAAAGCCCATACAGAAACACATAGCAGCCTTTCTGATTCGACCTACATGGGTAGTACAATTCATGCAATAAGGAAAACTAAATCATGCTAAAATAAATGCTACTTCAAAGACAATAGTGGCACATATTTATGCACATTTAGAATTCATTGTGAAAGGAGTAAGTGTTAGAGTTCACAAACGTCCTGATACGAGATCTGATCCTGATATAATTATCAGGTGTTTTAGTTGCAATACTGTATTTTGGATGGTGGTTTTACTGTACCGAGCTGCACGTAGGTAAAGAGAACAGTGTGAAGAGTTTCCACAAAGGGAACTGTGCACAGAAATCTGTGTTAACAATGATCAAAAGCTATTGGTAATGGGTAAAAAAAATATTCATTTCAAGCAGTTGCTTCAATATCAAATTAATTCACTTATGACAAAATTGCCATTGTCTGCCTTTTATTAAATATATATGTATATATACTTATATCTTTAAATGAGGAGTAACACTGAGCCAAAGCTGGTCTATTGTTATGCAGATCACATCAGGTGAGTGTATGTGCGTGTGTGTCTGTGTGTTTGTATCAGATAGCATGTAATGAATTCATTAGCTAGCATTTATTAACTGGTCATTTGCATAAAGCTACAAAGACAAAGCTGGGCAGCCAACAGAGATTTGATTTACATGAAAAGAGTGGACCTCAAGTGTGTGTGTGTGTGTGTGTGTGTGTGTGTGTGTGTGTGTGTGTGTGTGTGTGTGTGTGTGTGTGTGTGTTTGGTGTGTACGCACGCGTGTGTATGTCTGCACACATGATTTTATGCATGCATGCTGGTGCTTGTGTGTGCATGAGAGAGAGATCTAAATCTCAATCTGCTACACATCCTTAAGATGTGTGCATGCATGAATATGTGGTTGGTGTGTGGTGTTTTCTCATGTTGTGGGGACATAAATCTGTTTACACAGCCATACTGTGGGGACTGACCTTCATTATGGGGACAACAAACATGTCCCCATTGATCATTGCATTTTAGGGTGAGGCTTGTGTTAAGGTTAGTGTTAGGTTTAGTCTTAGGTAAGTCATGGTTATGGTTATGGTGAGAGCAAGTCTCCAGATATGAAAGTAAGTCTATGTAATGTCCCCAAAAGTGTGTGTGTGTGTGTGTGTGTGTGTGTGTGTGTGTGCGTGCGTGCGTGCGTGCGTGTGTGCGTGCGTGCGTGCGTGTGTGTGTGTGTGTGTGTGTGTGTGTGCGTGTGTGCTTGCGTGTGTGTGTGTGTGTGTGTGTGTGTGTGTGTGTGTGTGTGTGAGTGCCAAAGTAGGTGTGTCTGGACTAATGACTGTATGTGAACGCTTACACACCTACATAAAGCAGAAGCTCAAGCCAAATCAGGCATACCAGTGGCATGGATGTCATCTCATAAGCACATTTTTAAAATAATGTTTTCATCTCAACAGTGTGTTTTTTGTATTCACTGTACATGATTATTATGTAAACACAATGTTCCAGTGTAGACTGTATATTGTGGCAGTTACAAAACAAGAAATCAATGTGCTTTAGTGGAAAATGTCATGGTGTCCAACTATGGACCCCTATAATGTTCAGTATTAAATTAATTGATAAATCATTATAAATTACCATATTAATAAATTGTTCAAAGATTTATTTGTGAAATAATTGAAGAAATTATTATTAAAACTCAACATCCTGTTATAAAATTACATCCCATTATTCTTATTTGCATGAAAGTTTCATAGGAGTTTGCTGTTATATACTGTATATTAGGACATTGTACAGTCTACATGTCAATCAACTGCAAGTATAGAGAGCCCAGGCAGGTGATGACAACAGGATGTAGGTATGCCATGTAAAGTTGTTTAGTGCACTTGAGTAATTGCAATATGAAAACAAAAAATGCAATCTTGGTTCAGACTTTCAGGCCTGAAAAAGTCCTTAGTTACTGTATGTATGTACTGTGTTTATTTACAAGAACAGAATCATGTTGATTCAGAATAGAACTGCTTTTGTTGTTCCTCTAGCTAACAGTTGCTAACTGGCTAAATTTGGTAGCAGGAGTTGACTTTGAGTCTGACTTTCTCAAATCAGACATAAAAAATGCCACTATGACTTTAATTTTGTTGAAAATGACCATCTTGAATGACCATAAAATGTCTATAATAAATGGTGTTAAATAAAATAAATGATATCCAGTAACACTCATGAAAGTTAATGGCAGAATAACATGTCATGATAATGAGGCTTAATTATTTCTGTACTTTCAGAATTTGTTCAAATTGTGTATTTGTGCATTTTTGACTATTTATCCATATGATTATTAATCCCTAGTATGTGATTATGTTGATTGTTTTATTATTTAACATTGAACACCCTGTTAATGCGTTTCAGACTATAACTCAGGAATACTCCAGCCACTTTGAAACTTTTTAGAAAGTTTTGACTACTAAAGCAGATTTATGAGATAGAGAAGAAAAATTTTAGCTGTCTCATAACTTTGTCCCTTTAAACCAGAATATTTCAATCAAATACTTTTGATTTTACTTTATTTGATTGTTATTTTCCTGACAAAAAGTGGCTTTTGAATTGACATTTGAAGTAAACTTAATTTCTTTTATTATTTTGTCCACTTTCATAACATTACATATACTGAAAATGCTGTTTAGAGTAATTAGCATATTATTATTAGCATGATTAGTGTATGCCATTGGTATAAAGTATTTTCCAAGGGTGAGTTCATCACAATTCACACCTCAAGAAGTCAAGGCATGCAGATGTGCATATGTTTTGATACCACTATTGAAACTTGTGGAGATGAAACAATGGCATGGGATTATTATTTTTGATTGTGGTGCTTAAAGCATTAAAAAAAAGGGGGGGGGGGGGGGGGGTGTTTGAAAAACTGAAAAACAATGTCAAGAACCAAAATTAGGCTCTGAGACTTTCATTTGTCCTCTGACATGATATAATGTCTTTGTGAAATAAGTGACTCTGAAACAGACAGCGCCTAAGAGTGAGAAAAGAAAAGAGGACGCATTAAATGGTGACTTGATGAGAATGAATGAGAAGCTCGAAAACTGACCACGGGAACAATACATCACAATATCAGTTCCAGAGTCAGATGAAACAGATGGAAAATGAACGACTGCACATCTCAATGTCAGAGTGAACAGTCAGGACACCTCTCTGCTCCTCTGTTCTTCAGTATTTTGTCCTTCTCTTGATCATTTCACTCTCCACAGGGACAGCAGGTTTCTTGGATGATGATTACCTCCGTCTCTGACAAAGCAGATGTTAATCAATGAGCAGTGAGTGACAAGCGCCAAAAGCGGGAGTAGAACAAAACCTGCCCAGTGTAACTTACAGTAATCGCCTCAAGGGTGCCACCTGGAGGAGACACTGCAGCAAGCCGTGCAGAGGAGCGCTGAAACTGTGGAGGATCTGTGTGACGGCAGAACTAAGGCACACGTGTTTTAGTTATCAGTGTACTTGGATATATGAACAAAATATACAAAATACCACAACAATACCTTTCATTAATATGTACTTAGTATAATATAAGCAAAATTAAAAAAAGAAAAGAAACATGGCCCATATTTTATAGAGCTGGACTGACCTCTACAAAATCCTTGCATCACCAGACTTTGTTCATCAACATAAACATAAAGTTGTGTGTTGAAAATCCAGAAACAATGGATCAGCGTTTTATGTGTGTGATATACCTGCAGCCACATGGGACTTTTCAGCCACTCTGGTCATGTGGCTGTGTGGATAGGATTGTTGGTCTATGGTCAATCCACCAACTTTGATCAGAACAAAATGTCAAAATGTAAGTCCTCATGACTTTGGTGATTCGCTGACTTTTCCTCTTGCGCTGACTGACTGAAATGTCAACTATTAGATGGATTGCCATAAAATTTGGTTCACACACAGGTTGTCATCGTGATTAACAGAACTGATCATCTCACTTTTCATTTAATCTCATCATCAGGTCAACATTTAAAAAACTACATATAAAACATATAAACATATAAAACTACATTAGTAACATGAACCTCAGCTGTTCTTTGTGTTTGGTGCTAATTAGCAACTGTTAGCATGCTGACTTGCTAAACTGAGATGGTGAACATAGTAAACTACTATCAGCATGTTTTCTTGATTCTTCATTTACCTCAAAGCACCACCACGTACTCTTAAACTTGCTGACCAGTGATTATCTGAAAGATTAAAAAACAAACAAACAACAGTAATCAGTTTCTGAACGTGCCCTCAGAAATGTCAGCTGGCACTATTCACCCGCAGCAGCCTTTTTGCTAATTCATGTCTAATTCAGTCTAATTTATGCAAAACAATTAGTTAATCAACAGCACAGCTGTTACCTGCAACTAGCATAGAGGTGTACGTAGAGTGAGCGTAGAGGAGAGCGGCTTGCTGTTGCAAGCACAGCCTTCATCCATGAAGTATTTTAGTTCAGTTTCTACAGCCTACAGTATATTTGTGACACAGGAAGAAGACTACAGTGAGTTGGCTCACTACACAGTGACGTGAGTGACACTGCAGCAAGGCTAGGAGAGCTCACCTGGATTTCAGGTAAGACCTGCATCCTTTCTTGTGTTGACAACCAGGACATTCAGCAATGTGCATAACATGTTAGTAGCTGCTACAGCCGTAAGACTCAGTGGTAATTACACACTGAGGTGCAAGCACTCCCCTGGCTGCTCCATGCTAGAGGCTCTCCATCTGGACAATTAGTTTCAAGCCCTGGAGCCCACAGTCGACGTCTTGGATGAGTGGGAGTTACCCCCCCTGTGGTGACAACCCCAAACTTCTTGCAACTGACTTTGCTGTGACCAGCCTCCTCTCTATCTATGCATGGCTGGTCTGACCAACATCCATCCATGGTTGGTCATGTGCAGACAAACCGATGCCACACCTCCTGCTACTCAGGTGCCCTCCTGAAGGACACAGTCATCATGGCTGAAGGGCTCCTGCAGCACCAGAGGAATCCCCTGCTTAGGCACCCACCTTCTACAACAGAATGGATCTCTTTAAACATGATCACCTCCACCCAAATCATGCAGAATCTCAGCTGTTATCTATGAAGTCACACTGAATTCACAACATGAAGGTGTGACAGTCAGAGCACCCCCTGTCCTCCACTGTGCTTTTGTGTTTGACATTCCTGTACAGATCACTAACACCAGACTATTTCTTGTACAAGTTACTAGAAATAGTTACCCTGAAACTTCAATAATGGCAAAATCCAAACACCAAAATAAGCTCTAGGTTGCTATTTGTGAGGAAGCCCTCCTCACAAGGCCAGGTCTTCCTTATAAAATTAGTACCACACTCATATTTTACCACCTGAATGGGACGTCCCACCTGCAGCCACTGAATGTGGAAAAACTGCTTTTATTTTTTTTGTAGCACAAACTTGGAACATTTTATAACATACATTATAACTGAATGAAACTGTAGCTACAGGTCAATTTAAAACCATTATTACTAACAACTGCACTCTTGAATGGAACTGTCTTTAACTGGGCTCCATTGTTGTTTTCTTGTATTCTTTTTAATTACTTTTGTGTGTAAGTATCTGTACTTTATTTGAGTATTTTTTTTTTTTAACTTATACATTTCACTCTGCTACATTTGAAAGACAAATAATGTACTTTTGACTCACTACATTTCTATGGTGGTTGCTGTTACTCATCACTTTGAAGCAGAGCTTTGAAGTCAGCTGATAAATTTTCTTTTCTTATATGTGACAGGTCATATACTGTGTTCATAACAGGATAAAAACCAGCCACAGTAACTCTGGACTCAAGTTCAAAGTGCTCGCTGCATATTTTGGATAGTTCAGTTTGAACTTTGCGGCGTTAACGATGGCTCCAGCAGATAAACACGACTACTCCTCATCACCAGAGCTAAATAAATCTGTTCGGCACACAAACGTCATCCCTGACTACAAAAAGTCAAGTCCAACCTGAGAGCATCAAGGCATATAAATATTTGTTTAATTCTGGACAAACACTTTAAATAAAAGTTGTCTGTGTTTGTAGTAGTTGCAGTTTTTAATACTGCATTTAAAATCAAATGACGATTTTTGTGGATTTTCCCCCCAAGTTGTTGTACTGGGAATGGTTGTTGTAATGGTCTTGTCAAATATACACAGTACTATTAGCAGGAATGAGTACCAAAACCCAGTATAACAGGCCCCAGTGCAAGAAGACAGGAGTATTACACATTTTAGTGTAATTTATCATGCTGCAACCTCACACACACAATCACACAAAGAGCAGTCAGCAAACAGCAGATTCTGCAAACTTTTTGTCTCCAGGTTCACCAGGCAAGTCAGTGCATCCAGGTTGTTTGAGTCATTAGGGTCTGTAAAAGCATCCACTTCGTCTGCCTGTAACCACCACAATATAGAGTGGCCTTGTATGTGCCTGTGTTCTGTTAAACTTCTGACTGATCTCCAAACTCACCAGGAATAAGTTCTTTTTTTATTTGGCTTCAGTTCATGAAAGTTCCAAAATGAGAAGGTGGCAGAAACATCACTGTTGGGTGAGAGAATATTTTCCCACTGCAGCTAAAACATTCACCTCCCATGGACACACCTTGGCCTCAGTTGTTGCCACCAAGTGCAAATTTGCACCTCTTTGCATCTCTTGTCAGTCTTTGACAGTGAAATTTGTCACTATGAGATTTCGATAGTAATGATTCTGATCTGAGATGGTTTGAGGGTCTTTCCAAAGCTCTTGAAGCGAGCTGGGTTCTCTCAGTAAAGGGGGTGGAAAGGGTTAAGGTGAACAGGCAGTCTTCACTTTAATCTTCATAATGGAAGCTAAAGAGGACTAATGATACCTTCTCTCTCCTCCTCCCATGCCTCCCCCATCCCTTTCTCCTTCCCTATTTCCACACCTCCATCCTTAACCCCCTGACCCTCCCTTCCTTACTGCTTCTCTGACTCTCTCTGCCCTTCTCTCTCTCTTAGTTTCTTTCTTTAGTCATGCATCCCTCTTTTTCTGTCCTTCATCACTCCACCCTTCTCTCCATCCTTGCCTGAATTCTCTGCTTTCTCCACCTTTTCATTAGCATCCTTCCATCCCTTCTCTCTTCCGACACAGCCAGGCGTTACCACAGTGACAAATGGAACCTCCAGTGTTGCTTTGTGTGTGTGTGTGTGTGTGTGTGTGTGTGTGTGTGTGTGTGTGTGTGTGTGTGTGTGTGTGTGTGTGTGTGTGCGTGCGTGCGCACAAACGTGTATAGGGTGTGGATTTCCAGCTAAGCACTGTGGGTGCAAGTGTGGTACTCATTTGTTTTTGTATCTGTATCTATTTCTGTGTCTACATGAGAACATGTATGGTCTCTGTGTGTGTGTGTGTGTGTGTGTGTGTGTGTGTGTGTGTGTGTGTGTGTGTAGGTGTGTGTGTGTGTGTGTGTGAGACCTGTGACAGTGACTGATAGCCAGTCGTGGTAAACGATGCAGAACTTTCTTTAATAGGAGATACAAGAGGTGGTTAAAAATCCTGCCTAATGGAGAAATATGACAGAGAGGGAGCATGAAGGGGGGTGGAGGAAGATGAGGGTGTAGAGAGAGAGAGAGGGAGAGAGAGAGAGAAACAGATTATATAGAAACACTTACGGAAGGATGCAGCAAAGGCAAGGATTGGAGAGATGAGAAAGCGAAAGAGATGGAGGACATGTGTTCTTGAATCAAATTTGTGTTTGATGCTGGAGAATCTCCAAAGTGGAGCTGTGACATCATTGGTCCAACGTGAGCAGCAGAGTGAAAAAATGTAAACACTAGATGGCAGCATAATGAAGCTGTTTAACCTTTTTTGTTATGTTTTGTTATATTCATCCTCTGAGAACCATGACTTCATAATTTCTTTGTGCCAATGCATGGATCAGCTGTTGAGATATGTCACAGGGTATGTAAATGGTAAATTAATTGCTCAAAGCACTTTACAACACATGGCACATTCATCCGTTCACACACACTCATACGCTGATGGTACAGCCATAGGGAGCAATTTGGAGCTCAGTGCCCACACGCTTACCTTCCACCAACCTTCTGATTAGTCAACCAGCTCTACCTCCTGAGCCACAGGAGCTACACAGCTGTGAGCACTTGATCTGCTGGTGGCATTAGATGGAAAGTCACAGGATCACCAAAGCAATTAAAATTCATCCTCAGGGCACATGGATGTCTGTGCTAATTTTCAAAGTAATCTGTCCAGAAATTGTAAAAATATTGACTGAAAAACAAAGATGTCAGCCTGTTGGTGGCACTAGAATACTAAGAAAGAAAGAAAGAAAGAAAGAAAGAAAGAAAGAAAGAAAGAAGAAGAAAGAAAGAAAGAAAGAAAGCTAAATAATACTGCTGCATTAATCATTTTAATATTCTGACCACTTGGACATTACTGCACACATTTGGCCTTTTAAAGATGATGGGGCAAACATTTTAGGAAAATATTGTCTTCGTACATCCAGCAGATGCTGCAAAACAGGTTAGCTAGTTGCTAACTGTGTCTGTGTGATGGTTGGTGTTGAGCAGGTAGTGTGCAGTGGGTTTATCAGAGCTTTTTTGTGAAAACAAAGGTTGTTGAGAGAACTAAAACCACAAAGGTGTGGTCCAGACAATCTAAATAGTTAGCTTAAAGCTGACAAAAGAAGCCATGGATTCACATGACTGCCCACACCCTCCCCAGGCCAGCAGTGGGGTGAAGACCTCAGTATGCTTTAAACACTAGGTCATATGATGTACATCCATTGACAAAAAAATGTTAATGCAATTAACTTTAATACTAAAAATAATGTGCTGCATAACAGGGTTGCAACTTTCTGTTTGGGACTGTGTATAAACATTCAGACTGTATGGTCTGTGTAGAGATGTGTGTCGTGCTGTCATTACATACAGCACATTACATGCATAAACCTATGTCTCTTTGTGTGAGTCTGCCCGTGTATGTGTGTTTGTGTGTGTTGATGGATTGCCCTCATCATTGGCTCCCTCCCCTCGCCACCTTCAGTAATGAGGGGAGGGATGTACAAGCAAGAGTGGAGGGGTGGTGGGGTAATAAGAGAGGAGGAGGCTGTGAGTCCTCCACTGTGAGCGTCATCAAACATTCTCAGAACTGAAGGTCAGTACTTTAAGCTCATAATCACACGTCCATTTCAAATCCACCAAATCACGCTGTCTGACTTAAACAGGCTTCCTCTGCAGTTTTAAATATAACCTAAATGCAGTAACATATTTTTCACCACTTGGGGGCAGTGGAGGGTGTAAACACAACACGTTAAATATGCTGGATGTGTAACAGTTGCCTGGTTACACATCCAGCAAATATGGAGAAAAATTAGCATTAATTTGAAGTCATGTTTGTGTCCATCTGATTTGTGTAAATACATTCACTCTCCTTATAGCTCAGTTTTGGTCCCCACTAACTCCTGAGACAATATCCAGCTGCTAAACGCTGCTCTTTGATCAGCAGCTGAAGGATGTTCCAAAGCTCCACAGAGCTGAGGGGTGCTGCAAAGTGTCAGCTCTCTGACACCCAGTGTGATCCACTGTGATATAGAGATGTTGATTATGCATTCTCATCTGTTTAAACTAGCTTACTCCCTCTGATCACAGCTGCATTGCCTAATTTAAATTGTATTTTGCATTTTATCTTTATTGTTTCTTTTAATATTGTGTCTGTTTTTTATGATTGATGGTGTAAGGTGACCTTGAGTGTCAAGAAAGGCGCCTATAAATAAAATGTATTTTATTATTATTATTATTATTATTATTATTTAATGTCAATCTCAAGTTAAAATCAGGTCAAACTCTCTCTGCTCTGACTTCTTGTCTGATATGACAGCTGTTCATATTTCCGGATGTTAACATCTGTGAATGAGCATCATTGACTCAAAGAAGCATTTTAACATACTGTAGGTGCATTGCAGAATGAGTCGATCTCAACTCCTTTTATTGAAACATCTTGCCATGTTTGTTGGGTTATTATGGTAGTTGTGCCTTTTACTCATTCATTTGATTTATTTACTTTTGGGTTTTCCCCAAAAGCAAACCAAATTCTTATGTACTTTAGAAATACTTGGAGGCGACTTGACCCAGATGTGAATTTCTCATATTTTTCTAATTACTGGATTACCTGAATGTTGCCCTGTGTCTGTCATGGACATTAATGGCAGCTCTCACTGCCTGTAGCCAACAAATACACATGAACGTCTCTGGCATATGTTGGTCATCTTCCCACCTGCCCCTGCCGGCAGATCATGCAGGTTTACAATTAAAATTGCCTAGAAGAGATTCAGATGTGAGTGTCACTATTGGAAACTTCTTTAAACTGACAGACTCTGACCGCTTTATCCCTAATTTTTCTTGCCTTTTTTCTATCACTTGAACAAGATGCATTTTACCAAAATGACCACAAGATGGTGATGCTTGACCAGAGCATGTGTACACAGCACATGCTAGTGCTTTACAAACCCAGTAAGCTGAAAACATTAAGGGTAAACTGTGATATTTAGGAGACTATATTTGATTGATTTGAGTTTCTCTTTGGTTCTTTCTTTTTTCTCATCATCGGTCCATTGAAGCTGTCTTTTTCAATGTCTGTGTGTCCGCATTATCAGAAGAAGTAGAGTTATTTGAATAGAGAATTGACTACTGTGGTGAGTGGTTTGGAGCAGAGATGGGGGTCACCTAGCTGCAACTGATATAGTGGTACCCTGAGGTGATAGGCTTTAAAACGCCACAGAGATTAGAATGCCTCTATTGCTAAACTGTGTGGTTCAGTCATGGTCAGTGTACGAACTGAACTGCTGTCGGCACAGTTGATGCACTCTCTGCGATTGCGTGTTCCTTTGTGGGGATATCTTGTGTGCATCTGTAAATCCCTTACCAGACTAATTTTAATACAGGAAATCAAAGACAAAAGAGCAAAGAGCAGCCCACTCTCCCTCGTGAAAAACAGTGACAAAGAGATGAGGACGTATGGATTAGGATCACAGTAGTGCTATTGTTCCTGATTTGCATGAAGCACTGCTGACAGAAAAAATACAGTTTTCTATCAGCATGTTCATCAGCTTCACCTCCAGCCAAGGAAACACAAGAGTTTAAAGAGGCACTGCAGTGAGTTAGTGCTGTACTTCCATAAAGTTGGGGGACTCACAAGGATCAAAATCGAATCAACAGAGGTCGAGATAACCCTGACTTTTAGTTTCTAACAAAGATCGAGCTCCAAATACACTGAGTCCAACATTCTTTCCAGCAAAGCCTCCATGCCTGGTAAATGCCCACGTCTTTCAAGCTCAGTGCTCTCAGCATGTAGTGTAAGCTCTCTGTCTGTTGTTAGCATTGGCTCCTCAAAGAACTCATATCACTGATATCACAGGCAGAGTAGTGCTCCTCCTGAGGAGTAAACTGACTTTGATGAGTAAAATCAGCATCCCTTTAAGATTTCATACTCAGTATTCCAACATTATTACTTGTAGTAATCATATGTAGAGTAATCACTCCTGTCCAACATATCATTAATAACTGATGACCTGTGGCGCCTTCCCAGTGGATGCTGCAGGTTGTTTGGAGTTCACAGCCAGCCAGCTGATGTTCTTTGTTCCTGGTGTTCTTTCAGTCTTCAGTGCCATCGGTGCAGTTTCACTGACGTGTTGTTCCTCACAGCTGTTGCATGTGATGTCATGGTGATGTCATACACCACTTCAGTCACCCTGTCTTTAGGAACAGAGATCTGAAGGTGATGCATAGTTTTTGATAAGCACTGACTGATATCAAAGGTATTTGACACCTGACCCGTATTCAAGACAGGGTCTCAGGATCAGGTGAAAGTGCAGGAGCTCTTATATTTGAGTTCAGATAACCTGACAAATGTGCAGTTTATCAGATTACAAATCTGCCATGTAAATACCACACTGTTGCTAATCCTTGTTAACAGTCATATCAATTCATTGTTGACCACGACATTCCACGGGCGCCGGTTGGCTGGCAGCCCACCACTCCTGGTCTGCCGTGGAGGAAGGACTGACCAAGCATGGTTCAAAAGTGGAGAAAGAATTTTATATGAGCAGTTTCCCCCCCAACTCCGCATGTTGTGTGTGTGACTAATAAAGGATTTCTTTCTTTTCTTTCTTTCTTTAAATGTTGCTTACAGTTTAATGCATCAGTAATAATGATCCAAAAATACTGTAAGTGACAATGACAGCACTCATTCTGCTGCAGAATGAGTGCCTGCATGGTTGATAGCCAAAGTACTCATTGTTGATAATACTTCAGTTCATCTACTTAAACCTGCAATTACTGCTTGTTTGGGGAGGGAAAATAAGTTGTGGATATAACATTAGCAAACTATGAAGATATGATGAACTTGTTGTGTCATGATTCTGGCATTGGGAATTTTAAGTCCAGTATTCACTCCCTTTCAGGTCAGTTGGTCTCCTGAGGGAAATGTCTGGCTCCAGATGTGCACCAGCTAGACGCTAACTATGTCTGTCTGCTGTTGAGTGGCGAGCAGGTTGTGTATGGATTTTTCTCTAAAAACAAGTGCCTGCTGCAGCTGAAAACAACACTGAGAGCAGTGAGAGTGAACCAGTAAAGTTGTGGACCAGACAGCAAAACGATGAGCTGACACTCAGTATAAAGCTCCAAAAAGCTGAGAGGGCTGCTGGCAGCTGATAGTTCTCTGTATAGTCATAACTATAAGCGACACCTTTCACATTGGCACATTGTTTTCAGACTTTTCTGATGTTGTTATATTTCATCATGGCTGTCACACATCTCTTTCTTTTGTATTGTGGTTTGCAGAGTTCAGAGCAGTGAAGACTGTCACATGCCATGCAGTGCAAGAGTCTGAAGGTTTATGACATCAATTGATTTCTTAAAGTAGGTCCTCTTCCACAAATCACTATGACAGTGCACACTCACATTTCATGGTTAACTCCCACTCATGTTAGAGTCCACAGTTCAGTGTTGGTGAAGGATGACGTGCATTTCAAACCTGTTCAATGTTTTTTCCCAGGCAGCCTTGCAGTGGTTCCACTGGGTTTTGAACCATCCTGTATAAAGCGCTTGAACCGACACCTTATCGTGGTGGAGGAGTTTGAGCACCCGAATGATCCTAGAGGCTATGTTGTCCGGGGCTTAATGCCCCTGGTAGGGTCTCCCAAGGCAAACAGGTTCTAGGTGACGGGTCAGACAAAGAGCGGTTCAAAAGCCCCTTATGAAAGAGAAAAAATCAAGGAAGCGTACGTCGCCCGGATTGGCATCACCGAGGCCCCACCCTGGAGCCAGGCCTGGGGTTGGGGCTCGCAGGTGAGCATCTGGTGGCCGGGTCTTTGCCCACGGGACCCAGCCGGGCACAGCCCGAAGGAGCGACGTGAGCCCGCCTTCCCATAGGCCCACCACCCGCAGGAAGGATCAGAAGGGGCCGGTGCTATGTGATATAGGTGGCAGTCATGGGCGGGGGACCCGACGACCCAAACCCTGGACAACTACTCTGGCTATGGGGACATGGAATGTCACCTCACTGTGGGGGAAAGAGCCTGAGCTAGTCCGGGAGGTTGAGCGGTACCGGCGAGAGATAGTCGGGCTCACCTCCACGCACAGTCTGGGCTCTGGAACCCAACTCCTTGAGAGAGGCTGGACTCTCTTCTACTCTGGAGTTGCCCGCGGTGAGAGGCAGCCAGCTGGTGTGGGCTTGCTTATAGCCCCCCAGCTCAGCCGCCATGTGTTGGAGTTCTCCCCGCTGAGCGAGAGGGTCGCTTCCCTGCGCCTTCAGGTCGGGGATAGGTCTCTCACTGTTGTTTCGGCCTATGGGCCAAACAGCAGTGCAGAGTACCCGGCCTTCTTGGAGTCCCTGGGAGGGGTACTGGAAAGTGCTCCAACCGGGGACTTCATTGTTCTGCTGGGGGATTTCAATGCTCACATGGGTAACGACAGTGATACCTGGAGGGGTGTGATTGGGAGGAACAGCCTCCCTGATCTGAACCTGAGTGGTGTTCTGTTATTGGATTTCTGTGCTGGCAGATGGGGACAGTGCCTCTGGACTGGCAGACTGGAGTGGTGGTCCCTCTTTTTAAAAAGGGGGACCGGAGGGTGTGTTCCAACTATTGGGGGATCACACTCCTCAGCCTCCCTGGGAAAGTCTACTCCAGGATACTGGAGAGGAGAATCCGGCTGATAGTCGAACCTCGGATTCAGGAGGAACAATGCAGTTTTCGTCCTGGCCGTCTCTGCTTTTTGCGGATGATGTTGTCTCCCTCGAGCCAGGACCTTCAGCATGCACTGGGGCGGTTTACAGCCGAGTGTGAAGCAGCTGGGATGAGAGTCAGCACCTCCAAGTCCGAGGCCAGGAAAAAGGTGGCTTGCTCCCTTCAGGTTGGGGGAGAGTTCCTGCCTCAAGTGGAGGAGTTTAAGTATCTTGGGATCCTGTTCACGAGTGAGGGAAGGATGGAGCGTGAGATTGACAGGCGGATTGGTGCAGCGGCTGCAGTAATGCTGTCGCTGTACCGGTCTGTCGTGGTGAAGAAGGAGCTGAGCGGAAAGGTGAAGCTCTCGATTTACCGGTCAATCTACGTTCCTACCCTCACCTATGGTCATGAACTTTGGGTCATGACCGAAAGAACGAGGTCCCGGATACAAGCGGCTGAAATGAGTTTCCTCCACAGGGTGGCAGGGCGCTCCCTTAGAGATAGGGTGAGGAGCTCTGTCACCCGGGAGGAGCTCAGAGTAGAGTCGCTGCTCCTCCGCATCGAGAGGAGTCAGCTGAGGTGGCTCGGGCATCTCTATCAGATGCCCCCTGGACGCCTCCTTAGGGAGGTGTTCCAGGCATGTCCCACCGGGAGGAGGCCCTGGGGAAGACCCAGGACACACCGGGGTGACTATGTCACTCGGCTGGCCTGGGAACACCTCGGGATCCCCCTGGAAGAGCTGGAGGAAGTGTCCGGGGAGAGGGAAGTCTGGGCATCCCTGCTCAGACTGCTCCCCCCGCGACCTGGCCCCGGATAAGCGGGAGAAAATGGAATAATAATCACTATGCAACCTGTGCAGGGAAACACATAAAACTGGCTGAAGAAATTTTAAATTTAATGATAAAGACGAGTCATAAATGCAAATGTCAGAGGTCCAGCTTTGAGATATTTGGTTACGCTTCTACAGCCGAAGAAAGCAGCATGAAATTAAGATAATCTCAAAAACTCCAGTGATTCATCTTTCCATGAGTGTGTGTTGGGTTTCTGACGGTATATATACATATACATACTGCTGTGAATGAACATGGACAGAAACACAAATTAAAAACTAAAATTCCCCTAAAACTCCTGTGTGTGTGTGTGTGTGTGTGTGTGTGTGTGTGTGTGTGTGTGTGTGTGTGTGTGTGTGTGTGTGTAGTTATTGCAGCCATGCTGAAGATTATAACTTGGTTACTTATTAGCTCCTGTCCTACTTCCTGAAGCAGTCACAGCAGATATGAATACATACAGCACAGAGGGCAGCTTATTCAGTGGCACAGTCATTCATTTACAGCTGGAAAATCCTGTGTCGAACCCATTTAGCAATGGATTGGGACAATACATCTGCATTAAGCTCTCTAAATTTTAAAAGTCTGCATTCCTGTGAAAAGAAACATTACTTCTTCTTTCTCTTTTCAGCTGGCAAATGACAAAACTGCATCACAGCCAACATCTGGCCTGCTGACCAAATCAGTATTTCATGGTCATCTGATGACATTAACACAATAAAGGTTCATGATAACCGCTGTGCTGTATGATGGGTTATTGAAATCCATGATGATAGAGAAAGTGTCAGCCTGCTCTCTGATCAGCTATACTGTGTTTTAATGCAGTTAAATTCACAACAACTTAACATGTGTGAAGAAGTTATTAAATATGAGGCCCATAAGCACCACAAGTTGACCAGCAGGCATTCCCAAGCCGCTGCACTGCTGATAAAACTAAAAAAGATTCTGTTACAGCAACATCACCTGTCAAAATGAACATAAATTCAGGATAAGGGCAACAGCTCTGCAGTGTATTCAGCTATACAGAGAAAGTTAAAGGTGACTACATTCATCTCTTACTTCAAATGGACTTCCTGAAGCAGATTACATTGTCTCAGCAGTGCCTGCTAACAACCATCTTCAGCACCATGGCAACTTTCTATTGACACCTCTACAAACCAGCCTGAACATCTTAGCAAGCAGCTACTTTGAAAATGTGAGTGTTCGTCCAACAATTCAGAGGGAAAAATTTACAGCAATTGCTTCTGAGCCAGCAAGAAAACATGACTTCCTTCAGAAAATGTAGCCTTTTCTAGTGTCAATATTGTGCATCTGGTACACCATGTGACGTCTGTGGCGTAGAATGAAAGTAACAGTGACAAATCAAACTAAGGTGCAAACATGTCCAGACACCAATGAATATCAGCTGATATGCTTGAGTTATTTTAGCTCTGACTTGTTATCTATAGTAAGTCAGATAACGTCGTTAATGTATTGATATGACTTCTGAAAAAATGAAACTGTGTTATCTGAGAGCATGTGAGCATGCCGTAGCAACTGTCAAAGTTTCATTATGGGCCGTGCAGCAGCACTGTGAACAGCCAGGCTGGGGTTAGTTTAAGGTTAGAATATGAACTGTAATCAGCTGTGAGTTCAGCAAAAGCCCTCACAACTGCAGTAAGGTTACATGTTCGTGTGCATGTGTGTGTTTGTGTGCCAGTGGGAGGGGCCAACCACAGCACCTGTAACTCAGCACCCAGGAGAAGACAGACAGAGGAGTGAATGTGAACAGGACGGACGGACGGAGGAAATATGTGAGGATGCACCAAAATAACAAAGCAGAGGGACGGTAACTGTGCTGTGGACCACCAACAGGTCATCTCAGCTAAATCGAGGGCTTGATGTGAGTTGCTTTTGCCATCTTCAGGAGAGGATTCCAAGATATTTACTGTTTTTTACCTGACTCTCCTCCAAACATACTCACTTCACTGCACCCTGAAAGTGCCAGATGTAACTTCGCTTCTATCTGTGCTTTCAGTGTAGCTGTGGATGAAGACATTGGAATATGGAATCTCTGCTGTGAAGAAAGAGGCATTAAAAACTGCCACGTGATACTTAAGTTTCAGTTTTCCTGCCACTTTGCTGAAGCAGCTTATTATTAACTGGCCCGACAGAAGCATAGACCTCCCCAACTGTGTCTGAAGCTCATTTCTGAATATCTCAAGTGCAGTTTCACAAAGCGGTTTTATTGCTGCTGAAAACAAAAAACTGAATTCAGGAATTATACAAGTTTTGGGGTGAAGAGGCTGGAAACTGATCGTGAAGCCTGCTGACGGCAACCACATCTGGACAGAGACGACATCCATTTCACACAGGTGAGTCTATAGCATTGCAAATCCAGAGGAAAGTGACATTAAAGCACCTTTACATTCCCTGTTCTTCACTGTTCTTAAATACAACTTGTAGTTACATATATTTTACATGAGTATTTCCATTTTTGCCACTTGACATTCTGATCCACACTTCTTGATTTTATTTTTTCAACACAATAAAGAAGTAAAATTACACAGTCTTTCACAAAAACCACAGATTAGATTAACATCCAAGAAATGAGTACAAATGAATCACGTCACAGCCCTGCAGATTAATGTGGTGAGCCTTTAGAGGGATGGACCCTGAGGTTGGGAACTGCTGGACTTAATTTAAGTAGGTCTAACTCAGGCAGCTGTAACAGTAAAATGCTAAAATTAAGTACATTTACTTCAGTTGGACTTCAAATGTCGAATATTAACTTGTAAATGTGTACTTTCCCATTGTTGTATTTGTACTTTTGTGAGTCATATTTCAGGATGAGGAAAGTGTGACTATTTTGTCATTTTCTCAAATCCGCCACACAGTTTTAGTTCCACCCATTGGTGCAGTGTGGATAGATTCACTGGGTGTTGTTCGGGATGGGTGTCATATCAACTTAGCTGTACAATAGAGGATAAGTGCTCTCCTTTGGCAACACATCAAATGCTTCATTCACTGTCCGGTCACGAAAGCTGTTGTGAGTCTTTTTCTATAATCCTGAGGCAGAAAGAGTGGCCTTATAGCTACGTTCTAATTTATTATGCTTTAGTTTAAATGTGCAATCCCTGACTGCAGTATATATTCATCCAAGCAGCAGCGAGGAGCCACTTCCCATTGTTCTCTAACTGATCCCCCATCAGTGAGAGACTGAAGCACATAAGCACTCTGGTGACCTGATTTGCTTCTTCTGATCACTCACATTTGACTCCCCACCTGAAGGGCTTTTCTGTTCTGGGTGTTCTCTTCTAGCGGCTCTCTCTTCAGACTGCGTGTTTGTTTGGTTTCTGATCCACCGTCTCTCTCCCAGGACACAGTTCAAAGAATCACCGTCATCTCTGGCCTCCCAGAGGGAGGGATGGTGAAACAGGAAATGATGAAATGCAGAAAATGAAAGGTTACTAATTACCAGGCCTCTAATCTTTTATGTGATTTTTTTTAATGAACTGTCAAGACATAATTTCTTGATTATTTCTTAACAATTTGTCACACTACCTTCAATTGTAACACTGAGCAGACAACATGATCAAAACTGGCTTTGGGGCCTCTTGTAAAATGACTTCTGCTGGGTTGGATCACCTTTACTGTTGTCTGCTTTCCACCCCAGTATCCCCACAATGTCAGTGTTCAATATCAACACTTTTTCTGGTGGTATGGGGCAGATATTGATCGTCAAGAACTTTGGAAATTGTTGAATGAAATGAGGTACAGAGCCCAGTACAGAGCAGAGAAAGAAGCTGAGACATATATTATAACTGACAGTCTGGCTGGCCTACGTGTTAGCCAGCTACAGTATCTCAATATGGCCAAAATACTGCGGGGCTATTTGATGACATAATGACAGTGATGTGTATTGTGTACAGTTCTGAGAGGAGTGCAGTGTGCAGGAATATTGTATCCTCCATAGTGCTTTAGCAGGACTGCAGAGGTTTTGTCTTAACACTTCGCTAAAGTAATGAACATCTCTCTACAGGAAAAGATTTTGTTTTATCAGTGTTATGAATGCATCAGCAAATGATTTTATGGCCGGCTTTCAAAGTCGTAAGAGGTCAGAGTCCTGCTTAAGTACCATCGAGCAGGGCACTGAATGCCAAGAAGGTTCATATTCAGGCCTTCACACAGGGAGTGGACAGCAGAAAGTGTTTTGCTGTTGAGTGGGAATGCAGTGCAGCTCTATGTGACAGCTTTAATCATCTTCACACACATCCATTGTCATGTTTACTGCTGTAAACATGCAAATACGTAAAACCCTGAATATGTAACATGTGAGACACAGTTGGTCAGTTTCATTTTAATTCAGTGGATGCAACTCGTTTGGTCCGGTGCTCCCCTGCCTGCCAGGCATTACAACCTTTGAACAGTCCCTCCCATGTCTGATCTCTCTCGCTCTCTCTCTCTCTCTCTCTCTCTCTCTCTCACACACACACACACACACACACACACACACACACACATACACATCTAACCCTAACTCACTGTAAAATGTAACAATTTTATGAGGACGTGGCTTTTGTCCTACAATGTGACTGATTTATTTCCCCTCAACCTGACACCACACCCAGACATCAGTACCGAAGATATCCTTAGACTTAGATAAAAAAGAAATCTTTATTGATTATTTGTTTTACACTTATATAATACCATTGTGTTTACAGCTCCACCCAGTTCATTAAATCTTATGTATTTCCTCACTTAACCATTCAGGTTCTGGTAGCTCTTATCTGGGAACATCCTGTGAAGTGGAAGAAGTGTTTTATGTTTTACTTGACTTAAAACCATCTCAGAGAGATAAATACAGCATTAAGTGCAGCGTCCATGGCACTTTAAAAACTCATTGCTCTGTTGATTTAAGTAAGCAACATATTAGCACGACTGAAAGTCTGCAGCATAAAAGCAGCTCTGTTTTGATCGAAATGCTGACATCATCATGCTAATTTGTTCTTAACAAATTGTTAGGAATTAGCATAGACCACAAAATAAAGCTGAGGCTCTCGTGAATGTCATTAGAGGTATTTTGCTACAGTAATAAACCAAAGTATCAATCAAAATGACATCTTGACCAAAAGATGGTGCTTGAGGAAAAGTCAGAGGATCATCAAAGTCATTAGGATTCAGCATCTTGGCTCCTTTAATATCTTTACCAATTTCATGGCAATCCATCTATGCATTAGTTGTTTTATTAAAGAACAACTTCACGGTGGTGAATGAGGGGATTCTTCCTCTGTGGACCATGAATGGCACACAATGTTGTTGTTAGCCATGCTAAAGAGTAACGTTATGTTAAATGATAAAATGTCACTAATGTAGACAACTCATTCGAGACTTCAGCTCACAGTCACAGCAAAGACATCAGAGCATGCAGCTGTCCCACCAGTGGATTGTGACTGCAGGTGTACTCAGTCCACAGAAGACCACAAAAGGAACTGTGAATCTTAAAAGTGCTGTTTTCAAAATGTTCTTTTCAGTCAAGTTGGGGTTGGTGTTCTGCACCACAACTAGCAAAATGGCTGCTCCCCCACCCACCCTCTCACTGAAAGCCAGTCAAACACAGCGCGTCTAGGAAGTCAATACTCGCCGTCACTTCAAAGTCACATAGAATCTACATGAAAAGGGACAAAGGGAGGCAAACAATAATCAGTTAGCGGAGCTGTTCATGTCAGGTCTCCATGAAATAGAGAAAGAGAGCGCGACAGAGAATGAGAGAAGAAAAGAAACAATAAAACAATGTGGTTTAGTTTCTGTTTGCTCAGCTGCTATAAAAACTTGCCAGAAGGCAATTAAGCAAGTAGGTTGCTGACCTGCAGTCAGTTTGCATGCCAGCTGGGAAAGATAACTGAAGCTGATCTTTTTAATGGCTTAATAATGGAACAGTAAAATAAAGTGCAAGTTGATCTCCAAAAGAGGTCACATCTTAATGTTGATGAATCATTTCCACCATTCTGACTTCTGATTGTTGGTTACTGATAACGTTAATGGCCTAGAAGTGAACATACATCCATGTTAGGTACCTGCACGCTGTGCACTTACCCCTTCGGTTTCTGTGTCTGTGTCTGTGTCCCAACTTGTGTGAAACATTGCTGCATCAAATTCATAATAATATATATTTACAAAAATCAATGAAGCTGATGAGGTTGAACATTAAATATATTGTCTCTGTCAAAAAGCATTAGGAATGGATCACATTCTGTTTTATGTGTTACACAGCGGCCGCAACTTTTGTTGGAATCAGGGTGGTACAAAATTTCACAATGGTTTACGGTTTACACACGCCCTTGTGTTACACACACACACACACACACACACACACACACACACACGCATACACATGCACACACATGTCAGCCCAGTGCTGGTTTTCAAACTAAAATGGTGCACATTCACCAGTGGAAGAGGCACAGTCTGTCCTTAGTGTTGCCATGTTGCCATTGTGCATCACAGAGTTTGTTTTATTCCACTTGCTTCTCCCTTTTCCTCTTTAAAAACATGTTGGCTATCAGGTTGTCAGTGTATTGGTGGGGGCAGGAGACGAAGTGACTTTGACTTTGTGTTTGCTTCCTGGTTCAACATGACCATGCCCCTGTGCACGAAGCCAGCCCCATAAAGAAATGGGTTTGGCTGTGGCCTCAGTGCCATCCAGCACCTTCAGGGTTAACTGGAACACAGACTGTGATTCAGACCTTATCACTCAACATCAGTGTTTGACCTCACTCATGCTTTTATGTCTGCTAGTGTCACTGTGATCCTTGTGGATAAGATTATTAGATAGAAAGTGTCTTTTTCATTGGCTGATCATCTTGCAGAAGCTGAATGAACAGCCATGAAAGATCAGCTCTCTATAATGTGATCTCACACACATACTGTACATACATAAAGCACATGCACCAACATATCCATTAGACTGACCTTTTGTATGTTTTTGTTCTTTCTAACACACACACACACACACACACACACACACACACACACTGATGAGACACACTGAGACACACATGGTAACCTGAGTATGTGTGCATCCACAGCATATGGAGACTATTGAATTACACTGAAATATTAACAGTGTCATGGGTGGATAGTTAGGTGCCCACACACACATATTATAGCAAACACAGAAATAAGATACTCATATAAAGACAGGTGCAGCTACTTATATGCAGTGTTTGTGTGTTGCACAACAATTGAACAGTCTGTTTTCTCTTACCCAGCCTACTTCTTTTATTCTAACCTTTTTTATTATTGTCCCTTTTTCACTGTCCTCAGCACTGCACCCACCCCATCTTTCATCCATCATGGCAGAGCCACCTCAAGGCTGGTGGAAACTGACTTTCCTGAGGAGAAAAAAATCCCAACCCAAGGTTCTGTATGAAATCCCTGCAGAGTTTGTTTCCAACGCCGCCACTGGCCAGCACGGATCCGGCACAGCCACCGGACCAGCATCCCACCCAGAGGACATGGTGCACGACCCTCAGCTGGACGCTCGACTGGAGAGGATTGTGGATAGAACAACGGCCAGCAGGGGGCGTCACGTTAAAGTGTCTCACTCTGGGAGGTTTAAGGAGAAGAAGAAAGTGCGAGCCACCCTGGCGGAGAACCCAGAGATGCTTCCAGGAGGTGATCCCACGAGGGATAAGAACCAGAGGGCTGGGACACACAAACATTCTGAAAACGAATAGTAATGCACACTCAGAGAGAAATAACTACATAATCACATAAAGACTTAAACAGTCAATCACAGGTGCATACATACAGTAGGGATAGTTTAGGCTTTAACCCTTATTATCTTCTTTGTTGGACAGCACATTTTAAAATTCAGACGCTCATCAGAATAAATTAAATTTAAACACTAACTTCTGAAAAAAAAATTAAGTGCCTAGTTTATATCTCAATAGAGAAGTTTGAGGTTTTCCCATTCACTTCAATACAAGCAGCATCTAGTGGCCACTGGAGGAACTGCATGTTGAGACGCTGGTTTCACCTGCTTCATCCACCTGCTGATAATAACACAGCATTGTGTGTAGGGATTGGTCTTACAACCTTTTATGATCTTCACCAGCTAATCCACTGTGCTGTCTAGATGCACTGGGATCAAACCTGTGACTTTTCCCGTACTGGATGGATGATTTAATTAGCAGACCAACTCAGCAGTGTATGGCCACTGTGGCTGGACCTTTGAACCTAATGTGAGATTGTGGCAGCAATGTAGACTCAAACTCAGGGTTGATATCCAATAATATGCTTTGGAAGGCTTGGTGTAATTTACAAAAAGAATTTGTCAACCTTTGAAAAGGACACACATACAAAAATCAACCTGAAATTGTTAAAATGGTACAACAAAGGGTTGCAGCTAACTGACTAGAGACTGATCACGACATTCAGATATATATTTTGTTTGTTAACTAATCAAATTGGTTGATTTAGTTTTGTGGTAAATGTGTGATAATGTTTTTTTTTAAGTCAGTGTCAGTCAGTCTTTGTGATGAATTTGATGTGAAGAAAAGTCTTTTTTTTTGTGCGTCATTAAGTCATTTTGGATGATTTAAGCACATTAACAGCTTCTATGAAGAAACACTCCTTCAAATGACTCATTCAAGCACGAGTTCAAAGATCTATTTCTTCAAAGGCCAGATGACCCAAATAACACAATGAGATATTTTCTCCTTTAACTTTTTGTGGTATATTTTTCCTTTTGTTGAGATGTTGAGGTACCTACCACTGAAATGTCTCCAGCAACTCCAGCACAGTGGAAAGTTCTGAGGCTGTTTGGATAAACTGCGTGAACTCACTGTCCTGTAAGCGACCAAGCTGACTTGAAGTTAACAAGTTTGTTATTTCAAAGACTTCTTCAATAACACAGTGTTGAGGCCTTGTGCATAAACAGTTGAAAGACGCTAAGGGAGCTACCGAAACAGACTACTGGTAGCGTATTCCAGCTGCTTAGCTGTTAGCACGCTAGCCACAGTACACCTACAAGTCGTCATGACCTAACCCAGCTTCTGGAAGCAAATACTTCACAGACTTTTGGGTGAATATATCTGCTTTGTAACAAAGAGACAATTTTTTGTGATAATTAAACTTAAAATGGAATCTGGAATATGCAACAATCCTGGAGCATGGTAGTATTCTAGCATAGACAAACTAACGGTACACATGGCACTATGAGCAGGAGGGAAAGGGGGTTAGTGAGGGCCGAGCAGCTCATTTTTACACCAACTCATGTATCTATAGGTCTTAAAATTATCTTTTAATTTTTCAACAGCTTTTTATCTTTTAAACCTGATAATCCAGGTTGAATATTGATGTTTCGTTATGTTTTACCTTTCAAAATAAAAAACAGTATCACCCTGTCACTCTCATGCTCGCTAGAATGTTAGCTGGGATGCTAATTTATCCTCGGTTTCTAATCAGGGCAATGTCCATGTCTTGTAATGATACTTGACATCAAGGTATGAATATCTAGCAAAACTTGGCCTTGCTTGATCAATCCAACTATGAGTGTTTACCGACATGTCTGTTATAGAAAATGACTTGCAGCCTGGTTTGGCTATAATTAACATATCAGCAGAAACACTGCATGTGTAGAGTATGAGTACTTGAAAACAGCCAACCTGTACAACTTTTACCAGTAAATCACAGTAGAGGGCAGCATTGTTCTAACCAGAAAGGTGTTCACTCAGATACTCCTCTGCTCTGGTTTCTGTGTTTAAATTTGGCTTACAGGCGTGTTTTCTGGATAGATGTCACTCTCTAATCAACAGATAAACTTCAGATTGTCACTTTCAGTTTTGATTCTGGGTGAAATAAATGTAAAAATGTTGACACTCTACTCCTCTCCAATGCTTAAGGGCTCCCACAGCTGCTGTAATCATTTCAGCTTGATATGTTAATGCTACAAAACTTGGGATATGTATTACAAATATTTTTTGTAGAAATAAAAAATGTGTCTGATTGTAATTGGAAAGTTATTTGTTATTGCATTAATTTTTCAGATTTATCTACGCCAAGTGTGACCTCTATCAGCACCGCAGACATGACAGAATGTTCATTATCTGCACAGAGAGGCTGTGGTCTGTTTAAACCACAAGGGGGGGGGGGGGTCCTCGCTCTATCTAAAAACCTCATCGAGCCCATAACTAGTCATCTTAATGAAAACATATGATAATGCCCTCTAGTGGTCAGAGGCAATATTACATATTTACTGTGATAAATACGGAGCTCACATCCCAGATACTACACAACAATATACTGTTTACTGCTTTATTTTAGAGCGATATCATAGTAACATTTCAGCTTAAAGAGTTTACTCAAACATGGAAATGAGAGGTTTCACTTTCACTGACGCTCAGTTTTGAAGCATAGTGAAACCAGTGTTATACCTCGTGGATTTTGTGATACTTTGTAATCCAGAAGGATTTTAACGTTGAAAAATGTGATCAAAACTCTAATGTGACATCAACCTTTGCTAACAGTTAGTTACTGGGATTCAGAGCTGCAATACAATTACTGAATTCTAAATTGTAATCCATTACGCTATATGTTACTGGGAGAAAAAAACACAATCACATATGACACTGACTTACTGTGACCTTTGCTGGACAAGCAGACACTGTGGCTATAAAAAGCAGTTGTATTCTACAACTGCTCCTTAAAGCAGTTATAGATGGTTCAATCATTTCACAAGATAATCCTGAGTCAGTTGCTCCTTAACAATAAAATAACTGTAGCACAGAGAGTCACAAAGTCAGTAAACTAACTCAGCAAGGTCAGTTACACAGAAATATCTATGTACAGCTAACATTCGTGCTAATACCCTAAACAGCAGAGACCGTCTGGATCTTGATCGTGGCTCTGACAGCAGGTTGACACCAGTGTTGATTAATGTCAAAAACACATAAAGAGCAGCCAGAAACTCCTGAATACTCAGATGGACAAAACAGAAGACCTTGTCCTGGTACAGGCCACACTCCTCTTTAAAGATCTGTGTGAACACCCCTGAGGCTACACTACACTGAGGCTGCCCTGATATCAATGCCACACTCTATCAGGTCTGATTCATAGAAGATCAAGCTGCCTTTCTGTACATGTTCAAAAGCCAGTCTGCTCAAACCCTTCAAAGG
The DNA here is from genome assembly GCF_039877785.1 of Chaetodon trifascialis. Taxonomy (NCBI): domain Eukaryota; kingdom Metazoa; phylum Chordata; class Actinopteri; order Chaetodontiformes; family Chaetodontidae; genus Chaetodon; species Chaetodon trifascialis. Next base: position 4,733,000 of record NC_092070.1, read on the forward strand.
TTTGGATGATTATTGCAGAAAAACATACTTGGACAAGTAACACAGTGATTCGATTTATGCTTTAATGTTTAATGACAAATAAGAGCAATGGGTTTGGCTCATATAATGCTACCGAATGCAAGCTTGGTTGGAGTTGTTGGAGGTTTAACTTCCCCAAAACATATGCAAAGATATGCTCTTTGCCTTTAGAAGTAATGTATGGTTACTAGTTGATGAGTAAGCTCGTTAGCCAGGCATGCTGATGTTCTCAGCTTACGTTAGAGCAGACAAACACAGGGATTCATCCATCCTCTACACTTTGCTCTTTGTTTTTGGTTGTGGAAAGGTGATTAAAAAACAGACACCACCCTCCAAACTCTTTATATATCAACTATTGCTCTTATTAAAGCCAGTGCAGCATTCAGAGAAATCCAAAGCTTGACAGGCCTGACATAGTTACAGCTGCTAAGCCATGACTGGATAACTGCTGCTCAGGGGCAAATTGAGATTTGAAATCAATATTGGAGTGTGCTGGATTTGCGAAAGATCTGACTTACGGCTGGTTTCTCAACAGCGGGAAAGTGGTTGAGCCTGTGTGAACAAACTTTAATGTCTACCTGCACATTCATATATACACATGCTCATGTGAAGAGTGTAGCTGTTGTAGGGTCTTTATGTTGAAAGCAGTTACACTGGAAATATGATGTTTAACTTTGAGTCATGTACAAGTTGAAGTGAGTGATCACAGCCTATAAAGCCACAAAAGTTGTAAAATATAGCAGCTGCAATGTGTCAGGATTAGATCAGGAAAAACGCTGATCCTTCTTCCACAGGCTGCCATGGGTAGCTTGGAGAGTTCCACTATCCCTCTCCCTGCCTCGTGTAAACTGGAGAGCTCCACCGGCCATCTTTAAAATGCTAAGCAGAAGCTAACCGCCACAGGTGGAACCTAATGGTGGCACAGCTGCGTCTGGTCGGATTTTAGAAAGAATGGGTTGTGGTGTCTCAGAATAGGAGAAAGCCAAGTCAGCAATTGTTGAGTGTGCTTTTTGAGTGGGCTTTTGAGTGTTTTTGCAGGACCCTGGGGTCCACTCCGTTAGTTCAAACTATCTTTTGCATTGAATAAACATCCTCACATCAGACTTTAAAAACCTTGTGCAGCCTATTTCTTGAAACCTTCATGAAGACACCAATAATCAATCAGAAGTATTTTTGAACCACATGTTGGACACAGCTGCCTGACCATTTCTGGCCCAAAGGCAGGCAGTTCAGTGAGCCAGCATAGCACTGATATAATGATGCTTCTTTTCAACTATTTGGACATTTTACGTGCCATAAATAAGGAGGCCAGATCAGCTTGATCAGTGGTAGTATCTGATCTCTCTTGGCGGACCCTGTGGAGAAAACTTGAACTAGAAAGTGATCCACAGATATCAACACACGCACACACATACACACACTGTTGTACTGTAAGCGGACAAAGTCAAGTGAGCATGAGACTCTAATTTAAAGTCTTGCCTTCGTCCAGCAGAGCAGTGCCCCTGTTTGAAGGCCAGACGCAGCCTCATAGAGCTCTCACATCTAACAGACACACAGCTGGGTTCAGGGGAGTCTGGCCTTCAACAGAGAACACAGATCCTTCTTCACTCTGATTAATGGTGAGGTTTAATCATTTCACATCTCAGCTCTGAAATGGAAAACAGCCGTAAAGAGTCAAAAATCCTCTTAGCTTGGGTCTGGCTGCCATGTCCCACAGAGACAGAGTTTAGAAGATTCACCATGCATGAATTTCAGTAAACCATTCTGTCGAGATTCTTCCTGGCAGGCTACTCTTTAGAGGGGTGTGTTCAAATATGTATATCAGTATATTAGAGTGTGTATCTGTATGTATACAGTTTGCATTAGTGACGCATGCTGTATGCGTGATATACATGAGCGATTACATCATAATCCCGTCTTTCAAGCAGAGGTCTGCTATGTTTCCAAGCATTTCAACTCAGCAGCAACACATATTTCAACTAGACAAGTCTGCATAATAATAATCCCCTGGTGGCAATGACTGGTCTCCATGTATCATAACACTGATTCAGCATAAGTGCAATGAGTTACATTCATTTCCTGAATACTTACCATGGTCTGAACCACAACTCCAACCACAACAGCCCTGAGCCCAGTTAACCAGTGGCTGGAGCTGGTGTCTTGTTATCATTTTGCTGATTTAATGGTATAGCTGTTGACAATGTTGTGAACTGAGCAGCTGTCTTCACTACAGTCACCAAGTCTAAGTTGTCTGGCTCCTTTGAGCTTTTTTGTTCAGTTGAATTCAAAACAAAGGGCAGGGTTTATTAGGTTAAATGCTCAGAAACTACCCATCTGTCGCCCACAGTGAGCTGAGCAGAGCCTCAGCACAGAGGGGGAGAAACCTGTCTCGCTCACACACCCAGAAAGTCCATGTATTTTTCAACCCTGTAATAATTTTTACATAACAGTTACAGCAACAAATTTGTTTTACAGTACAGGCAGTTTCATTTCCCGTCATGTCAGCAAAACAGATTATACAAACAAGCACAGACAGAGAGAAGTCTTCATACTTTACACCATAAAGAAGGAAAGGTCCACATTAAAGGTGAATGAGTTTTATCAGTATTCAAGAGTGAAACTACTCATTATGCATCCTTCTTACAGTGTTTCATTAAGTCTCTCCTGTTCATGTTGATTCTCTTGTGCTTACTAATTTGTCTTTCTGTGTTTAATAGCTGAATCATGCTGAATATTTAGAAGTTGGCCTCCTTAATGCTGATGTAAGAAACATTATTAATGAGGAGTATCAGGTCCTCTCATACCACAATGCCTTGTGCACCTCCATAAGGAATCTGAAAGGCCAAACCAACCTGGAGGGATTTGACCTGGTAAAAATTCACATTGAGTTCCTAAAACTGTTTCAAAAGTAAAGCTTTGAGACAGCAGTAAGCACACAGCTGTACAGTTTGGAAATGTTATTTGTGGTTTAAATTATTGTAAATGTAAGAGAAACACAAAGAGAGGAATGGAAACAAGAAAGAAAAGCTCCATTTCACTTCCTGAAATGAACTGACTCTTTTTATTGACTTTATTAACCACAAAATGCAGCTGTCATACATGGAAATGAAGAAGTAGCAAGTTCATAGCTGTTAGATATGCTGTGCGGCTGCTTTACTTCATTCAAACACTGCAGTGGATGCCATGTATTGATTATTTTGTTGTGTGTTACACTATAGAACCAACTTGGCATTATTGTTATATTTTATTCCATCAGTATCTCAAATGAAGAAGACACTTAGTCTCATTGACTTTATAGTCTCTGTCGGTAAAATCATTTACAATGCTGAAAAATGAATGACGTCAAACAAGTTATTTCATGTATGAGGTCAGTAATGTAAGTGACTGCCTTTATTTTCATGACTACATCAGGTCTCAACGATGTCATTTTACAGTATCATATCCATAGATGTGGTTAAGCAGTTCACTGAGAGGATGAGGATGTAGACATGTTTTGTGAAACTGTGTCAGCTGGTGGGCGTAAGGAGGAACACTCTCCCACTGATAAACCTCGGTCGGTTTGTGTGGTTCAGTTCTGCTTTGCTCCATGCATTCAGGCTGAACGTGAAGATCTGTTATGCTTCTGTGCATTTCACTGCGCAATGAAACTGCTTTAAATATTGGAATAGGCTGCATATGATGGATTTTATAATCCTTTCCTATCAGGGGTAAATCAAAGATTCTATCAGCCTTTTTATGACAAACGAGGCTGCTTCAAATGCTTTGCCTCTGCTTGGATGACCACCTAAAGAAACTGGCCCTGGGTTTTTATCTTCCAGTCAGCCTTTCTTGTACTTATTTTTTATTTGCTTGGACTGCTGTTAGTCTGACCAACATTATTATTTTGATGATATCTTTCACCAGTAGATGTAATCATATTGTCTCTCTGTTATTTATTCTGCATTGATTCTCTGTTAGACTTCACACTGATGATAAAACTTTATGGCTGCATATGAAGGCTGTGCATGGCCTTTGTTTTCTTACATTATGGATCTTATGTAGTGGCAGTTGTCACCTTCAGATGGCGCCCTGCTGGCTGCTCATTTCTGTGGGAGGAGACCTTTGGGTAAGGGCTCAAGACTGTCTCAAGACACAAAAGCTGCCATTTAAATCTTGTCAGGATCACCTGTATGATAATGTTTTATTGCTCTTTTTTATCATCAGTATTTCTTTACTGTAATGCACTTTGTACCTTTGTTGGGAGCTGGACAGGGTTAAAACACAATGTCATTTCTATAAAAGCCACACACAAAGACCACAAAGAGGCAACAGGGTCCATTTTCTCATCTTTTAATAACACATTCATATCTATGCTCTGTTTTGTTTACAAGGAGTTTAAAACAAGTGTTGATGAGGACTAAAGGAATCAGGCAGGCAGAGGGTGAAAGTCCATATACTGTAAAGACCAAAGGCGCCATCTAGTGGAAGGAGGAGGACTCAACCCTTCTCATGCTCATCTCAGCATCTGGGACCTGAGGATGATGTCTCATCATGGCTGCACAATCAAAGCACATGGAGAGCTTCATTTTCAGGTTTGGAGGCTGAGCCCAGAGCAGATTAGTCTCAATTTATCCAGCTCAGAGCTGCATGAGAAGGACAGAAATGATACAGGGCCTTCCTCCTTCCACCTGCAGCTACACAGTCAGCTAAAACAACAGGTCCTTTTGCTTTTTCAAACGACTCATTAGAAGTGAAAATAGATCATCGATCAGTGTAGAAGGTCCTCGCAGGGCGCTCTAACTCATGTAGGCTTTTTACAGAGAGAAAGAAAATGCTAAATGCACCCAAACACAAGAGATACAATCTGCTGTCATAAAAAAAGAGAGAGAAAAGTAGAAGTCAACCAAAACAAAACAGGAAGAATATTTTGAAGTCCAAAAAAAAAATGTAAGTTTAACGAAATGAACGAAAGAAAATGCAAACTGGATAAAGAAATCTCATTTATGTTGGGTTTTTAAGGAAGAAAATTAAGAACAGGTGGTAAGTTTTTGTCTCCCCCCTTAAGATAATTATTCAATTTCATAATCTTTGAAAAAGAACTAAGAATGGAGAAAGAAAAAAAATCATCTTTGGAAGAAGTAAAAGTTTTTTCCTTTAATAGACTATTCACTACAGTATATGGAGATGCCGCTACCCAGTTATTCATTTACCTATATTTCTTTCGAGCAACTTTTTTTTTGTTATTTTTGTGTCCTTTTTCAAAAAAAAAAAAAAATTACCATTTACCTATTTTTCCCAAGAGGTAGATCAACAAAACAATTACATGGTTACAGGTGTCGTGCCCCTTGATTCAGGAGGTGAAATCACAGGGAGGAAGTGGAGCAGCAGGGCAGAGCTGATGGAGGATTACTGTGGGGTATGTTAGCGGTTGGAGGCAGGTAAAAAAAACTGCAGTGTTCAAAGTGAGTGGCTGGCTAGAAGCAGCTGAACAGTGAGGTTGTGAAATAGAAACTGTTCCCAGAGGGGCAGTTAATACCTCGTTATGATTGGGCCAATCAGGCTACTCCATACGCTACCCGACACGTGACGAAAATCCTCGTCCCGGCTGCCCACCCCGCACCACAATGTGTCCATATTGGGTTTTTTTGTCTTTTTTGTTGTTTTTTTCTTATTTACTCATTTATTTTTACAGTCTCATCTCTAAGCTGGAGAGGTAAAATTTCAAAAACCGAAAAATAAATTAAAGTCGAAAAGTGGAAATAAAAAAAAAAAAAAAAAAACTGTGACGGTAACAAAGCCTGTCCGTCCTTTCTGTTTGCATGTCTGTCCAACTGACTGACTGTTTGCTCTTGTCCGTTTGCAATAAAAGAAAATAAAAGAAACAATCTTCTGGCTGAGTTTGCTTATGTTTTGAGGTAGCGTTCCTAGTTATGTGTCAAGAGGTTTGTTTGTTTTGTCATGGTAGGGCGTCCCTCTGCCGGATCTCCGTGTTCTTTAGAATTTGTCGAGACTCAGAGTGCGTTTGTGCAGAGGGACAGGGGGGTTCACGACAAGGAGGAGTCTGCACTGTTTTACTGCAAACCATCCTCGCAAGAGCTTGGAGTCTGTCTGTCTGTCTGTCTGTCTGTTTTTTACTGTCTGTCAGGGCTGAGCTACATGTTGGAAGGTCTACAAAGCAAAGCTGTACTCTGCTGCCACAAACAAGAAGCTGGGCAAGATAGTTCACCCAAAACTGAATTTCCAAGCTTTAAATAAAAGGACAACACCAGTGAGTCTGTAGCCCATCTACTGCACAGATTCTCCATTAGTGCTGAGCATGAGCTTGTCAATGCATTTCATTACTCTCGATTGAAGCTGCTCTAATCAATATTTTCATACTAACAATGGAACAGTGGCTGCGTCACACGTCAAAGGGGTCACCCATAGTGCTTGCTCATGAGGGAATTGTTGGGTCTCTGTAGATAAAAGAGCTCGGCCTGTACCAGCTCTATATGGAAAGTGTCTTGACACAACTTTTGTTGTGATTTGGCGCTATACAAATAAAATTGAATTGAATTGAATTGAATTGAATTGAATTGAATTGAATTGAATTGAATTGAATTGAATTGAATTGAAGAGCGCACAGAGGGTTGTGACCCGGCCCTGCTATACGGAGCATTGTAGCATCTTTCAGGTCATTGTTTTGGTTTTACAGCTTTAATGATCTGGTTCAGTCTCACGGCTCTCATAGCATAATTTAAGCCACAGGAAGCTAAACAGCTCACATAAACCCACTGTGCACTAAATGCTGGTGAACAAAGTGGACATTCAGCAACTAAAGAGCCAGGTAAGGCCAAACCAGAGTCAGAAGGAGAATGAATGCTGGACTTCTTATCAGGCGGACATGAACACGACTCTGAATATGTGATAATGTTATGCTGTATCTGGTAAACAGGCAACTGTTGGCTAACAGGTTTGCAAGTCAACTTTTTTCAAAAAGCTGAATTTAAAGTTACTTGAATACTTAGGATACTCACAGTACTTTCTGTTAAGAAATACTGAAACTAAACTGAACTTTTTTTTGGAAGAAAGCTCCATAGAGTACCTTTAATTCTGAATCTGTAGCATAACATCAACTAACTAAGGCAGGTTTTTGGACAAGGTGTGTCCCGGAGCCATAACGGCAACTTTTCATCCAGCATGGAACTCCAGCATGTCTTCAAGTTTATATCATAATGAACTGAATGGAAACAAACCTAAATGGTGGTAGGTTTAGACATACATCCATGCTCAGCACTAATGTATAGAACATGGGATAAAACATGGTCCTTTAAACAGTCTTGGAATAAGCTTGATACAACAAAATCATGAACATTTGATGCTTAAGCTTTAAAGTGTGGCAACTGTCATGATATTTTACACTGTGTGGCACAACACACTGCCAAACTCTGTCCTAGCTGATACACCTTATCAATATATCACTCAACTTGCATAAGAAAAGGACAAAGGGTTCCCGTTTAGGCCCAGAAATGAGCCGGATGAAACATGAGAAAGGCTGAATGATTTCTGTCCCAGTCAGGATGCAGGCTTAGACTTGTGTGAGTCATTCTTACTGCCACAGAGCACAAGTAGTATGAATGGTGTGTGTGTCTGTTGCTTTTCGTGACACAAAAACCATAAAATGTATTGTTTCTACTGCACATACAAAAACAAGATGAGAAGAGCTCAGGTCCAAGATGAGAAATCACCATTTGAGTGTAGTGAGTTCACTCTGAAACACTACTGAAGTTATTTTAAGACCTTCTATGCGTTCAGTATTACAGGTTATTTACTCAAACTGGCTCTACACTGCATTTTGGACTGAGCCCTTTCCTGTGTGTTTGGCACAGTTACTGTCATGTACTGAGCTACATGTTAGTAGTTCATCCTATTTAGTAGCTGTTTTGTTAATAGATTTGTGCATTCAAAAAACAAAAGAACAAAACATGATCAAATTCAACTATTTTCATTTTTCCAAAAAGAGTCAGAACGATCGATTGTAAAAAAAAAAAAAAGAAAGAAAGAAAAAAAAAATGTGGTTAAAGTAAGAGAATCAAAAGGTCTTGAACAGAAGTGAGCAAAACGAACACGATGGAGACCAGCGCAAGAGAGGGCGAGGGACCCTTATGTTCCCGCCCGCTCCAAAAATGAAATGATTTTTTTTTTTTAATAAAAGGAAATAAAAACATCTCACTCTTCTCCCGGAGTACAGAAGGGCAAAGACGAGCAAGGAGAAAGCATTAAAGTGTTTTGTGGAAGGACAGAGGGGGAACAATAAGGAAGGAGACGTGGGATTCAGTCCTTCCTCCCCTCCTCCCATCCCTCCTTGCCCTCTTCCCTTCACTCTCCACCTTCTTCTTTAGAGAATTGCATCAGGTGTTACAGGAGGTTCTTAGTCGTTTTGATAGTTTGACGTTGTCGACATATTTCATCAATTAGTGCAACAGTACGTCCCCAGATGTCACGTCCAAATAAAGCTTGCTGTATTGTCAAAACTAAATAAAACCAAAATTAAAAATAAAAGAATCCTAACCAATCCAAATGGCTGCAGGCTGAATCATGAATCCTAAATAGCGTGTCTTGGTGGCTGTGAACAGAGCTCTATGGTTTTGAGAGAGGTGGAAACTTAACACAGGACAAGCATGTTGGACCGTGAAGTTACCACCTCTGGACAAAAATGGAAGCATCGACACAGTAGAATAGACTTTTCCCTGTTTGATGGTGAGCTTTTAGGGGAGCCGATGAAGACTGGTGGTGTATGTCGCCAAGTGCAGATAAGACATTAAAAAGACTGTGAGTTATCTGGCAGTGTCCTTCAGTGACTTGGCTGGGCGTAATCTTTCCTGTCTACACGGCTTTTCCCATTTCGATTTTTTAGACTTGTTTTCTCCAAAAATACAAAAGTATTGTGATCACCTTTTTGAACATCTTATGTACAGGTTTGAATCTATTACTCAGCTGGGTTAATGCTGTTTTTAAACTCTCTGGCTTTGCTTTTTTGCTCCCATTTTTTTCAAAGGTTCTTGGATTCCTCCCTCCTCGGTCAGTTGGAACACAGACGGAGGGCCATAGGTTCTCGTCCTACTTTTTTCTGCTTTTTTTAAAGTTTCACCCAACCACATCATCTGACAAAAATGAACATTTAAAACCAGTGAACGCAAACACACATACACACACACAACTGCATTCACTTACACACACACACACACACACACACACACACACACACACACACACACACACACACACACACACACACACACAGCAAGCACACATGTAGCCAACAGGGAGCATCTGAGGTGTCGTGGTCAGTGCACAGGTAATAAATATTCACATTCAGAGAAGTCAGAGCTAGTTCAGGCTTGTGTGTGTAGGTAGAATGCTGTCTGCTGACTCCATGCACAGTCACACTGTAGATGGACCACTACTGCTGCATTCAACACAACTCTGATCTGACAAGTTCCTGACTTCCAGGTGAGAAAGGTAAAGAAAGACGTGGTGAAAACTGGCTTAAAAGCTCACTGTCACGTGTCTTCTTCGCGGGTGAGAAACTTCATCTCTTGAACACTTAAAGCCCTCTTGTAATGTTTGGCGTTTTATGATGATGTCATCACAATAAGGCAGGAGAGGGCGGTCCTTCAGGGCACAGGGCGGGCCAGTAGCCAAAAGAACGGGCAGCTGAAGTAACATGAAGCGACTGCAGGAGACTGTGGAGATGGATCAGTCTGTGTGACAGTAAGAATCTTTAGCGTCACCCCCTCTGATGATATGAGCTCAGTAATACAAGCACCCAGTGGCATGTTGGGTTACCATGTGCACTTTAGGACCCCCTCTCGAGTTAACACCACTCCCTATTGGCCAATACTCCGTTTCAGACAACGGCTGCTCCAATCACACTTCAGGAAGACAGAAAGCATGTTTCCTCACCTCAAAAAGGCAAAATGGCACTGGACCCATTTCCTCTCTAGACCAGCATTATATCTCTCTCTGCTTTGGGAAAAACACGGCATCCTCGTCATCCTGAGCTCATTCAACCATCATCACACCAAAAAAACAGAAAAAAATAACCAAAGCAACAAGACAATACCTAAAAAAAATACTTTTTCTTTAAAAAAATAAAAAATATTCAGGACTATCAGCTCTTCTTTTCTTTTTTTCTTCTTATATAAAACACCAGCAAGCAAAAAAAAAAAAAAAAAGTTAGGAATACTGAGGTAACTTTACCCTGAGGTAGGTTTTTTCTTTTTCATTTCTTCTCTAATCTGTTCTAATCATGGCGAGAGCGTCCAGGCGTAGACCCCGCCCCTCATTATCATACGCAGGCAGGGTCTGGAGGCTCCGCCCACAGGCCTTTGGCAGATTGGGAGAGAGAACAAGGAAGCCACTCCCCTTCACACTGATTTTACCCTCTCTGAGCTCAAGGCAAGGAGCTTTGGAAGACTTTGCCTCTCTAGTTCCCGCGCTCGACCAGGCCAGTCCTCAACATTCTTTTATTCATACAAGCATTACACGCCACGTTCGTCCAAGTGAACAAACATGGCCTTAATGCAGGGATGGTCTAGAGGACCCCAGCTCCCCTGAGGAGAAAACCATCCTGTCCAAGACTGGCCTCAGCGCTGGAGGAAGGCAATGAGCAGAAGGTCTCAGACACAACTTGTCTGTCTGTCATTGCAGGACTAATTCAAACAGGTGTAGCAAATCCTCACACCTGACTCCCTGCCTTCAATACATTCACCCGAGGGGCCGGGCTAACTCACATATCATATATATATAATATATATAAAATATGCCGTTAAAGGTGCGGGCCGCTAGCCACCTAGCATAGCTACTGGCTGTTTTCAGAAAGTTGTTTTACAATGGTTTCACATGAGTGAGCTGAGCCACTGCAATAGAACTGCAGGACCAGCTGCGACCTCCGCTTCCCTTACTGTCTCTTGCTGCGCCTTCCGCCACACGGCTAAACGTGGAAGGGGGAGCTCAGTGCCTCCCCAGTCCCCGGCCTCGTTGTAGGCTACATTATGCTACATATCACAGACGAGGGACTGGGCAATATACACAAGACCCCTTTAAAAAAAAGGCAAGGCGGCCAGACACAGCATTTCTTAACATTTACATGAAGATTATATATTTACAACCTCATATTTTCTCTTTTTTTTTCTAATCTCCCCGCTATTCGGAGAGGTCTTCAAAGAGCAGTGTTAACATCTGCGGCCCCTCTTCTAGACTCTCATTGGCTAGGAGGTTAGGGGTGGGTGGGGCTAACACCTGACCCATGACCTATCCGCCTGTGCCGCTGCAGCAGTTTCCCTGCTCCCTCTCCCGACTCTGCCTCACTGCATTCTATCAATAATAGCTCTGAATAAAACATTTCTATACATATATCTCTATGTTTAAAAAAACCACCCTTAAAATATAGGACTGACTGCAGATGGTTGGAGAGGTCCGTCGAGAGCGACAGAGGAACAAACGGGCCCCTGCTAGTGTGTCTCAGGAAACAGCCAGCCTCCCCCCTCTGCAGTCCACCTGCACCCATGTGGACAGGTGTAAACGGCAGCAGTAAGGCTCCGTTCTTACAGGGACAGTGACGTCAGCCATGTTGTTTAAACCTGTCCGATGCAGGATGTGTTGCAGCAGATGAGGAGCTGGCTGCAGCCCTACCAAGGCACACTAGGAGGACACCGCCCTTCCCTCTCCCAATCCCTCCTTTCCTTCATCCCTCCATCCTCAATCAGTCTCTCTTCTGGCCTGGCATCTGGTTTCTGTTCTCAAGTTTCTGTTTATCTTAATCCTCTTTTTTTATTCATTTCATCTTTTGATTTTATTCGTCTTCTGTCTTTCCTTCTAAACGCCGATCTTTCTCTCTGGCTATCGGGCGTACTCCCTCCTCTTCATATCTCTCCCTGTCTATCGCTGGGTCCGTGTGTCGCTCTCCTGTATCCGTCCGTCTGTCTGTCTACGCGTCCGTGCATGTGTCTGTCTGTCTGTCCGTCAGGCGGGGGTGGGGGTGGGGGGCCAACAGCATGTGAGGAGGGCGCGGGGGCCCTCACTTCCTGCGTGGCTGGTGTTCCTGAGTCAGTCCCTGTGTAGGACTGCCCATCTCTGTGAAGCCCTGGGGGTTAGCGCCAGAGCTCATCCCGCCTTTCTGTGGCTGTTTGACCTGGGTCAGGATGTCCCGGATCTTCCTCTGAGCCAGCTGGAGGACAGAGGACAGATGACAAACTGAAGCCTGCACTTTACTAAAATACAGTCGTACATTGTCATGGGATGTGACTAAAAACAGTTTATGACACCAGCTACATGCTCTTAAATCACTTCTGTCTACTGAGGCAGCAGGGTAGCAGGAGTACCTGGCTGGCGTAGAAATGTCCATTGATCTTGACGATGACCTGGTCATTTTCATCAGGTGTCTGCTCCCTGGGGACCACCACCTCAGCTGCTGTCAGGTTCTGCAGCTCATTCACCTGCAGACACACACTTTGGTTACTTCGAGGGGAAGTTATGATCTTCTGGCAGAATTGTGCAATAATTCTTGCTGTGGCAACCAATGCATGCTATGGAAGACGGATCTGAAGTGTCTGGTTCAGGTGACTCACCGTCTTGCCTCCCTTGCCAATGACCCTTCCTGCAGCAGCAGCGGCCATCTTGATGTGAGTCTCCAGTTTGACCTCCTCTTTGGGCCCAAAGAAGTTCTCCTCCTTCAGCTTGCCATAGATCCGGCCCTGAGCCTGCAGGAGGGAGACAAAGAGGCTCATAATCCATTTTAATATTGTCTCAATGGTGGTTTCTGAGACCACTCATTGGCTAATAAAGATATTATGCAAAATAAATGGCAATGTGTTCATGTTTACCTTAAACTGAGCTTCAGGAGGACCTGTCACAATAACCATCCTCATTTTAGAGTCTGGAGCTTCAGCTGGGGCGATCTGGAGGAGAGACAAGCATCACTGACCTTCAGGGGTGGAGCTTTGCTTTCAGTGGGGGGTGCAATGAAGTCATGAGCTCATCCACCAAAATAGTGGTCATAAAAAGAAGTATTATTTTATTAGACTGCCATAATGGTGGTAGTCTAACAAAATAATGACAAATCCCATGAATTATTTAAGAAATACTCCTAAAAATTTCATTTTTCCCCCTTAGTAACATGCTGAAGTGTGACCTTTTTTAAATAAAAAGATGCTGAAGAACTGATTCCTGCTTTGACAGACTTCAGCATATTCAAAACTCTGCAGCTCATCTATTAACCAGAACCAAGAGGAGAGAGCACATCAGTCCAGTTAAAGCTGCTCTGCGCTGACTTCAGGATCGATTTTAAGGTCCTCCTCCTCCTCATACACAAAGCCCTTACTGGACTAGGACCAAGCTACAATGGAGGTTACCAGCAACAGTCTGAAGAAAATTGGGGATGCAGCTTTTGTTCATTATGCCTCAAAGCTCTGGGACACACTGCCTACAGATATCAGGAAGCAGCTTGCTGAATATTTTCAAAACTTATCTCTTCACTTTAGCATTTAACTAATGAGCTATTGGTTCCAGATATGTTTCTAAAACTTCTGAAAGACAAAACAAGAGAATTTTGATAATATTGTAGAGGGCAGACCTTGATGGAGGCCCCAGCGAAGCGGCTCAGCTGTTTGATGTGCTGTCCTTTCTTTCCAATGATGGCTCCCACGGCCTGCGCTGGGATGTACACATGAACGGTCTCCTGCTCTGGAGCCTGAACACACACACAGCAAACATTTCATCACATACACCGAATATCTGTTATCTTTAGTCAGTATCCCAGTGCTGTTTGTGCTCCACTGTGCACAACGATGCAGTTTGTTCATCATTGTGCACAGTAAGGGGAGAGTTTCTCTGTGCTCTGCTCGCTGTGCAGTTTCACACCTGCATGTACGAGCAGGATTTATGACATCACAGCTAGTCTATAGGCCAATCATGGTCCAGTATGCAAATTACTCAAGTGTGATATGGAAACCTGAAACCTCCAGCACACATACACACACTAAGGATGGACTTTAAGGGGAAGTAGGGGACATCCTGTGACCAGCAGCTGCACATTCAAGGCTTTTTCATGTGGCATTTTTCAATGAGGGAGAAGGAGAAGCTGTCATTTTCAAACTTTCTAACTGGGCAATTGGAACTTTTTGTAGAAAAATCATCTCAGACTCAAATGCCTGTTTAAAATATTACTTTTAGAGTTTTTATATGTGCATATAAAGCATTTCTGGAGGGAAATCATTAAGAAAACAGAAAATACTCCGTGCTTAATCAATGCTAACCAGCATTACCAGCTTACAGCTAAAGGACATCTTAACTTGGTGTGTGATCCAAAATGACAGAAAAAGAAGAACAAGAAACAGAGAGCACCATCATCTTCAGGAAAAAAACCCTTAATTTTAGCTCTTTTTAAAAGTTTCTTTTGCCCACATTAGAATTCTCTCAACCCACAACATCCTCAGTTGAAGCAAACACACGGAAAGAATCAGCAAAAGTGTAGTTATTAGCTTTCAAACGACAAACACAAGGCAGTAAAGAAGGTGGTTTGCATCGTTGCATTCCAGAGCAGGTATTCTTACCCCAAAGCAGCCGTAGGGGGCACCACTGGACACATTTCCAGGCGGGGGTGGGGGCATGTTGGAGGAGGAGGGGAAGAGACCCAGAGCACCGAGGTTGAGCCCTGGGATCAGGTGGGTCTGTTGCTGCAAAGAACAAGGCTGCAGGTCAGAAGCCATCTGGAGGTCTACAAGTGTGTGTGTGTGTGTGTGTGTGTGTGTGTGTGTGTGTGTGTGTGTGTGTGTGTGTGCGTGCGTGCGCACAAACGTGTATAGGGTGTGGATTTCCAGCTAAGCACTGTGGGTGCAAGTGTGGTACTCATTTGTTTTTGTATCTGTATCTATTTCTGTGTCTACATGAGAACATGTATGGTCTCTGTGTGTGTGTGTGTGTGTGTGTGTGTGTGTGTGTGTGTGTGTGTGTGTGTGTAGGTGTGTGTGTGTGTGTGTGTGTGTGTGTGTGTGTGTGTGTGTGTGTGTGTGTGTGTGTGTGTGTGTGTGTGTGTGTGTGTGTGAGACCTGTGACAGTGACTGATAGCCAGTCGTGGTAAACGATGCAGAACTTTCTTTAATAGGAGATACAAGAGGTGGTTAAAAATCCTGCCTAATGGAGAAATATGACAGAGAGGGAGCATGAAGGGTGTGCAACGCTCGTATTAAGAGAAGTTCTCGAAAGAAGCAAGTGAACCAAAGTTCGTTAGTGATCAAGTTAAGGTTAGCTGATGTCTTGCTGGCTGAATGCTCACAAAATGCTGATTAATCATGCATGATTAATCTACTGGTCAAGCAAAATGAAACATCAGCTGACCTTCACGTCTGACTATAGTGCAGCATTTCATGTTTTGACCCTTATTCAATGTGCGGTGTGTTTTTATTTACTTCAGCAGTTCTTTTTGACAGCTACAGTAAACAGCCAGCAGATGGCGCTCTCACTCCTGTAGATAAAAGTAGATAATAGCTTAAATGAAATGTCTAACTACCACCCTGATGTATCTCCCATCTATCTGAAAGTGAGAAGATGTTAAAGCTGTAGTTGCACAGTTGCTGTCTGTCCCTCACAGCGCTGAGCTAACTTATTTTGTACATTTGTCATGAGACTAGCTGCATAGCGACCATGTTGAAATGGAAGCGACACCCACTTGATGGGTGGAGATGGCGTGCAGGTGACGGCTGATATTCTCCAAAAATGGCTGCTGATGCTGTTGATTATGTCACATTCCCATTCCCTGTATTCTCAAGGATTTGAAGGACATTGGTGTGTGTGTGTGTGTGTGTGTGTGTGTGTGTGTGTGTGTGTGTGTGTGTGTGTGTGCGTGTGCGTGTGCGTACTCACATTCATAGCAGCAATGTCGTTCTCATAGGCCTCTCTGACCTTCTTCATGACCTCCACCTCAGCAAGACTGCAGGCTTCAATAGAGCCTCTGATTGTGATGGTTCTCTCTGGATTGTACAGGGTCAGGTCCTGAAGACTGCACACATCAGAAAGAGAGTGTTAACCGATGCATACAGCTGATCAGTGATCAGTTATTGCCTCCTGGACAGGGTCTCTGAGTGTCTTTTTTGTTTACCAAACTTCTCTTGTGGCCCTGGTTCACACTGTTGAACTACGTCCTCGTGTGTGTGTGTGTGTGTGTGTGTGTGTGTGTGTGTGTGTGTGTGTCTTACGGGGAGATTGTGATCTTGGTGTCTGTGTCCTGTTCAACTTTTTTCAGGTTACGTCCCTCCTTTCCGATCAGGCGTCCAACAAAGTTGTTGTGAGCCAGAATCTTTAGAGGAACCTCATCAGCACTGCAAACAGAAACCACCGGTCACTGACAAAATATTCCACACGTCACGTCTAGCTGGAGCCTTCATTGGGGTAACTGTCCAGGATGATGTTACGCTGCCTCATCCAACAGGTTGGATTATGGTTTAAAACTCACGTCTTGGTGTCTTTAGCCTCCTGGTGCATGATGTCCAGGATCATGCGGCAGGCAGACGAGCAGCCCTCAGGGGTGGAGTAGATGCTGATCGGCTTCTCAGCAGCACCTGCGTTCTCCTTGCGGTGCACATCAACCCTGCAAAGACAAAAGAAACATCAGAATTGCTTTAAGTCACTGGGTTCTAGGCTACATTTTTGGGAGGTTAGTTTGCATCGATGCAGTTTCCACAGACACTCACTTGCTCTGCGTCTGCTTGGTGATGTTGCGAATAGTGGCTCCCTCCTTGCCGATGATGGCGCCGACGTACTGTGTGGGTACCAGCAGCCTCAGAGGGATGTCGGTGTGCGGAGGTTTGGAGGGCATCCCGGAGCTCGGGGAGCCACCGCGGGGCCATCCTCGGGAGCCGAAGCCAGGGCGTCGGCCATTGTCGTGGCCCCGCTGGCCTCCCTCCAGCTCAGAGTTCTCGTCAGGGATGTAGGAGACACGCAGGGCATTGTTCTCAAACTGGTATCCATTCAGCTTCTGGATGGCTCTGAGAGCGACATGAGCAGAGCGTACATACAGGTGCATACAGGTGGTTTTTCTACATATTTCACTGAAACTGAAGTAAATTTGGTGCACATGGAATGATTGACACAGCTGGACTTTCTCTCTATTCATATTTTTCTGAATTAGGACATTTGCATTCACTCAATTACTGTACAGTTTTTGGATGATCATCTTGTGTACTACACAAGGCACATATTGTCATTTTCTCTCCACCATATTTATCTCTCAGCTATAATAACTAGCCAGAGCAAGTGGTTTTTATACCAAACATGCAATGAACCAATAAAATATGATGTGTTGGTACAATAGGATCCTATGATAAGTTCGATTACTGGGACCCCTCTGTTGCCTATTGACCACTCTGCCTTTGTTACTATGCTGCTCAGTTTGCGAGTGGAAGTTTCCAGTTGCAGTTCCTTAAAATGACCACTAGATGTCAGAAGTGGAGGGTATAATAACTTGCTGAAAATCCACAGTTTTATTGGGATACTTACAGAAATGAAATAAAGGCATGGCATGGAACTTTGGTTATTTACTTATACCTTTTTGAAAGGTTCTTTAGAGTGTCTGCTCTACAGGAAACATGATTTAACAGGCATAAATACACAACTATATGTGTGACATGCTAAAGTGTTCTGTAAAACAAGGACCTCATTTTCAAATGGCAGCCAGAGCATGGAGAAAGAAAAAAAACTATGGATAAACAGTGAGTGTTAGGGAGATGAGAGGAAAAGAAAGAGACAGAGTGAACTGGAGATGAAAGCGGGCTGGAGGAACTTACTGCCTGGCATGCTCCCGAGATGCATATGTGACATTTACCACTGCAGTCTCACTGTCTGTGTTCACTGAGAGAAAGAGACAAAACAGACACTCTTAGATACAGCACATGTCGCTTTATTAACCGATCAAAAAAAAAGATTTGGATTGCTCAAAGCTCCAGCTGTATCAAACTAAGATCACAAAGCGTGCAGCTGGAGAAAGGAGACTGGATCCTCACCCTGGCTCACATGCTGATTTCACCCTCACTACTTTTTAAGTGTATTTAATTAATCGTTAACTGTGATGCTGGCTATGAGGATGACTGATGACTACAGGTTTCTGGCTCACTGCAAGTACATGGTTTTGTCCTGATGTAGTGAACATCTTGCTTTGTTGTTGAACACTTTGGGCCAGCAACAGCAGAGCGTCTGGGTCTTTGGAGATTTTTGGAGGGCCTTCTAGCACATCACTGTTCAGTTGAGCTCCTTTTAAAATGCTTCATCCTTCCCCCAATTTGAACCCAAATACATGCAATACTTCACCCACACATTAAACAATGTAAAAACACATCATCTGCTGAGAAAATGCAGTTCCAGAGGCAGCAGAGACACGGCTTTGTGTCCCTGTGATTAACCTGACAGACTCATGATAATAATAATAACGATAATCTACTGTAGCATTAACAGTGTAATTGTATTGTGAGCGTGGCCAGTGGATCGATAGCATACAGTCTAGTGCAGAGTGCTCTCTAATTGAATCTGTGATTAATAACCATCCATCCATCCATCTGAGCGATGCTGTGCTTCATCTTAATGCTGCTTCCTCCCATCCTCCCTCCTCTCCAGCCTGACACGTCACACCGCTGAGCGAGGAGCGAGGAGGCTTTCAGAGGAAGCACAGGTGTAGTCTAAACAGACGTCTGTTGTTGGACAGCTACACCTGTCAGAGACTGCTGGTTGGATAAAACAAGACATATGATGTCGTCACCTTGGCCTTGAGAAAAGCCTGACAGGCATTTTTCACTACATTCTGACATTTTATTAATTGATTCATTGACAAAGTCTACATTTGAATCAATAATGTAAATTATTGTTAGATGCAGCCTTACTATTCAGCCCCTTCAAGAAAAATGAGGTGCAGATATCTGTGCTTAAAAGCTGCACAGTAACAGTATCAGACACAGATTTTACTAGGAGATTTTATAGCTGCCTTCGTTGCTCCCTCACATCCGTTTTGTTGTAATAAACTCACTTTAATTGTCTATCGGAGTTATTTCTATCAGTCCCACCCTGTGACACTGATGGATTCATCATCAGCGGCAGAGCAGCAGCCATCAGGCGTTCTGTGTTTTCCTTGGAGACGTATTATTTCTACACATTATAGAAACAGCTGGAAATGCTCGCCCTCAAAATGAGGCTGTTCGACCCTCCGTTCTCACACCTCCATGAGCCACGTTAGTCAAACACAGAGCACCCTCATCCTTCTGATCACTACCCAGAGCTCACGACGGCAGGTGTGGGCTGCGCCAAACACTGGCTGGTAAATCAGCTGCTGTCAGTCTGCTTCCAGGGCGAGTCCCTCCTCACCATGACAGAGACACAATTATCACCCTGCTGCCACATGGGGCCAGCAAAGAGCCACAGAGTTCACAGGATCGGAGGAATGGGAGTCCTGACAAGCCTGTAGCTTTGCTGCTCTGGAGTTAGCAAGTTTTGAATGTATAAAATGAATGGCAGATGTCAGCGGTGTACACAAACCAGAGCGAAGATCAGGTCGGGGGTCTTACCTTGTTCGCAGTTCTCTACAGTGCCACACTGGGCCAGCAGACCATCCAGCACCTGAAACAAGAAGAGTGTAAGTTCATGTGGGAGACAGAGAACATTTCAGCAGAATACATGTAAATCAAATAAATTTTTTAAAAAAAGACGTCGGCATCATAGTCAAGTTATTTGTCTTCTAATGAAATCCAGCTGGATAAATACAAACCAAGCGCTTATAAGACGAGTTCCAGTTTGATCTTTTTTCATCATCACTACAGACAGCAAAGATAAAAGAGAGGTGCCCCTAAATGATGGCCTCCACATGATGGGGCTGGACCGACAGTACAGTGTCATTCTCGTACTGCAAATGGAAATATCCCAACTTGTTGATGTAATTCATGTCATTCCGTTGTGCACAGCAACAAGTAGTGAAAGTGAAAGCAACGCTGCTGCCAGCTCCACGGTGGAGGAATTAGCTCCTCGAAGAGCTACACCCCTGAGCTCCACGGTGGAGCTGCAGTCAGTTTCAAGCCTCCAGGGCCCGTATTCATCAAACTTGCAGGAATTACATTTCAGACTGAAGCCTAAAGCGCGATCAGAGGAGGAAAAGGTTGTCTGAGAAGTTCGAGCAATAGGACACATTTATCAAACGACTTACTGCGACGTACAGCGAAGTGAGAGAGGACGTTTTAAAAGCAGCTCTCAAGCCATCACATGATTCATTACATGCATGCTCAGAGCAGGAGCAGCCAATCAGAATCAATGATCTACCCTACATCTGAGCCATTGTTCATTCTTTAAAACAACAAGGAAATGGAAACAAAAGAAAGCTAAATCCTGCTGCTGGTACATCACAGAACAGTGTGTATAATATGTGGTACACTCAATTCCAATCAAATGCAAGTAACTGGCTTGAACTGTTCCAGACACAGATCACTCATCATGATCAATGATACTTTGTGCACTGACACCTCGGCTCTACTTCAGACACCTCTGGAGTGTTTTTACGTAACTGATGAGTTTTTAAGTCTGTGAGTACGAGTAAAAGTGAAGGATTTTTGCATTAAATTTTGACTTGAGTCCAAACTTGAACTCTTGGCAGCTGGACAAACACAGGCCCAGCTCCTCCAGTTCAGCTGTGACAGGTTGATTTCTGACAGGCAGATTCCAGCTTCAAAGACATTCCCGTTCATATGCTCTCCTTACACACAACAAATAAACATATATACATAGTCTGACACCAGTTTGTACCAGATGTAAACACAACAAATACTTGTGCACATTAAAGCTGCTGCTTTCTTTCAGATTTCTTAGTTTTTCCATTGGAGTTTGCCATGTTGTACCTAATTATAAATTACATACAGCACACATATCAATTACTCATTGCAACATGTGCCTAACATGCTTTTATTTTGAAGTAAGGAATATTTCCCACATCCCTCCTCAGAGTCAGCGCTTCTGTCTTACATGATAACTCATTTATTCTCTGGATGCTGTGACATCTGCCGCCCATAAAGGCTGAGCGGCATGTGAATGACATGTCTCAGTCAGGTCTGCGGAGAGACGTCGCCCCCGTGTGGACATGCCGGGCAGGACCAGAGCAGACGGAGAGGCAGAGGGGAAGGGGGGGGGATCTGGCACACTTTCAAATGACACACACACACAAACAGGCTTGGCAGAGGAGGCAGGCAGTGTGCCACACCCTCACTAAAAACATAACAGTGCACACACACACACACACACACACACACACACACACACACACACACACACACAGCTGCACACACACACAAACAGCCATTTGCTGTTCGCAATAGCAGGTGTCGCCTAGTTTTATCTAAGGAAAATATCTTCATTTTCTTTTTGTTATCGAGTTTGTTTCAAGCATTTATACAATGTTTATTCTTTGGATATGAAGGGGGGGTTTGGGGGCATGTTCTGGAGGGTTGACAGAATCAAAATATGCTTATAGTACTTTTGTGTTTCATCAGCAATCTATGTGGAAACCGTGAGTCTATAATATTCATTTAATCCAACACCCTAACAGTATTTCTGGATCTGTTGGATTTCGTTCCTTTTGGTTAAAAAAAAGCTGATTATATATATATACAATATATATAAAACTGTAAAACTGTAATGCCAGTAATGTCTCTAAACAAAGCAAGAAAACAAGTGTGTGTGTTCAACCTTGGTTTTGACTATTTTCAACGATACAGTGTGTGCAGGACTATTACATCTACCTTATGCTGTTTATGTGTGATAAACTGACCTTGGAAACACAGAAAGTAACATATTTCAGTGCTATAATCCAGCATTGAAGCATTCAGAAGTTGATCAAATTCAATACGAGGAGTTCAGAGAGACACATCCTTCCATGTCCACAGTGCTGTGCAGGAGGGCACGTTTGCCAGCTCAGATGTTCATGTTGTTCACATCGCTTGTGTTTGAGTGTTTTGTGAGTGCATTGTGTTCTACAGCTGCATGAACATGTCAATGATCTGGATATCACACATTCTGCGACACTCTGCCCTCCTCACTGTGGTTACCCAGTCAGCTTCCTGTGGTTGTTGAGGGTTACTGTGCCTGGTATGAGACATCCAGCTGAAGTGACAACATAACTGCAGCAATTAGCGACCAACAATCAATAGGTTAGAGCTTACAACAGTCAGCCCGTGATTTGATCAATACATGACTATTAGTTAATGTTCGATTCTAATTGCCAGGCTCCCAAAAGAATCATCTCTCGCAGCCTTCAGCTTCAGACGGATGTTTTTTTTTCCCCGCAAAGCTGTGAGATGGTTTTCATTTGAGCCATCAGAAATATCCACGCTGAGATGTGTGCGTGGTTCCCGGCCCACAGTCGGCCCACACACATGCACAAGCGCCTCAAGTGGTGCAAATATTTGCAGTAATGTCAGCCTGGGCGCTATTACAAGCTTTAACCCAGAATCACGGGGCCAGATCCTCTGCCCAGCCAGGTGTGCACAGCTGCCAGGGTTAGCACTGCTTTGAGCATTTTTGGCCATCGTCCTGATACAGACTCTTATTGCTTCCTTCATTCCTCTCCTCTCTTGACTATCACTTTAGCATCTGACTGTTCAGTCAGATTCAAGCAGTTCAGGTCTGATTGCTCCAAAAGGGCACTTGTGGCTTCTGGAAGAGTTCAATGAACATAGAACTATGTGAGACAAGAAGCGCTTTCAGAAAAAGAGTTACGCTCGATCCAAAATAACTCTTGTGATGACTGTCCGACCACAGTAAAGAATGAAAGAAGAGAGCTGGAGAGAGAAGTTCAAACCCTGCTCACCTTCTCACCTTCACACAGCTGATCAGTCACTGCATGAAGCAGGCGTGAACGTCACACTGACGGTTGCGGAAAGTTACAGAAATTGAAAGTTACACTGAAGTGGAGGGAGGAGGTTTCCAAAGCTATTAATGTGACGAGCAGTTCTGATGGAAGACACTGCTCGCTACAATACTGAACACTAAATCCACAAAATGCCCCAAATAAAACGGTTGCTGTTCTTGCAAACCTGGCCTCTTCTGAGAGGTCATTCTTTTGGGTTTACAATTAAAAAGTCAAATTGCAAAGCTGCCTGACTCCTGTACATCTAGGGATGGGAGTTGAGAACCTGTTCCAAATTGCCTGATCCAGCAGAATCTTATGCCTCCAAGCTTATTCTTTTTAGCAATGCCGGCATGTTTTTCCTAACAGTTGCACATTGTAAAACAAGGATGTGAAACTCGCGTCAAGGAGGAGCCACAGCAGAGAGGAAGAAACGGTCCAAAGCTTCATGTCACAAAGACGAAACAGTGCTTGTTGTAATGTCTGTAAAATGATCATTTCAGGGTGGAAACACCAGCAATACGCTGAGACATCTTTCTGCACAGTGTGGGCTTCAATTCCAGGAATACCACATATGTCTTTGACACTCCACAGACGTGTGCCACTGCTTCCTAACTCAACTAAAATTGATTAGGAATCGATAAGGGAATCGATAAGGAATCAGAACAATAAGCAGAATCATTAGTGGCAATGGTATCAATAAATCTTTTAAATTACCATCCTTACCTACAACGCTGAACTTGTTTGAGAGTTAGAATGTCCCTTTGGAGCTTTACTGTCTGTACTCACGGATGCAAACAAGAGTTCTGTTGTTGTTGTGGCTTTGTGTTGTTATTTTGTTGTTTTGTTAATTTCATAGAATTTCCATCCATAAAGCAACTAATTTCACAAAATGTTAAAATGTCTGTGCTGTGGGTGGAAGGAATGTGGTGTGGTTGCTGGTAGTGTGAAGTCACAGTAACTGACAGTAAATGATCCCAGCAAGCAAAATAATAGAGGAAATAGGAACTAACCTCCCACTGCAGGTGAGGGGGAATGTTTCTGATCTGCAGTTTCCTGGTCCTGTGGAGACAAGAAGGAGAGGATATTAGGAAGGTAAAAACTCACACAGAAAGAGAAGAGACTCAAATGTTTGGGACTTTGTGATATAAAGAATGTAGAAACACAGCATATCAGCACAGTGCACATGAAACAGTGCGTGTGTTTGCATTGAAAGTGGACAGTGATGACAGGTCGAACACTCTCCTGACTGTGTTAGGCTGAGGGTTCAGGGATGAAAGGGAGTGAAAGGAAGAAGAGGCCACTGAATGAAGCCAGAACGTGTCTTGAGAGACAAACAGGTGGAGATTGGAAGAGAGTCGGTTTGAAGCGACTTCCTTTGATACGAACACTAAATCGAAACAGTGTGCTTACACTCCATCCATCAGCTCGGCCTGGTTTAACTTACGCACAAGCCCTATGTGTGACGCGAAGCACTGAACCACGTCTGAGCTGGTCAACACCGTTTACATGCTCCGCTGTAGCTCCGCACACGGCGCTGCTCAACCAAAGCATTGTGCTGTGTCAAACATGGTTTTTGTGTGTTGACATCAAAAGGGGTTACTGGTGTGTTGCTTTTATTTTTTATCTTTCTCAGTGAGCTTATAAAAACTAAAAACGTTAATCATGTACGAGCATCTTTGTCTTTCTAGGGTTGCTAACCCGAACCCTTGATGGGAATTCTTTGTGCTCAGCCCAAACTCAGTTTTAGCCAATCTCAGATCAGGGACACCAGGCAGACACTACGACTCTTTGCATGTCTGTCTGTGTGTTTACCTCACAAATCAATACAACGTTTTAGCAATGCGAATGATGGCCTTAGATGGAAAGTTCAGGAATTGTCAAACTTACAACTGTTACACGTGTGTGCACCAAATTTGACAGCAATCCATCCAAACTGTTTCACTCAGATTTCACTCAAAATCCAAATATGATCTCCATCACCAACGTCATTTGGATAATCCTCTGAACACCACAAAGGCCAGAACCAAATTTTATCAGATAGTTGCTGATATATTTTATAGTGGTGGATCAACTAACCAATCACACGATGCTGCCATCCCTACAGCCATGGTTCGAAAAGCACTATCTTGCTTATTTTAAATTCTATCATTTGCCTAAAGGGCACCACATACCAAGTGTCTTGACATGCTTCTTTGCAGGTTGATGCAGGTCAATCGGTCAGGATATGCCAATATCCTTGTTCCCAGCAAACAGCAGTTTTATCACATATGGGTTGGAGCATCCCCAACTCAACCCTAACCCTAACCTTTCTCTGTCGTCCACCGTGAGCTACAGGCGTCAGCATGCATTGCACTTGAGCCTTTTCCTTTTCTAACTGAAATTTAACACTCCTTCCTGGTACAGCACAAAGACATAGCAAATTTCATGAACAAAAACACAATTCTTGTCAAGACATCTTCAACAGAAATAGTAATCTCACACTTAAACATAGCACCTATTCTGGTACCTATAGTGACTTTAAATGAGCGCAACACTTCAGTTATGAGGATTTCTAGCAAATAAAAATACATGTTCCACTTTAAGATATCATTGGTCAAAGCCAGCTAGGCTTAGCCCCCCACTCAGAAAGAGCCAACACTGTCAGTTTGTCCATCTACACTGATGACTCAATGTTTACTTGGCTGCCAGGATTTAAAACTCAACTTAAGGCCTAAATGTTACTTTGGAAACAACCCTTTTTCCATTTCAACTGCTCACAGATGGAGCAGTTGAGTATGAGCAAATCAGGTTGGGATTCTGTGTCTTATATGTCTTGAATCACCGCGATGCATTGCCCATGAGGTCCTGATATCTCTATACCATCTGTACTACCATCTCTCAGAACCCAGATTAACTGCTAGAAACGTCCTGTTCTTGGCTGATGTACTGATTCTGATTCTGACATGATCACCAAAACATCTCTGCAGGTAGGTGGGGGATACGAGGGCCCCACAGTTTCCAAAATGTTTTAGTCTACTTCCCCAAAACTCCTCACCCCTTCTATCCCAACTGCTGGGGTCCACCACTATGGGGCTTGAGCTCCAGTTGTTGGAGAAAACCACTGAATCAACAGCAAGTAGTGGGAAAGCTTCCTGCTCAACCACCCACGCACCATGTGGGGGAGGGGTGGTCCGCTGAATACAAGGGGTGGCAGTTGTGTATGTGTGTAAGTGTATCTTAATCCTGTATTTTTGCCAGTAAGCATATCTGTATCAGTTTTGTGTCCGTGAGCTGGTTTTGATATGCATGCTTGCGGTTATCACTGTAACCATGAATGTTTTTTTGCCTGCGTCTTGTCCAGAACTGGTTCACATATGGGCATCCACAGTAATGACCTTCCTCCCCTTTAGTATTCAATACATTCAGAACACAAAGCACAGATCTTGTGACCTTGTTGGGTTTTGATTCTTGTGGTCTCTTGAGCTCTTGAGAGCTCTCATATTTGGGTATTTTTCAGTGACAAGAAGATTTTATCAATTGTGGTTTTGTCATTGATTGTGCTTTTCAATCCAATCCTTTAGCCTTGTCTTCATCAGTCCTCGTTTGAGAAATTGTTGAACAGAGAAAAAGACTGCCTACAGATATTACAGCATTCATTTCAATTGCTTAATCTCTGTAGCACAAATGTAAGTTGTTTGATTTAAAGTGCTTCACTGAAATGAAAACACAACAATCTGCTTGTCATTTGAATCATGGCTCAAGCACCATATAAAATCAAACCCTAGTATCTGGGTGCTTGGAAAAGAGTTGCAACTGAATGATTCCCAGAATTGAACAGAGGGCCAGTTCTAAAAACCCATCCCTGCACACGACTGTTTTCCATCTGTTGCATTAGTGCTGCACCTTTGACCCTCTGCCTTATTGTATTGAAATGTAGAAATGTGAAACAGTGCAGCATTCCATCTTTACCACCTATTACCATCTTTACTGCTCCTTGTCCAACCCCGCCCCCCTCCCAACTGAGCATCAATAGCACTAAACCCCAACAACAACCAACCCCCCATCTCCACCTCACATACTAAACCCCACCCAATCCCCCAGGAGGCTCCAGCATAGATGAATAGTCTTTTGTGAATCCAAAATACCTGACATCCCCCATCCAAAAAAAAAATGGAAGAGCCCTTTGATCTCAATCAATACTCAGCTAATCACTAACTCCACCTGCCAACCTGCCAACACACATAAAAATAGACCTGTTTTCCACACCTCCACATGCACAACTTCCTCCACACACATCAAAAGCTTCATGACCTCCAACAAACACATGTGCAAAGTTGGACCTTATCAACGCGTCAACTCCCCATTATCCTCTCCCATGCCCCAGTCCACCCCCCCACCCCCCACACACATCCCAACCCCCATCAAGCCACCAACAGTGAACTTGTTTGACCCCTTCTGTCACAGCCTGCCAACCCACGGCCAACCCCATTGGCCAGAACCATGGCAACAGGTTAGGAATGGGCGGGCAAACAAGATGGATTGGCGGGTGGATGGACAACAAAACAACATGCTTCACGTTTGCCTACGCGCTCGTTCACTCATCTGTTATCTTTTTCTCATTGAAACCATCTTTGCCTTTAACCTCCATGGAGATGAGCAGCCATGTTAGGTGTTTTTACATGCTTCAAAATGTGATACTACACATTTTATTTCCAAAAGCCTTGATACAACAACACAACATCCTAAACATCAGGTGTATTAGCAGCACATAATGCCTCACCAGTGACTATCAATACGCTGAGTGAATCCCATGTTACAATTGCACATATATCTGAAAAATGACAACATAAATAAATAGAATTAGGAGTAAATCACTTAATTGTCAAAATGACACTTTTTCAAAGAAACAAGAAAGAATCCTGGTCCAAGAGCCTCATCCCTGACTCATTATTGATATGCAAAGATGGAAACACACTGCCAATGAAGCTTGAAAATGTCTTAAGTCGAACGTAAAAACTTGAGCTGTTGCAGTTCCCTCAGCTGTGAAGGCATTAAATCCACGCTCAGCTCCAGCCTCCAGCAGAACAAAGAAGTGGAGAGAAAGAGCAGAAGAAAGAAAAGAAGCCAAGAGAATGAAAAGAGTGTGGTCCTCAAGGAGGAGGGTGGAGGAGAGGAGAGAAAGGCTTTGCGTCTAGGAGGGGTCAGAGGCCAAGGGTTAGAGCCCTTCAGACCGACAGAGGGGCCCCTGGGGCCACAGCGAGGCGCGTCAGTGTGTGTGAGGGCGTTGTCCTACACTTTCATAGCCAAAAAAACACAACAGAATACAATATGGAAATCCAATCAGTACAATCCTTTATGAGCGAAATCAACATCTCTTTGGACTTTAAAGGCGAACATTCTACAAGGGTCCTTCAGCATCCACACATGCACCTAAACTCAGTCACATCCACCATCAGGGCCACACCAACAGGTTCCAGCTCCTTTTAAGAGAGTCACTCCTTTACCTAATGATCTGCACAGTGACGCACACTCAGTGACACAGAGATACGGAGATGAGTGCTAACTACACTTCCAGACTAGGTGCAAGACTAATGGCGTTAGCAAGTGTAACAGACACAAGACATAGATTATTTCACTGTGACGCCCAATGAACGACAAGCTTCCCCTTCACAATATTAACATGCTGACCCCTTTTGATTGTGGAGAACTGCTGTCAGGTGTTAGCAGGGCATTTGTGCTGCAGGTTCTTCATGAACTGCATTCAGACGGACTCCGTCAAACTCTCTCGTCTTGTTGATTTTTCAGTATACAGCCAAGAGCAACATCATGAACGAGACAAGAAGAATTTTGCAAGCGAATGTCAGAAAACGATTTCCTACTTTTTTCTTTTTTTCCTCAGGATGCACATTTCACATTTGTGGATCACCACATAAGATAAAGGGATTTTTAAATATCTAAGACATGAAATGCTAATTATTGCATGTGAAAACATTAACTGTACATGCGATGAATTTACTAATAGGCATTTGTTGGTTCTGGACATTTTTACACATCATACAGGCACATGTGCTTTTCAGACATTTCACATGTGAAATAACAAGTCAGCGCTGTCCTGTGAAAACCATGCATGAATGGAACGCAAACATTTTAATAAGACTACAAAAAATGCCCTGTTTTCTATCCATAAATGAACAACTAATATCTCATTGTATTCAAAAAAAGATTTGACTGGACAGCACACAGTGAAAAGTATTAATAAAGCAATAATAAATGGACCTCTTGATAATGTCATCCACTATGAATGCACAGTGTGGCATGTGCTTTACTGGCTCGCCTATAAAACATCTGCATCCATCCACTTGGTGTTGTGTAGCTTAATGAGTACAACACGAACAAAAATGTTTCTGGGAAGCCGTGTGTGTGTGTGTGTGTGTGTGTGTGTGTGTATGTGTGTGTTACGGTATGATTAGCAGTAGTGTTTGTTTTAAGATGATTAAATCTGAGAGTCAGACAGAGACAGATTACGAGCTGAGAAGTCAATGAAAACTGTTCCCAGCAATCTAGAGAGGCAATACACACACACACACACACACACACACACATTCATATAATAACACACACAGTAATGAGGGCATGATGCCATCAGTGGCCACACGATCTGATGTCGTCCAAAGTTTTCGATGAAATAAGAATGTGAAATCGAGGGATAACGAGTGTGTGTGCTGGCAGTATCTTTCCACTCCTGGTGAGAATTTCAATGCGAGAAAAAGACATGTTTGAGGAGTTTGAGTGGCACCTTTTCCAGCTGAGCATATGCAAACCAGATGCCAGGTGCTAACTGCTATTTTCATGTGCTCAGTCGGGTAAATATGCATACACACTGATCAGACATATTTGCAAAGTCTTCAGCGTACAAGGAAAGGAGGAAGTGTGTGTGCGCTGCAGTAAGAGTGCATTTTTACTACATATCTTTTCAGTATTTTCACTTGGTAAGTAAGAGGCTGCCGCATCACATCAAACACATGGAAAGAGAGCAGCAGGAACACACACCGCGTTCACTCCGAGGCTCCAGATTAACAGGCTTCACGTTCAGTCAAACAGACGTCAAGTTGATGCAGCTGGACGTGCCTGACTCTCTGACTCGGAGACTAACGCTCCCAGTAAAAGCAAAACAAAGTGCATACACACTGTTCCACCTGACTGCTACACAAGTGCTCATCGATACATCGCAAAGCCTTTTATCCACAGTCTCACAGCACCGAGCATTAGCTGCTGTCTGCGAGGGTCTCAAGTGACCTCACCACCGAACAGCGTGATAAACCACAGCGCCTCCGGTCCACGCTAAACAAATCAACAGAAGAGCCGCAGTAAACAAAGTGAAAGAACGCTGTGCAGTTTAAGACATCTCCAGCTTCGCTCTGCACAATTTCAAGGCGACCCTCCTCTGTGAATCATGACACTTTGCCTGTCGTCACAGTTTAAAGTCGCATGGATCAACAGGAAAATGTTTGCTCCAACACTAATAACACACATCTGATCACTCAGGACACATGTGGATGTTATGTAATGTGTCGCTGACCACGCTGAGGGTCAGGCACATCAGTTTCCTCGGATGTCTGTACCACAAGAAACTTCCTGAACACTTCTGATCTGCCAGCGCCAAACAACTTCCAAAGAGCACGAATGCACACACATTTTAATGTTTAGCTGCAGTTTCCCTGCAGACAATCACACATGAGCAATGACACAAAATCTAATGAAAAAAAAAATGGACGCAATACACAGGCGCTGACAACAAATCTTGGAAGTAAATTTAGCAAAGTGATTTATGCTTCACACCTCAAATACAATAGTAGAATTTCCCATTATTTTCACATTTTGGGAAATACACTGAATCGCTTGAATTAGACATGAGAATGAAAACCACTGCCAGGAGCCAGTTAGCTTAGCTTAGCACAAAGATTGGAAACAGGGGGGTTCGCCAAAGATATGGCTAACAATAAGCATGTTTCCCAACAACCTTTCAAACTATTTCAACATAACTGCCCTTTGAGGAAGCAGTTCCAAGAAACTTATGAGTGGAATTTATTTTTTTTACTGCTCTGGTCTCATCTGTAAGTACTGCTCAGAAAGGCGCATGACACACATGTAGAGGTGTCCAGTATGGCCATTACCTGTCACCATTACAAACCCCCCCACCACACAGCTCGCTCTCAAATGTCCCCTCGTTTGAAGCAAGCAGCGGCTGCAGGCTGGAGGAGCAGAAGTGCACCGGGTTAATATTTTATAAGAGCTATCTAGCCAGCATAAAATCACAGATGAATTTTTTATTGCTAATGGTAAGGAACAAGTGGGTTGAGGCGACCAAACAAAATCAGCCAGCGTGCATACTAACCTCGTTACCAGCTGAATTCCTATCACCTTATCCCACCTACCCGTCCTCCCATCAGCTAAATACAGCGCCTTCACAGCTCCGCCAACTGACCCTTCCAGCCTCCCCTCCCCACCATCATCCTCATCATCATCACCGTGGTGTCTGCACTGCAGAGCTGGCCGTTTCAGCGGCTAAATTAGATGCTGCATGAATGAACGCCGGCGCAGAGGCGAGAGTTGAGGTCAGGTAAAGAAAAGCCGTAGGATGCGTAGGAAGCCTCTGTCTGATTCTACTAAAGGTGTTACAGGTGCAAGGCTTCTATCAAAAGGTCTGGTTCATTATTGAGTCACTTTTCATCCGTGTGTTTATTAGAAAGCCTGGATGCAATTACCACTGAAACAGCAGTGATACAATAGAGCACCAAGAGGCACAGGGGATGTTAGCTCTCTCTTTATTAGGTGATCTTGTTGCGCCCCCTCCTGAATACTCATAGCAGTTAGAGGAAACATGCTTCTGTGCACCGTTTATATGGAGGCATGAATTGAAAGTGTCCATCATAACTGCTCGAACAGTAGTTCCAGCAACTGTTTTGAATTCCTGCACTGCTAAAAAATGTATTTTCTTCATGTCCAGGGTGTAAACTGTGTCCAAATTCAGCTCTCATCCTCTATTGCCTTCTCTTCTCTCGCCTGTCTTCCTACCCCTGCATCTCTCCATTTTCCTGTCTTCCATTCACCCTCCATCCATCCTTCTTCTTGAGTTTTGCTGAAGACTGGAGGGAAAAATTCCAGTGGATGTAACACTCTATGAGAGCTTTAAATAGACAACACAGGCAGCAGGAGGAAAATAAGTGAGAGGAGGTGGAGAGGAAGAGGAGGAAGAGCAAGGGAGGAAGAGGCACTGATGCTGCGGGACAGATTCCATGGTGGCTAACCTGCGTGGAGCACGTCAGTCAGTGGAGGAGGGTGTGCACCAGGCTGTAAATATGTGGAAACGGGCGACTGTGAAAAAAGACTGCAGGGGAAAAGAGCGAGTGTGTTTTTAAAGGGCAAATCCACAGTGAATCAGAAAGGACAGAGACCTGCTGCATTGCTCTCTATGGGTTAGTGATGCCTGACAGCTGATGTCACAGCCAGTAGATGTCAAGAGTAAAGAGTCGTCAAATCCCAGATGGCAAAGTCGGCTGGATGGAGTCTTTCTTTCTGTAGAAAAAAGGAGGAGAGGTTCTCATTTCACACCTCAGGGTGGCCCCTACAGGCAGTCATTCCCTGCCATCCAGCAGGCTTTTTTTTGGTGCAATACAATTCCTTATGTGACCGTAAGAGATATGTAATACACCTGGATGCTGCCCTGTATGACCATGTAACCCTCCACTATCAGCCAATCAGAGCTCTGCTGCATCCCTTGAACAGCTATTTCCGAAGCAAGTGAAAGCTTTATTCTATTAAGTGCACATAAGCTACGCATCACCACAGCGAGTGTTTAACCAATCATGTCTCAAGAAATGCTTGAATGCAGCCTTTCTAACTATTCTGCAAAAGTGTGAGGTATAACAGAGACAGAGGGACAGACACAGAGGAAGAGACGCCTGTCATCGCCCCCTGATTGGCCCAGATTTATAGAGGAAAGGTCATCTCACTCACTTGCTGCAATCCCATTGGTCCACTAAATCCTACTTAAGGCTGAATCTTGTCCAATCAAAATTTAATAATGATGCCACCCTGAGCATTGTGGAGCGGGCTGACAGCGCGGGTGCTATCTGCAAAGGCACTCAAATATACAATATTTATGTGTGTGTGTGTGTGTGTGTGTGTGTGTGTGTGTGTGTGTGTGTGTGTGTGTGTGTGTGTGTGTTGTGAATCTCTTCCTTTATGTTTTCTATACTTCCACTAGCTTATTATTACTGCATTACATCCCCTTGATGATTGCTGATTTCTTTTGGAAAAAAAAAAAATAGAAAAAAGCATATGAAAGAAAAAAGCTGCTGTTCAGTCGAGCAAAAACAATTTTCTATTAAAGCTATTTAAGTTTTCATTTATCTATTTGGTTTTGTTTTCTATTGATCATTTTCATTATTTTTCTGTAATAATCCATAACAATACTTATCATTATTGATGCTCCCACCACAGTCACATCAGGGGAAAACATAGTCAGTCTCTAGGAGAAAATATTAAACCTGTTTGGAGAGAAATGCAGATGATCGTCGGGATGAATGCTGCTTGTGTGTTTGCGGAATACACACGAACGCACATTAGAATAATGCGTGTGCGCGTTTATTAGGAAAAAATAGCGTAATCCTACCGCTGTACAAAAGAAGAGAATGTACGGGAGAGGTTAGAGTTGAACATAGGGTGGGCGACGTGTTCGCGAGGGAGCCTCAGTTCTGGAATTCATTTAGGGTAAAAGAGAGGAGGGGGTTGCAACAGTATGGGCCAAAGTTCAGGCTCTGTTCTCCACTCTGACCCCGCCTGCAGCTCGAGCGGTGGGCCTCCATTTTGGAAAAGGCGAGGATCCCCATTTTGAGAAGGCGGCAGCGATTCAGCCTCGGACTCTGCTCCCAAAGAGACTTCAGTCATTTCTGAAAGCTACATCTCCACAGAATCCACGTCATCTACTTCACTCTTTCACGCTGTTATCGCGAGAGAATCCACGGGCTGGTTTATATCAAGATAAGAGCAGATTTGTCCATTTGGTGCAGCTCACGGGCCTGTGCTGACGTGAACCCTCGATTATAAGAAGTCACTAAACGACACTTAAAAGAACATGAAATTATCGACTGTATTTCATTGGTAGGATACTTAATCCCGCCAACTGCAGCTTATTAACTAAGATGAGCTGTGGGTGAGGTGTGCTATACCTTCGGCAGCTCTTCCCTCAGCTGTGCTGCGCCCCCTCCCCTCCCTCTCTGCTCGCCATTTTGTGAAGCCTATAGCCATTTCATGTTACGGACACAGTGTTGGGCGGGGGGAATAGCAGGCCCACACCAAGCCGCTGCAACGACTCGACGACTATATGGCTGTCGTTTATCAACGCAACTTGAGCAAAGTCGGACTTGAGCGTTATGTCCGTGTAAAATACCCTAATGACTTCCAGGCTTTATGGTGCTGACTTTTTTTTAGAACAGCCTCGATGAGAAATCCCAGTTGTCGACCTTCAGCCGACGTTCACTCATAAAATGGTTAGAGTAAAAAGGTTTAAGTTACGGTGTCACCGTGTAAGAACGTGAAGCTTAATTTCCAGGCTGAACCAAACGCAGCGCAGTTGTTAAGATTTTATTGCACTGCTGCACTGTTAAGGATGTGAGAGGAGGTGTGTGTGTGTGCGCGCGTGTGTTAAAAACAATCATGGAGCCTCTCGCAATCAACAATTAAAGGCATGTAAGCAATAAAAGGTGAATGGCGAGACTGTTGAGTTCACTCCATACAGGCCTATGACTGAGGCCGTTAATTAGGCTACTTTACGTGCATTTTTAGTATGAAAAAGGTTTCTCTTTCACATTTTCATTAAAAGTGACTGTAGCGAAAATACAGACCCCCACGCGAGCGCCCGGGAAAAGAAACAGTTTCAACTGGAGATTTTCTGTGGCTGTTAAGGACTGTTAACGACTTATCGGCGGTTTGCACGTGTTCTGTGTTTCCAGACTTTTCAGCCACATTTTGTGTTTCGATAAATCGTCATCTTTCCTCTCTCTCTCTCTCTCTCTCTCTCTCTCTCTCTCTCTCTCTCTCTCTCTCTCTCTCTCTCTCTCTCTCTCTCTCTCTCTCTCTCTGTCTCACACACACACACACGCATACATACATGTGAGAGCAAGTAGGCGGCCATCCTGACCAACGCCCATTTACTACAATGAGCGTGCAGTCACATGACGGCGGAGAATTCAGCAGAACAGAGCACATACAGCACACTGGAGGAGGAGGAGGGCGATCACATCACACCACATGCGCCATTACATGAACATGGTTCGTGCAGACGGTGTGCATGGCTGAGGGTCGTCGCAATCGGTGCAACAGCACAATAAAGCCCCTTACCCGAGCAATCTGTTTCACCTCACAGCAGCCGCCGTAACTGTTTGACAGTGGGACATATGGATAGATAAATAAAAGACAGATATCTAGATAGAAATACAGACTACTACGGACTACACAGTTGCTCGATGTGATATTGAAGTCACAGCTGTGGTCTGATGCTCGCCGTGCAGGGACACACCTCCCCCCATGTGCGCGCCGAGACACGCGCGTCGTTGTCAGAATCACAACCGCAAACAGTTCAACTATAATGTATGTCAAACACACGCGCGAGCACTGTTTGTATAAAAACTTATACAATTCTCTATAATTATCAGGACGAGGGTGTCTGCGCGCGCGCTCGGACCTTCTGCTCGTGTATCCCCGGCGCTTCTCTCTGCGCGCCGCGTGTGTGCAGGAGACCGGGGGAGCGCGAGCGCGTCCCTCCATTCACAAAGTGCGCACAAACTACTCAGGAGTTACTACAGCGGCGCGAGCGATGGGAGGGGCTGGCCGGACCGCGCAGCCCTGCGCGAGGGGCAGAGAAAGAGAGGAGGGGATTATACTATAGAATGTGTGCCATGAAAGCTCACGCCTGAAATACAGCACGGCTTTTTTGTGTTGTAGTATGGCAGCGAGGAGGGAAGAATATAAGATTTCCTGCCCTGGTGTGAGTGGAGAGGGTCGGCCTTTCCTCTCCGACAGGGGGACCACTTTCTCCCCGCTGCGCTTTCCGACTTAGACAGGTAAAGGTTGTGGAATAAATGAAGTGAAATCGATTCCTCTGTGAACCCTTCGCTTTTCGCCTAATATCGAAATGACGCGCTGTCGGGTTAAACCAGAAGCTGTTAGAGGCGACATTTGTTTCCGAGTTGGCTCAACCGACAAAGCTGTGATGTGGCACAAAACTAAAACGGGTGTCGGTTAAAAAGAGATTAAAACAATATAGCATCGCCCGAACCTGAAGGCTAATTATCTATCTTTGTATCGTAGAAATAGTTCCAAAGACACTGTTTAACCTCAGCTCCGATAATGAGAACATAAACCCGAATGAAGCAACAGCAGAAAATGAGTGCAGCATGGCGGCGGTGGGAGATTGGTTTTAACTAATTAGGCAGAGCCATGCACAGGCTATTACTGTTCAGTCATTTTATAACAATGACAGACAGTGGAGCATATCATTTACTGTGAGAATAATCAGGAATAAATTCTCTGAAGAGAGGTGAAGGCTGATACTGGAGCATTTCAGAAGGGTT
This sequence comes from Chaetodon trifascialis, assembly GCF_039877785.1. Classification (NCBI taxonomy): domain Eukaryota; kingdom Metazoa; phylum Chordata; class Actinopteri; order Chaetodontiformes; family Chaetodontidae; genus Chaetodon; species Chaetodon trifascialis. The sequence continues at coordinate 4,769,519 of NC_092070.1, forward strand.
TGAAAACAAATCAAAGAAACAAATCTGAACTCTTTTCTTAATGAAAGGTAATGAGTGTGGCCTTCAGGTGAGCTGTGACAGGCAGGAGGAGGATGGAGACATCTACAAGAGATCAACATGGTGTCCTAAAACACATCTGACCGTTTCTCTGTAGAGAAAGGAAACAGGTTTATCTTTTAAAGAATATGAGAGTCTCAACAGTGATTCTGAGTCCTAAAATGGATGAATAGTGATTTCTAAAAGCATGACAAATATTTGCAATGTTTCTCCGTCTGGCCTTCAGTCATCTCAGAGAGAAAATGAAGAATATTTTCCTTTTCTTACAGCACAATCTCTTTCAAACAAAGTTGTTTTTTTAATGTAAACATGTTGCAATTGGCTGAACACTGAAGTCTCACAGATAATACCCGAGGATAAAAACAAATCTAAATATGAAGAAAACAAACTAATAATAATTAAAAAAAACTAATCATTCAGTGACTAAAAGCTGAAGTACTGCTGCACATGATGGAACGCTCTTCATGATCAGGACCTACAGATTATACAATATTTAATTTAAAAAATTTTTTTTAGATTAATTGTGTTTGATTCCCTCACTATTGTCAAACAATAATCTATAGCCAATCGATCAATACAAAACCTCAACCACTGATGGCATGTTTAGAGGACATTTTCTGACATAGGGAAAGAGTTTTTGTCAGATTTTGTTATTTTAAATTATCCATTCAAACATGCTCGATGAGTTTGTCTTAATTTATAGATTTAAGTTAAGTAACACTTAAGTTATTTTAGGGCATTTTTGAATAGCCTGTTAAGGCAAAAAGGAAACATTCATTAATATTTTTAAAAAGTCATTTTATTTGAGGATTTTCTGACGTTCTCTGACAAATTTTTAGGCTTAGTCATTTTAACGAAGTAAAGAGAAAACAGTAATAACTTTAAACAATTTAAGTTGGTGTTTATATATATATATATATATATATTATTAAAGTGATTTAATCATTAATTAATTATTTTTTCTAAATAAGTATCTGAATTCTTTCCTCATAAAGTATCTGTTCGGAAATGCAGAGAAGGCATTCATCTCTCTGAGGTTTAAGATGCAGCAGGAACATGTTTGCAGTATTTATTTTGAACATAGCAGCTGACTTCAGCCTGGGGGGGTCACTCACTGAGCTGAGCAGGTTTGTGTCTCATTTCAGGACAGATGCAGGAAAAATTATTTGCAGTTTGGAATGAGGAATAAAAATGAACATCTGATGATGTTTTCCATGATTTTAACAGCTTTATTTTTTGCAACATGAAGTCCTTTTCTCAGTGAAAGTGTCATGAGAATGTTTGAAAATTTGAATAAAGTCTAAACAAACTTTTCTACCCCTCCAAATTCTAACAAAGGCACAAATATGTGCCGACAAAGAATTTATCTTTATTTAACTAATTCATTTGCAATCAGAAGATTACCCAGAGTCTAATTTCGGACTAATTTAAACTGAACTCTTGAGGGATTTCCTGTGGTTGAAAAATATTATTTCTAAATTAGTATTATCTTGATTGATCGCTCAGAGGATCGCTCTGAACACATTCAGTCAAGTAAAGACACTCCTGCGTTCACTCCTTCACAGAAACACAGCCACTCAGAGAGATAATCTGCTTCTGTCCAAACAAAATCTAATGATTAGTTTTTGCTTTTTCCCTCTTTTTGCAGGGTGCAGATGCAGGATTGAGTGAATGGAAAGTGGACATGGGCCCGGCCTCCTGCTCCCCTCTGCAAAAACAAAATGGGGGAGAAGGAGGAAGACGAGAGGGAAGGAGGGAGTTCCTGCTTTGTCTAAATGAGAGCCTCTGTGTGTGTGTGTGTGTGTGTGTGTGTGTGTGTGTGTGTGACGTCAGGCTCGACTTTGTTTTGAATCGTGAGGAACAGGGCGGGACCAACGGCAGCCTATAGAAAAGCAGCAAGGAAAGGGGCCCGTCTCTACTCCACACACACACACACACTCACACACATGCACGCACACACACACACACACTCCTCATTTGCTGCTCTGAACAGCAGAGGGCCGACTGAGTCACTCTCTGCTCTGACTTCACTGCAGACCACTGAGGAAATGCTGATTTTGGGGGGAAACTAACTAAACTAAGTGGAAAAGAAAGTTTAATTGTGAGGCTAGTCTTCTTCTGTTCATTTATCAAAGCAGCCCAATGGGAAAAAGATCACATACATCAAAAATATTCATCTAAATACTACAACTACTGCTACCACTTACTGCTGTACTGCTGCAGTGACTGCTGCAGCTCTGATTATTAGTGCAGTGATAATAACAATAAAACACAGCAACAATACAACAACAGAGTAATAGTTTAGTAAAGCCTGTTTTTTTGTTAACACATTGTTAAAAAAATACCACCGCTCCAGACCTTCGTGGGGCCCTTGGCAGATAGTGAGTGGCCCCTCCCTGCTGTCACTGTAAATACTGTGTGATCATTTAGCCACACAAAGGTCTCATACCTGAGGACAATACAGATAAGTCAAGGTGTGTTTACTGGCTTTTAAAGGACCAGTTTTGGATGGAGTTTGTTCAGTTGTTTAATTTTTAAGAAGTTTTGTTTTTTTACTTTGTTTCACAATGTTTTTTAGTATTTCTTTACCAGCTGCAAACTTTTTAGATCTGATTTACAGGCTCTTTTGTCTTTAGCTGCTTCATTTTTTCCCTTGGTGCACATGTCAGTGACCTGCCTGCAGAGTTTGGGTTTTACATTTTTTCTGCCATTTTTTTCCATATTATGTTGTTAATAAAAATATGTCTGAAATGAAAGATTCCATCCATTCATATTTCAAGACATATTAAAATACTCAGCTTTGAAAATTCATTTGTTTTCTTTTCTGCAAAAACTTCTCAGACCAAGGTCAACAATTTCTTAAACAACCTGTCGTTAGGAAATCCAGACTCCATGAATGAGGATGTATTTTTAGTTTCAGACTCTGAGTGTCTGTGCGCTGCAGGCTTCAAGTTCTCACACTTGTCTACGCTGTATACTAGACCATGACAGACTTCCAAACCAGCTGAGGTGTCACAAATCAGGCTCTTTCGAAAACTTTCCCCCTTCAGCAGATGAATGTGAAAATGAACTCTACAATACGTTCAATTAAAAAGCTTTTCTTTATGTCACATTTGATGCACAAGCCTGATTTTGCATTCGGTTGTCAGATAATTGTTGCTTGTATTATCTGCTGCACAGGTTTAATTATGTTGTTGATTTCACTTATTTTGACATGACGTGAATGATGAAGAATTAGTATAAATTTAAGCTGTCACTTGAACAGCAGCTGTAACTTCACAGGCTTAATACCGTGTAACTGGCAGAGCAATGCTAGCATTAAGAGTGTGGTGTACCCAGAAAGCATAATGAGAGTTGTTCAAAAAGCCCCATGAACGGTTTTAAAATCAACCTTGAAATGAGCAAATATGGAAAAGGGTCAAGTCAATTAAAATAACTAAAATCTAAAATAAATTACGTTTTACAACATTGGTTCAATAAAGTCTACTGATTCATAAAAAAAACATTAATTTCAATAAATGAAAAGTTAACTTCACATTTCTAATTTTGTACTGGGGTCTTTTGGTGGTCGCGGGGCCATGCAAAAAATTTCAGTGATCAAACTCTCGTCTTTCAAATCAAATAAGAGCAAAAAAAACAAGTCAAAAAACATCATCAGTGACATTTCAAACCTGTGACGGGAAATGCTATCTTCAGCAGCAAGTGGGTCTGAGACGATGAGAAGAGCGGGGGCGGCAGCGTCTAAACTGAGGGCGGCTTTCACCTTTCTTCTACAAAATTGGGCCATTATATCGACTGGTGCTCTGCTCGCTTTCAGAGTCCGCCGGCTGTTTCCCTGCCAGCTCAGTGCAACACACAGAAGATTCACTCTCACACTTCGTCTCTCTGCTACAGTCTTAGCCTGTCTGAACATTCTGGGCCAAAGACAAAGAGTCGATTCTTCAGCTTTATTATTACAATACTGCTAAAAGGCAGAGGGTTTCATCAGGAAACGTGCTGTCATTGTGTCAGTCAGGGACTTTAGTTCCTTAGTGGCCTAAAAATACATGTGTGGTAGCTGTCAATCATCATGTCAGAGTGGGTGGCGTTTGTTTCTTTCCCTCCCAAAATGATGAATCCTACAGTTAGAACTAGTCCTTTCATTTCCCGCTCATCTAAGTCAGCCCATCAAGCTGTCTCTGTCACACACACGGTATTTTCTTGAAGGCTCCCACCCAACATCACAGTGTACAACTACTGCGACACCTCCTTCCACACACACACACACACACACACACACACACACACACACACACACACAGTAAGTTCAGACCACGTGAGCGAGTGCAGTGGATGTGATATGGCACACCCCCGGCTAGCACACACCCACTTCAGAGAGGGGGGAGGGGAGGACTGAGGGAGTGTGTGTGTGTGTGTGTGTGTGTGTGTGTGTGTGTGTGTGTGTGTGTGTGTGTGTGTGTGTGTGTGTGGGAGGGAAGGGGAGCACATTACAGCACTGGGGGAGGGGACTCCTCTCTCTCTCTGCCTCTCTGTCTCTCGCCCCATCTTCTTCGCTCTCTTTCCCTTCGCTTCCTCCCGCTGCAGCTCATACATGTCTGCATGTGTGCGCGAGTGTGTGCACGCGTGCGTCTGTATGCGCGCAGCCGTTGCACATGCCTGTGTGTCAGACATGTGACCAGCAGGCATAGCCTCCATTTTAACTCTTTGAGAATCCCAGTGCAGGGAGAGGAGGAGAGAGAGCAGAGAATCATGGGAGGAAAGTTGAGAGAAAGCAAACAGTGAGGCGAAGCGGCCGACACTTTGTGTTCCATGGAGGGAAAGTGATTCACTATGAAAGCAACTATTTACATGGTGAGATAATATGGCTGCTGAAGTCTACCACCTACAAGAACCAAGTTGAAGCCTCCGCCTACACTACATCCACACTGCAGGCCTCGGTGCGCCTCAAACGCGGTCAAGTCGTGGAACAGCTTCGGAGGCCGTTCTGGTGGCGGGATCAGGATGGCTGTATGGGACATTTTTTAACTCTCCCAAACATTGTCGCCCACTGCATGCAGCTGTCAGCCAAATGCGTGTAGGTGGAAAGGTGGGCTGGGTGCAAACTTCTCTTAAAGTGACACTATTGCCTCATGTCCACTGCAGGGCTGGACTCCCCTGGAACTGCTGTCTTTAGGTTTTCCATCGGCAAAAGTTGTGGACAGTGCCTGGTACTGTTTTTGGTATCACCTCCAATCAAGGTTCCAAGCCAGAGACAATCGCTCTGGTGGCACATTGGAGATGCAAAGTTTCACATGGCGACGCTATGACAATCAGCTAAAATCCCATCTATATTGAGGGGGTACTGTGCGCAGTGGAAAATGAAATCAGGAAAAGTACCTGGCACAAAGAGCGAGTTTCGCCGAGCCACGCTGTACCATGAAGTGGAAAGGAGGCTTACGTAACAGAGCGGTCGTTTAGCACTTTAGCAGTCGGCTACAACGCTATAAGTTGTTGTAACAGTAGCACAAGCAGAAAGGAGACGTTGAGTCATTACAGATAAATCTGAAAATGCTTTGCAGTGTGGGGAAAGCTGGCTTTAACAAACAAAAGTGAATTTCAGATGACACCTGTGTGCTGCCTTGAACCCTCTGTGTGAGAACTCTTTAAATGTCAGCACAGCAAATCATACAAGGTGTTACCATTGTAACACCTCCAACACATCGTGAGGAGTGCTACTCAGCCTGTAAAAGCAGTTGGATTATATATTCAGAGGCTCTAAACTTTGAGAGGACAGTACAATATTTCAGCTCGGACATCATGATTTTGACGTTTTTAAATAAAAGCCCACTTTAAGTCTTTGGGGTGGAGTTTGGCATTATCAAGCTGCATTCTGGTAAATGTAGGATTGAGCGTTTTTTGACATTTAGGAGATCCACCACTGTAGCTTCACACACATACACTGCGTTTAAATCAGCTGGACACAACAAATAATCGCCATCACCTCAGCGTCACTCATCTTCTTCTACTGCAGCATTTCTCTGGAAAAAGCTTACGTGTATCATGCATGTCTTACTGCAATGCATTCTGGTCCACATCCTGCACGTGTGGGAGTAGAACTGGTCTATTTCATCTTTGGCTGTTGTATATTATCTCTAAATGGTGGTTCTTTGACTCCAGAGCCACAAATTCAACGCTCGCTGTGTTAAAATGGATTTGTTTTAAACATCCTTCACGCAGTCACGACAATGATGAGGTAAAAACTCAGGTAATACACGCTGAAGCATGCTTTTCTCAGGCTTTACAGATAAACCCTAACAGATTCCACCATGACTCAAACCACTAAATGAAATGCATTTTCTCCCAGTGGAGAACAGATCTTGCTCTCTTCTTCCGTCTTGTAAATCTAAAGCTGATGAACCTTGCGCTCACGCAGACTCTCAGCGGTGGAAACGCGCCGGAGACGAGATGCCGACAGACAGACAGTCATGGCGAAACCATGTTGGAGCAGGCAGACTCAGTCAGTGAGTCATCTGAAAAACACTGGCCTCCATGCTGGAGCCCAAAACTAAACTCAACACGTCCATTTTGGAAATTGAAAAAAAAAAAAAACATCTTTATGTGCCTAAATATAGAGCGTCCAGTCTGTCAAAGCATTTTGTGGAGGACACAAGTGACCTACCACTATATTACATTTATTGGACGCTTTTGAGATTTACATTTTCTTCTCTTACACACACTAACACACACTCGGCGAGCAAGTCAGGATTCGCTGACAAAACAAGTGGACAGAAGAACCCAAGATCCAACCACCACGTGTTTGGGTCTTATTTGCCTCCTGTCAAACATGTGGACGTCTCTTTTGGGACATATTTCCTGTGTTCCTTGTTTCAAACAGGTCATTTCTTTCCACCAATGATGCGTAAAAGAAATCATTCTGTTGTAATATTAAAACACACAATCCTGCAGTGAGATCTGCACAAAGCAGACATTTGGAGCCTTTGGCAGGAGATCACCACAACATGTGATGAATTAAAAAAAAAAAAAGGACAGGGGACATGAGAAACTGCACATCTTCAAAAAAAAAAAAAAAAAAAAGGATAATGTCTCGATGTCCTGCAGGAGTTCATGTCACAGAATCACTTCAAATGGATTTTCAGGCTTCAAAGCACAAAAACATACTTCATGTCACGGACATTAATGTTACAGTCATGTGACTTTTTTTAAGCATTCTCCTTGTTTAAACAATTTCCCCCGGGGATCAATAAAGGATATCTGATTCTGATTGTGTATTTGTAAGATATGATGACTTTATTTGGGACAATGAGGACATGCCCCTCTCATACTTCATCGTTATGTTTCTTAGACTTTTGGCATTTTTAACAAAGCGCCCCTGTTATGAAGAAGCGGGCCTTTATTGGGCAACTGGGGTCTGACGAAAGACACTATTGAGTTGCATTATGGGCATTGTAGGATTGAGCATTTTTGCAGCTTGACCCACTCTTGACTCTAGAAGTCAGGATAGATCACTCTCTTGGATTTTAACCATGCTTGATGCACCCCTTTAAATTTACAATTTGATTATTCTAAGACACATACACTGCATTGACCGTCAACCCAGCAGTGTGAGAGATTTTTGGTGTTGAGTCTTAAAGCTTTATCTATTCTTATTTCATGTCACGGTTTGTGGTGAGATGTGTAAATACAGTAAATACAAATACAGTGAGGATGTAAATAATACAGAGACACAGTCCACATTCTGATACTTTGATAGATTTATGGAAGGCATGAAGAGCAATTTCAATATGATGTGATAATTGGAAGATTAATTTAAATAGATGTGGATGCACTTTGTATTTTTAATCAGATTTTGTTTGATCATATTCTTTATTTTGTTTGTATTGTTGTTTTTGTTTCCAAAGACTCATTATTTCTCTCATTCTAAAACCAGCGGTGATCCAAATAAATTCATCCCAAATGAAGTCACAGACAAGCCCTTTCTTCAGCTCATGTTACACACTTCACTGCTGAACAGTTGTAGTGAAATGAGACTACAACATGGCCCTGGTTAGCAGGTTAATGCAAGACGAGCAGCACGAGGCCAGCAGCTTTTTTTTTTTTTTTTTTTTTTTTGACAAATTGATTCTCTCTGCTAGAAAATGACTTTTCATTGCAGAGAAAGCATCAGCATGAAGAAAAACAGAATCTACAACGGCAGCTTGTTCAAATTAAAGCAAATGCGAAAGCAAAGGGAGGAACTAATGCTTTCAAGACAGTAAAGAGAGAGACAGCACAAGGAAAACATCAACAAAGACAGTCTGGGTCAAACAGACAAACTGCTGGAAGGTTGACAGTTAACTGGTCACACACACACACAGAGGAACCAGGAAGAGGTTCTATACGCAAAAGAGCAACTATGGGTCCCCCTATGAGTCCCTCCCAGCCAATCAAAGGCTAGCATGGTAAGCCCCCTGGCCAATCAGAAGCATGGATTCTCTATAGGCTCCTTAATCTTCAGTTTCTTTCTCATTACTGCTGAAAAAATGTCAAGAATTTAGGTCTGAGGTGCACCTACCACACACACACACACACACACACACACACACACACACACACACACACACACACAGACCATGTAGGCCCATGCAGGAAGTGTTGCAGTGGAGGGAGAGGTAAAGGGTGAAAGGTCATTTAAAAAAAAAAAAAAAGAAAGAAGGGAAAAATGAAAGAAAGAAAGAAAGAAAGAAAGAAAGAAAGAAAGAAAGAAAGAAAGAAAGAAAGAAAGAAAGAAAGAAAGAAAGAAAGCCATAAAGGAAACTTGAGGAAGAGACAAATTCCGGTTTGGGATCAGTTTTCCTAAATCTCCTCACTTTTAACAACAAAGAAAATTTGTTTCTTTCAATTGGGTTAAGAACTAGTTTAGTTTTTAAAGCAGACTGGAGTAAAAAAAAAAAAAACTGTTTTATCCAAAAGCAGATTTTTACATGGTTCTGTTTGTTTGCTCTGTGCAAAATCCACTGAAGTTAAAGCGTGTTAAAGTGCAGCTTTGTCCTCTTGTGTGACACTTTATATAACAGGCCTGTTGTTCTCAAAAAGCAGAAGCGGTGGAGGAGCTGTAGGAAAATGCCATCAATTCAACTCAGCTTTACTGCCATCATTTGAAAGGAACTCTGGGATTTTGGAGATTTGTAGAAAACTTTACACTGTAACTGTGATATGTACATAAATAGTAAATTGTCAGAAGTCAGTACATTTAGGCAAGAGAAAACACGAGTACTGTAATTCTTTAGAAAATGGGAAAAGTCGAGGTGTTTTGAAATGAGGAGTGGATTTTTACTGAAAGCTCTATTGTTTTACAGGAAACTCCTTTTTCTTTACAGAGCACAGAAATCTGAAATGACATGTTCCTCCAAATGAACAGAAATTAAATTGTGAAGCAGGAACAAAGACATTTGTTTTCACTAATTATGGATCTAAATTTAAAAATCTACTTCCATCCAACCACAAAATAATGTTGTTTTTTACTTTACATGTTATAAACCTACATTTGAGGATTTGATTTTTGTCAAATCGTCAAGTTGCTGCCGTTTTGTTCAAAACACAAACGTTTCTTTCTTTCTTTTCTAGCTTGAACTAATGGCGCTTGCTGTCAGGGTTCTGCTTAATGAGTCAAATTCCTTAAAACTCAAAAAAATAGTAAAGAATTTATGAGCATGATTCATTCTTCATTCCTGTTAAGTCAGTTCTCTCACAGGTCTGCTTTGTCTCTTTTCTCAGTCTAAAATAATGATGTTGACATATTTCCGCTCAGTGTAATTAACACATGTAATTATTTGAATGCTGTCTGTGTAGCTGCTGAACTGAAGTCTGTCCTTTTCTAAATGTCTTCTGTGTAAACAGATTCCACAAGATGAACAAGCCTCTGATTCAGGGTCTGGATTTCAGCTGAGACACGGTCCAGCAAAGACGAGGGGGGTGGAGTGAAAATAGTCATCTACGTTCAGATTTTATTGGAATATTTTCTGCCGTTAAACCTAAAACACGATGAAGAAAAAAAGATTATTTCCTAGAAAACATGCTGTGTCCTGACTCTGAAACGAAAACTGCAGCCAATGAAACAATCACTGACTGTGCAACAGTCCCACCCCTCCACCCCTCCCATCCAATCAAACGGCTTCCTCTGCCTAACTGATATCCAATTGGGCCATACTTCTGGCTGATTCCTCCCTGCTCATTTCTCACCTCCACCCTGTCTCCTATTACACTGATGCACAGTAACAAATTACATTTACTGGATACATTCAGTGCACCAGAAAGAAAGAAAGAAAGAAAGAAAGAAAGAAAGAAAGAAAGAAAGAAAGAAAGAAAGAAAGAAAGAAAGAAAGAACAGTGTTCATGCATATCCATGCATGAGGATATTTGCAGCTGCATTTTATAGCAAACCACAAGCTGACTTTATTTCAATTTTTAAAATGGAGACATTCCAGCATGTCCACCAGTGGGAAGCCAGTGAGGGATGGTGTCCTTGTCTCTGATTCCTACCTAAACCCCAATCATACAGAACAGCTGTTTACATTTACTGAAAGCACTTAGAGCGTGAACATGTTGCTGCAGCACAGACTCCTGCTAATTAGTCAAATGCCAAAACGGAACCACACCATAAGTATGAACTGAAGAACAATGAAAAACATTTTGCAGACAGAACTTTTATCTGACAGACAAAAATCTTTTTGTGTTCACTCTGTGCAGATTTTTGTGTGTAATGAAGGGTCAAGCAGGGGGACCCCACCATAAAGGCAAGGTCTGCGGCTCAGCCCTCGCATTGACTGTCAGAGCGTGTTAGACGCAGTCCTTGAGGCTGGATCTCTTCAGGTGTACACTGATTTCACTTCAGAGCTTCAGCATGAGCACATATTCATGCTATTGTGAAATGATCTTGAACTGAAGCAGAGTGAGCAATATCAGCTGGGTTAAAGTGATAATTGGTTTGTCAGTGTTGGCGTGTTATCAAATATTAAGTATGAGTCAGTCAGTGTGCTCCTCTGATATATTAGAAAAATCTGCAACATGTTGGAGCAGTATTTGGGGATATAGTTTAGATCTCATTATTTTGGTTTAAGCTGATTATGGGATTGTTAAATTGACTTTAAACAATCAAGCTCCAATCAACTCAAGCCACTGGTTTTTCACTCCTTTCAAATTAAATCAGATTTTTGTACAGTTAGGTGGAAACTTGTGAAGTAAATCAGCGCACCACTTAATAGGTACAGTGTGCGGGTGGAGTAACTGTTAAAGCCATAAATTAAGGCACACATCACTGACATAATTAGCACATTGGAGGAAAGACTGACAGTCATATCATTCATGGAGTGATTCAGGGGCACGAGCATGTATTTATGCTTCTCTGAACATACACTGGATTTGACCTATGACTGACAGGCTAGGAAAGATTTATGAAAGAATATAAAGAAATAATATTAACTAAAGATAGTGTAACATTTAGTCCTTTCAAAATGATTGCTGGTCAGAGGGAACATGATAATGTGTATTTAGTTATTTCAACTTTATATGTTGTAGGCATGGTGTGATTAAAGTCTAAGTACTGCTCTTTTGGATATGACGCAGATATTTCTTCAAATTCTGACTTTAAAATCACCAATTTACTATTTTGAAAGATTTTTTTTACTTCCTTGACTTTAAGGATTTCAAGTTTTGTTTTTGTTTTTTTTTTAATCAAAAAGGTTCCAATAACTCTGGAAACACATCATTTTGTAAGAGACTGTAGGACGACTGATTTCAGACATTTGACTGTGAACTTCCACTGAAAACAGAAAAGCAGAAATAAAGAAGAGTTTCTGCCTGAATCATTTCACTCCTGCTCTCAATAAAACCAGTCTGCTACAAAAGCAAGACACATTTTGGTCTTTTTAAAAGGACAGAGGATTGTTGAAATCCAGGGTGACTAACAAAGACACATTAAAGACTCTTAGCTGCACACACACACACGCACACACGCACACACACACACCTTCCAGTGTCTCCCATTGGGTGACATGACTGTGGATGATGACTGGAGCAGGGCTGCAGGGAGGCTCTCTCTCATGTACATGCACACATTCTCTTAACATACATATACACACATACACACACACACACACACACAAGGGGCCCCATCCACCATGCAGACCCAACCCCCGGGCCCCAACCCCCCAACAACCCTCCCTCCCCCTCCCTCTTTCTTTCTTTCCCTCTCCATTTCTTGGTCTTTCCTTCTTCCCCTTCACTGCTCATCGCTCCTCATGTATGTGCTGGTGTGTCATGCATGTACCCAGATGTGTGTATGTATGTATGTATGTATGTGTGTGTGTGTGTGTGTGTGTGTGTGTGTGTGTGTGTGTGTGTGTGTGTGTGTGTGTACAATTTATTTTTAGTGAGCGAAAGAGCGAGAGACGGTCAGAATGAGGGGGAAAAAAAAAACAAGAGCAAGAGACACAGAGGGAGAGTCAGAGATGGAGAGAGAGAGGACAGATGGTTTGAACCAGAGAGAAGAAACAATCAGAAAGATGGGGCGGAGGACGGGGAGGGGGGTTGGTTGGGAGGGGGACACGGTGGGGGGATCTTCTTAAAGAGACAGGACTCACTTACCCCTTCACCTACATTAGGCCTCCATGTTTCTCCTCTATCTCCTCTCCGTCACTTTCTCTTCTGTGTTGTCATTCCTCTCACCATTTTTTGGGCCTGTCTTTGTCTTGGACCTCTCTCATCACAGTCTTCCATCAAATGTTTCTTTCATTAAGCTGGACTATCTGCCCTTTTTTCCTTACAGCTATCACTGCTTATTCTGTACTACTTTTTAATTTTAGATTATCCTTTAAAAAAATGTTATCAGCTTTTACTCACTTCTGCTTTCAGTGGCTTTTCTCATCCATTACCATCAATGCATTGTTGATTTAAGTACTGCACTTTCCTAAAGTTGGGAAACTCACAAGAGACAGATTTTTTTTTTTGTTGTTGTTTTTTTAAATTGGACATTTTAAATCGAAGCAGCAGAGGTCCAGATATCCTGACTGCAAGTCGCTGCTATGGGTTAAGCTCCAAATCCACTGGATCCTACATTTCCCATAATGCAACATGACAGCATCTTCTCTCCAGAGCCACAGAAGACATTTTGCAACTGTTACTGGCTGAATGGTACTCCAGCTGACCACCATTTGTGTTAAACTGGTGTGGTGACCTTCTAAAGTCAAATGCCTTTATTCCACAAAATCTGTCACTTTTTTGCTGACTGTTGCTTACAACTGGATATGCAATAACAACATGTGTATGTAAAGATTAAATGTAAGAGACCAAATCAGCTCACAGCAGACAGCACGTGGACGACAAACAGCCGTGACAGTGATCATCACAAGTGACACGACCAAAAACAGCAGCAATAAGACAGGCATAATAAAGCAAAGCATTTTAAGGACAGGGTCAGATTTTCTCTATGGCTTCTCATGTCCAAACTGTCCATGAGTCCCATCCTGACACTGTGCAAAAATACATTCTAATGTTCAGTCAAAGTCAGCTCAGATCTTTAACCACAATCTAAAAATACTCTGTGACAAGGTTTTATCGCATTATTATTCGAATTACTAATATCATTACTGATGCATTAAGACTAGTTCCACTTGAATGGTGCAGCTGATTGAGCTGGAGCAAATTGTAAGTACTCTATACAGCGTTGGGCATTTTCATCTACAACAGTGCATCATGTTCTATGAGATGACGATGTGCTTTATGTGAAACTTTTCCTGTCAAATAAATGTAATGGAGTAGAAAGTATAATATTTCCCTCTGCAGTGTGCTGGAGCAGAAGTAGAAAGTAACATCAAATAATCAAGAAATGTACTTCAGGAGTATCGTACTTACTGTGTAGTAAATACTAACCTCTGATAGAAACTAATATCATTCATTAGCGCTGCAGCTAATAATTACTTTGATTAACAATGAATCTTTGGTTTATTTTCTTGATTAATCATGTGTCTAGAAATGTCTGAAAACAGTGTAAAATGCCTGTCGTAACTGTCCACAGCCCAAGGTGGTGTATTCAAACAGCCGATTCTATTCAACAGTCTAAAATTCAAAATATCTATATTACTATTAGAAATGACAAAGAAAAGCATCAAATCCCCCTCTGAGGCGCAGGGAATGTTTATTGAAGTTAGAATGTGTTCGGGATGAAAGTCGCTCTTTGTGCTTCCACAGATTGTGTGTCCTTGCTGAGCCTTGACAGAGGGTTACTTCCTGGCTGCTGCGACACAATACTGGCAGTATATGTGCACACAGGATGAAGATACCCACTTGATTTCAGTCACACTGCTTAATTTATCCTAAAGTTTAGAATGCACTTATGCACAGCGTATGCAGCTGTGTTAGGAGCACAGTGACCCATAACTCCAGCATTATGTCTTAGGACTGGCTTTAGAATATCCAAACCTATCCTGTAAAGTGATTGGACCACTTCTCAGTACACAAACAGGCCCGCTAACAGGGAAAAAACAAAGATCTTCTGTGGAAGCTGAACAGCACAGCTGAAAAGAAACAATGCTCCCCATCCTTTGCACTGAATCTCCCAGCTGAGACAATTGATGGTTTAATGCAAATAGAGGACGAAAACCAAACCACAGAATACATTCACTGACCACAGACACGCCGCTAGACAAACAAGTAAAGCAGCAGCAGGTTGTCTAATCAGATTATAACTCAGCTATCGCCGAAACAGTTTGCCCCAGACGCTCCAGAAATGCAGTTCAGCTGACGTCAAATTTAAAACACATGCATCTATGTTTCAGCCGCTCTCAGTGGATCCCCTCATCTGTCTGCCTTTCTATCACTCGCTCTCGCAAAATCGCTGGAATGGTGCAGAGAACATGGCAACATGCCAAGGGACGGAGACAGAGAGAGAGAGAGGGAGAGAGGGAGAGGGGAAAACACAAGAGAGGGAGAAATGAACATACTGTACCAGAGAGAGGGAGAGGAGAAAACAGGAGAGAATGAAAGTATGGGCAAAGAGAGGAGGATAAAGTCAGAGCATGCGTGCAGACGGGCGAAGCAGGGATGGAGGGAGGACCCATCGGCTCCTCCCGTCTCTGTGCTGAGCGACCGCCTCCCTCGCCGCTCGCAAGTGCTGCTGCCAGCCGATTGGTCGCACCCCCCTTGCTCCCTCCGCCCAGCGTCCCCTCCTCCTCCTCGCCAGCCATGAGAGGAGAGGAAGACTGACCATGGCGTGCTGCTGTTTCTCCGAGCCTCTGTTTGTGCGCTGCTGTATGGAAGCCCCAGCGACACACACAGTTCCTCACATGCATGATATAGCTTGAGCGCATTTACAGTTGCGAAACGCTCAACATAAACGCACAGAAAGGGAAATAAGGAACACAGCTGCAGAGCAGAATAGAGCAGCTGTAGTTATTAAAGGCCACAAAACACAATCTGACATATGATGGAAAAATGTAAAAGAAAACAGCTGCATAGAAGAGAGAGTTATGAGAGAGTTCAGTTCAGAGCACACAGACTGGAAAGAGGAAGTCTAAACAGCCTCAACATTTTTTACACAGCTGCAGAGTTCCTTTATGTCCTTTAAGTGAAAAGACGCACATATTTCTGCTACATCTCAGTTCAGTTTTAAAAATTATCTATTGCAAGAGATTGAAATTTCAAGAAATACTTGGTGCACAGATGGTGATGTGAGAGCAGAATCTTCCCTACGCTGCAGTAAGTGCAGTCAAAGTGTATGTTCAAACACAGCGGAGAGCATGATGGTAACAGAGCAGATATTAGTAAGATACAATGATACTATGAAACCATGCGGATGGCAGCTATGGACGATCCCGGATATCATCTGGGAGCTGCATTTATATTTTCAATCCCCGCGCTGTCTCTAATAAGAGCAGGCATACGGCAGTGGTTCAAACCCTTCAAGGCTGTTGAGGTTTGACTCATGTTTTAATGTGGACTTCATGGTCATTCTACAGGATTCTATGGCTTTTTAACTTCTGCTGAAGTGTCCACGAGCAAAACACTGAATCCCCCGTCAGCTTGGACCTCCCTGCTCCAAACAACACAGAAGCAACAGTCTCCGTCACATAGGAAGGCTGAATGGGAGGCAGTGAGGACGGCATGCAAATGAACCAAAGGGACGAGGGTCAATCAAATGGACCGAATGAGCAAGTTAACAAAGCAGCATTGCATCGCGTTAGTCGTGTGTTTACTTGATGCTTTCAGGATAATTAATTGAACAATTTGTGTCAATTAGAGTGCTTAAACTCTGGCTGCAGGTAAGTGAAGGCACCAGTTAGAAACCATGTGAAAGGCAACACTGAGACACAGTGTGTGTGTGTACAACAAGGCCAGTCTGCCACTGCTGTGTGACATGGGGAAGGACATTTCCTGCAGCGTTCAGCGGGATAATAAATGCTCATTTAGAGCCATTTCTTGGTGTCAATTAGACTTGCTGAGCACTTTAGAAAAAGTAGGATGCATAAAGTCCAGCAAAGCCGCTGTCTGTTTTTATGGCAGGAAAATGTCCAATTCATTTATGCCGGAGGTGGGCGGGGCCTGCACCACTCCAACCTAGAGTTGCTTCATTTTCTGGGTTCAATTCAGCAGTTTTTTCACTGCTCGAGTACATGGTCAGCTGCTGACAAACTTTACAGAAATACGCATTAAAAAAAGACAAAAAGTACATCTGAACTGATTTTGAATGAATGCTGTGTGACTGTTTACAGTAACAGTGAGGAAAATCCAAGTCAGGACTGCATTCGGCCACATTGCGTGATTTTCCTTTAAAAACTGGAGGCTGTGTAGATAATGTGAGGAGGCCCAAATGAGGGTGAAGCTGCTCTGAAGTGTCTGATAAAAATGAGATACTCGTTGACAAAATCCGATGCGCTCTCTTAACCGCTTTTGAGACAGTCCCGAACTTCACCTCATCTCTTGCCTTTGTGGGATGAAGAGGTGAGCGTAACACCTGTGCAACACCAGTAAAGCTTCATCCTTCACCCAACCAAAAAAATCTCTCAAACCTTCTCTGCACAATCACCATTAATGGTGGTTCTTGAACAAAACTGTATCCACTCCTTCATGGGTGTGAGACGGCAAACAGGAAGTATTTCCACTCTGCGAGTCAGGGCGTGGAGGTTGGCAGACACCGACAGAATGGCTCCATGCCACCTTGAGCCACGGTTGACCTTCCTACACCACTCCAACCTTGGCCATTACTCACAGCTCAGATCTTCCATCTGCTGCACTGAACTATTAAATGATCTCAACTTGACCTGTTCCACCTTCCCTGAACAAACATCGCCTGATCAACAAGTCAAACCCTTCAATACAGAGAAACCGTCTATCCAGACACATGAGTGTGTATTGCAGGGGACCTCCCACAGAGTCAAGATGAATCAGAGGGTGTTTCAGGATGATTAAGGGATACGACTTAAAGAAATATTTGTCTTAAACAAAATGGGGTTTTTCTGGCTATCCTCTAAATTCAACTTTTCTCATGAAACGCTGGGCGCTTTCACTTCTTTGAGGGCCTCTGGAAAAATCTTTAAAATTAAACTGTCCGAGAGGGGGGAAAAAATTGCCCACGCTAAGCCCGCAATGAGGGCTCCAACGCAGACGACGCTTCACGTAACTGCAGATGAGCAGAGCTTCCAAGTTCAATTGTTTTTGCCAGGCTGATCTGCAGGTGCAACACCGATAGCAACTATCTAGAGGAGATTATTAAAATCCCAGAAACACCAAAAAGTTTGCGGGTGACTCTGAGAAAGCGAACTGTTAGTAGTCATTTCCTCTTCTGGCCTGCTTATGCCTATTGTGGCTTAGTCACAGCTGACCCTTGTTCTAACTTTCCGAACTGTTTTTTGCAGAGGAGAGGATTTTGTAGATTCCTAATGTGTCAAAGTGAATTATTGGGAAATGACAACATCAAGAATTGGTCATTTGCTGTGCTGGTGTAGCTGGAAAGTGTCAGTGTAAGATACATATGCAGTAGCACTCCATCACTGGGACAGCAGAGAGCGAATAAGAAGTCATCATACAGACTGACTCGAACAAAGCAACTGAAAGCTATATCTTGTGAGATTATGAGATTTATGGATTCCCAGCTGGTTAACACTATAAACTGTTACACTGTAGTGTTATTTGGAAGTGATGTCACAGGCTCAACCGTCATCAGCATGTTTTCCGTTGGCAGGAAAACTGGCATCTTCATCTGTCCTCCATGTTTTTTTTGTTGGTTTTTCGGTTTGTTTTATCAAAGCACGCTCATTATAAAAGCAGGAAAGAATACAAATCCCGATCCCGATGACAGTCTGTTGACATGCCCCACATTTTAAAGCTCTGTGAGCACGCGGCACAAAGCTCCAAGAGGTGCAAATAACAGGCAGCTTTTTCATTCTGCCCACAGATGACAAAAAAGTTACTCCTGATAACAAAATTAAGGAAGCAAAAATATGTCCCAGTTTGAGATTAGACAACTAAAATTATATGTAAGAGAAGGGAACGGTAGAATGAACACGATAGAATTTATTGCACCTACGGGCTGGAGATGATGGAGAAAGGACACACAGCACGACTCATACAACCAAGAGGCTTTGCTTTGGTTTGTGATGATCTCTGATTGATGGACGGGTTGGTTGGGAGGTGGGCTCCACAGAAAAATAACCATCTTCTCATCCGCACATTAGGAGGGCATATGGAACAAGACTGGGACAAGAGGGACAGGATTGGATTGTGTCTTTTGAAGTCACACACACACACACACACACACACACACACACACACACACACACACACACACACACACACACACACACACACACACACACACACACACACACACACACACACACACACAGTCATAGCTAACAGCTGACATACAGCACATACTCCGGTACCGTAGATTTGCTTTGCGGACTACTTTTTGTCAGAGCAGTTTTCTCCAGTTTTGAGATGCAAAAACTTAAAGCTCAACAGTACATTTGAACCGTTTCTCTTACAATCCAAGATTCTCTCTGTTTCCTTCTTATCAAGCTCCAGAGCAAAAAAACTACACTAGACTGTTTTTAGTTTTTTGTCATTGTGCTGAAAATCCCACCTTTTTAAATGCAGCTAGAATAAAAATCTTGCATCTGTCCCTCTACACGAGAAGGTGGAGCTGAGGAATTGATGCAGCAAATAATCCAAACAATGAAATCCGAACTGAAGACAAGCTCCGGCTGAGCTTTAAGTTATAGTTATGAAATAAGGGGGATGTGCAATTGCGCCTGGTACTGTTTTAAAGCAGAAACAGGAGAAACCAGACATGAAGACACACACAGATGACTGGCAGTATGGATGAAGAGGGGGAGGAACAGTATACACTTTGATGCAGCTTGTCATTCAAGTTATTCTCCCATATACCACCTTACATAATAAAGCCACAAATATTGAACTTCATATCATATCATTATGTAGGGAAAGCAAAACACATGTTAGTTTTTGGTTCGATAACAACAACAACAATAATAATAATAATAATCATAATAATAATAATAACAATAAGAAAACCAACTTCTTTTCTTGCACTTTTTTCTTTCTCCTGATATTAAAATGCAACATGTAGAGAACTTTCACTTCACTTTTGACTCTTTATTTTCCTCCAGTGATGTGCTCAAACGCCCTGTTAGACCTCCAGTGTTGTTCAACTCCAATCTCAAAGAATACAGTTTGATTTATTTGGAATTTGGGAGGGCACTGCTGTGTAAATAGAAGTCAGTTCTATAGCAGAGAAAATTTAAACCAGGTTTTACAGCTTTGAGTGCCAAAGAGAAGTAATGCCTTAGTGGACTAAAGAAAAATGTCATCCATTCAAATCCATGTTTCTAAGCAATTCTCTTAAAGTTGGGAGTCATGACATATCAAGCTGATTAAACAGTGTATTCTGTGTTTTGATGTGGGAGAACATGACACTAATCAAGGCTATCTGATCAGGTGCTTCTGCTGCGGTTTATATCGTCTCGGTGTACGTACATAGGTACAACCATTACGAATCAGGCCACGTGACAACATTCGATAACTATTTGCCTAAAGGACGTCATATGAAGAAGATTCTCAGTTTAGCATGTACAGAAAAATGTTTTAAGGCATTGTTAATAAAAATTAGCATCATCACTGCATCAGGACGGTGTGGAAAAAATAAATAAATAAAAAAATAAGACACAATGTTAGTAACCAGGTTAGAGCATCTCTGGATTTGTGTACATACTGTGGACTACAAACCTCAATTTTACAAATCTGACATTTTTCTGGAGCAAAGACGCCAATTTGAATTTTTATCACTGAACTGTATAATGACTATATTTAATATCACACGTCAGTATCTGCTAAAATCAACTCCTGAACACTGGCATAAATTCCTGTTAACAATGTACCCCTCCTTAACTTTATACACACACACACACACACACACACACACACACACACACACACACACACACACACACACACACACACACACACACACACACACACACACACACACACACACACACACACACCAAGAGCTCAGAGTGAGTGCATAGGCAAGCATTCACCAAACTGTGGAAGTATCAGCAGTGTGAGTGAAAAGGGAAAAAAGACAACACACTCAGGTGAAAACTCTGCAAATCAAAACTGAGATTGGAAATGGGTGAAAAGACTTTTTTTCCATCATTATTTTAATTATTTTCTGTGAGTGTTTGTTGTGCTGCAGTTACAATAAAAAGATGCAATTATTTTGGCACATTATCCCTAAGCACCCCTTAAATAAATTCAGGTATTTTAATATGATTTGTAAGTGCAACAAAAGGCGTTTTGCAGACTGACTGAAATTTTCACATTGTTAAATGTGGACACAATTAGGACACACACACACTCTTCAGATGGACCATTTGCAGGCAGCTTTCTTTGTCTACCCCCTCCTGCCATTTACATTCTTAAGAAGTAGACGGCTTGAATGATTTCTGGTGGGTGTGACTGCTGTTGTAGGTTTGCTTTACACTCACTCACTACAGGCATTCTATACATTTTTCTCTCCAGAGAGGATGGCTTGTTCCCTCTGAACAACTCCCCCACCCCCACCCACACACAGACACACACAAAATCTAGCCCCCGACTCCTGCACCCCTCCCGACTCTTCCCTCTCCTCCTCCTCTACCACTCTTGCTGACCTCAGCCTGACACACATTTCAGTCAACTTCATGATGAATATTAGGACTGTCTCTGAAATTTAACACCCTCCGTCTCACAGCGTTCATTTCTGATCCATGTAGACACACACACAGCTTACATGTAGCAGTGTGGTCAAGGGTCAGGGGCAGCCATGGGCGGCGCCCCCTGCAGCCTATAAGGGGTTCCACACAAATACTTATAGCAAAGACAGAAGGAATTGAACCTTAGAACTTCCCTTCCAGGACTGCACCCTCCCCCCTTCACATACAGGGTTTGTTCCCTCTGAATAGCCGCCCCTCCCTCACAGACACACCTCCATTGAGGGTTCATGTCAGAAAAAACTGCATCAGAGCAACTTTATGGCATTTAAGCACAGATATAACACATATGGTGTCCTTTAAACTGATACCAGGCTAGCCCTGACTTTACACTGTACCCCTGGAGCTGGAGTGTGACTGGACAACAGTCACATTCAGGGCAAAACATGCAAACGTACAGGAAAAATATCTGAATATTAATTATCTGTCTTATTTATTTTACCTACAAAGCACACGTCGTAAAAAAAATAATAAAATAAAACAACGTTCATTGACAAATACGCCACGACTGCTGTTCTACTGCATTTCCGTAAATTCTCGTTTAAACATCACCCAGACGCGCGTGCATACTGTAGCCCAGAATGACGTCAATATTTAAACAATCATTTGGATAATTGGGCTCATCTCACTGGCTGATCATATGAACGGCCATTTTAAGATGGGGCTTCCAAAAAAAATTGGTTTCCGTGATATTAATAAACTCCTGCGTTCATTTTTATTTTGAAACACACAACTACACACGTACACGCGCGCGAGAGTGAAGAAGGCCAGTTGTGCTACTTCAGCGGGACCCGGGCGCGCAGGAGACCCGGAACACACAGTGAAAAAAAGCAGCAGCCTGTTCAGTGATCCTGCTTCAGTCAGAGCTTCGCCATTTTGCCCTCACTGCCTGACGTGGAGTGACTCCTCTCTGCGTGGACGCACCACGTGTTGTGGGGCCACGGAAGGCCTCGACTCGCCCACGGTGGCCACCTTCTCGCAAATCATCTTTATCATTATGGCTCTTCAAGGTTATCACAGAGAAGGCGTGGGACACTCTTCACAAACACGGCGCCATCAGAATAATTTACGGACCCGCTGGGAGAGTGGGAGAAATTACAGCCTGCTGCCATGTTGGTTCTCTACGCATGGCGAGTGACCTGTTTCTGCGTTTGGACAACAAGTGAGCTTCAGCCTCACTGTCTGACGCCATTCACCTGCACAGTGAGCACACTGCTGCTGTCTTTGCGCCACAGCCATTTTGCAGCGCTTCTCCTGACGCAAGGCGCGCGCCCCAAAAGCAGCTCAAATTCCACTATTTGGCCATATTTATGCCAAACAACATTAAGACTCATTGTACTAAATGTTCAAAATTATTTAAAGCTAACAATGAACCAATAGGACGAAATCTCCGTTCTATAGTCTTTTTGATCATGGGAAACGCACGTATGTAGACGTGTGGCCGCACAGCGAACATGGAGACGTGCTCACTGCTCACCTCGTATCTGTGCCAAAGGTTACAGGCACGCATGATGATCTATTGGCGAATTCCACAATACTGTTTAAAGCAGGTCAAGTCTGGCTCCCAGCACAGAGCAGCTGATCTACATTGGCCCCCATTAGGACCAGAAAATTCTAACCCACAGACTTAAGCTCCAGGTTCATTTTTTCTATTTCTACTCAAAGGATAAACCAAATGTGCGAATATTATACACCACTGCAAATATATACACCACTGTCCTATTTTAATTTCGCAAGTGGCTACAAAAACAAAAGAGCTCAAAATAATATTCTTTAAAAAACTACAATTACTGGTCATAAAAACTCCAAACACACATTTGACTTTTCCCCAGAAACGAATGAGATTTAACAGGACTTTTAAGATCAATTTATTCAACATTTTTAAACAATTGTGAGTCCGTGAAATCCCATCAACTTCAACATTTCCCAAATTTGGCTGGTGATATTTTACAAAAGCAATAAAGTAATTAAAATAATTATCCAGACTGCATCTAACGTGAAGCCTTCGTAACGAACTGTATTCATTTGAAAAAAATAATTCGCAGCCACAGATGCATGTGATCCAAACACACACACACACACACACACACACCAGACCATGCAGTAAATATACATTTATGGAAATAACGTGTATATGCGCAATTAATGGGCTATAAATTCCAAACTGGGATTCCACAACGTCGCCCAGCGTAAACATGACACAGCCACGCAGCCCAGACGTTTTCTAAATGTACATTTGCCAGTGTAGAACAAAATCCTGTTAAATCAATGAAAAAGTGGAGCTAGATGGAGGGCTGGGCCTGCAGCCTGCTGGGCTACAAGACCTGCTTCCAGCCTTAAGTGATGACTTTGCAAAGAATATCATCTGTACGTGGTGAATGGCTCCCCTTCACCAGCACCAGCGTTTTCAAATGGAGAGAAAGGCCCAGCTACGTTTCACAGCACGGCAGGCAGCGTTAGCTAGCTGTCACCAGCTCAGTTTCACAGCAATGGCCGACAAAGTTGAGGCTCCACACAGTCACGCCAATAGGCACAACCAAACTAGCTGTTTCTGCGCCGAACACCAGACTCCAACTGGCTTTAAAGGCAGAACATTTGAAAACACCACTTCTAGCAAATAAACCAGTGAGGTCGTTGTATTCAGCCATGACTCCATTAAAAGAGAGGCCTGGACGAGGTGATGCAACACATGAAAGGGGTCTTTTAGAGAAGGGGGAGGGGGGACATAGTGCTCAATACTATTAAGTACCTTTGCTTCTTGGAGACGGAGTGCTCGACCTCCATACATTTCCCTTGAATTTCCACTTTACCTGAAAAAAATAAAAAATAAAATGAAAATACAAATAAAACACGAGGATTCAGAACACATTGTGGCTACATGCTAACTGTTTACTAGCTACTGCAGGCCTATGGGTGAATGTGCTGTGTTCAGGGTACATGGTTAAAGTGGAGGGCTTCTTGCAGCTAACTTTATTCAACCTGCAGCTGATAATAAAGGCAAAAACACACACCAAACCAGGCTGAGGTGACGGTGAAGGGCGGTCAGGTCCAGAGGGCCCCAAACATGGCTACAAAGTCGCAGAACAAGTGGACTGAGTAGGCACGTCACTTCAGTGCTATGATGAGCCACTCGCACCTTCAGAGACGCAGTATGGCGACCATACGGATATTACTTTCCCTGGCAGTGGTGGTGTGGCTTTTAAAAGCCTGCAAGTCCACATGCTGTACAGAAGGGCTGTCTTGGGAGTTTTTGCTATTTCGTGAAGTGTAGAGGAGGCAGAGGGAGCTGACAGGCATGGCGACCTTGCTTCCTGCCGTTACATATGTAAGAAATCATGAGAAATGGGCTACAAAGCGTACTGACGCGACGGGGGGAATCAAGCTTTAGCAATCCTCGTCGATCATTTGGGATTGGTGATGGCGTGAGGCCTGTTTTGGTAAGTACACTGGGTAAGATGTGTTTTTCTATCTTTGTCATAGTGGACTGCCGGCTTAAAGGGGGAGGGGAGCCAGCAAGGCTTCATACTATGTCACAGGAGAGTAGGCTACTCAATGCAATGCTAGGCGTGCAACATATGAAAAGGCCACTCACATGCACATATGAGCCTGACACGGACGAGCCTCAGCCATCACCGGATTGCACATGATTCAGTGGAGAACTTGTTAAATAGCATTATTGCTGAGGATAGTGCTTTACGCTCGCCACGGCTCAGGTTTAACGGTATAGCTCGAGTCTACGTTTATACTACGCGTGTCCCTCCCCCTGCAAAAGTTGAATGAATCCCCAGGGCGTATAAGCCCCCCACACGCCATTAAGATGGCATTACTAAAATAATTGTGTGAATATATATTTGAGCCGGTATGTTCATGCAGTAACGGAGGTGGACGGAGTGAAACTGGAGTCCACCTCCGAAGGAAGGCATGCAGCCGCGGCTCAACACCGGCGTCTACCGCTCCCCTTTAGCATGAATGAAACTAAAGGTGGAAGGGGTCTTTGGCGGTGAGTAGTCCACCTTAACTCACCAGATAACGTTTCGATCGCCTTCATAGCGCAGTGATCGTCCGGACAATCCACAAACGCATAGCCGGTTTTCACTAGAAACTGTCCGGAGTATGGGATCTTGTGGTCGTCAAAGGTTTTCCCCAAGTCCTCGGCAGTCACATTGTCGCTTAGATTCCCAATGTATAGCTTGTGCATGGTGGAAATTGTTTTTCCAAGTCCAAAAAAAACGAAAAAAACAACACTGAAATAAACTAAAATTGAAGCCACCAAAAAGTTTCTCTCTTGAATTTGCTACTAGCGCAACAAGATATTGTCACACTTGCCACACTAACGGAAAGTGGAAAATCACGCTAGAGGGCAAGAATATCTAAGAGGAAAATTTTTACAAAAGAAGACAAAAATCAAGCAAAGGCTAATTCTCGGCAGCAAAGTAAAATAAAAAAATGCGATTTTTAAAAGTGTAAAAACAAATGGGTGTGTTGAATTGAGCTGTATATCCAGTTGAATAAGTGGAGCAGGAGAAGAAACGAAATCCCTTGACTTGCAGCCGGCCCCAGCAGACGAATAAAGCAGCAGCCTATAGCCTCTCTATCGCTCTGTGGAGGAGGTGGGTTGGACTGGGTGGATTTGATGATGGGTCTATGGTGGAAGAGTGGGAAAAACTATGGCGGGATCAGATCGGGAAAAATGTTTTCCTCTCTCCGCCTCTCTCTCTCTCTCTCTCTCTCTAGTTTTCTACCCTTCCCTCTTTCAGCGATCCGCCTGCTGCCAGCAGAGGGGTGACGCCGCCCCTCCGCCGACTCCAATTCACGTTTTTTTTTCTTTTTTGTTTGCAAAGAGGAAACCACGTGGTCTATTTGGAGTAGGTTAGAGAGAGGAGGAAGGGGAGGGGGCATCCCCCTCTCATCCTAGGGTATTCACCAGATGAGCGCGTGCGTACATGTGCGCGCGCATGGGCACACAAGCCGAGGCCCCCCCGCCAATTCCGTACTGTGCTCGCG
Organism: Chaetodon trifascialis; assembly: GCF_039877785.1. Lineage (NCBI taxonomy): Eukaryota > Metazoa > Chordata > Actinopteri > Chaetodontiformes > Chaetodontidae > Chaetodon > Chaetodon trifascialis. The sequence continues at coordinate 4,795,885 of NC_092070.1, forward strand.
CCGTGCTGTACTGTACTGTGCGCGGTGTAGTTTGCGTGCTGGGCTGGGGCTTTTATGCAACGCGACGTGGCCACACATGCGCTCCTGCTCGTGCGGCCAAAGATTAAGCTATATTGAGAGACAGGGCTTCCTCCATATAACGTAAGGTTAAAGCTAAGACCGGGCTGTGGTTGGATGTCGAGCTGCATTTATTGCCATAATTCACTTCTGCACACACCCCGTCTTGAGTAGCTGAGGGCCAAGGTGAAAAAAAGGTTCACATTTAAATAACAAGGCGCCGCCTGCTAATTCTATAGCCTACCACCCCCACCTCTCCGCTGTTCCCACCCTCTGCATGACTATGATGCGTGGTAAAGAAGTTAGTCGTCATGATGTTACATAAATGACCTATGGTGAACCTCGGGCTGTGTGGAGCAGGGGAACAAAAGGTCCAGGGCCCCATTTTGCCACAGGGGCCGCGAGGGTAGGCTACAGCTTCTGGAACATGCGGAAACCCTCCACTCACTTTGATACATTGTTGCCTACACCCACAGCCCCATTAACTGAAACAATGTATGAGATGTGGCGGCGGTACAGTGGAACAACAGTAGAGTCCAGGCTGGTGTAGCTAGGTGGGGATCTCCGTGGCTCGATTTTTGGCGTTAAACTGCAACGCCCCCGTGCTTTAAGCACACTTCGTTAAATTGTAGCGGCTCTTGTTGCTCCGGTGAGGTAGTAACTCCCGCCAGGCGTTGAAATACAACTTCAGCAGTGTCCGTCCCATTCAGACAGACATGTTAGCTTCTATCTCATGTGAGCGGGGCGCAGAGGAAATGGCGCAGTCGCTTGGCTACAGCACCACACACAGCGCGCGCCCGTCAGCGTGGATGCAGGCTTTTCAAAATGGAGCCAGTGACTGATGCACGGGCCTGCCTCTCCCCACACAGACGTACCGAGGGTGGCTGTGGTTCACCTTGGCGCTCTGTGTGTGCCTATCTCCCTCGGCCCTGTTTTGGTCTAAATTTTGACATGTTGGTGTTTGGTTTTAAAGCTTCTTTCCTCGTCGTGACTCCACATTTCCTCTGTACTAAACACGCCAGGGCGGCCGCAACGTGGCAATCTTCTGCGCTCGCTTTGTTAGAAAATGGCTCCTGTGCACAAAATGGATCCAAACCCTCGAACAGTAACCTCTGCCTTCGTCATGGCTGACATTTTCTAGCAAGGGAATTTTATCAGAAAATCTGAGCTATTTTTTTTATCAGCTCATGGGAAGAAATCTGCAACTGTGTCCAGATTTGCTTCACATAAAATGCCCCTTGGTTTAAGTTGTTTTTATATATATAAGAATTTCGTGGTATGATGAAGTATATCTGTATAGCCTCATATTAGTCCTGGAGGTATGTATGCGTTTAGGTCACAGAATAAAATCATCAAATAAAGTAAAGACTTTAACATACCATATGTTAATCTTGAATTCAGTTCATTATCATATCTGCCATTAAAACCATTTACACACAGCTTAGTCACACCAATGTATTTATTAGATTAAACAGCCTGAGGTGCAGTTTGAAGAGGAAGAATAGGAACAATATGTAGGAATACTATAATTATGCAGTAATTAGAGCTTCAGGACGGTTCAGTATAGTTTATCATCTTTCAATGGTGAGGACGATTCTTCCTTTCTGTACAGTCAACTAGAATGTCCATTTCAGAGCACTGCTTGTGATTGTTCATTGCTCTGAAGCTGCTGCAGGTCAAGTTTACTCTCTGTCATTACCACAACAGAGTAAACTCTGTCGTAGTATTAACTACTCTCCCCACACACACACACACACACACACACACACACACACACACTGGTCACAGGGGAGCTGGTGAGGTCACAGGCTAGAGTTTCCAAGGGTCAAAGAAGCACAGAAGATGCAACATAGTTTGAGGCTTTTGAAACAAAAGGAGTGTGATTGACCCCTCACTCTCTCTCAAAAAAAAAAAAAAAAAATCAGATTACACTGAGCACTGATTACACTTAGACTAAACTGGGAGCATGATTAAAACATGAGAATAATAACTCTATTTCTACTTATTTTGTAATGAAAATGGTTTGATTTTCAGAACGTTATGCTACTTTTTTTAATTTATCTTGACTAAATGTCTTTTTTTTTCTGACTCTGTCTTCTTACCAAAGGTTTCTACATGTCCTCTGTGAGTGTCATGGTGCTCACAGGTCTCTGTTTGACCCCATGTGTTTTCCACTGATTGATAATAGTGGTAATAGTACAGCGGTGGCATTTTCCCTTATCCAAAATGCAGCAAATATTCCAACACCTGAAAGAAATCAGTCACCGCCTGGCACCAGGTCTCAAAGAGGTTGAGAATTCAGGCACTGAGGAGTAGATTCAGCTTTAGGACCAGTGAATGTTATTGATGAAAACCAGCAAGCCTCAGTAAAAGTCTTGAGGTGAAGCTTGAGTCACTGTTGTTCTTTCAACCTGATATGAGGAAAACAGGTTTCCCACAGAGGCAAACGGAGAATGAAAGGTGTGTCTCAGTTTTTAAATGGCCGCTCAGTAACCGTCCATAATGTGTGATCCCAGAGGAATCTCTTCCTCGTCACAGTGGTCATAGTTTCCCTCCCACCTCTCGTCTCATCCCCCTCCTCTGTTGGCACCTGCAAATTCCTCTGACCTTATCTTTCCTTCAGCCCCCACCAAGAGCTCCTCTCCTGGAAAACCAGTCTGTTGTCTTTTCCTGCTCCCTCCTGTCCTTGTTGTATAGAAACTTAAGGGGCAGTAAGAGCGTTGTGGTTTTACCTTCTCTCACTGGCTGGAATGGGAATGTGTTTTTCATTTTTTAATTCATATTGGCGTTATGGCTTCATTCGCATGTGTATGTAACAACAGAACAAACAGACCAGCAGTGGAAGCTAACAGTGGAGGAAGTATTTGGAACTTTCACTGGTGCAATCTAAAAATACTCCATTACAAATAAAAGTCGTACACTGAAAATGTTACAAAACATTTCATGTTATTAGCAAATAAAAGTAAAATTACTCACAAAGCAGAACAATGGCTCATGTCAAGAGTTGCTGCTATATTATATGGATTATTATTAATGATGAATATTTGTGTAAGAAGCATTTTAATGTCGTAACAGGTTGAGGTTAACTGCCTCTAAACATTATTGTCATAGTAGAATAATCTGCTGACTCTTTTCTTCATAGTTTTATTCTGTAACACATCAGAAAACTGCCAAAAAATAAATAAATAAAATAGCCATGACAATTTCCTGGAGCCTAAAGGGTCATGTCTCAAAATATCTTGTTTTGTCCAATGAAAATCCTAAAGATAGTCAAATGATCACAATAGAATGTGAAGACAATGACAAATCCTCATGTTTAAGAAGCTGAAGCCGTCAAATGTTTGACAGTTTGGCTTGAAAAATAGCTGCTGATGAATTTTCTGTTGACTAGTTGATGGATTGACCAATCTCTAAGCTCTCATGTTAACTCTTTTATGTACTGTTGTACTGTGCTACTTAAATCTACAACAGTGCATCATCTTAATCTCCAAAGTAGCCCATAACTTAAGTCGCAGGGGTAAAAAGGTCAGTGTTTCCCTCTGAAATGCAGTGCAGCAGAGGTGTAAAGTAGCATTAAATGGAAATACTCTCGAAAAGTACGTCAAATTTGTACTCCAGCATAATACTTGACCACTGCACAGAAATTCTTCCTCTGCACTCATTGGAGGAAGACAAATGCCTTTTTTTGTACTTGTGCACTTCCGAAACACGGCCATCAATGGCATCACAAGACGCTGTCAATAGCCTTCTCTTGTGTGTGTTTGTGTGTGAGTGTGACTGTGTGTGTGTATGCGTGTGTGTTTTGGGGGAGGGGTGGATAGGTCAAAGGCTGTGGAAAAACAGGGTGAATTGGGCGGGAATGCAGAAGGAGGAGAAATACTGCCCCAGGAAATGCAAATATTACTGAGAGCGTGTCTTTTGAGTGTTGTCTGAGGAGGTAATAATGCATTTCTCTGACTGTTACCTTCACTCTAATGTTTACGTCTCCTCTGAGTTCTCTGTGGTGCTGCTGCTTGGGTTGTTTCTGTCTGAATGCAGAGATCATGCACAGGCGTTTGCCGTCTGCTGCCTCCCTCAGTGCACAGCTGTTTGTGAAAGACAATAAACAGTACAGACACTGACCATGCTGCCCAGCTAGACATTTAACATGGAATCACACTCCGCAGAGGCCAGTAAAACACACCTGGAAATATTCTGCATATTTGTATGTTTGTTGCTGCTAGCTTCCCCTCCTCACTTCATTGTCTTGACTGCCAGTCAAGCAACGTCATGGAATCACATGTTCATGTCTCACAGAGCCGAGCCATCAGGGACATGTAGAGTAGGCCCAGAAGCCATTCAAAGCATTCCAGCTATGTGACACTTTTCACTGAAAGATTAGAGGAGTCAGACCACTCAGAGAGCATAGACCTGTCTCTGAAGACTTCAGATTTACATACAGCTTTTAACTGTGAACCTGCTGATGTTCTACGATTCTCTGATTGTCATCACATCCATTGAAAGGCCCGACCGACAAGTATTATGTGTGGATCCAAAATCTGATATATCTTATTCCTCTGGGCCAAAAACGATTGAAAACACACTATTGAGCTTCACTTGCACTGGGTGACATGTTCCTTCATGACCCTGGATACACTTAATGCCACACACGCCATCCAGCTGATAGAAATACTTAGTAGAGAAATAAATGGGTATTAATCCATCACTGAAAATAGTTCCCAACAAATGCTGCTGTTTGAGTAACTTTTATTAATAATAATTATATGTATATACACGCATATATATGTAAGTTCCAGCTGCTATAGGAACGTAGTGAACCTTTTCTAAAAATGAAATGATTTGTTTGTGAGCCGTATTTAAAGATTTACGTGATCAGCAGGAACCAAGCTTTTTACACTTCACCTCTGAGTAAGCCTGTCTGTGGTTCTCAGCGTGGAGCTCAGAGGACAGACAGGGTGAGGACGCAGTGAGAGACACACCAACAAACTGCTGGTTTGGTCTTTGTGACATTTGTTGACAAAAAAAAAACTGTAGAGTAACACCAACCAGATCCAAGATGGCGTCTGAAGTGTCAGGGGCGGGGAAAGGAAATGCAGAAAGTAAGAATTTCTGTCATTCTTTCCAAATAAACATTGTTTTTAGTGCTGAGACCTTTTCTTGGGACCAACTGGTTTTCACCGTAGTAGATGTGTCATGCACCAACTTCACCAAAACAAATTCCTTGAATGTGTAAAATCGTACTTGTCAATAAAGCTTTTTCTGATTCTGATTCACAGGTCAGAGTGTCGCCTGAAGCCAGACTGAAGTTCAGAATGAAATGTCAGAGCCTGTCAGCAGCTCTTTCAGGGAGGAAAGTAAGGCATGATTGAAGAACGATTTATTTCTCACAATGAAAAGCACCAAGAACAGCCTGGACCGTCATTTAGAAACTGTGCAACGGCTGTTTTGAGAGGCTCAAAGGGCCTTCATATCTGAAGAGTACCTTAATGCTTTAACAACATGACAAATCTCAATTCACATTTCCCCTCTGTGGCATTCCTCGGCACAGCGTCCCTCCTCCAGAGCCTGCAGGTAGACAACATCTCATGCAGCTTCAATGCCGTCCTGCAGAAAACAAACAAGACGGAGAGGCGCAGTCCTCATTAGACGGCCTCTACCATAATGATGAGGCTGCCGGGGCAGGAAAAAGTCACTTACAGTCAGAAACAAAAGCCCTCATTCAAAACCAAATAATGAGATCCAGGTATTGTTTCTCCGTAACTGAACAACAACATTTAGCAGCAGATTTCCATTCTCCATACATGATAGAGACCATAAAAAGGCCCAGTTCAGCAAACTGCACAAGCCTGCTGATGAACAAGCATCTTTGTTTTTAGTATAAAAAGCTTACTTCCCAAAATATCATATGATTTCAAAACATAAACCGTGCGCTCCACACCTGCGTAGTTTTAATGGAATCAAGCTGAGTACAAGTAACTGTTTCATTTATACCTCCAGACTCAGCACCTCCCCCTGAATGAGCCCCCTCCCTCGTTTCTCCTCAGGTCCTCCTCTCATGCTGTGTCAGATGCTAAAAGAGAGTGATCTGCATGACGGTCACATGCCTTCCTGTCTGCTGCTCAAATGTGTTGATTGCATGTATTCAGATGCTTTCCATGCATTTCTCTCTGCAGAGAAACATGATGTCTGCAGCTGGACTAATGAGATCCGTCATCAGTGTGCAGACGCACATTGTTAGAGCCTGCATGTTATTCCTTTCACCTTTTTTCCCGCTCTGTCTTCCCCCTACGCCCCTCTGCGGACTCAATGTTGTTGGTTTAATGTTTACGGCCCAGAAAATGAAGCTGTTTGACGTACTGGTCAGTCAGAAATGTCAGTATACAACAATATTTACCACATCAATTATTTGCAAGTGTGTGTGCATAATGGGGGTGTAAGTGTCTGGTGTACTTGCTTTTTAGAAAAACTGAAAAACAGTTTTGACTGATGACTTCCTTGAAGTGAAAGTTGGCCAGATGTGAACAGAAATCAATGGAGGGTGAAAATGAGAGTTTCATTGCCACATGCGCTCTCGCCACCTGCTAACAGCAAGAAAATCTAGTTGTAATAAATGCAAGGGTGTCCTCGTCCTCTTTAGCGCTCAGACAAATGTTTCTGATTAAGCTCGTTCATTAAAAAGGCTTCAGACTACGAATCGTGAACTGCAAGATGAGAATATCTCTTCACCTTATTCCCAGGTAGCAATCATACCTCAAGATCTGTTGTGAAGCTTTCCGTCAGATCATCATCAGCAGGTGGAGACAACAATGCAAAAAAGTTCAAAATCTAGTGCACCCTGAGTTCAGAGTCTTTACGGTCAAACTGAAGGGGCCTGAGCAGCCCCTGCGTGGAGAAGGAAAGATCAGAATGAGGAATATAAAAGCTAAAATACAAACCTCTCTGCCAGCATGAGTCAAATTTGAAACTTTTGGTTATATAAATGAAAGTGATTTGATATTTACTAAAACATCCACTTCAACAATGATGTTACAGAGAATACTCTTCCAGTATACCTTTAGTTATGGTAACATGTTAAAATAAGCCCTAATGAACTGCTTTATGCTTACAGCTGAGTGATTAAAATGCTGGAAAAGGCATTAAATGACTGCAGGAGTGTAGTTCACCATCATTCACGTTGGTTTAGTATAGCTGTTGTATTTCTGTGTTATTAAGGCCTCGCTGTCTCTTCCACAGTTTGTTTCACTGGGAATAAACTGGAGTCAGTCATTAAGTTCATGAGGTGTGTTCAGTTAACCTGTGCTACCAAAACAAAGCTGAACAATCAGAATGACGGCAAACAGTCCCTGGATTTAACAAAAACATGGAGGAGCTCCACATCCAAAACGGGATCCATTTATTATCCAAAAGGTGGCAAAGTGTGAAAACCTGAGAGGAAAGTGGACGTTTGAGCCGTAAGAGCAGCTTCGACTGACACGGTCTGTCGTGGTGCTGCCTTTTTCCCACTTTGTCACTTTTGGATATGCCATAAATACATTAGTTTCTGTCGTTTTTTTCTATATTATAAGGCTGTTTATCTTTGCTGCACACACCTGATGCTCGATGACAAGCCTGGATTTACGAGCACAGACTTTTCATGCTGATTATTTAGAATAAAGAACAGGAATTTGTTTGTCATCCTGTTTTTCCTACAAGTCCGTTCTGATGTGAAAATACAGCATCGTTCACTGAATTCACATTTCTCCAGACATGGTTGAAAACATGAACATATACATTCAATCACCAGATTAAAAACAGTTCAAATCGCATCTGCTCTTCTTCCTTTACAGAAAAATCCAAATATTCAAAAATGCAAATATTGTTCATTTCCAAAATTGAATTGCTGGACAAACCTGAAAAGTCCAAGTCCAAGTTTCAGGTTTCAGCACGTTAGTATAAATTACACTCTGGACCACGATTGGCTTCAGAATGGCGTGATGTCATAAATGCTTGTTCAGGTGTTGATCAGAGATTTCAGGTGAGCGCAGAGAAACTTCCTCCTTCAGCAGGTCAGTGTGAAAACAAACTGTGCATCCAGTGTTCTGCAGAGTGAAGGAAGAAGAAAACACCAGAGTGGAGAGAGAAATCATATTTTAATGTAGAATCATTGAAGAGAGGACCACTGACCTTTCTTCAGCGCAGGAGGCTGAGCGGCGAGGCCTCATCCCTCAGACTGAGGTGTCTGGGTACCTGTGGCTGAAGGAGGGGAGAGCCATTCATTCCTCTTCCACTGCGATTTCCCAAAATGAATAACCTTTATTTTTCTTCTGTTGCAGTCATTTAGACGGGACGAGTGCCGGCTAGTGAATCATTCCCAACTGTTTTAAGCATTTCAGGAACAAAAAAGACAGAACGATGTGGCTTTAACTGCTGTTCGCTTTCAAAAACACGAGTAAAATCATTAAAGGCTGGGAAAAAGTGTGAAAGTGGAGCTTGAGTTGGGGTAGTTTTTGTCAATACAATTTCAAGGTTAAGACTGAACATTCATGCTTAAAAAACAAAGAAAGAAAGAAAAAGCCAATTCCTGTTCATGTTAATAAAATGAGGCCTTCACATTTCAAATATGTTTTGTGTGGTGAGACAATACTAAATATGTACACTTAATACTAAATATAGCTTTCATCTGTGGGTTTCAATCATGACTGCAGCCTCAAAAACCAGCCCAGAGTGTTCCTCAGGGTTCATCTGTTAGACTGTGACAGAGGCTTCATGCTGAAACGTGTTAGTCCGACATGACTGTGCCATGACTGTAAAGGCATCTTGACTGTTTAAGAAAAGAGCGAGTGGAGTTTTCTGTTCGTCTTTGTATCCACATTCTGCTTCATGCAGGAGATCCTGTGTGGTTACAAATGCAGAATCTGAGGCCTAAATTGATCTCATTCAGTTTAAATTCAAATCTTAAGTTCACAAAGATACAAATCTGTCAGGCTGAGCTAAGAGGAAAGTGAATACAATGATCATGTAGAATATTTCTTGAGAGAAATGGCGCAATGTGGGATAAAAACATTTTTAATTCTGCCTTAATTTAGGCTGAATACTGGGAACATTTGAGTTCAGGTAGTTCTCAAACTGTTTGATGGTGCAAGTATCAAATCATTTTAATTCAACCATGGAATCCGACTGCTAACAACACCTCACCTTCATCACATACAGAATGAAACACCTTTTTGCACGGGGGCTCCACTTCCTGTACTGCCAGAAACAGGATGTGCTCACAGCGACAGAGAGTGAAGCAGCCTGCATGACAGATAAAGGCAGTGGTGTTGCAGTGATGGTCGTGTGGCCCTGCAGAAGACTGGAACTCCTCTGTGCAGTGTGATGGATTTACTGTGAGCTTCATTTACATGCTCATAAAATGTGTTTGTGAAAGGCCGGCATGAAAGAGGGAAATAAATGTATTTCCTGGAACAAACAGTGAGGAAACTATTCTCATCTGTTCATGAAGTAAAAATACTACAGGGTACAAACACACCAATCCTGCTTTAAAAACATCACTGAAGTAAAAGTACATGTCGGAAAAAATGTTCTGAAGGTAAAATTACTCAATTGGCCCTTGAGAGTGTTATATTATTCAATTATTATTCGTGATTATTTCATATGTATGTATAGCATTTTAATTAATACAAGTTTAGAAGATTTTCATTTATTTTCTGTATCAAATCTTAATTTGGAAAGTAACTACTAACTCTGTTGATCAGATAAATAGTAATTATAAGATTTCCCTACAACCTGCAGTGGAGTAGAAAGTATAAAATGCCATTAAGTACAGTTCAAGTACCACAAAACTGCTCTGAAATACTGGAGTAAATGTACTTGGTTACTTTTTCGCCACTGCATTCATTTTCAGTACTCCTCGTGGTTGACTTGTTAGCAGAAGTTTAATGGTTCTGTGACACATTTCACCTTTAGATCATTGATGGCTTCTTCCACTGCAGGCCAGAGGAGGTCTGGCTGCTGGGAGGAGCTGTCATGAGGAGGCTAAGGTCACACATGTGGAAGCACTGAGGTCTACGAAAGAGGCACAATTTTTTAAGCAAGGAAAAAAACAAGAAGCGCACAGCAAAAGGGCCACAATCAGCCCAACATCACGAGGGAAAGTAGTCCAGGAGTGCATCTCATTTATTTTAGTGAGGGTGTTTTTATTCAAGTGAAAGAGATCCAGCACAAAAACACAAGATGAGAATTATTCACGTGGTGTATTTGTACAAAACACACCCCGGGCTTTGTGAATGAGGTACAATCCGACAGAGGCACCATGAATAAGCTGTCAGCTGTCGACTGAATGGACTGTTTGCATCAGGTGTCACCGAGTGAGCAAACCTGCGCACAAAATCCCTGCTTCTTTTTTTCTTCTTCTTCTTCTATTTCAAGCTGTTCTTTCCACATTTTCAGTCCAGTAGATTAAAGGGGGATCTGGACTCCCTCGTGCACTGGATCCCAGTCAAACTGTTTTCATCACGCGCTGCACGGACGAATTCAACAAAAGAAAAAAAAGCAGAAAAAAAAAGAATTATTATTTCTGGGAGTTTAACCATTTATGACTCGGACTCACCGACCACGACTCCATCCAAATAATAGTCCAATATCCCTCATGTGGCGAACAGCGACAGGACTGCTGCTGCTGCTGCTGCTGCTACAAAGCACACAAAATGGAGAGAGGAGGAGGAGGAGGAGGAGGAAGGCGGGGGGTTTCCTCTGAGAGGAGAAAGCAAAAACAAAGCCCACGATGACAGGGGAAAATGTCCACTCCTGTCCTTAAAAGCGAGGCAATAAGCTCCAGATAACGACGACTGACTGAGAAAAATATAAGGCGGAAAAAAACAACAAAAAATAAAAAGCGGTATATTGGTCTGGAAAGCGCTACTTTTTCTTGTAGAATTAGTTTTAAAATGTTCAGATTTCAAAGGAAAGATGAGCAACAATGTTGGGAAAGATGGGGAAAGAACAAGTAAAGAGTTTCGTGAGGAGGAGGAGGAAGAAGGAGGAATAAGGATGGAGGAACAAACAAATCCTGAAGAGCTAAAAAGAAACTTCTTGCCGATATGTTTAAATACTTCTGACAAGTTCATTGGATGAAAATATTATTTAGCAACGTTTTATATTCATTAATATCTTTCGATGTTTTTTAGTTCGTTTATCGTTTGAATCTCACTTTAAACTGCCTTTCACTCCTGTTAATGATGCTTAAAATGACTGCAGCTGTTTACTCCGGCTGCGGTCAGACTGGGGCTCTGCTCCTGTCCGGGCCACTACCGCCACCAAGCGGCCGACACCGGCCACTACAGACGGGCCCGCGGTCCGCCACAGGCCGGGGCCTTCAGCTGGGAGGCCCGCTGAGGAGGCAAGAACTGTTCGGTCTTAACAAAATCTAAACTTTTAGTTGAAGAAAATTTCCTAAAATATTTTTCATCCATGTAGAAGCTTATTACATCTGATTTGGTCGGAATTTAATCGTGAAACGATCGGGCTCGGCTCACATGTTCGCGGCTTTCACGTTCATGTATTAACAAAATAAATATGAACGAAACACTCATTTTCGCTCCAAAATAATTTCCTTCAACGGATATGTATGATTTAATTCATGTTTTCTTCTGGAAAGCAAAGTGAATCTTTGTTTTGAGAAAGAAAAAAAAACATTTCCGGCTGGTCGCAACCAGTGTCACAGCTGTTACTAATTAACGCGCTCCTGTGCATGCTGGATTATTAACAGTCACAAGTCATTAATAGCACGCGGCTCCGGCAGTGTGTGCGCGAGCAAATCGCCGGTTTTGGATCACCGGCACGGGATCCGCAGAGCGGAGGCCCTGAAACGCCCGAACTGAGCCCGGCCATCGAAAAGATGAACGATTTTTTATCGATAACCAGCGTCGATACCGAACAAACGCCGCGTCCAATCACAAGTGGATATTAATTCACTGTAATCCGCACCCGAGTCCCGCGCGCCGGAATACTTCAAAGGCTGGAAACGGCCTGATAAAGGCGCGCGAGTCGGCTCATTCATTTCTTTAAGAGTTGAATTATAATGCGCGTTCACGCCACGTGCACGCAGTCTGACGGACAGTACTGATAGTGTTGGCTTAAATGGACACCTGATGACACGGCGTCACGTATTCGATAATAATTTAAGTTCATAATAAAAAAAATAATATTAATCAATGGCATTGAATACTTTGATATAAACCAGTCCAGCCTCGAATCCAAACACTTTGCTCAAGATCGGAAACTTTTTAAAATAAATGAATAAAATAACTAAAAAACTGTGTTTGTCCTCTTCAGATGGGCTTCACGTGAAATCACATCAAATATCACCCAGAGGACAAGATGCCAGAGCAAGGGAAGAGTTCCGCTGTGTTATTTTCCAATATTTAATTTAAAGTAATTCATTAGATTTAAGTGAGTTTCTGGTTAACTTGATGTGAGGTGTGGATCACAATTTAGATATCATTCTTAAAAAACCTCCCACACAGACTCAGACAGAGCTGCAGCGGATGTGAGGGAAGGATGGGAACTTAGATCTTGGATGAAACATGGTATGTTTTGCACACTAGAATCCGAACACTAATACATCAGTCTTGGCTTTCAAAAAGACTGTTATCATTTGACGCCGTTGGACGGCTCGAGGAAACACACTTTTTAAATGGAAACTACGTCATCAGCCTCGAGCAACTCATGCGAATTCAGATCTGCTGTCAACAGCTCGCCATGTGACTGAATATCGCTTGAATGTGGAGACTTCCTCTTTGTGTCAGTGGTGAAGAGAAAGTTGACCCACCCTTACAAGGACCTCACGTGACATCTCAGCTGGCGTTTTTCAGAGGGCACGTGGGAGACCTTGCAAATAGCCGGAAGTAGCTGCTGATGAGACCAGAATGAAGCTTTGTGGCCTCCAGGCTTAACGGTGGGTTTAGATCTGAACCCGGCTCAATCTTTCTGCTTGTTAACCTGACTGAGCTTCAGCAGGTGTGTAAAGAAGGCCGGCCGACTGCAGCCAAAGGTCCATCCACTGCAGATCACGTGTTTTCATGGTGCCATCAGAGGGTCATTATGATAGAACAAACAGAAACACACAGGTGTGCTCACACACTCACCTTCATCTGAGGACCATCTGTGGTGGAAATGTTGTCACATCCATATATCATAAAAGAAGTGGCACTGTGACGGTGTGTGTGTGTGTGTGTGATCCAGCCCCTGCACAGTGGTGATGCATGTGTCTCCTGGTGATTACCTGCACTTTGAAAGACCACATGTTGTAAAATTGAAAGGCAAACATACTCTTTGTTTGGTTTCATCAACAGTAAAACTTTCCACTCGCAACTTCCTGAAGAATCATGGATGGAAGTCTCAATGATTTTTTGAGTAAAGCCTATTTTTTTTTGACTCAGTCTATTTAGAGCACAGGTGCCAAACTCATTCCACAAAGAGCCGAGTGGCTGCAGGTTTTCTTCGCAACCAAGCAGCAGCACACCAGACTTGACTCATTTCATTAGCTGATCTCAGTCTTCAGACAGCTGATTGGTCAGACCGCATGCTCTTGATTGGTTGGAGGATAAACCTGCAGCCACATGGCCCTTTGTGGAATGACTTTGACACACCGATTTAAAGTATTTGAAATGAGAAGCATGCATGTGGCCCTCTGCTGGCTACTGTAAAGCTCTTCACCACGGGCAGATGGACATAAACTCATGCTGCAGACACCAGGACAGTTTGGGTTGTCACTGAATATCCACTTACTCACTTGTTCTGGAGCTTTCTCCTGAACCACAGTGTTCATCAGCAGATGGAATTTGCAGAAGTGTGTGAACTGAAACTTTCCACTATTCCGGGCACTTGTAGGCCTTAAAAACTGAGCTCAACAGCTCATTCTTCAGTAGTCAACAGCTGGCAAGTTAAGGTCAACATAAAGTCCATTCTACGTGAGAAAAGCAGCACTGATGGTGATAATAATAAAACATTTTATTTGTATAGCACTTTTCTAAATACTCAAAGACACTTTACAAGGAGAGAGAAAGCAACAATGAAAACGTCATGAATAAAAATAGAAACAACTTTAAAAAGAGATAATACAATGTCAGTAGAATTGTGGGTATTTCAATGAACACCATGTTAGCAAGATAACGTAACATAACTACATACTGGATCCATGACTGAACTGTTATTTAGCAAATTGACCGTTTACAAAATTCACTTCATCTTTTACTGGTTTATTTGGAGTTATCCGGCCAACTGTGGCTGGCAGCTTATTGAAACACCCTGCAGGTAGGTGTTATCTAAATCCATCCTGGGAGCAGAGAGACGTAGGCATGACATTTTCTACAGGAAAAGCAACACTGGAGGTGAGGGTGGGGGTTCCAGAGCTGCAGACATACTGTGTTTTGGCCACTGTAGCTTCCAGATGCAGCCGTGTTATGGGCTCAAAGCCGGCCCAGTACTGCCGCTAAGTCACTGGTGATCATGTGAGTGAGTCGGGACGAGGGGTTGATGTAAGGCAATGTTACATCTTTACAGCTGACACTGCTCTAGACAAAGGGTGGGACAGACAGTAAGAATTACACAGCACTTGTCTTAAAGTGCCTTAAAGTGAAAGGAACAAACATGTCAACAGTCAGTTTGGAACAAAAACAGATGGAGACTTGTTCTGTTATCTTCTAGATGTGATTCCCAGCCAACAGATTATTAAAACTACAGTAACAACAAGCCACCGGTCAGATGCAAGTTTAGAAAAAAGTGAGCTTTCGGTTGTGTGTTAAAAGAAGGTAACCGTGCCAAACTGTCCTTGTCGGTGGCTAGGGAACATTGAGGTCCTTTCCAACAGCAGGGCTTCAGTCTCCACAATGCAGAGAAGCCAAACTGGCGAGAACATGTCAAAATGTTTTGCAGAACAACAGCTGAGTTGTGGTCCTTGCTGCTGACACTCGGAGGCGAGAGGTGTGGGCGCTGTAACGTCACAGAGAACGGAAACGGCTTTCTGAAATAGTCATGACACCAATACATTATCGCCGTTCTGGAGCATGTAGAAGGGGTATGTTTAAAAAAAAAAAAAAAGAAGAGGAAGAAGAAGTTTCCCCTTCTCCTTTCCAAAAAGCTTCATTTGACAAAAAGTTGGGTTTTATGTTCAAAAACATATCAGACTGAAGGGAGAACTTTGTCACATCTACTTGGCGCCCTGGAATCCCTCGGCTTTCAGGGTTTGGAACACACTCTTGATAAAAATAGCCTTTCATTTCATTTAACATATCGAAAAGGGGGGGTGGGGTCGGGAGAGACACTATTCATAATGGAGAGGATAGATATTTTCATAACTAGATGGGGAGGATGGGGAGATAAATTCTTAGTGACAGGACAGATTAGGGGACAGACGTTTTAACTTATATCATGGCATAGATCATACATGAGGGTCAAGGCAACACATTTTTTAAACCTAACTACTCAGTAATCAATCAACTAGTTCTCATGTGCCCTTCCCCGTTCCCGAGCACAACGTTCCAAAAGAGGGGTGAGGCAGTGGAGGGTCGTCCCAACTCCTCCCTCCTCGATGCTGGGTCCGAAAGAGGTGGAGAGGAGGAGGAGGAGGAGGTGGAGGAGGAGGAGGGTGTGGGGGGATGGTGGTGGACGCGACGTGAAGGGGGCGGCTGGTTCCCAGGGGTCTCATTGATTGTAGAGGGAGCGCTGCTCCCAGGGCATGGCCTGGATGGTGCGTGGCACAGGGGAAGGCTTGAGCGTGGGTGCTCCGTTCGGATGGAGGGAGTGGCCGATGGGGTTGATGGTGGTGAGGGGCCGCTGGGGGGCCAGAGAGAAAGTGTCCTGGTGCTTCGGCTGTAGGGGGAATAGGGGGAGAGAAGGGACAGGAGCCAGAGAGAGAGAATCGGTGTGAAAAAGTAGAGAAAAGAAGAGAAAGATTGGGAAGGGAAAGAAAGGATGGAGAGAGTCGAACATCAGCGTCAACAGAGTCACTGGTCACAAAACAAAAGAGCGTCTGACATACAGGTGAAGTTCAGATGGATGAGCAAACGAGGAGTGAAGGTGTGCTGTGTCCAGTTCAACAGACAGAGAACATGAAGAGCAGGGCTGCACACATCTGAGCAACTGAGGCTTTTATTCTGTCCTGATGACGATTCAACATCATCATGTTGACCTCACTGAGAAGGTTGTGTTCACATAATTACAGTTTAATACAGCATGGTATTTCCATGTCAGGTCACTGTTTCTGACAGATCACCACGACACCAACACCAGCAGTGAGAAGTAACTCCGTGAGTCCAACGTTATTACAGCAGACAGGAACGATGGTCACAACGAGCAAACTAAGAACAAGGCTTAAGAGCTGAGATTTTCATCTTATTCTATTTTGATGCAACTTTCTGGGAGCATTTTGTTGGTTAGCTGACAGCTGGGACATGTCACCTCGTCCTAACATAAAGCAGGAAATCTCAGCAGGCAACTTGGTCATGATTAGACATCCATGTATGGAGCTGACTAACAGACATACATTTGAAAAACTCTGATGTTTAATTCTTCCTTTCCTCTAACCTCTCGGCTGGTGTCTTTCTCTTCAGCAGTTATGATATTTACACATTTACAGTATTTATCTTGCTTAAAAAAGGAACTGCCATGAATAGAAGTTTTTAAGTTTTCTTCATGCAAACCCATTTCATTGTCTGAGAGGAAGCTGACATGAAATTTTTAGCCTAGATTTTTGGTGGCGTGTTCCCTGCATTGAACATTAGGTCACTTGGGTTCAGCAGATCACTAGTAGAAAATGACAAAGATCTGGATCAAGTACCTATCGTTGAGTTCCATTTATCAGCACATAGGACCTTTGAGGAGGGAGAGGCCATATATGACAGGATGAAATATGATTCATGTGCAGCACCAACTACGACATGGACATGTGTGACAAAGAGTTGAGTGAATGATTAGTGTCAAAGTCAGAAAGGCAGGCCTTCATTAGCAGCACACCCCCACGTTAGTCCTGTCCTACCGCCAGAGAGGATCCACAGCTCAGAGCAGTTAAAGACCAACCCCATCAGCTGGACATTAGTCTGCTGCTTCGCTTTGCTTTGCTGGGCTCTGTGAGCAGTGTTGGTGGATAGCTTCAACCTCAAACTACACTAAAAGCTAATTAGCAGTACCACTAATCATCCCTATTGACTGCACTGGGTGCCACCATCAGGAGGCTGATATTGCTTTGAATACTAATAAGGCCTGTATTATTTCCAGTCCCAGAGTCTGAGCCAGGACTGCAGGTCAAACGGGCCCATTAGCACTTCACTACACACTTCTCTTGATCAAGACAGACCACTCCGCTGTTTGACCAGGGTTTAAAAGTGCTTTCTACAGTATTCTGTTTCACCTGGAAGTAAACCAGACCTCATGTTTACTGAGGCAACATGAACGTTAATGAGACACTCAGAAGCATTTCAGGATCATTTTTCTTAAATATGTTTGATTAAAACATGTTGCTGTTATCTGCTTTTACAGTTTCAGACTCCAGCTCAGGCTTGAATAAGTGTGTCTACAGAGGGTTGGTGTGCAGCTTGTTTTTGGTCTTTTTGGACTACGGCTGGTGACACACACAGACACTCTTTTTTTGTCTTTTCTACCTTCATTGTTTCACAAATTGTCGAGGTCATCAATGAAAGTATTGGTGTCATGTGCTTAAAGGTCTACTGAAGGATTCCAGATATTGTTTACTATATACTCATATTAGTTGTTGGACAGTACAGGACGGCTTGTCTACAACCCCTGATTCCAAAAAAATTGGGCTGGTGTGTAAAACATAAATAAAATCGTAAAGATCGTTTGCTAATCTTTTTTGACACATACTTAATTGAAAGCAGTAAGAGGACAATATACTGAATGTTTGGACTCATCAGCTTCATTGAGTTTTGTAAATATCTGTTTAGTCTGAATTTGATGCAGCAACACGTTTCAAACACGTTGGGACAGGAGTAACTTAAGACTGGGAAAGTTGTGGAATGCTCTAAAAACACCTGTTTGGAACATTCCACAGGTAAACGACAATCTGTATATTAAGCAAGGATTGGGAAGAATTCCACTTGCTTCCTGTTGTTAAGGGTTGTAGCACAGTGGTAAACATGTCAAAGTCATCAAATTTAGAATGAGTGTGTATTCACAACAGACAAAAAGGTTGATTAAATATCTTGTCTTTGTACTGTATTCAATTGAAAACAGGTCATAAAGGGTTTGCAAACGATTGCTTTCTGTTTTTATTTACGTTTTACAGCACACCAGTTTTTTTGGAATCAGGGCTGGAGTTACAGCAGACTAAAAGCCAGAAGATTTAAGAAGAGAGCTAAGTCTGTGTCCACCGGGTGTCTCTGGACAGCAGCACTCAGACCTGCTGTGGCTCTTCAGACATTTAAAGTGCACCTAGCTTTATCTTAACTCACTACTAAAAACAGTTATCTGTGCTTTCCACAGCCAAGAGGAGCAAAGACAGGAGCTGTGAGCAGAGGCTCCCGGTGGACACGTTAAGTAATGAAATATTAGTCCCTCTCTGCTGATGTTAGTAGCCAGACAGGGAGAAGGCAGCTAGGCAGCTAGCCAGCAGACAGCAGACGGCGGGTGTGTGGCGGTTATCTCTCCTACCATGGGGTTGGCGCTCAGCCTAGTGTATCCCGAGCTCATCTCCTTTACCTCAGGCACCAGGGGCTGGAGCAGGGAGTAGGAGGAGGACGGGGTGGCGCTGGAGGAGACGTGTTTGTTGGAGGACGAGCTCCTCATGCTCTGCTGGCTGCTCTGGGAGGACACTGAGCTGGGACGGCCCTGCTGGAACAGACAGAAGCTCAACACACTCTCTCACGACAACAAAGCTGCTGCTAACATACAATGGTTCCCCGGCGTTTGCTCTGCTGCCTACCTGGTGGGGGTCAGGCACAGACTGGCTGCTCACACCGCCGCCCTGTCCACCCTGGGACATGGGGGAGACGCAGTGGGAGGGCAAAGGTTCCTGCTGGCCGTGTCCTCCGTGCTGTGGTTGCATCATGGAGTTAGCGCTGTTCTGCTGTTGCTGTTGTTGCTGCTGACGGCGAGCAGCAGTGGAGAAATTGGAACGACGACTGCCAGACTGGATGGGAGGAGGGAGGAGAGCAGGAGGTGGACAGAGGAAGACAGGGGGAGGAGGGATTTTGTAAATCATTTCTGTTTGTGCCACACGCATGCCAGCAATGCACAGAGTTCGTGACAAGTGTGAGATAAGATACAGAGCGGAGGAAAGGTGACAGATGAATGTGATGAGCTGTTTGGTTTTCCACACTGAATCACATTCTTCAGGCTTCTTGTGCCGTTCGGTCTACATACTTAAAGCTGATGTATTTGAGTTCTGTCTCAGAGACTCAGGACCCTTCACTACCCTGTCTTTCTTCTATTAATGTGAGGAGATGGAGTGGTCAACTTGTACACACAAACACAGACACTCACACACACATGAATTAACTCGACCAAACCTAGAACTCCAACATCAACATGAATCTACATCCGTCTTCTCTAACCATGACAGCTGCAGACGCTGCTCGCCTTGTCACCCTGTCCTCTAACCCTGACGACTGCAGTACTAACATAACGTCAAACTGAACCTTCTCCCTGAACATTTAAAGCTCTGGTAGACCTCTACGCTTTAATTTGGCCTCATCTTTCCTCTAACTTGAAGCCTGGTTGGACAATTCTGGTTCCTCTTTCACAACTTAGGTCTTATCTTTATGGTTTCTGACCACCATCTGTAACCAGTACTTTGGGTAACATTTAAAGGACATGTTAGTTGGGAAATTCGGTGCTAAAACCAACCAACTGAACTAACTACATAATTTGTCAAAGTCAGGCAAACGGAGCCTCATTTTAGCTTCAACTGAACTATAGAAAATGTCTTTACTGTATTTTGTCCCCCGCACTTACACTGGAGTTGTGATAGGATGGGGTCTGTTCACTGCCAGCGTGGACAGGAGACACAATTACTGCAATGTTCATATGAGCAAATCAGTACTGTGCTAAGACTTGAAGACTAAGGCACACATTGATGGACAGGTTCAGGTTTTTTGTTTCCACAGTAAGCAGCTTGGATAAACTGGATGTGTTGAGAACCCAGTGATGACCAGTGGACTTCTAAAGCTCTGTCTACTGGTCAGGGTTGGAATCACTCACCGGGAGGCCCTGGAGCAGAAATGAGCTGCTCAACACCCCTGACTTCTCTCATTTCATTTTGTTTGCATTTCGTTTTTGTTGGTTTCATTTGATAAAAGAGCACCAGGTAACCATAATATAATATGATGAAATAACAATGGGGCAGAAAACAAAAGGTTTTCAACCCTCTTCAAAATGGGGCCTGGCCCAGTTGGTATTCCAGCTTTTAAATCGGTGGTCAAAAATATAAAATAAGACCAAAGTTGCAGGGAAATAGACTTTTCCTTGTTCCGATGAGCTGGGCATTATTTGAAAAGTTGTTTTTGTGCACGAGCTTTAGATGTACTGGTCAGACACCTGCTGTGATAACCAGCAATAGTTTGTCTTTGCTTGTCACCCGGTGCAGCAACACTTAGGCAGAGGAGAGCACCATGGGAAAACTTGCCATGATGATTCTCTGTTAGAAAGCCACATTGAAGCAGTCTGAAACCTTTACATCAGAGCCAATCAGAAGAGGACCATCACATCTAAAGCTCCTGTACGACTCGGCCCTTCCTCAGAGCTACACTTCAACCTGCTGACACTGCCTCACGCACAACACCCACATGCTCACTCACGCGCACACCAACCTGGTTTTTGGCCGCGGCGCTGCAGCGGTGCTGGGCCAGGTCCAGCATGGTTCGGTAGCTCTTAAAGCAGGACGGGCAGTTGAACCGGTTCTTATGAACCAACCCCACACACACACACACAGACACACACACACACAAATTTGGATTACTATACTTGTGAGGGAAATTCACTGAATTGTATTCATTCCCTAACGTCTAAACCCTGACCCTTTCCCTAAACTTAGCCTAACCCTGGTCTAACCCTAACTGCACAGTCTGCTTTCACTGCAGGAGGGCTGGCAAACTGTTCTCCCAAGCAGGACGCCTGGAAGACTGTAGCTGGAAAGAGGACAGAGGGTCAAGAAAAACGTGCTAGAATATCTTCCATGCACACACTTCATCAAAATACAAAATATGCCTTGCCACACACACGCATTCACACAGCAGTGTTTCTCTTTCATAGGGTCTGTGGTATGTAATAGACAATACACTCTCCAGACCATCCAATAAGTTCAATACAGGCAGCTTACCCACAGCCTGGATTCATACAGGCAGGTTTACAGGTAAGACCATGCATCTGTATACTGCAGTTCTTGAGTGCATGTTCAGGTGGGATTAAATGTTTGGTGTACAGGTTCTGCATTTTCTTATGCAGCGTTACGTGGTTGTAGTTACATGAACATCTTGATTTTGATTCCAAGCAGTTAAAGAGTTTATGTAGTGTAGAACTCCTTCCCTGCCACAGACGACACACTGCACACATCCTCTCAACAAAGTCAGAACACAGCATCAACCCCGCCGCAGCAAACACTCATCAGACTGGAGCAGAGGCAAGGTGTTAGTTCACAACACTGCACACATCACACACACAGGCCCACACAATGAACTGGTCTAATTCACTGTTACCAAGTGGTATTCATGGTGGGCTTTCATTATGTAGAATTCTAAATGCATGTTTTACTTGAAGTTCGTTTACAGATTCGTGGTACTTAACAGCAGAGCTGCTGACATGAGAGGCCAGAGTTCAGTAAGTGAGTTGGTTCTTTGAATGGGGCCTTGGAATCGATGTCAAAGTGTGTGGTTTGCAGATATTGCTACACACATTTCTCAGCAGAGACGACTGTAAATTCTGCTACAAATAATCAACAGAAGAGCTTACATACCAGAACAAACATGAAACAATACTGTAAGTTGCTCTATACATCAGACATTGGGCCATTTTTACAAACATGGCAATATACTTGTTCTTGATCTTGGTAACAAAGAAGCCTACTTGCTGTCCCTTCCAACTCTGTCTGTGATTGGTCTCTGGCTGGTAAGACTCTACAGTGTCTGATATCACATGACGGCCAGAGCCGAGCAGACAAAGCAGACCAGGTGAGCAGACCGTTGCAGGAGGAGAGCAGTCTAATATTAACCTGAACATTAAAGTTTAAAATGCTGCCACTGTAGCCTCCTTCACTGCCACTGAAGAAGTGGCTACACAGCACAAGTTCTCAGCCTCCCGCAGGCTAAAATGCAGCACCCCCCACCTCCTCTATTAAAGCAACAGCATGTCAGACCAGGAGACGTGGCGTGCTGCACGGGGAGAAAGTAGAGCCCTCTAGCAGTGACTGCTGATTGATGACCTTGTTCAATAAATGACTGAGGGAAAGCGGTGATTAAAATAATTTAATTAATTAATAATTTTTAAAGTATTTAAAGCAGGACATTTTTTAGTGGATGCAGTAACTCCAGTGGAGCTGCATCCAACATGAGGGTTGAGCAGATAACAACTTTTATTGAACGTTCACACCAACAACAGCTCTGTAAATCTCAGAGCCTTGAGGACCCTGGTTCGTCACACCAGCGGCTCCTCCTGGTGTGTCAGGGTGCCTGCATGGACAGAGGTGAACTGGTGTGACTGGTATTAAGCCCTTCTGCTGAAGCTCTTTGTTGGCAGGTGAAAAGAAGCACCAGCAGTTTTAAATCAGGACCTTCAAGATTTGGATCAAGAAGCCCATGAAAAGTCAGGTGTGAGCAACAGCTTTTACTTCAATATGTCTGATACATAATCAACAGAGGGGTCAAATAAAGTATTAGTATCACTGGGGAAAAAAGTTATTCAGTGCTGTTGGGATACTAAAGCTAAAGCCTGAGCAGCTGAAAGGGACGTTTGACAGCGCCTATCATTCAATTTAACTAGTCTTTAGCTCTTTACTTTTTATGTGTGCTTTATATTTATATTTGTGAGCTGTTTTCAGAGATTTTGATCATCATTAGGGGCATGCCATCTTGTGCCAACTACACCGCACATACAGTTATGCTAACAAACTGAGAACTGTTAATTGGTTTAACTGTAATTTCACATCACAGATACAGTCAATAAAGTAGACAGACAGCAGCTGTTTATAAATAGAAGATGAGTAAGGGGAGAGAGGAGTCCTTAAAGAAGAACTGCTGATTGGAGCGCTGTGCTATGAGCCAAGACTTTGCTCCTCCGCTACAAACTGTCATTCATAAACTTGACCACGGTGTCAATCACATTGAGTTATGTAGCAAAACAAAATTTTCTAAATTATTCACATAATCCAAAATAAAATCTCTAATGGCTTTTGCTGCAAAATGACCCTCACAGAATTGATATATTAGCAAAAAAGTAACGTAGGCCAAGACAGACCACCCCAGCCGTCATCCACTCTTTACACAGCACCACATCACATCACATGGACCCACCTGGTTGGATGCAGCGGCGGTGCAGCGGTGCTGGGCGAGCTCCAGCATAGTCCTGTAGCTCTTGCAGCAGGAGGGACAGTCGAAGCGGTTGGGTCCGTCATCGTGGATCCTCTGATGGTTGCGGAGGTACCGGGCTAAACGGAAAGCCTTCCCACACAGGTCACACATGTAACGCTTCTGACCGTGAATTCGCATGTGGTTGCGCAGGGACATGTAGTTGGTGTAGGGCTTGCTACAAAAGTCGCACCTGAGATTTGGAGACAGAAGTAGTGTGACGGTTAGAAACAAACAGGATCATAGGAGCTCGGTCTTATTCAACAACATTTTGGTGCATTTACTGAAAACGGCTGACATCAGGAATGCATGAAAATCTTTATCGTCTATGTAAAAAGGGTCTCGAGGGCCTACCTGAAGTCTCCAGTCTTGTGGGTGAGCTTGTGGTTGAGCAGGGAGCTGGCGTGCTTGTAGGCGCAGCTGCACAGGTCGCAGACGTATGGCCTCTCGTCTGACTCCATGTCGTCTGACGCCGTCGTCGCTGCTGGTGGTGCCGGCGCTCGGGATTCCATGGAGAGACTGGAGCTGGAGAGTGACGCTGAGGAGAGACTGGAACTGGAGAGGGCTGCTGAGGACGAAGGGAGCTGATCGCACCAGCTGATGGTTGAACTCGGCTGTCACAGAGGAGAGCAACACAGCACGCGTCAAGTCACTGAGGTAATAACCCAACACTTTCATTCATTCATTTTCCTGGTAAATGATAATTTGATTTTAGAAGTGGTACGACATTTTTTCCTATATCACAATGGAGAACAAAATATTTGAAACACTTTTCAGCATAATGTGGTCAAAGGAAGACACTGGGTTACTTGGTGAGGATGATGGGAGCACACACTATGAGGCACGTGTTCAGACTGTGTTCCATAAATTAAAGGGATGTATCCTTCTATCAAGCCTTTTCTATCACACTGTGGTGAGTATACTTGTATTATTTGGTGCATGATGAAATTCCCACAATAACATAAAATATGGCTTTACACTGGCAAGCCACAGAAACCTTGCACCTTGTAATAAAGAAAGCACTGTCACTTAAAAGACTTGTCAGGTGAATACAATGCAGAAAACAAAGCTTTGAGGAAAGGCAGCTCAGCACCATGGACAGCAACTGTGCCACATCAGAGATGTGCACGGGACAAAATCTGAGACCCGAACCCGGGCCATCAAGCATTTTTCAGCCCCAATCTGACCAAACCTGAATGATGTTACTAAACGTGAGACCAAAAGCTACATTATTCATTTTTGTCTTTATCCAGTAATGACCGTTAGCTAACCAGGCTGGCAATGAAACGTACTGGCTACACTCTCTCTCTTCTGCTCCTTTCCATGAGCACATATACTTACAACACATTACAGGCACAGACCCAGCTGACTGGCCCTGTCATACAGAAAGATTGCATTAACTTTACAGGTGTACCTAATAAAGTGGCCACTGAGTGTATGCAGCATACATGCATGGAGAAACGCAAGCGAAAATGTTTTTAACATCCCCAGAAACCTGTACTCTCGTGCCTGACTTGCAGCACTTCTGTATTGGTCTGTGTTCTGCATTTGAAGCCTGCTGCTTCTTTATGACTTGGATGTGTGGTCAGGTTTTGTTTCCACAAGCTACAATGCATTGAGCTCTCTTAGCCACAGTCACTCAGAGATCAGAGCACTGAAATAGCAAAAATCTATTTAAAAAAATGTATGTATGAATGAATGGTACTACATCTCTGAAGAACCTTATGGATTGCTTGTTTTTTAAAAGCAGGAAGAACCCTGTAGATACAATCTGCTCGTGATGGGCCTCTAAACCATCATCCTGCCAGTGTACAAAAAGGGTGCTTTTTTCACACATATAACCTATGAAGGAGATGAGAGACAATGTACATACAACAACTCAGGTGCTACTGTGTGTCTAATACAGTCAGCCAAAAACAGAACAACAATGATGTTCGAGTGAAGATGCAGTAAGTGAATAAATGCTGACAGCAAAGACTGACACTCAGGTGAGTGACACCTAGTAAGTGCTGCCAACTCCCCTTGATAAATCAATAAAGGGAAATTTGGGGAAAGTCAACAATTCAGTCGATGATCCGCGCGCTCGCAGTGTACTTAAATGTTGCATTAACTTGCACGTGTGCGACAGCGAAAGACAGCTGACATAAAAGCAGTCAGTAAATGTCGCCCACATTCAAATGCAGAGAAATGATTCAACAAATAAATTAATGTATGGGTGTCTGTGTGCGCTGTGCAGATAATCTGTCGGCTAAAGGCGACCATGAATGAACCGTACAGTCTAGCATCACAAAGAAGTCTTTCAAAGTCCTCCGCGGGGCGTCTTCCGCTCCCGTTTCCTGTGGGACAGCCCGGTCGTGTTTACTTTGCGCTGTTCGCTAATAATATTGCAGGCCTCCTGCATATAGTCGCGCATTGACTGCTTTAATTATTCCCGTATGGTCGACACATTGTGGCAGACCTTTCAATGCGCAGTTATCACAACACACGGCTCGACCCAAAACAAAACCCGCTGCCATTCCGCGCTGCCTTGTTTTGCACGGGCTCTTTTAGCTAACCGTACTCCGTTTGGCTGAGGCAGCCAGTGTTGTCTGCTGTTAGCATTAGCTCGGTGATGCTCGGCTAAATTTACACGTATTTTACAAGCCCTTTGGTGTCTTTGGACAACACAACAAAGCCACAGTGCTTCGGATACAGGTCCAATTTGACTAAACCCAGCACACGGGTTGAAATAGATACAGTATGCTGCAGCTTTTAATTACTAGCCACTTAGCTCATCAGCTAACAGTCCGACTAGGCCATGATCCGCTCAGCATGACGATTGGTACGATAGCATGAAGCTAACGAAGCTGTTCTGTAACATAACTTGCAGTTTCATATCACCCAGTATTACTAAACTATATTCAGTCAAACACTCAGCTAATAACCATGTGTAAAAAACACTTTGACTCTAGCTTTGTTAGTAAAGTGTTGCTCCATTAGCCGTTTGATATAGGTATTTGTTGGCTGGGCTCGTGAGCTAACGGTGGTGGCAGCTGGCTTTCTTACTCCGGAGTCGTTCGGATCCTTTTTCCAGAACAATTGAGAGCAGTGGCCGAAAGACTCTGTCGATGTCACATAATTCACTCCGTTTCTGTCTTGAAAGTCTCCATGTGTGCTGCCGGTATTTGTCCTGGCGTACATCGTCGGTATTCGGATTCTTCGACTTTTTCTGGCTGAAAAGAAATAGGGCCGCTTTGTGGGGATCTTCTTCCGAAAAGAAAAATATTCCTTCTGTGAAATGAGCGTTTTGGCGGCGGACATATCGAAGCATGCGGGGCATTACCGCCCCCTCCTGGACTGGAGTGTGAGAACACAGACCGCACACGTTGACGTGATCATGCATCTTTCTTCTTTCTTTTTTTTTTTGCATTCAGTAATTTATCATTCAGTAATAAAATTGATTTTTGGAATTAATGTCTCAATATTTTGTTTTATTTATTTTGTTTGTTTGTTTTATCCATAACAATTCATTTGAGAATTTGTTTCTGTAATGGCTTAAAGCTGCTAAACACAAATAGTTGATGGTAATGAATCCATAGGTTAATTTCTATAAATGTATCTAATGCCTGATAGCCTGCATGTCTTGACACATTAGTAACACACAATTCTCTGGGTTCTGGTTCATCATTCCAGAAATATGAAGGATTTAAAAACATTTTGAGCATCATTAAGTACAAACTAGAATGCTACTTTCAGAGACCACATAGACACTTGTGTCAAAGCTCATGCCCCACCAGATTTAAATGAAAGAAGACATAGAAATTGAATTTGGTTTTATTGCCTGTGATGACTCATTCATCAGTTGAATTAATGTAAAATGATGTAAAACATTGTAGAATTGATTTGGTCTGAACAGTTTTAGGACCTTCTCCTTTCTCTTTTAGAATAAAATAACACCTTGTGTTGTGATTTTCTGTCTAAGTCATTCTTCACTGGCTATAAAACGTTTCCAAGGCGGCTCTTTATTGTTGTGATGACGGCCAAATTTCACCATAATAAACCCCGCAGCACCTGATCTTTGGCCTCTCAGCGTCCGCTTTATATTCGATACGAGCTTGTGACATAGCGCACTCAGTCCAGCTTCGACTAGCACAGCACGTACACTGGAAACACAACCTGCTGCTGCCTCTTCATTTCTCTTCTCTCTGCAGTTTACTTTCACCTCTTGTCTCCACAGAAGTCATTTCAATATGGAAAGGTACTGGAGTCAACATTTTATTTCATTAATAATGCTTCCTTTTTCTTACACAAAGTAATTCCTGTTAACAGTAAAAACAAAGGGGTGAAGGACTGGATTGAACGTCATGGTACAGGTTCCAATCAATAAAAACACTTGTGTTTGGTTATACATTAGTACTGTTCGCATTCAAATTGTGAAATATTTCTTAGTTGAAAAGATTTCAATTTGATTTGATCAAACAGAAAGGCTGCTCTTTAGAAGATTCAGTTACAACTTCATATATCAACCTGATTTGTGTTCACTTGACTCGGACTTGGACTGATACTGAGGCTAATTTATTGTTAGAGTTTGTTGTTATATAGTAGTTAAGTACTCTTGATTGATGGATTCGACAGTGATATTTCATTGTACCCATTCTGTGGTTGAAGTCAGCCTCTGTCTGCATGCATTGTATGGTAGTACATGTGTAGGATGCAGACTACCCTTGGATGGTTAGCAAAGACAGAAACATGCACACATGCATGAACTATAGTGAAATAAACATTTGGCAGCTTGCTCTACGTACCAGCGAGGACAGGAGGCTCTTACCGCCACTGTGGATTCAACACCACCGAGCTTCTGAATAATAATTGAGTCACTTGACTACATGTGAGATGTGGCAGATTTAAAGTCAGGAGGTTTTGTCCAGGCACAGCGTGCTCAGGCTCTGCTGCAGCTTGTTGATAAATGTGTCCCCTGGCTTATCAGTGACCCGTGAGGTTAGATACTGTCGACGTTTCAGCCGTCTTGTTCTTGACAATCTTAAATGGGGCTAATTTGCTTTGACTTCTGGGTAAGTGAAGAGTTTTTTTTTCAGAGTAAAGACCGTGGCTGACCGAGCAGCCACATCATAGCGCTCAGCTCCGTTGCTGAGGCCACAAGGACATTTTACTGTGTGAATTCAGTAAAGACTGTAACAGCACAGCAAAGCTCGGGTAGTTTAAGTTCTCCTGTGTGTGTGTCCTTAATGACGCAGACCTCAGTACTCTCTGCTAACTCATCAGTCAGGATCAGGATCATCTCCACGCTGCTGTGATATGTTCAACCAGAGAGCTCGCTCATTTTATGCCTTTGGTCAGCAGGTGTGAAAGATTGTTACCATGGAAACGCGGCTCTTAGTTCAGTTAGCCTGGGGTCAGGTAGCGAACTCTTGCATTAGTCTGTGATGTGCTGTCCATGGTGCTGAGCCTGCTTTAAGTAAAGAGCGCCGCAGTTTCTTCTAATCGCCGTGCGAAGCATTAAAACAGCTTTCCAGGTACCACGTCAAGCCTATCTGTCCGCGCTTTAGCAACCACTGAGGACACGGAAGTCATCCTGTGTTTTTTGGAGGGAATTTGTGTGGTTTAGCAACCTCACATTCCACAAATATTTAAAAACCTCACACACTCTGGGTATTTTAAAGGCTGTCCTGACATCAAATGAAGCATTCAGTAGTTCTCCACCAGAGTTGTTTTCCAGGTGCTGGCTTAGAAACAGTATTTAGACCGAAAATGAAATGTACAGAAAATAGAACTGATCTGTTGAGAGAGGATTTAACATTCAGCGTGGAAGAAAGCGCACGGTGTACGATTCAGTGGGCCTCACAGGGGCTCGCTGCCTAACAAAGCTTCTGTTGTGTGAGACGCAGCACAGTCACAGCTGAGAGTGTGAGATAGGGCGAGCTGTCTTTATAAGAGCAACCAGGTTTACAGGAGAACTCATTCACTTCTTTATTTGGTAGGGTTGCATGGGATCTGTCACTTCAGGTCTCTCAGGTCTTCAGGATCCAGCAGGAGAGACCAGATTCTACACCCAGCTGTGTGTCCACGAGTGGCCATTCAATGGAGGCCTGGTTGACTTTAAAGGCAGATGTGATTCTTTATTTATTTATATTATTTATTTATGAGCAATCCAAACTAACTGAAGGGTTTGTTTTATCATATATGAAATAAAACTGCTCCGGTTGTCAGTTTCACATCTGGAGGCTGTGGCTCAGGAGGTGATCAAAATATTGGTGGTTCAATCCAGCTCCTCCAGTCTGCATGTTGAAGTGTCCTTGGGCAAGACACTGAACTCCAAATTGCTCCTGATGGCTGTGTCGTCAGTGTGTGTGTGAACATGTGAATGTGTTATAAAGTGCTTTGAGTGGTCGACAGCGTAGAAGAAGACTATATTAATGTGGTTCTTTTACCATTTCTGATTCACTGTGGTGTTCCTTCCTCTGTCAATTTAAATATCACTGTATTCATCTGCAGTCGATAGTCCAGAAGAGGATCATAGTATACTGTCAAAATCTGAGCATAAAATGTACTTCCATGACACTTCGGCAGTATACAGGCACAAATTCAACTGCATGAGCCAGTGGGAAACAGCACAACATTTTGTATTCAGTGCAAACTTGTGTTTCATGTAATGTAAATGTTTTTCGTGTGTGTCATTAGCTGTCCTCGTACATCATATCGTCAGAGTCCACCAGGAGGGATCAGAGGCTACCCATTGTGAGCCTGCCCAGAAGCATCAAACAGATCTGGAGTCCACATTTAGGGTTAGTAAATGTTACTACAATGAGAAATAAAATGCAATACAATAACACATGCTGAAGTTTCTGAGAGGAAATTCATGCCAGGTGGTTGTGATGTTGTGTTTCACACACACAGTTTATCTTCCATGTTATTATGTTGCAGCGGCTTGAAGAGACTATTGGCACGTTTGTGAGGAATGAGCTGAAAATCTTTCAATGGCTTCTTAGTCCAGATTACAGTGAAGATTCAGAGGGTCTGAAGATGAAGGAAGACGTGTTGGACAGAGAGGAGGAAGAGCAGAGGAAGAGCAGCAGAGGGGCCCTTCTCAAGAGATCATACTGCTCTTCCTCAGGAGAATGAAGGAGGAGGAGCTGGCTGATTCTCTGCAGAGCAGTAAGAGGCTTCATATGATGTGAAGAGGATATGGCAGCAAATAAGGAGATATATAGATGTCAGTGCACTAACTGGCTTTAGGGAGAGTTCATTAACTGTCCAGCTCTAGCCATTAGTCATTTTAGTGAATTTGTCACGCAGATCATGCGGTTCAACATTATTTACCCCAAAATTCACTCAAAACACCTTGAAAGCAGAGCAGTGCATACATCTTACTGCACTTGACCAATTAATACAATCAAACTGCCATATCAGTGATGATCGATGATGAATGCGACTGTACCGTGTGAGATATTAAGAGAGAAAATCGAAACATTTATCATTTATTATTTTACGAATGTGGATGTTTATCTGCTTTACTTTCACATTTACTTTGATTTCTTCTTTTATTTGTTCTTTTAGAGGCTGTTGGTCCTATATATCAACAGCATCTCAAATCTCACCTGAAAGGGAAGTGTTTTTTGGTTTTTTTTGAGGGAATTGCTAAAGCAGGAAAGCCTGCACTTATGAATGACATTTACACAGAGCTTTACATCACGGGGGGGAGTGGAGAGGTCAACGATTAGGGTTAAGTGGAACAAAACCCAGCAATATGTTGCTATTTGCTTGCTTTTTCTGTGCTTTGATAGACTGTCGGGCTGTCTGATCGGAGAAGAAGGCTGTGCTGCCCTGGCCTCAGCACTGAGATGCACATGTGAGATGTGGGTCCTGCAGGATCCACGTTCGCAAATGACTACTCTGAGGTATGGAGAGACTTGTCTTGAGTTGTCTTTCCTGGTCAAAAGAACCACTGTATCCAACATTTTCCTTTGTGACTTTCTCAGGTTTCTTATGGGGAATCCCAAAGCCCACCCAGACCAGGATGTGAATCCTCCAAAACATTCTAAGTCTACTCTAAAGTCTCCCTCCAGTCAGTCCTACATAGAAAGAGTCATCCTTATCAGGCACCCACAGTCAGCTTAACCTCATTCTTTTGATCACTACCAAAGCTGGTTGGTCTTGGACTTGACATCCTTGAATACCTCCTGACAGCAACAAAGTTATCTGCAACAAGTGCAAATCCAGTTCAATAAGCGTCCCAAGGCCAGGAATGTGTTCTGCTCTGCTCCTGAATGATCTTTTCAAACCAATCACACACAGGACGATGCACATTACCACCCGGCTCTCATTTATGTGATGCAGGAAAAGTATTAGCATCATTTATAATTGAGAATATGCTTATTTGACTTGTATTTCTCATCCCCAGTGTGGAGAATGATGGAGAAAAGCGGATGATGTCAGGTCAGAGGAAGTGTAAGTGTGTGTTTATCTGCTTTGATTCATAATAACAAAGCACCATGCCAGTTTTTGTTTTGTTTGGAAAGATGCTGGCTGATATTATGTGATTTAGAGGTGTTTGACAAAGAGTTAATGTATGAATCTCATGTAATGGGAATGTAATTGGTTTAAAATGATGTTTTGTCTAATTCTCCCCGTCAGATGCCTGTGAACTCACACTGGACCCAAACACAATAAACTGTAAACTCTCTTTGTCCAAAGACAACAGAAACAGGCATAAAGAAGCTGCCGTACCCTGACCATCCAGAGCGATTTCAGCACTGGAAGCAGGTTCTGTGCAGAGAAGGTTTGACTGGGCGCTGTTACTGGGAGGTGGAGTGGAAAGGATGGGTTAATATTGGAGCGGCATACAAAGGAATCAAAAGGAAAGGGCAGGGTGACGACTGCTGGATGGGTCAGAATGATAAATCCTGGAGTCTGTTACGCCGTGATAATAAGTTCTCTGCCTGTCACAAAAACAGGAGAGTAGTCATACCCACCCTTCTCCTTTGACACTGGCCAGTGGCTGTGTATCTGGACTGGCCTGCGGGCACCGTCCTTCTACAGAGTCTCCTCTGACACACTGACTCACCTCCACACCTTCCACTGCACATTCACTGAACCTCTCTATCCTGCCTTTGGGATTGAGTTGAAGTGTGAATCGTCAGTTTCTCTGTGTCAGATATAGCGTGAGGAAGAGTCACCTCTTGTGTGAAGAAACACAGAGTTAAGTGAATGACATCCAATAAACACACCTTTCAGTTTAGAAAACTAATAACTGTAGGGCAAAGCTAGCTGAACATGGTAAAAAACAGTGTCAGAAGCACCCTTGTCCTGGACCTTTTTGTCTTAGAATTGGGGGTTTGTGTCCAACAATTACACTCAACAAGCATGCTCTCTTCACACAGTTCACACAGTGATTGTGCAAAGCAGTTCTTTTTGAGCATACTCATACCCCACTCCCTTATTACAGCTGTAAGACCCCATTTACACTTCATCACTTTGTGCACCTCGGGTGGATCGGATAGATGTTGGATGTTAAAAAAGCTACATGGAAATGCATCCAAGAGGCGTTCGATTCAGGTTGATATCCAGTTGAAATCTGAGACTTTGGGACATTAAGTCAGATGTTGAAAGGGTGTAAATGCATCCGTCTCTCCAAGACACTTATTTAAGCTTTACTCCATAGGAGCAACACAGCAGTCAGTATATTACATCTGTGGAAAATAAGACTATGACACCATGACTATAAAGCATAAACCAAATGGTCGAGTGTTGGTCGTCCACTTCAGCTCAGAAACAGTGAGAAAAGTACATTTCCTTTTATCCATTAAATGCTTCTGATATTTAAAATACTTTTCCTTAAGTCTTTTGACATCCTGACTCCAACACTTCTCTAAAATCATTGTAAATACATATACAGATGTTACTTTTTTAAATAAAAGATTGAACTCTCATTGCTTGCCTCTTGACACTCGAATCATTTCTGTAAACAGTTACTTTTGAGCATCTGGGTGCTACAAGGGACTTTGTTGCAAGGCAGCATTACAAATTCAAGCTTTCAGTTTGACTTTAAAACCATAATCAGGAGTAGAGGTGTCAGGAAACAACAGCGTGAAAATACCAGGTATACCAGCTGAACCATCATTAATGTTATTAGTTACACTTGCACATACTTTTCTCCCAGTATGAATAAAAACGTCTGCTGTGAAAACGGTGTGTGCATTTGTATGTATGAGGCATATATATATGCTTGAAACAGCAAAAATCTTCAAGCCTTTTGGTAGTAACTGTACTTCTCTTTGGATGAGCCAGAAAACCAACCGAGCAAAGTGGGCATCTGCCCCAGGACCACAGGGGTCTCAAAAAGCTCAGGTCCATTCAACCTCAGATGGTCTGTTGGTTTTGGGATTTGTTTGGGAATTTTATAATAAATAATATCAACTAACGCAAATGTTTTGTTTTCTTTTTTTTTATAGAAGACATTTTGAAATGTGACAGCAGGAAATGCACACGTGTAAATAATAAAGTACATGATGGCTGAATTCCATTTAGCTGCTTCACTTTCAGGGTCCTGGTATTGTTTTTGTTGGCTCACTGCCAGACTTACTGGAACACTTGAACAGAAGCGTCGTTATTGCAGGGACACCTGTGATTCCCTGACTGTCACATGTCAAAATGTCTGCCTAGTCGTGTGGTTTTGTTTTGCAGAGGTTCCCTGTCAAATTCCACTTTTAATACTTTCACTGTTGTTGCAATATGTATGCCCTGAAATACATGGAGAAGGACCAAGGGCTAGGAGTTTCATTCCAGCTGTGGAGCACTGGATGGTTTTCAGGTCTCTGTCTGCATCATGCTTGATGGGAATTTACGCGATCGGGCATGTTACGCAGATGTTACTCGCCCAGCGGAAACTGGAGGTTAGGGGTGATGTACGTATACCAAGCACAAAGAGCAGGAGACAGGTCAATAAGGGCCCAACAGCCCAGAGAGCTTTGAACCCTGCTGGAGAGAGAACAAACAACCAGACTTCGTCATGCCAAAGCGAATGGATTTTATTTACACATCTAGTTTGTATAACATGGTCAACCAGAATTCTATGTGCAAGAGACAAGTAAAAGAAACCAAAGTGAACACATGTGAATTGTGACAAACTATAATGTTTTGTCATTATATTTGATATTATTATTCCAGGTAAATACTTTGGCTATGACATTTTTAAGTGTGCTATATATTATTCAGTTCATATTATAATCTACAACATGTATTTTCTTATTTTGTGTCAAAAAGACTCTTAATAAGCAGAATGACTTGCACATAAATGGTTAACTAGATTCTGTACAACATTTACAGTGTATGAAATAACAAATACTGTGTCATAAAGTAAAAATGCCAATATAAAAAAAGTTCACTTTCAACAATGGACCAATCATAGCTGGACTGCTTAAATGATATTTGTTCGTACCTCGTATGCAAATGCACAAAACATGGAAAAGAACAAGCAACTGAACTGTGAAAAAAATCACTGGGTGAACAATTTGTGCAATGAAGCAAAACTTTTGGAAATTCGTAGAGTGCTCACTGTAGCAGCTCAGGGCTGCTCTCCTCACTGTGACACACCTGTGGAATACTGTTTAGGTGTGTTTCGCTATCTTATCTAGGTCACCCTGTGTGTGTGAACAAACATTTAAGTTTAATATTTAGGTTAAATTATTTGTAAATTATTTTGAGACTAATTTACAGCATGGGCAGAATAATGTGGAAACAGTGAAATGTTAAGATTTGGCACATAACATTGGCTCTTGGCACCTTTAAATACCTTTAACATGAGAGGGCTTCAGAAACCCATCCTGGTTAAAGCACTGTAACACTGCACTGAATTGTTCCTCAAGGGCTCATTGGACAAGTTACTGATATTTTGACAACTACTAAAGATTGATACGGTGTAGCATACACTCTATATTAATCATGAAGATGTTCAGCTGTGTTGACAGCCAAATTAAAGGGTTAGAAGCTAAAAGTGGAGAACTTATGTTACCTAAAAGGTCCATATCAGTGTTTATGCATGTTGTAACCATTTCCTAAATATGCAAAAATACTTCACATTACTTTTGACCATTTTACACATATTTTCTTTCAGCATTTTTAAAAGAAGCTCCTGGTCTGTGTGAACACAAAGCCATGCTTATCTTCTCATCTTATCTCTAAGCATTATTGCCAAAATTTTGTACTATTCTTTTGAGCGTTTCTTCTCCTTTGATGCTTCCACTGGTTTCCATTTATCCCCATACACTGTGAAAATGCTTGCATATAATGGCAGACTGGTTCCACTCAGCACCACCACATTATATGACTTTCAGTGATTAAATAAACACGATGTTCACATGAATACTAAACTCGAGCAGATGTCAAGTCTCTACAAATTTTACAAAGGAAACTAACAGCTGCCTGAAAGATGGCTAAAAACACTTTCAAAACGTCAAACATTATGGACTGCTTTGGAAAATGGTTTGTAGGAAACATGCAAAAACACTGACACAGTCCTTTAAATTACTGTCTTATGTCCTCTCCCACTCCTTAAATCTAGCCTCTGACTTAGTCTGGACCCCCAGTGAGTGACAGCCCAGGTATAATCAATAATTCTAGAGCTCTGTATTGAACTATTAGCACTGTGTACTGTGTCCGTGTCTGTACTGCGTTTCGGTAGTTTCAAATATATAATTAAAAAACACTGGTGGACAGATCAAACATGGCACAGTAGTTCTACAGTGATTCACAGATTGCCTCAATATTAAATGTTTGGCTCTAGTGGATACGAAAATCGTTAGATATACATTTGTGTGTGTGTGTGTGTGTGTGTGTGTGTGTGTGTGTGTGTGTGTGTGTGTGTGTGTGTGTGTGTGTGCGCGCACACCCAAGTAACTACATTTGTGAGCAACAGTTTCAGTCATAAGGAGTGACAACATTTAGGACATTCATAATTTAGAAGAATTAGAATTTAGAATTTACTGAAATTTAAAGATATAATCCTTAAGATTTGCATGAAATCAAACTGTTTTTATTCTATTTATGGTCACATTTTTTCTGCATTATTTATTTCATGTATTTACATTCTGTAATGAGCTTTCTATATAGTTGTTGTTGCTGTTTGTGGCGGGGTCCGCCATTCAAGTGCTGGATTCAAATTGCCTCACACATGAGGGATTCACAGGAAACAGCTATCACTGCTATCAGCCTCAGTGCTTACTGCTGACTCTTATGCCATATCACAGCTGTGTTAAGTTACTGCTAACGCTAACCCAATGTTTCCTAATGTTGCTGTGAAGATGTCAGAAAACGAGGGTTAGCGCTGAAAATTTAGTCTAAAAAACAAGACACGATAATTTTCTGCATTTCCTGACAGCAAACAAATTTGCTCGGCTGCATTGTAAACAAATACACCAGCTGCTCTTCTGTTGTATTTCTGATCATATTGCACAGCTCTCAAAGAGCGCCTCCTGGTGTTAAACTGCATCTAAACTGCTGTTTCCTTGGTAACCATGGGTCTCAACCAGGGCTGAAATCTTAAGGATTATACTTTAAGGAACAAGCTAATAGTCAGGTAATGGAAGATCTCCACAACTACAGTATTACAAGGATGTGTGTGTGTGTGTGGCGTTTAACTCTTGATCTCCAGGATGGAGGGGTTATGATCGAGAATGGCCAGAATGATTTTGTCCATGTACTGCCTCAGACGCAGGTTGATCTCCTCCTGCTCCTTCAGAGCATCGACCAGCTGAGAGAGACAGAGAGCGAGCAATGCATCAGCGGAGCTGTCAAATCAAACACCGGCATTCCAACCATCCACCAACAGCAGACTAACCTCGTCCCTGGACGCGTTGTCAATCTCAGCTGCCAGGCACTGAGCCTTGGTCTGACAGGCAAACAGGTTCTTCGCCTCGTACAAACTCAGACTGAGAATCTGAGCGTTCAGGTCGTCGTTCTGATCCCGCAGCTTATGGTTCTCCTAAGGAAGAAAAGAGGTAATGCTTACTTTCAGAGAGGACATTTTCAGAACTACGCTTATTGGCTTTCTTGCTTTCGTTTCAGAAAGGGTCCAATCGTCCGTTACATGTGTTCCCCTTTGAGTCCAGTTTTTTAGGTCTGTGTCATCTTTGTTTCGTCAGTTTAGTCTCTTCAATTCTTTTCAGTTGGAAGCAGTTAGCATAGCCTCCGTTAGCTGACCTCTTTTTTGGGCCCAGAGCTTTACTGTATGTTTTGTAGACTGTTCATTTCATTAAAGTAATTAAACCTGTGGTGTTTTGTTATTAATTGACCTGCAATTCCTCATGCCTGCCAGCTTGGTCCCTCACATTACCTAAAAACACTGATAAATAACCTTAACATTTCTAAATGCAACACCGAGCATTTCTACAGCCTCTGGTGGACTCGTGCATTGACCATCTTCTTGATACTGTTATTTCTCTTACATACGATCATTCATATGACCCCCCCCCCCCCCCCATAACATTGAGACAGATAGGGAGACTGCACTGGGTATCGCTTTGTCCAATGAATGGTGGAACATTGTATTAGATGCAATAAACCCACCCTCCTGTGCCAGGCTTTAACCTCATTCAGTCCAAAGTACTTCATAGGATCCATCTTAGCAAAACTAGATTATCAAAGATCTATCCATGGTCTTTCTTTGATCTCATAACAGAGATACTGGAATTGACTCTGGACCCATCGCCTCAGGTTGCTTTGCTGTCTTTGGTGTCCCTGATGACCCTCGGCAGGGTGTTAGAATGTCTGCTAAACAAACTGATGTAATTTCCTCTGCCTCTTTAACTGCCTGTCGTCGGATTCTCCTCTTATGGAAAAATCGTTCAGCCCCTCAAATACGTCCTGCTATTTCTGAAATTGGAAAAGATTAAATTTGCTGTCTGTGTGAGAAATTTTACAAACACCGGCAGCCTCTTGTCTCTCGATGGACTCGAGTGCTGCAAGTATGACTGGATGTCAAGATTAGGGATTGTTCCAGAGAAAAGGCTGATTATGCATATCACCAGTTGCCCATTCCTTTTTTAATAGTACAATTACTTTGCTATTTGTATCCACTTAGTTTATTCAATTCTAATGGTCATTATGGATTATTAATGTATTACAAAGAAGATGATGTCTTTCAACGTGGGAGTTTAGACTGAAAGTATGAGAGGAGACTTTAAAGCTCTTTGATTTGACACGCTCAGGTTGCACATCGGCATCCTGTGGTCGTTGAAGCAATAGAGCAGTAGCAGAAGTCAGAAACCCACAAACATAAATGGATGATACACAACCCATGGGAACAACAAGCATGTCCAAGCTGTGCTCACCACTTTTTACTGTCCCCTGGAAACGCTTCAGTTGTCATTTTGTGTATTTGCAGCTTCTGTATTTGGTAATGTTTTCTGCAGTTGCAGTGGGTTTTAGAAATGCTGCACATGTTATGAAATTGATGAAGATGGTTGCTTAATTTGCTCATGTTGGTCAGTTTGGAAGTTGCTTTGCTGAGGAACTGTGGGCTGGCTCTGTCCAAAGCCAGGCTATTGCTGTGAGGAAAAAATCTAACGTTCCCATCTCATCTTTCCATTACAACTGAACTTTCGTGATGACGTGTGTTACTGACTACCCAAAAGTATAACTATCATTATAAACTAAAGGAGATTAGAACAGAATGCAAAAACTGATCTTTTTTGGTCTTATGAACCAAATTCCTCATGTGCTCATTGAGAGGATCTCTGTGTGGGTGAGTGGTGTGCTGTGGGAGGGGTTTCTATCATTTGTATGCCTCTGAATTTAAAGGAATAGTTTGACAATTTGGGAAATACACTTATTTGCTTTTATGCCAAGAATTAGATGAGAAGAGTGATACCCTGCTCATGTGAGTCTACATTACTGGCAACAGTCCACATGTCCTCCTCACAGGCTAGGGATTTGTGGCATTTTATTAATTACTCATAATTAATAACAACATTGTGTCATGGCAATCCAGTACTGCATGACAAAGCTGAACTACATGGAACACGTGTAGAGAAGAGAAACTTCCATCAGGATAGAAGAACGAGTGCGTGCTGTGTGTGTAAACCTGTTTCAGCCTCTTGACTTCATGCTCCATTTCGATGGTCCTGGCGTTGTACTCAGACAGCCCTTTACCTTGTCCTGGATGCTCCAGCTCCAACTTATAACACTGCAGATACTCCAGCTCCCGACGGAGATCATCTATCAACTGCAGAGAAAATCTCCGGTTAGATGGAACGGCTGAACATTTCCCATGTTATGTTTCTGCTGTCTCGAGCGCCTCACCTCCTGCATGGCCTCTTTTTCCTTCTGAAACTCATGGCGGTTATGCCACAGCTTGTCCATTATCTTCCTGTAGAGGTCCATCTCATCTTTCAGTCTCAGACTAGTGTCCTCCAGCTTGTCTGTCATCCTCTGTTTCTCCTGGAGAGGAAAGAGTGACACAACCAAAATCAAAGCGTTAAAGGATAATTCTGCTGCTTTATTCCAGTTTTGGGTCCGATTTGCACAACAATTCTATTAGTCGCAATAAAACTGTCGCCAAAGTTATTGCTGAATTCTGGGCACACAGTGACAAGAAGTCAGTCTGTGATGGATGTTTACTTTGGAGAATTTGGGTAATACTTTGACATTCTCTTCAGGGTAAGTTTGAGTAACCTGCCCGGTTGTCTGACTGCTCGTGTTTCTTGCCTTGTCTTTTCATCGGTGTTGCTGCGTTCCCAGATCTCAGAAAATGAACTTGGTGTCTTCAATGTTATCATTAGTTACAGGACTGAAGGCCAAAACTACAAAAAAAATAAGACCCAAGTTCCAATAAACTGAATAATCCTTTTAGTAAATCACACTCACCTGGTCCAGCTTCTCAGTCTGAGACTTGAGTCTGCAAACATTTAACTTCATCTCTCCATTCTCATCTTCTAGTTGCTGCACCCTGTAGACACACACACACACACACACACACACACACACACACACACACACACACACACACACACACTCTGTTAATGTTAGTACAGCTTTATTTGTATCTGCCAACTAACTGAAAATGCAACGTTAAGAGGCGGGTATAAGAGCATTGTCACGTCACAACTAGTTTGGAAGCCAGTTCTGGTCCAATATTCAGCCTACACAAGTGTGATGTGGAAACTTGAAGCCTCCACTGCTGAAACATTGAGAATGGACATTTCAGTGATGTAGGAGAAAGCAGTTAAGCTTTGAAAGTGAAAAATAATTAATAGATTCTGGAATTTTAAACAAACTTGAACATAATTTGATGGTCTCTATGAAATAAGTGACTTGTGTTCATTTCTGAAACGAAAAACATGACAACATGACAAATAATAAAAACTGTAAGGGTGAGGAACAAAGCTATTTCCCAAGAGTTTTAAAAGAAAGACCCAGCATTGTGTGCCTCATCATTCTCTGGTGGTCTGTGGCAGCACTGTACCGTTCGGACAGTTTAACTTTTGAGAGTAACGTTATTTACAGCCTTATTTACATAAGCAATGTTTGTTTAAGACCTACAGTCAGAACCAAAGCCAGCAGCAGCAGCATCTGTGAGGTTTAGTTTTATGGTGGAAATTTCACTTCATGGCGTATCGTTCAGGAGTTTACCTGTTACAGAGCAGGTCTATCTCCAGGTTTCTGTCCCTCTCCATTTTGCTGTAAACCTCCCGGTGCCTCTTCATCTCCTCCTCCAGACTCTGATCTGCCTTGGCCTCTGCATCCTTCACCTGCTCCTCCAGCTCATGGACCCTGGGGTGCAAGCAAAGACGGTGAGAGAAAAAACAACATCACATGCAGTGAAAACATGCAATGTTTGACACAGTGGCAAAACACTGGCATCAGATTGGGTTAGATGAAACTAGGATTTCCAGATGAGGTTGTATCACCGACAGATAAACTTTTAGACGTGTTAATGTATCTGTGTGTGAATTTACTATGTGAGGAACAGATTTCACATGTTAGACGATAAACTCACATCATAAAGACACATTGAATGTTCACATCAAAGTACATCAAATTCCTAAGAGAAAACACATGTGAAACTCTAAGTGATAAATTCACATACAGGCACACGTGATTCATGCTCTAGCATTTCACGTGATGCATTCAAATATAAGCAGAATGTGGTTTTCAGGCATTTCTCACTTGAAATGTGTGTGAAAACATGAATGGCTCATATTATTTTTGTAAGGGTAAATAGGACTAATTTTAGGCCAACATAAAATCAGAATAAATCAAGGATTCAGTGTGTGTGTTTTCCTACCTGTGTACAAGATGTGTGTTCTCCTGTTTGAGTTTAGACTTGAGGTCACCGTTGGCCAGGCTGTCGCTTTCCAACTCTGTCACCTTCTTCTCCAGATAACTGACCTGAGGCAGACAACCAGGCTTTTAACTCATCCTACCACACACATATGAGGACTAAGGTGAAAATGAGCACCTGGTGTTCACTGCATACTTTCCTAATGTCTTTTGTTAGATACATCTGTACTCAAACTGTCAGCTCCTCCTAACTGGAAATCATGGAGCTGCAACTCAAGGCACACAAGGTCAAGAGGTTCACTTAGCTGTCAGCTAGTCTCCAGCTTTTATTCCATGAGCTTAAACATGACAGCACACGTGTGTACTGTGCAGCATGTCAGCGTTTCCCCTCAAAGGCTGAGGAGTCAAGGTCATCACTTTTTGTCTGCCTCTGCAAAGCCGGATTAAAAGGAGCATGCAACACAACACACACCCTGCAGAATGCTGTAATTCCCTTATCTCATATGTGTTTATATAGTCCTTGGTTGCTAAAATAAACTTTGCTGCAATGCTTTTTGTTTTTGTGTGCATTATTAGAATTAAAATCATTTTCAGATTAATAAAAACCATTGAGGAAGTACTAGCCTATGTGATTACTGAGTGCATGCAACCACAGAAAGGCAAGCTGTACTGGACACCAAACAGGCATCCTGTCCACTACTACTGTACCACTGCTACTTCTTGGCAGGTGAACCTCATAAAGTAGGTTTGGATTTGAGACAAACAGATCCTTATAACTGGGCTAATAGTTTTCACTGATTTCCATCCAAAAAAAGTACAATAACTGCTTGCATTTTTGTGTGTGTTTGTACTTTCTCTGTGATGTCAAGGTCGCAGGAGTCGATGCTGTCTGTGAACAGGTCCTCAGTGCTGCTGCCCTGACTGGACCCAAACACACTGTGGTTGGCCTGAAACAGCTGACTGCAGGGAGGAGAGGACACATTAGAAACCAGCAGCACGGACAGAGGACATTATTACCCATTATACATGATGATGATCATACACTGAACGTGCCAGCTCCTGAACCTGCTCTGCCTTTATACAATTCTATTTATCACCCAACAGCTAACTGCTGAACCATTCACTGTGACCCCCCCCCCGCAGATTCACTGCAGCATTTTCATTTAAAGGGTCATTAGTAGGAAGGTCAGGTCACTCACCGTCCAAAAGCTGTGCTGGAAATCTTTCTATTAGGGCTGAAACAAGAGACACACAGACAGCAACACAGTTTTTAAGACTGGTCTAAGCACTGTTCCAACTACTGCTTACTGCTGTAACAATTATTAAAACTAGCTACTGCTAGTACACTGCTGCTTCTGCGAGCAATTCAAGCATCAAATATTGAATGAAGAGAGACATAATAATAGATACATCAAATAAAAGAGTGTCAAGCCGTTTGCCTCTGAGCCTACTACAACTGGTACTCACTGATGTGCCATGTGCTTTTTTTTTGCCAAACTCTGTTCTTTTTGTTTGATTGCACTGCGTCTCACAGAGACACAAAAACTTGCAGCCAACCACCCAACCAGACTGGGATACGGTTGCTATAGCAACAGCTCAGGCTCACCCTTTGATGTGGGTGCAGCGTCTGGTGCCAAGAATGCATAAGAGGGTGGGATTTGGGTGGAAGGCTTCTGCATGTGAGCATTGTTAAACCAGGGTGATGCTGAGGCAGCAGCTTCTCTCCCCTCTCCTTGTCACCTCCCATCCACCACTGTTTGGTCCCACTAAGCATTTGTGTTCACTCTCTGGTCTTCATGTGTTGTGTGTTTTCGTGTGTGTGTGTGATTGTGCTATACCTGTTGGCTTTGAGGTTGCGAAGCCGAGCCTCCAGGTCATTTAGTAGATTCACTTTCTTGCAGCACTGAGAACAGTAGACGTCCAGCAGCTCGCTGTTATACAGCTGCCTCATCTTCTGCGGAGTCTGCCCAGCACTGCAATTACAAACAACACGTCAATATGTTGAAGTGAAATGTGTAACCATGCTAAAAACATTGACAGATGGGATATTAAATACAGCTGATTAAAAATGTGTGACCAAAGCTGACAGGGGCTATGCTGGTTCAGGAAGATCTTTTTATTCCTTTTTTTTTTTAATTGTCTGGCCAAAGTACAACACACTATAAAGCGTTTGCACTGC
Source organism: Chaetodon trifascialis (assembly GCF_039877785.1). NCBI lineage: Eukaryota > Metazoa > Chordata > Actinopteri > Chaetodontiformes > Chaetodontidae > Chaetodon > Chaetodon trifascialis. The sequence continues at coordinate 4,839,943 of NC_092070.1, forward strand.
AGTCCATTCTGTGATGGTTGGACCACTTGCCAGAGGCAACAGAGGCATCCATTGGCTCTTTTCACAGCAGACATTTCAATATGTCACTTTGAACATAAAAAAAAGGTCTAAGTATCAAAATCCACCATTGTTGCTGGTGATTAATTCTGCACAGGCCTGGCTCATCTTGTACAAGCCTATTGTGACTTGTCATGGTAGAGGAAGCTCAGGCGTTACTCATGAGAACATAAGATGAATTAGGGATATTCTGTTCACATGTCCCAGTGAGTCATGACAGTGTGACAGTGAGTCAACACGAATAATGTCAGGATCCTGAAAATGAATTCAGCCATCACTCATTTTAGATTTTATACCAGTGCTTCCATGACAAAGACCAACACAAAGTGACTCTTTCTGACACTTCTTGAAAGATATGCTTGTAAGACATGAGAGTACGTGATTGAGGGCGTGTGCTTCTAATCTAACCACCAACCTTGACGGAAGGGAGGATCCCAGGTCTGAGAAGCCATTTGTCCGGGTGTCATCTTCAGGGCAAGGACTGCTGGGAGTAAAGTCCACATCCTCTCCCTCACCGTAGTCTTCAAACTGCTCCTCCCCAGAGATGACGGATGCAGACGCAGAGCCAATCAGGCGGCTAGAGTTGAAAAGCAGGGAGTACAGGAGTACAAGAGCGGTTAATCCAACAAACAAAAAACAACAACAACAATCCCCAGAATAATAATGAATATCAATAATCAGATGAACGCATTTAAAGTCACTTCTTTTCTCCCACTTTTCATTTTCATTTCCTTTTGGACAACAATATGACAGATCCACACTCTTCATCATACAGCTCCTGACACTGACTCACAGTCACTAATTCTCAGATGTTGCTGTGACTGACCTGTCTTGCCGTGTCGGATCCAAAGAGTCAGAGCTGCTGCCGTTTTCAGCGCTGCTGTCCATCTCACACTCCCCGTCAGCGCCACAGCCATCACCATACACACTGCATTCTGGGTAGGACCGCGTACACATGATAATGGGAGGGCCCAACTTGGCCTCGCCGTTCTACACATACAAAAGTAAGCAGCATGTCAACAAATGCTAAAACAGCAACTTAAAGCATGGTCAAAAGCAGGTAGCAACATTAGATAAATGTTGTGTCTGCCCACTGCGCTGTTTTGTGCACAGGGTACGCTGTGCACCATTCAGGACAAAGACAGCACATTCTGAGCTGTAGCTTAACTTGAAGGTTCCCTCTGTAATGACTGCAGGGACATCCAAGACGTACTTGTACATTTTGCATCATGGTGTCCATAAACTGCAACACATCACGCTAATGTTTTTCAAAAAGGCCTCACCAACTTCTTAGATTATATCTGTATTTTCTGAGACTCACACTGTGGTCCCAGTTGAGCCAAGAGTTCAGGCATCTCTTCAGTTTGTCATTATTTCTGAAGCCTGAAACACCTTTTAAATGTTAGTGCAAAGCATTAAGAAATCTGCCCTTACAGAGAACTCTCTGACCTTAAACCTACATTAAAACAGCTGTGAAGCAGCTCTAACTTACACCTCAAGTAAGATAGTGACATTTCTACAGGAGACAGAAACTGCTTAAAGCATGGGTGCAGTTTAAACCTCAGCTCCTGGGGACACAGCAGTGGGGTTTAAGAGACCATCTGATTTTCTGATTTTACAGAACAAGTTTATGCTATGTTTTTAAGAAGTCATTTCCGATAGTTACCTCTGATTTTGTTTCACACTTAAACCCCAGTGCAGTTCATTAGTTGGCCTGGAGTGAAATACGTCTTGAATAGAGTTAAATTCAACTTGCAGACACCTTGTGATAGGACAGAACACGTCTAGTACTTGACCTGGAGACGCCTCCTGGGTTGGTTTGGCAGAAAAGTGCGATACAGCATGCCCCAGATCTGTGTGTTATCAATTATGCACATGCCTGTCTGGTTCCTACCAAATGAGGTGCAGGGCAAGGTACACACCCTGTCTCTTTCTCTCACACACAGACACATACATTTTTATCTGCAATGACAAAACAGGTGATTTAATCCCTTTATACTGAAGACTTTGCTATGTTTTTTTTGGTGTAGACACACACACACACACACACACACACACACACACACACACACACACACACACACACACACACACACACACACACACACACACACACACACACACACACACACACACAGCAGACATGGTATGGTCTCTGAGGGACCGCTGTGTAGCTTTCATTCATCAATTATACACATGTTTTTGTCTATCATGAATTAGAAAATATTTTGATCTAGGACAAAGAGGAGACTAAATGAGGTATTCAAAATGACTTGAGAGTAAGATCTTCTTGCAGGGATGTGTGCTCTAACGCTGACCTCACACTGAAACATATCTGAAGTGGGTGACATTTATGGGAAAATAACAGCATTTTGCTGTGCACCTCCAGCATTGACAGGCACAATAACGTCCACCTTTATGGCTCAGTTCCCATGTCCACCCTGAGCTGGGATTTGGAAAGCCCCATTGTAAGACACACAAGTAGACTTTGTGCTGGTTAGTGACATGTCTTTGTATACTTCCAGGATTTTTTTCTTGCCTGTGAATTGTGGGTTTTGTCCTTTAACAAGGCTTTGTTAGGAGGTAAGTTTGTGACCAAACATTTCTCAGCCTAGCTCCCCTCACAACATCCCCCTCAGTAGAGGTCTTTTAATTAGGACAATTACTGAAAACACCTGTGTGAATCTACAAAGCCCAACACCAAACTGCATGTACCAATAAGAACGACAGAGGTGGAAGCTGTCCCGCCCCAACAGGTGCAACATAACTAATCACAGAGTGAGGAAATGTCAGTCAAGTTCAGTTTGTACATGCAAAGTCCTGAGAAGAGGTCTAATTAGCCAACTAAATGAAAACACCTGTGCAAGTGGTCCAGTAGCAGACACACGCTTCAGCAGTTCAATCACCAAAATGCTTCAAAATTCTACTAAACTATTTTACTTCCTGGACTATGCCAATCTAAAGGCAAGAACAAATGATCTCTGTGAAAAATCCTCTCAATCTGACACACACACACATGCACACCCACACACACCTTACCAATCAAGTGTGCATGCCACGTGTCTCCTCTCCAGTCCCCATCCACCAGTCACACCATTGTGTGTGTGTATGTGTGAGTGTGTCATCCAAATATGAAACATATATTATCCTTTATCACGGAGGTCCAGTGTATTCCTGAATCTTGAAGGCTCAGCGTGTTCACAGCTTGAAGACGAGCATCCCTCACACACATGTATCACTGCGGCTCAGTCATTCTCATTTGAAAACAAACTGATGCTTTAGCCGAGACAAAGCCACACCTCCATTTCTCTCTCTCTCTCTCTCTCTCTCTCTCTCTCTCTATCTCTTGTTGCTAGGCAACTGTTCAGCTGGACTGATCTCTGGTGGTAACATAATCTATTATGCACTCCAACACACAGTACTCACAGCAGTTTATGATATAGAGTATAAGTCACTGAATGTTAGGAATGACAAAAATGAAAAAAATACTGGATATGGCCAAAATCTGAAACAAATAAAGAGAGAGAAAGTCAAACTTTTGACTCTTCAGCTCTTCATCTCCATGATACCCAAGCACCCAGTGCACAACTACTACTAGCAAGTAGACTGGTGAGTGAATTACATCAATATTGGCATGCAGTCCTGATGCTGGGTCGGATCAGTCCCAACTCCTTTAAAAAGGAGTTGGGACTACAACTTGGTTTTCTTAACATGGAGGACACAATGCGTGACACACGTATGTTCTTATTGAGTATGTATCCACTTTAAAGCCAGAAAACAGACTCAAAGCTTCATCATCAGAGTGTGAAAAGTCTGTACCTGGTAAACATAACCGTTGTCAGTAACAGACGGTTGGTTGGAGGTAACACTGCGAGGACCCACAGCCATCTTCAGTATCTCCTCACAACCTGGCAGGAGGAGAGGGAGAGCAGGAAGGCAGGCAGGAGACAGAAAGAAAGAAAGAAAGAAAGAAAGAAAGAAAGAAAGAAAGAAAGAAAGAAAGAAAGAAAGAAAGAAAGAAAGAAAGAAAGAAAGAAACTTTTGCTTTTTTGCAGAGATTTAGAATATTGACACCACACAATGTCAGTTGGGTCAACAATGTAAATATGTCACAATAGCCAGCAACCAGTTAGCTTAGCACAGCTTAAAGAATGGAAATGGGGAAAGAGTTAGCATGGCTCTGTCCAAAGCTGACAATATTCAGCTGCAGTATTTAGTTAACTCTCTGCTTCACCTCTTTCATACATCATTGATATTTACTGCACATTTCCTACCTTTGATGGCGAACACCCCGTGACAAAAGTCTTTGAAGTTGATCTTGCCATGGGCGTTAGGATCCAGGTACCTGGTTAACTTCTTCACCTGCAAGAGACATTACATTACATTATTATATTACATATGTTTTACCCTGCATTTTCTGCTGGCTTGCAGACATTGCGTTCTTTTGTATGTATATTTTTGGTTAAAGGCTCTTTACATAAAGTGCATCATGAAGAGAAACTACATCAGAATTAAAATTTACTTCTACAAAACTAGAAGTAAACAGTGATCCAGTCTGAGTCTGATATCTTGGTGATGTGAGCCCTACATTTCAGAGGAGCTCCTCTTGTATCAGCTGTGCCCTTAATGGCAATGGTAGGAGAGGACAGGGAAGACATGGCACAGACTTACTTTCACATGCTCTGCAGCCCTAGACTGTTCAGTTAAATCAAGTCTTAGATCACATCATAGAGACCAAGGCTGTGGCAAGCAAACAGCTGTTTTCATGCCAGGGACAACTACTGTTACAGGCAACTGCTGGCAGTCACACAGGTTATTGTGTGCACTGGTGCACCCACTGTACAGCACCTGTGCACATTCATGGACTAATTCAAGCCACATATGCACTGTGGGACAATAAAGACGGCTAATAATAAAGACTGCTTTTACTGCTTACTGGGTCTGCAGTGCCAGCTTAATGTCATTTTTATGGACTTTATCAAAGAGTACCAGCTGCTGTGAGACCTCATTAGCTACGATGATGCATAACCTTGTTGCTGTTGATGTCACTTGATGTGACGATCTTATCACAGGACCTTGGAGAGTGAAAGAAATGTTGAATTTTAGCAGGGAAAATTTCACATTTCTTCATTCAGTGATATGCTTTTAAATGACATACAAATGTCTAATAAGAAAATGGAAGCCTAACACTTTGTCAGGAAGGTGGTCAGTGTCCATGTTGGTGAGGGTGCTGGTCCTGCAGCAAACAGTCAAAGAGCAGGAGCCCGTTCAAGATGCCTCTATTTAAGATGCATCTGTTATATAACTAAAATTATAATTCATGAGGATTCCAGTTTTTTTTGGAGCTGAACGCAAATCATCACAGCAAGAGCTTCTGCTCAAAATAGAATTTCTTGCAGGTCTGCTTCTGTGCAATAGTCACAGAGGACACTTAAATCCAAACATGTATATCTATTCTGCATGTCTGCAGTGATATGTTAATGTCACCACAGAAACTCTTTCCACAGAAATTTTCTCTTTGAACTGTGAGTTCTCCTCATTTAGAGAGCCAATGAAGGGGCCTGAAAACACCATGTCAGGATTCCCTTCTACAGGATGGGCAAAGATGTGATGAAGGTCAAAGACTGTCTTCAATGCTGTCTCACAAAGCAGCTATGTATCTGGGAAATGTGTTTGATTAAATCTAACAGGTTTTAAAGTGTGAAAGAAGAGGAGGAGCAGAGAGAAGCAAAAAATAAACATGACAGATGGAGATAAAGATAGAGGGGAGCGTGGTGGAGGTGTGAAAAAAATGAAAGATCCAGAGGGAGAGTGGAAAGAAGCCTGTGAGCAGTGGGTGTCAGTCAACAGGTTAAACACACACTCTAATTATCTGATAAGCATGAACAGCAAAATTCAAGACTGTTTGATTTAGGAGTTATCATGACTTAACTACAACGTGACACTTTGTGTGATGGGGTACTCATGTCACAACTGTTATGAATCAAAAGTTTGATGCAGTTTTTCTTGTCCTGCCACACTTTCACAATAAACAGAAATTATGATCTCTAAAAGATATCTAACACTATGTTTGCAGTCAGTCAGCCCCTGATGATGCATTTAACCTTAAAATTAACAGAATTTTCCCCTGGAACACATGACCCCGGACCCCCCTCGAGGGTCTGAGGTCCACTCGCCATAGTCTCACAAACTCCTGTGGGAAACACTGTTTGATAATAATCTTAAATCCGTATTCGATTGTTTTGCTCACTTGGGGCCTGCAGAACAAGCTGTAAACACATCATTGACTTCATGAGGTCATATACAGTAGAATATACCACAGAGCTCATCAGTAGCACCATTGCTCATATACAAATACTGATTACAGCAGCTGTAACTCCATTTACTAGCTTTGTCCTGAGCTTTTCAAACAAGACAAGCTCAACTGTCATGTATTTTGTTTTACTTGTTAACATCCAGTTGCGTCATACAGTTTGATGTGTTTGCCGACATGGCGTCAGGGCACTGAGCACCACTGACGGTCCCGTTCAGCCTCCCCTCGACTCAGCTCTTTCTGCCCCTTCATCAGCTACTCTTCGAACACACAGTGGATGAAACATATCCTTTGGTTGAAATAACTTTACAGTTACACTCAGCAGGTATTATGAATACCAACTGGATATAGGCTTTGATGTTGAAGTTAGCTTTGATGGGAGAGGGTCTGTGAGTCTGGATAAATACATCAATATGACCCACTGAGAGCACAGTGCATGCTGCGGAAATACACTGGAATCCACACACTGTCGGACAAATATTATCTCTTACACACACACACACAGCCACACATCCCAGAGCTCAGTGTCACATCATCACACAGGCTTAAACGCAGATGTCAACATGCTGTGCCGAAACCTAATACTGCTCTGTGTCATCCATTTAACATCAAAGTCCTACAGACTCTTTAAAGCCAGACAGGCAGTAACCAGTGTCAACTAATCTCTAATTACATTATTATACAGCTGAAGCTCTGACAGAGGGCACCATTTGTATTTCTATCAGTAATTCTTAGATAAAACTAGAGGAAAACATTGTTCTACTACAGTACCACCAGTTCTAATGAAGGTACACATACCTAATGTATATATGTAATAAAGTAAAAAGTCTGTTTTAGATGCTTCTGCATCTACAGATGTGCATCCCACACTACAGCAATCCTTGAACATTTCTTATTTTGTTCATTGTTTTGTATAATGTCAGTGAAGAGAGGAGTGTCATTGTGGTTCTGTGGCACAGGACGTTCAGACTGGATGGGGACAGCCTCTCCTCAAATGCCCCAACGATGAAACAGTCAAGTTCAAATACAGTTTTCAGCCAATCACAGCACTTCAGAGACATTTGAAAATGCCACTGGCTGTGAGTAATAGCCCACATGCTTATAGGGCTGCAGCTAATGATTATTTTCATTATCAATAAATCTGCTTATCATTTGTTCTATAAAATCAGACCAGACCAGGCTCAGACCATAAATCATTTTGGTGTGGTGCAGAAATATCTTGTTTTGTTTTTGTAAGCTAAACAGTCAATATTTCAGGTCACACACTTTCATTCACTCACTCAGGCAACAGTGAGTGCTGTGTGAGAGCCAAAGCTACAGGAGCACTGTTGGGAATCACATATGGTTTGTTTTACATGAATGTTTGTATTGGTATAAAGGATGGCAGCAGCCTGTGTTTTAGAAAATTCAGTGAGGGTTATGGAGGATCTGCTTGCAGCCAAACCTGGGTACATTATATCAAAATACGCCTGTAATAGGAAATAACAGCGATGACTAATAACACTGGTGGCCAGTGGAGTAGCTGGTGGTGACTATGGCCAGTGATTGAGCTGTTTTTGATCTTCCCACTGCAAAGCTCTCAATGCAGTCAGTTCTGTTTGGCTGCAGACTCATATCTCAGACTCTGAAGTCTGTTGTTAACATAATGAAAACACTACACATCAGCAGTAGACTTTAACTGTAAGTACAACTTTAACTGCATCATTACATAATGATAAGGTCATTTTGGCAAAAGGAAAACAATAATATTCACTGTGGTGGAGTGCTTTTCTCAAGGAAATTTCAAATATCTGCAAACAGATTTTTGTGGCATACTGAAATGAATGGAAAGCAATGACTTCTGGGAAGTTAAAAGAAACACATTAAACTCTGCAATAATGTTGTTTTCTTTGGAAAAATGTTGTGAGGGAAAAAATGTGGAAGAGTAATCATTAAGTATCAGAAAACACTACTTGCAGGGCTAAAATGAGCGTAACATGGTTTGGCCCTTTGTTTAGGGCACAAGAAAACAATGTTTCCTAGTACAAATAATACTGAACAAATACAGGAATAACAAAGACTTGCATCTAATCCATGTGCTCTGATAAATATTGTATGTGTGCCTGAGTGCAGTCCAGAAGCAGCAGTGTGGTTAAAACATGAGGAACAAAGATGCTATTTCATGCTGTATGTAGTGATCTGATGCTCACTGCAGTGAGCTGAACACTACAGAAACAGATGTTTCTGGATGTGTCTGTGCAGAGAACGTTCTTTCCGAATAAAACAAATGTAAACACACGCCTGCTGCGGTGAGCACCATCTCGCAGGCTGTTTTCTGCTGCTAGGCGGATCGCTTCATTACTCAACAACCGACCAATCCGCTCGTCGTGAAGCTCTCGTCACCATGGTGACAAAGAACACAGAGATGAGAGGAGCCATGAGAGGGGAGGAGGAAGATGAAGAAGTAGCTTCCTCTGAGTACGACTGAGTTATTTTTAGTGATGTGTTCGGGGTGCTCAGCCGCCATGACAGCTTAAAGAAAAATCTACTCTCACTGTAAGATATCATTTGTCTGTGATACTTAGTTCATCCAGGATTTAATCCGCCTCCTCTGCTACTGATCCCCATTCCTCCACTGGGCTCACTTTCTCTCTCTTCCTAGCTCATGTTTTACACGGCAGTCTCCAAATACCCTGGCGTGACTACCAGAGTTATTCTAAACGCAGGTATAACAGATACCTGAGGAACTGAGTGGTAGTCTTCTTGACCGTGAAGAAGGCCAGTCCATCCCTCACCTGAAAACATGTCTTTAAGGGAATTGCATGTTATAGCTAAGAGGAGAAGTGGTGCTGCAACATAGTCTTTACATTTACGCTCACCATCTTCCATAACAACGTAAATGTTGGCTGTGGCAGATAAACATCTCAGGTCAGCTGCCACCATGGCATGTATGTTTTTCTTATATTAATAACTATACCATTTAAAAAGCAATTCATGAGTTAAGAATAGTCGGGGATTAAGGTTACGTATTTCTAGTGTCAGGTGCCAGTGACATGGAAGATTAAAAAAAATTGAGTGGCAGAAACAATTTTCTCAAACTCAAATAATTGCATTATATTGTTACTGTACTGAATTACTTACTTACTAACCACATCAATGCAGAATGAGTTTCATAGCATATTGAAATTAATGAAATCTGGACACAGTTTTGGCAAACACACTCACCACTCACAGTTTAATCCAACATATGTATCTACATTCCATTACAAAGAGACTTTCACTCTGTAAACAATCCATGGGCTTTAACAGACTGATAAACTGGGCAGAGACAGTGTGCAGCACTGTTTGGAAGCAGCTCTCTCCAACCATCACTCCAAACACATTAGCCAGCCAAAACCTTTAAGCTAATGAGGACAGACACAGTATTTCACTCTGAATCTTAAGATATGATAAGGTAATAGAATAGCACGCTGCACAATCATGGGGTAGGCAAATGATTAATCAAGAGTTAGTGGCAACCCTGCTAGCTCCAGGTTCAGTACCATAGAGACAGCCCTCACACTGCTAAACCTGGGACTGGCAGAGCGCTCTCCATGGTGCTGAACCTAAGGCTGCCTCTGGCTGCCACACCCCTGCCAGTATTGTCAGCCCACAAGAGGCAACACTAGATACAACATTTGCATAGCTGGAGTCCCTTTGGAGCTAATCTCTACAGCTTCTGAAGCACTCCCACCTCACTGCACCTGCACACAATATAAACCTTGTGCACATTTGACTTTATCATCTGTGTGTTTAGGATTAAGAATCTAAAATGATCCTGCGCCCCTGGCTTAGTTCTGTGGCATTTGTGCTGCTGGTGCTGAAGCTCAAAAAGAGTGAACATAGCAACATGGAAATATAAGTGAAGTAGCTTGGTTGGCTGCACCAGCATGGGCACGGAGTCACATGGTGTCATCAGAACTGCACATCTTGTGACATAGACTTCAAATCAATAATACCAAAACCATCAGGGGTCCCAAACCCCACATGGGGTTGCCAGATAAGCTTAAAACACCCTTAGATTTATCTGGCAACCCCACAAGAATATGACCCAGATAGGAAATATAAAGAAGTCTGCTTGACAAATTGCGGTTTCTTCTTTGGTGAAAGAGTTTTCCCTCATCAGACCTCTAAAATGATCCAAATGAACCAATTCGAGACAAGAAAATCACTTCTCTTGAAGTTGCTTCATATTAGGTGGTCACACAAAAAATGTAAAATAATGTTGAGAACCACTGCCCTAAATGAATAAGTACGAGGGCTACACACTTTTTCAGCACTGTTAACTTGTCAAAGTTCATCCAGACAGACCTCTGAAGTCTCTTCACCTCATTGCATGTGATCTGATCCAACTATGACTAGCCAATGAGATCTCAGCTGACGGCCTCCTCATCACTCTTGCCGCAACACTTCACTGTCTGTTTCAGGAAAATCAATAAAGGAACTGTTTATTGGAATGTTTTTTTTTTTTTTTTCCAGTTAATGGAATTAATTAAATACCTGTCAAATTAAGAATACCTCTTCAAATCATGCACGTAAAACCAAATACTGCCATAAAGCAGTCTTGTTTACTGACTGTACCCTTGTATGGTTGTTGAACATTAATGGCAGAACTAGCAGCACCAACGAGAATCACTTGATCTTAGATTATTAGATTATCAACACCAAAAACCTCGTATTTACCACTGCTGTTTCAGGTCACTGTGACCTTTTCTGCTCTTCAACTGTACTGTAGATGTACCAGAAACACAGTTTGATGTCAAAACACATTTGGTCTGTGACAGATAAAGAAAAATACAGCGGATGAGTGCAGACTGGCAAAAGACCAAAAGCACTTTTAAGTAAAAGTGTGTTAGCACAGACTTAACCTTTAAACAAGGCCAGAGTAAGGCTTTTAGAAGAGGAATATGGGAAATGAAAACCAGTGTTATTAGTCCAAAGTTCACTCAAAAAACATTTCCTATAGCTGTCAGCTTGATGGACATCTGTTAAAATCGATACATGGTTTTCTAGTGTTATTAAGCATAACCTGGAGAACACCTGACTCCTATCAGGAGAGACAGACAGAATTAGGATGACAGCTCGGCTGCAGTCGTCTGTCGTGTCTGTCACACAGAAGTCCACCAGTCCAGCAATGACGCTGCTAGCTTATGTCCAGGTAATGAGTTGCTACATGCTAACACCTCTAGCACACCTGTGACATTTAACGCGTAGGACAGGTTGTCTGTCTGTTGTTGTCAGGCGCTGCTGAGGTCGACCACTCACCACTTGTTACTAAATATCCCATTATCAAAATGCCGGTCGAGCGACCACAGCTTGTTACACACTCTATCCACAGCTACCCGGTCCTCCTCAGCCGCTCACCTCGTCTCCTTGACCGAACTGAAGACCGAGGTCCACCAAGTGCTCCACCCGTATGAAGCCGTCAGCATCCTCGTCACACACGTCGAAAACCTCCTTGAGCCTCCTCAGAAACTGCAAGAGCTGCTCTTGGTCGGGAAACGCATGTCCTTCCATCGCAGAGCCGGTTCCGTCGGCGGAAGGTTTCCTTCTCCCGGACAAACGGGCTGTTAAAGATTCGGCTTGACGGTCGCCATCATCGTTCCCGTCGTCAGCTCCGCCGGACCGACTGGCGCTGCTGCTGTGACATAGCATCGCTTGTTGAAGAGGCGCGAGTTACGGAAAAAGCCGATGATTTACGACATTGGCACGAGGCAATGCGTCACAGACCAGCTGCTGATTAATAATCCAGGTGTGTTACCGCCCGCCTCCTGCCACAGTAAAAAGGAATATTGACCTGAAATACCCTCTCAGTGGCTCTGTTAAAGCTGTCTCTCCTCTCCAGCTCCACTGAAGGCCATGCAGTGACACAAACGAGTACAACAGGGTGGAAGCTCATGGATGACATGCTGGAAATGACAACAATTATAAGACTTATGAGGAAGGTTATGAGATGGTAAATCAAAATTGTTCTTCCTGTAAATGAAAGGCTGCATCCATCAGCAATAGAACTCACTTTCACTCACCTTAAAGCACTCAGGGGTTTTGTCACTTCAGCCTTGCTTGGTCTGGTGTGACCAGAGTTAAAGTTAGCTAATGTTGGCACAGTTGAAATAGATATTTCTCTGTGACTGACAGTCAGTTTGCAAACTTACTTAAATTTTGTCTTACTAGCACTAAATTATAATAGATAATAGCTGCGTCTCGATCCCATACTTAACAATTCTAAACAGGTTTGAGTATTTACTGTGCCACAGTGTGAAAAGGATAATATTTAAGTAGCATGCATATCAACTCTTGATTTCTGAGTGTACATCTTTCTCCCATATGCAAAAAACAGACTTTGGTGGTCAGACAGTTTGAGAAAGATCTTAAAAATAAGAAACAAATAAGAAATTTTGAAAAACCGTTTTGCTTTTGTGTTGAATTCTCACATAGTCTCAATTTAATGCCCTTTAATCCCTGGCATCTCATAATTGAATTGAACCACTTTTTCTTTTCCTGGCAGACATGGGCCTCCATGAAACAGAACATTTCCACTTTGGAATAATACAGTAGACATCAGAGCAGGAGATGCAGTTTTTATTAGAAAAACAGTTTATACAAGACTGATATCCACAGTCACATCACTGTACAAAACATAAAACCATTATGTTCCGGTCCTGGAAGCAATCACTAAAAACAATGACATATAAAAAAAAACTAGCATTTCATATCTAACTCCAATTTAAATGCAACAACTAAAACCTTTTCAAGTACTGACATCTGTACTTCGCTATGCACTCGCTGTTGTGTGCAAAATGATGACTTATCATGAAGCACGGCAAACACAGTCAATCATAATCATATTCCTCAGCTGTCATATGAAACTGTGACTCTCAGTTTAATTCAGGTGCTGGACTACAAGTTGAAGGACCCTGAAATAGAGAAAAGGGAAATCCATCTCGCCAAACTGGGGGCTTGTCCAGATTCCCTGCGTGGGCAGATTTAAATGATCAGCCTTGGCTCCAGCAGGGAGTCCCAGCGTTCCGTCACCTGTGGGAGGTAGGCGAAGATGTTACTTGAACGGTGACTACAGCAAGATTAAAACAAGAGCAGTGTGGATATTACAGGTAACAATATCACAGACACCACCCAAATGGCAACTGCCACTTTCTGCACATGCCATTATTTTGGCCCCCATAATAAAGAGTGTACTCAGTTACCATGTGGTCCCTGGAATCATTTTGGAGAGCCTTGGGTCTTTTAATAAGACTTAATCCCAGGGATTTTATGTGGGAACTTAACAACAACAATAATCAAGCAAATGTTTGATGAAGTTTGCTCATTTGTTAGCAAATGGTTTTTAACTGTAACACAGAAAACAAATTTTGTTTTTAGTTAGAATTTCAATTGAATCATTAATTTGGAGAGGGTAAATGTACAAAACCACGACCAAACTGTGGATCCAATACATAACTTCCACTAGGAGGCGTATTATTAAACCATGGACAAGCCAGGTTATCCGCTTCCCCCTGCCCCCAGTCTTTATGCTAAGCTAGGCTAATCACATCCTGATTCCAGCTCCATACTTAACAAACACAACAGATTGATATCAATCCTTTCATTTAACTCTTGGAAAGAACACAAATGAGCTCATTTCCCATGAGTTTGAACCATTCCTTTAAGCAGTGCTGTTCTGTTTAGGAGATCATTCATAAAATGATAATAAGCAAAGGCTTACCCGAGAGCCTCTGGACACCGCATACTCCACTCTCTCTGAGCCATCCGGGTTCTGATAGACCAGGTCAAACTTGCCAGGCTCTACGGGAGCTGAGGGCGAGGCAGGGATGTGTGGAAAACATTGGAAAATACTGTATAATCTGCTTAAGTACATCACATTTAAAACTCAAGTAGAGAGAAAAGTTCACTCCTTTAACTGTAATAAGGACAATGCTGTTCAAAAGTGATGTTTCAGTCATCAGTACCAGCGATTCCATCACTCCCATATTGTTCTTTTGCTAGGTGGTGAGCTCACTGACTCTCCAAAGATATTTTCCATCACAGTTTTGGGAGGAAAAACAGTCTTAAGAGATCAGCAGAGCATTTTAAAATGCCTAGTTCAGAGTTGAAACGATCCTTACCCTGAGAGACATTATGTAGTTCCAGCTCAATCTGCTGGGTGGTGTGGTCAAAGCATACAATCCTTCCCTCCTAAAATGCACAGCAACATGGGTGATGAGTAGTGTGGTGACCCCAGTATGAATGAGCAGTTACGACTTCATTCTATCCGAGGTCCACCCAGTATCATGAGATCAATAATCAAAGCTGCACTTACCTTGTATTCTGATACCTCTGGTGTATAGTTCTCAGTCAGCTCCAGCAACTGTGAACACACACAAACAGGACTGGAGTTAGGAAATGAAGCTGATCTGGTGGCAGATATACTAACGGAAGACACATCATGAATATGATTGATTAGTGCACTAATCACCTCAGATGTGAAGATGGGAGCATATAACACCAGACTTGGCATCGCTACACTGGCTTCCTGTTCATTTTAGAATAGTTTTTAAGGTTTCATTTCTTGTTTTTAAAGTTTTAAATGGGTTGGCCCCCCATTATTTAGCAGACCTTATTCAGGTCCACAAACCTATTAAAGAACTGAGGTCGTCCAGTCAAGTGATCCTGGAGGTCCCCAGATCCAGACTCAGGACTAAAGGTGACCAAGCCTTTTCAGTGGCAGCCCCTAAACTCTGGAACAGCCTGCCGCTGGACATTAGGGCTGCTCGGACTATGGAATCTTTTAAGTCCCAGCTGAAGACCCATCTTTACTCAATGGCTTTCAGTTTGGTTGGGCGTTGACATCCTGGCTGCATATATATTGTTTTTCTTCATTGTATGTTCATGTATGTTCTTTTTGCATCGCTTAGAAGTCTGTAAAGCACTTTGGTCAACTTTGGTTGTTTTTAACTTTGGTTGTGCTATATAAATAAAATTGACCTTGATCTTGACCTTGAACAGAACAATTCATCGTAAAACAACATTAAAGGCTATTTGTAATTAGGGCTGCAGCTAACAGTTATTTTCAGGATCAATGAAGGCCAGGCTTTGCCAGAAAGCAGCACAGCAAAATTCATCTGGCATATTTGTTAAATATTTGGGCGTCAGGACCACACCTGGTCAAAAAGAGGGGAAAAGAAGCTTTTAGCCAGCGAGGATGCTAAGTGTTAGCTAGGGTTGCTAACGGTAGTGATGGGTCGTACCATGCAAATCCACTGCCCTCTTCATGTTCACAAGCACGTCCACTGCCCCTTACCTTGTTAAAACACTGCAACAGTTTGAAAACTATTGTTCCCCTGTCATTATGAGTTACTCAGATGTTGACAAAATGATTATATTTGACAGGTAATATTAGATTCCATTGTATTGTCACATTACATACCCATAATACACTAAACAAAAATATACATTTTATTTATATGACTGAATACATGAACGATACATGAAATGCATTTATTAAGATGAATTGATTTATTTTATTTGGCAGTCATTCCCATGGCTGCACTGGTGCAGGACAGTCTTGAGTGTACTGCAAAATGATAAAATTACAATTACAATAATAATTTATAGGTTCTGCTCCGAAGCGTCGGCATGGTACGACCCATCACAACCTATAATGTTGTTAAGCAGCCAGATAGGCTGTTTGACAGTCTCTGACCAGCAGAGGGGTTTGTGTGCACATGAAGCCTCGAGAAATGAACCTTTTTGTGAACCATTTGGCTGGAAGGCCTCAAGAAGCTTCATCTCGCCATCACAAGCTAACAGGACAATGAGGGCAGAGTTTACTCAAAGGTCAATTTAATTGATTTTGCCATAAATCGTTTAGTCTATAAAATATCAGAAAACTGAAATCAATTAATAATCCAAAGATATTCAAGCTAATTTGTTGATTAATCAAAATCTCCTTTCAGCTCTACTGGTGATATACCTTTCAAGTTTAAGTTTTTGTTTCTGTTTGAGCTTCTCCGTGAGGCTTTGTGGAAACGGTGTTGTTTAATGAGTGGATATTTCTATTTTTATTCCAGACTAGAGTGGAACGATCAGGGCTTCAAAGCTAAACATGTTAGCAAGCGGGCATGCAGAGCAAACACACAGTGGCTAATGACACCAGACGAGGCTCACCTTGAAGGCGATCCTCTGGCCCACCTGTGGAGGGGCCGCCAGCAGGGGCATCGAGCTGTAGTCCTGTTTGGGAGCACTTTCTGCTTGGCTCTACATACAAAGATTTAGACAAGAGTGACTGTCTCTTCATGCACAGTATTTCAGCACGGCAGGTAGTATTTAATACCATGTTTACATTTACACAACAGATCCTACTTTAAACACTGAGCTAAGAACTGTTTCTGAAATCTAAATTATACTATCGTGCTGTACACTCATTTCTAGTGATGACACACAGGTGCAGACAGATGCGGACAGACCTGGAGGACGACTGACACGTTGGTCAGTGAGTCAGTCTGGTAGGACGGCTCCTTGGCTCCATTATAGCTGAACTCAAAGCTGCCATTGTGCCCTCTGGTGCCTGCTCTACCTTCACCCCTTCCCCTCTCTCCAGGGCCACCACGCCTGGGCCTTCCTCGGCCGCGGCCTCTCCAAGACGCCTGACCGCCCACAGCGTGGCCCAGCTGCTGCGCCGGCCGTCGGATAACCAGCTTGATCTCCTCCTCGCTGCTCGAGGTACCAGGTTCCTCCACTTTGTCCTGAGGAGGCACGGCTGCGCTCGCAGCCTGTTTCTGTGCACAGTTTGTGGGCTGCAGGGCAGGAGGAGGCTGCTGAGGTCTTGAGTGATCACTTATTAGCGTGTTGGGGGTTTTGGGTGTTACAGGTTTGTTTGTTGTTGTTGTTGGTGGTGGGATTTTTACACTGGTGGCCTCATCTGAAGAGGAGGTGCTTTCTGAAGAGGATGATGAAGGAGGGCATGGTTTCCCCTGCCTCGGTTTGGTGGCTGGAGATGGCTTGGAAGCAGCAGGGGTGGAGGAGGGTGTTTTGGGTGCAGGTTTTTGGGCAGTTGTTCTTTTGGGTGCCGCATCTTCCTCACTACTGCTGCTACTGCTGGAATCTGAGGAAGAGGAGGCACCTTGTGTTTTAGCTTGTGCCACTGGGGGCTTCTTGATGCTTTGAACTGGCTGATCGACCCTGGCTGGGTTTTTTTTGGTCGAGGCAGGGGGTCTGGAGGTGACAGCAGCATTTTCCTCTGCCTTCTTCCTGTTCTTCTTCTCTTTGTGCTTCCCTTGGGACTTCTTGTTCCTGCCATCACCTGAAGCCTGCTTGGCATCCCTCTCGACGCTCTTCTCAATCCCTTTTTTCCTCTTTTTTTTCTTCCACTCCACACTCACTCCATTTTCTCCTGGCTCATCATCCTCTGTGGGTCTCTGTCTCTTTCTGCTCTTCTCACTTGCTGCAGGTGTGTCTGGACAGCTGCTGTTTCCATTCACCTGAGCCAGACAGTCCACCTTCACCCTGGCAAATCAAGAATGAACATAAACAACTTTGGAGCATTTGCAAACACATCTTTAAAAGCACATTTTCAGAAATACACTTTTTTGTCTTCTTGTCCAGAGGTGGCTTCAAGTCACTGACTAACTGAGCTAAATCCTTGAAAACTGAGCGAACTCCATGTGCTGAGGAAGACCATAACAAGTAACAGCAAGGCCTGGGAAAGGGTAGAAAGTGAATCTTAAGTTTAGAATTGTTTTGTCACAATATCTTCAGGACAGAGAGTCACAAAACTGCATGATTGTCTTTGAATGAGGGCCCTAAATCTACCGCTCCGCATACACCCATGAACTCATCAAAATGTATCCAGGAAAGCTCGCGAGGTACAACACGACGAGAAATGAGAGCACGCGCACCTGACACTGTCGTTGTCGCGCACCACGAAGATGCTCTCTGTGTGCGGCAGGTAGCAGTCCTCTATGAAGAGGTTGAGGATGCTTCGGCGGCTGAATTCAAACTTCTCTCGGATGATACTCTCCAAATCTGCCACCACGCGGCACGTGTTTAGGTCCACGAGCAGCCAGCACATGCGGCAGTCAATGACAGCCGGCGGCGGGTACTCAAAGTACAAGCGCACGCGGATAAAATTGTTACTGTGAGCAGCCATGACAGCTGCGCCAAAACACGCAGCTCGCTTTCCGCCGGCAGCATGAACAGTGTTTCCGGTCGGAGTTTTCAAGATAAGAGTGTCAAAATCCATCCACCATTCATCAGAGATCATCAAAAGGGCTGTGGAGAATATCAAACAAAAGCGGTTTATTGACGTCTTATTGACATTACTGACACAACTTAATGGCTTATGAGAAAGTGAGAACATTAGTAATAACTGCATTTTTACAAATATAGAGGATGAATATCAGCCAGAGGGATTTTATTTATAATGACTTTTCGAAAATAATTTATCAACAATCGTAAAGCATAGTCACAACTTATAATAACAGAGTTTTTTTTTGGATAAAGCCCACTCTGTATTAACAGCGCAAAATTACTGTAATGCCCCATATTAAGATTTCAGTTCCTGAAATCATGATAGGCTCTTAAAATGCCACGTTGTGAAGTATGGCTGAAGGGTCTTTATAAATTATACACATTTTTGAAATATAAACATGTATAATAGAGGACGTTATTAATTTCTGACTGAGGTTTCTGATAACTCAAAAAATAACTCTGTTTTTTGTCCTTTCGGACCATCATTTTGAAGGACCGATGTTTAACAGGAAGTTTGACTTGTGATTGGGGCCAACTCTTTCACAACACTGACCTCTGTTGGCGTGGAGGCGGTTATTATAAGCTAATACTAAATCGCTCCTCACAGTCAGGTCCGTCTCTCAGGCCGACCCGAATAACGAGGGATCAAAGAGTAAAACAACAACATGCTGAGTGTAACACCTGACTTCAATCGTTAAAATCTATTTTTGGTTGCTATCTTGAGGAAAGGATGTCAGATATTATCTGGCAACACTAAAAACTGGTGCACTAGCTGATTTGCTAAGCAGACTTTTCTGTCTCTCCCTTAAAAAATATTGTTTCTGAAAACCTGAATTACGACACTTAGATTGCCTCCAGAGGTCAAGAGGCCCGTGTCCCCCCCCAAATGGAATGGGAAGCCCCTGTCCTAAATTAATTGCACAAATTACCACACAGCAAATCCGGGGCTTCTAAAATTTCAACACAGACAAACCCCCACCCTCCACCCCCGGCAATGCTGAAAGGCAGATGCATGCAGCCATCATAACACAAGCTTCCAATAATAAATAAATAATAATACATTTAAACAATTCTGTCAACCTCTATTTCTTTAAACCCACACTTTATATATTATTTAAACTAATCTTTAATTTTCTATGTCTAAGCTAGACTTTTTTTTAGATTTCATATTGCATTACAAAGTAAAATCTGAAACTGAACTATGACAAAACAAAAAAAAAAACAAAAAAAACAAAACGGCGTCGGTCAGCTGACCCCGGGTGTGGTCATGTGATCTTGCAGCGTTAAAGCCGTACAGAGCCGCGCCGTCCGTGTACTCACGCCTCAACAATGGGCCGGACAGCAGCAGTCAGCAGTTTGTTGTTTATCCTCGCCATCATCGTGAATAAAGGTATGATTCGTGGTTTTTATGTAGCGCTCTTACAATCGCTTAAATGTAGCATTCTCCAGCCAACCACTCAGACATAACGAGCAAACAAATACTGGTTTCCTGTTTGCTGACTGCAAAGCGAAAGTAGAGGTGATTTACTGTTTATCAGCGTCATGCGCCAAAAGTGGTCTAACATTGTATTTGATAGAAGTAGTTAGTGTGTATGACGTGAACTGAATGAAAACAGCGGATGTGATCGAACCCCCTGCAGGGCTCCCCAGTCCGCTGGCAGCTAAAGAAGCCTGGAACTATGTGGAAGTGAGAGATGGAGCCCACATGTTCTGGTGGCTGTACTACGCCGACAGCCCGTCTGCAGAGTACAGGGACCTGCCTCTTGTCATGTGGCTGCAGGTAGGACAGATCCACTCACCTGTACTGACCCCTCAAAGCTCAGAGGTCCTGCATGGTTGAGCAGGTCATGTATACGTGGGCTAATTTTCCAAAGCATCTTTTATTGTCTCTCTGTCTGTTTCTGAATGTTTTTGCATGATTTCCAGCACACCCCAGGTTTCCATGCATTAGACATATCAATTTGCAGAGACTGACCCCTGTGACGTACTGCAGGTCATTCTCAGCACTGAACCCCATCACTGCCTGTAGTGTTAAAGCTGCATTGTTGCTGTGTGGCAATGCAGCTTAAAGAGGACACTCCCCTCATTTTCACCCATGAAGATCAGTTAATAATAGTCACGGCAGCCACTGAAAACACTGTAGTGTGGTCTTGAGAATAACCCTGGTGACACCATCAGGGGTTTCTCAGCTTGGGTTTAGAGCAAAGCCTTTGTTACTGATCGGGGCATGGATTTTCTTTTTCTGGTGCTTGTAAAAAGATCTCTCCTATCTCACTTTCTGCTGTCTGGATTGTCATTATTCCTCTTTTTAATGTCACAAAATTCCCCCAACTACTAAATGCTAACTGAAGCAGGTGTTCACTCTCTGCAACCTGATTTTCAAATCATACAAATATGAAAGAAATATCAAAATCAATATCTGCCGCAAAGGTTGGAAAAGTGAGAAACCCTGTGGCGTAAGCACTAAGTCGCACAGTGGTTGCAGTAAGCTGAAACTAAAACACTCTCAAACAGGGACATGGTCTCTTTAAACAAGCTGCGGACAGTTGGAAGGTGGCTGGTTCAAACCCCAGATAACTAAAGAAAGGCATTTGGTGGTGTGACTGAATTAGTAACAGCGGTGCTGCTTCTATTTTCAACTGCAGAGGAGGAACTGACTGTTTTTAACTGATGGAACAAAACCTGCAAGAGTTTAAAATAGAAGCAGCCATCTCAGGAAAAGACAGCTATAATATTACTGAATATAATCTTATATTAGTTCTCCACAACATGCAGTTTGTCTTAGTAAACTGGATAGCAGACACGTCATCTCTGTAGTAATATCTCATTAAATACAAACAAGCTTTCTGCTCTTAATGTTGGAACATGATGAGGCTGTTCTGTCCATGTGTCTTCAGGGGGGACCAGGTGGATCAGGAAGTGGCTTTGGAAACTTTGAGGAGATAGGACCTTTGAAAACAGACCTACAGCCCAGAAATACAAGCTGGGTGAGTTCAAGGTTTTAAAGTGATTGACCTTTTGTTTAGGAAGCTGTTTAGTGGTCAGAAAAAGACTCTGATTCACTGTGGTTGAGTCATTTCCTGCATTGAGTCTTGAAATCTGTGCCCTGTATGTTTTGTAACATGCTGATCTTTGTGTGTGTGTGTGTGTGTGTGTGTGTGTGTGTGTGTGTGTGTGTGTGTGTGTGTGTGTGTGTGTGTGTGTGTGTGTGTGTGTGTGTGTGTGTGTGTGTGTGTGTGTGTGTGTGTGTGTGTGTGTGTGTGTGTTGGCTCTTTCAGGTCCAGGCAGCCAGTGTGTTATTTGTCGACAACCCTGTGGGCACTGGCTTCAGCTACACCGATAGGCCAGACGGATATGCTACTAATGTGGCCACGGTGGCCTCAGACATGCTGGTGCTGCTCCAGCACTTCTTCACAGAGAAGGCTGAGTTCCAGGTATCACAGCAGTCCCGTTTGCTTCACTGAAGCTTGATATTATCTTCCTGTACAAAGAAACAGGAGTCCGGAAGATCGGCTCAGGCAAGCAGCATCCTGGCGAGGCTGCCTGACTGTTCCTAACTAGATTTACATTTTTTTTCTGTTTTATTTAATTATCTGTCGCAGTGAAATACCAGAGCGATGGAAAGTATTACGAGCTTGTTTAAAAAGATTTTCCAGCAGCTCACAGTATAAACAGGACAGGACAAACTGAGAACAATAAAAGCAACAAGTTAGACAGATGTAGTCTTATGTGAGGACTAAGAACAGACGTATTTTTAAAAAGTGAATTCTTTATTGTTCAGTGTTTGTATCAATATGAACTTATGGTTGCTTTATTCTCTGCAGAGCATCCCCTTCTACATCTTCTCTGAGTCGTATGGAGGGAAGATGGCAGCTGCCATCTCTTTGGAACTCACCAAGGTGAGTTGACTGCTTTTGGAGTCTGATGGCTGAATGTTACGTCCCTTCATGTCCACGTGAGCTCTCTGATATGAGAAAGTCCCCATGCCAGAGAACCGTCATATGATGGATGAGTCAGCAAGTAGACATGACAGTTTAATGGTTTGCTTGCAAGTCAGCAAGTTTTTCTCAACAAGCAGAAGCAATCAACTTTTGTTGTGGGTTATAGAGATAATCATTTTCAGCTGCATCTTAACAGAAGGAGGGATGTACTTACTCGTATAGTTACAGTCAGCAGAGGCTGATCTGAGATTGACCTGCAGTGTGCATGCATGGTAAAGCTGCAGAAGCCAGCCATTTATTATAGCCAGCCAATGGCAGTAACTACACCAGGGGCTCTGTTTTAATGTGGAGTGGATGTTCATGGTTCCCGCTGAAATATTTGAAAAGACATTAAATAGAACAAAGACCTCTAATGTGATGTGTGTCTTTGGTGATTTGTATCACTTGTCCGTCCAGGCCGTAGCACAAGGGACCGTGAAATGCAGATTTGCTGGTGTGGCACTTGGGGACTCCTGGATTTCCCCGCTGGGTTAGTATCATCACTTTTTACATCTAGACACAACGTTTGTGCAACCCCACTGAAACGCTGCACGCCTACATGTTGGAACTCCTTCAAACATGGATTTTTAGCAATTAAATGTCTTCAAAGCATCAGCACAAGTTAAAGTTACTGTAGATCTCTGCCCCCTCCTACTAAACCACTTACTTATTCAGTGGATTTGACCGTGTAGGAAAATAACTGCTGCCTGTGAACGAGGAATGGGAAGGAAGCTCTGCATACTTGCGTCACACTTCTCATTTTAAAGCAGTATATAGGCTGTGGGAATGGGTGACACATTGTTCAGCATTCAGAGTATTTTAGGAGCCTGTTGCATATACATAACATATTGTGACAATCAAATTAAGACAAGAGGTCTGAGTCAGAGAGACATTTACCTCAGGAAGGTAAATACCTCCTGTTTCCTGCAGTCCAAACATGAGGAATTCCATTTTAAAGCTGCATGTTTTCTGAAATGCTCTGAGCTTGATGGCTTATATTCATGCCGAATTTCCAGGACAATTCTCACTATAATGAACATTATCGACCACGCTCAATAAGGCGAGTGGTATTTGCTCCGAGCAAAAGAAAATTAAAGTGCCACATTTTTGAAGGGAGTTCAATGAAATTCTCAAGAGGAGTGCATTTAAGTTAGTACATCTAACAGCCAATCACAGATCAACAGGAACATGGTTACATACCTCTATGACAGACGCAGCAGGGGTTTATCTTTAAACCACCTGCTCACTGTAAGACTTCTGCTTCATCCACAGACTCCGTCATGACCTGGGGACCATACCTCTACACGACCGTAAGTAATAAACAATGAGCAGATGAAAATCAGATTCTGTACTCCAGCTGCTCTGTTGAGTTTCCACCTGACTGCGGCTCCTTCGCTGTGCAGTCGCTGCTGGATGATTACGGCCTGGCGGATGTCAGCAGTGCAGCGGAGGCGGTGAAGAAAGCTGTGGAGCAGAAGCAGTTCCAGAAAGCCACAGAGCTGTGGTCTGTGGCGGAGACCGTGGTGGAGCAGGTCGGTGCAACACAGGAGGTTGAATGTCTGCGCTTCACTGTTCGAGGCTGTCAGGTCCACTTTTTACATACGGGGAGCCATTTATAGAGTATATGAGGGAATAGTTGGCTCCAGCTGCATATGTACAGCCATGACGGTGGTAACGGTCTTCTCAGCTAATACTTGACAAAAACAATCCCTTTTGTCATTTTTATTTTTTTGATTTCCATCACTTCATTAGCATGCAGGGATCATGTGGTTTGATGCACTCCTGTTTTGGTTTTCTTGTCAGAACACCAATGGAGTCAACTTCTACAACATCCTCACCCAGGACCCGGATGAGAAACTCCGCCTGTCAGCAGGAGAGGACTTCATCTGTAAGACTCTGTGATCACACGCTCTCTGCCATTTTAAAAACAGCCCAAATCATTTCAAGAGGTCTGCTCTCGTTTTTTCTTTCCCACCAGCTCTTCAGACACGTCGCCACATTCGTCCCCTCCACGGCCAATCACTGAGCGAGCTGATGAATGGACCTATCAGGAAGAAACTGGGCATCATCCCTCAGAATGTCACCTGGGGAGGTACTGCATCGATAGTGGACTCTGTGTCCGTTTGTTTTGATTTTAGTTTGACCGTATTTCATATCTTTTGTGCGAATGTTCTGTTCTCTTCTCCTCCTGTCTGTCTGTGTGTCCAGGCCAGGCTGAGGAAGTGTTCTCCTACATGGCCGGAGATTTCATGAGGCCGGTGGTGGATATAGTCGACCAGCTGCTGACCGCTGGAGTCAATGTCACTGTGTACAACGGCCAGCTGGACCTCATAGTGGACACCATGGGTAAGGCGCTCAGTGTATAATTGTATTCAGCTGTAGCAGCATGGTCACATAGTGAATCCCATGGAAAAGAGCCGTGCCACACTCATCTCTACTTCCTGTCTCAGGTCAAGAGCTGTGGGTGAAGCGGCTGAAGTGGGAGGGGCTATCTGGATTTAACAAGCTCAGGTGGACCGCCCTGGATGACCCCACCGCCCCGGGAGTCACTGGCGCTTTCTGCAAGACTTATAAGAACTTTGCCTTCTATTGGATCCTCAAAGCCGGTCACATGGTAAGACATTGACTGATGGAGTTTGTAAAAATGCTGCAGTGTAGAATCACGTACCTCTTTAAGGCTGGACTACGACCCTTAGCTTTTGGGGACGATCAGCATTCATTCCTGGGTCAGGTGACTCTGCAGTAGTCATGAGGATGTATTGAGTCCAGCTCCAACTGGTAGTGATGGAAACATACTCAGATGGACGTGCTCATTTTGCCCTTTTCAGACCAATGTGCTTGAGTTGAACCTTGGGATAGTCAGGAATGCCAGGAACAGTCAGGAATAGCCAGGAACGTTATTCATTGATTTTTGCAGTCTATGGGAACAACGTGCAACAGCAATTTTGTTCTTCGTATCGTGCAAAATGCAACATTGGCAAGGCAGCGAGGAGAGAGAGGCTCTCCTGATTGGAGGGGAGTCGTTCAGCGTATGTTGAGTCTGAATAGACTGAAGTAACAGATCCAGAGTAAACACTGTACCACTGTCTCTGGCCTACATGCTGCTTTCGACTGCTCCCTGTTTTCCGGCGCAGTTGTGACATTGAACGTGGCACCCCAGAAAAATACAGAAAGGTAAACTCATCTACTGGCAATGGGAAAGAAGCTAGTTTTCTATTTTTAGTGGGTTTTACTCGTGTTTAAGAAACCTGCGCACACACTCTAAAGTGGTAACAGATACAACACCTTGAGTATTTCGGAGAGGACTGTTCATCCTCCCGCTCTCTTCACAATGAGTCACTTTGGTTTGGCTTTTAAGGTCCAGTGTGTAGGATTCAGGGGGATCTACTGGCAGAAATAGAATACAGTATTTCTGAGTGTTTTCATCCGTGTATACTCACCTGAAAATTAGAATCGTGTTTTTGTTACCTTAGAGAGAGCTCTTTATATCTACAGAGGGAGCAGGTCCTCTTCCATGAGCCTGCCATGCTGCAAGGCCACGTTCCTACAGTAGCCCAGAGGAGACAAACCAAACACCGGCTGACAGGGCCTTCTGCATTATGCAAGTTTCAAGGCCACTGAAGGTTCTCTTAAATGTTTGGAAAGGGAGGGTGAGGTGAGGGGTGTTCAGCTGGTTGCAGCCCACCACTAGATGCCACTAAATCCTGCACACTGGACCTGGTAAAGGTTAATTTCATACTGAGGATTGGGGAAAAAGTATTGATTGTTGTCTCCAAATGCTAATTAGCCATGAAGGACCAAGAATTAGACCATTATGGCTAACAAGTACAATTTAAAATCACAAGATAAAACCCTTTTGGGAGGTGTTACATCACCACCTATACTTAGATTCACACTGAATTCAGCTGGGTAGAAATGAATGACTTAAAGGCTTGATGATAGAGAGGGTGTTTACACTCTGCCTGGGCAAATTAGACCATGACCATATGTTTGTGATGCAGACTGAACTGCTGGCACCTGCATGTTGCTGTAATTGAGCTTCAGTAGTGTTAAGCTAACATAGTGAGCTTTGCTGGCCCTCTGAAAGCAGTGTGTCTCAAAGCAAAGTTTGTTTCTGGCAGTGAACAGCTGGCACTCCACTGAAAGCATGAAATGAAGTCACAAAAAAAGTTGAATTTCAGCATAACAATGTCTTTTTGTCTGTTGTCAGATTCCCTCAGACCAGGGACCTATGGCCTTGCAGATGCTGAAGATGATCACCCAGCAGGACTGACGCACCTGCTCTGATAGCGGCTGGAATGGCTCTGACAATCCCAATGATCACATGACCTTTTTATATTCCTGCTAAACCAAATCAAGAATCGTGGTTCTCTTCTATTACAGCAATGACTCAATTTCAGCCAGAACAACAATAAAGACTTTTTTCTTTTTTGTAAATGCTGTCCTGGCTTCTTCTCTGGTTCAGTATCAAACACACAGAGATGCTTGTTGTTCTTAACACATAACGAGTGCTGCATGAACTGTGAGTGAGCTTTCTCCACTTCCACATAAGCTTTCTTTTCTTTCAGTCTTGAATGAAAGTTGTCAAGAAGCCAGATCTTTAGTACCATGCGTGGATGAATTCTGCATTTATGACGTGGTACAAAGGTAATTCATTTGATGACTTGTTATATCACTGAATGAATTACCTTTATGGCATGCTACAGCTGAGCTGACACTAGACTAAGAGTCTACAGACCTGCTAGTGTGGCAGCTGACTTGTAGTCTAGCTACAATTCATCCTGTGATGAAGTTGAGTTTATGTACCAAATGTTGTGTGTTGTCCACTTGGTAGATAGTCAGCAGATCACCAAAGTCCATAGGATTCATCCTCAGGGGACTTTAAATACCAGCACTATAAAACATTGTACTAAAAACTAAACATGTGGCACTAGAAGTCCTCTTTGGCAGACAATCTACAGGTTGGTTTTTCAGTCAGGACCAAAGTGGTGGTCCAACTGACATCATCATCCCTCAAGCAATATCAGATGTAGCTGGAGTCGATCGGGCACTGAACTGTCTGTCTGGAGAGGTCATCCACATAGAATGAAGCTTATGTCATCAGAGCGACACTTACAGTCTTATTGCATTCACCTTTGCACCTTTTGGGTTGATTGATTTCATAGAAACAGTAAATCGCATGCAGACAAATCCAAATAGAAACATGTAGTAAGTGTTCAGTCCATCTCCCATGATGCACCTGATTTGGTGAAGGTGCCCTGAAACGTGGACATCTGAGCATGGACTGACTGAGCAGACATGATCACATGTTTAGTTTATTGTATTCTGATGGAGTAGCTGGGCTCATCACACCTCAAAATCCAAATCCCTTTGAGAAGAATTATCCTTCAGTTACAATGTTTTCTTTCTCCTTCAATCAACAAAGAACAATATGTACTCTGGTAATAAACATGAAGTTTGTGGAAAATGTGATGTCATCTCATTTGTTTTGAATACATATTGCTTAACATACAGTGAATAAAGCATATTTGTGGTTCTTAAAGGTTAATAGCACATGACACATAAACCAAATCCACATACGCTGATTTGAATGAGGATACAGAAAGCATGTATATTTGGTACAGTTTCATCACATTTTAAAAAATAAGTGACTGCTACATCAATATAAATGTGCTCTGCTTACACACACGATCAGCCATCAGGATTGTATTCCTCTGCTTCCTGGTACATGACTGATATTACAGCCTCTTTGAGCACAGATGAAGCACGCACATATAAGCAAAGGGAAAGTGCGTTCAGCGACAGATGACACAGCAGACTGCTACCTCAGCTGAAAGATGGACGATACATGGAAGGCTCCATTGCATGATTGAGAAACTTGAGCTGTAATATGAGTGCATCTGATCTGAGTCCACTGTGCAAATCTCATGCTCGGTATGAACACATGGTAGCCCTGGATACACTTCATCTGACAGCTGAAGTACTAGTCAAACATCAATCTATCTGATACTTCAGAGCTGGAGCATTTTCATAATGTAACGTTCCTGAACAGTGAGGGACACTGGCTGCACAGAGAGCTTGGAAATTATACTTGCGACAAAACAATCTAACATAAAGTAAAAGTCCCAGCTTTAGAAGAATGTGATGGAATTTATGAACATGTTTTTTTTGACCGTATCAACTTCTCCAGCCATGGATGAGGTTTGCCCAGTTGTCATGGAGATGTTGTCTGCTGAGCTCTGCAGCTTTTCTAATTGAATCTTCAGTACAGTCTGATGAAAATCATGTTATATTAATTTGATTTGGATTATTTATTAGATCCCTTTTAGCCAAACGGGCCTATTCTTGTCCTCAGACATGAAAACATCCCAAACAGAGTCATATAATATTTGTTCAAGTAGAACACAAGAAGCCCCAAATCTAGTGCAGCACATAAAATAACCTTAAAACAAGAGCGCAACAAGTGAAGCCCTGCACACAGCAGGAGACCCACCTTATACAGTACAATGAAATGCTGTATATTAGCATTAACTAGATGTCTCTCTTGTCTCATATACATATGGAATGAGTGAATGCTCAAGAAAAAGCAAGTAATTGGTTAAAGTGGGTGAAACAAAGCAAGACAAAATAAATCAGCATAAATTAGCATCATGTTCATCATATTGGACAGCACTTTGCTTTCTTAGACTCTTCATGCCTTCTGAGCCTAAAACAAGTTGTAGTGCTCCAAACTGGAAATGTTGAACTGTAAATCAGCTGACTGCAGCAGCATTGATTAAAGAGTCAAGGAGAAGCAGCCTGATGACACTAAGTGAAGTCATCGTGTAACGTCCTCTGTGTAGCTGAGGCTTCTTCTTCCCCAGTGGCTCTCTGGGACAGGAAAGCCCTTCCTGATCACTGGCTCCACAACCAGCTCCAGCAGGCCCGGTGGTTCCTGCACTGTCAGCTCCGTTACTCTAAAAAGATTAGAATACGCTCGGCCCACCACAACCAGCTGACCTGGGGGGATTCGGGGATCAGGTCCTCTCAGCCGTCGCCAGTACACCCTGAAGTAGCGGACGAGCTCGGTCGGGTAGTCCCAGCGCAGAGTGGCGTTGAGGTGCAGGCAGGTGAAGGTGGACTCTGGCGAGGGACCAGCACCACGCAGCCACACCACGTCATAAATGCACAAGCCCTGAATCTTCTCAGGGGGAACCTGCAGACTGGCTACATCCAGGAGCTTTAGGAGGAAGAGTTAAGAGAGGGATTCCTGAACACAGGAAGCTGTTGAGTTTGAACAGCTGTGATCATGCTTTTATCTGGGTGTCTAACAATGAACAGAGCAGACAACACACTGAGCACCACTGGCAGCCACTGTCTCACCATTATTTCTCCCACCCTGCAGGTGAACGGTGTGTCCTGAGGCTCTCCATCGCGCTGGATGCGGAAACAAACTTCTCTGAGAGCACAGCCATGAAGCTCCAACTGCGAGCATCTGCACACAGTGACATGAAGGTGTGGAAAGAGCAACAGCAGGGATTTAGACAATTTTATAGAGAAATCCAAAAACGTAGTCATGAGAGTGTCTCACCTGACAGTCCAACCATCTGGATTCATGTCGCCACACAGCTCAGAGAACCGGCTCACCAGCTGGTCCCCCTCGTCCAGTACGACAGGAGACACACTGTTAACTGCAGGAACGCATACAGCTCATGCTCAGTTAACATGGAACCCTGAACATCAACATACAAATCTGGAGAACACATTTACAACCAATCAGCACTGGCCTGACCTTGGAAGCTACTACTTTTTAAATCTCAACTTTCATCATTGCCGCTGATGCTTCTGATTTAAACGAGCAGAGTGAGATTCACAGCTGATGTTGTGTGCATATTCATGAAGCTTGATTTCAGATTAGGTTCAGTAAACGTCTGATTCACACAGCAGCTAATGTGGTCAGAGTTTGCTCGCTCACACTGACCCCGCCCGGTCACATGAATCATAAAAGGCATTCTCTTCAGCACCACAGAAAGCACATGTTTGGAACACCGTGGGTGTACACTGGCTCTTAGGTGCCACTTTAGGAAACGTGTGTTAAAAATAAAGAGCGCTCGTAGGAGCACTCTTGGTGGAAACTGGGCCCCAGACCACTCATGAATTTCATTTGCACCTACTGTAACCACAAGAAACACACTGAGAATGTGACAAGTTCTCTTAAATCACTTGCGAAAACAATCCCAATCGATCCTGAACTGCTTTTAAAAATCAAAAACAGAGGTAGAAAAAAAAGAAACTCACGTTTGACATCCTGGACGTTGATGTGTGTGCAAAGACTGGCGTCTGCGGTCTTCAGATCCAGGGACACTGAGATCCCAGCACTCTGCTTGTAGATGAGGGTCACCAGAGTCTTGGATGCCAGGGGTACATTGAGGGAGAAGATCCTGAGAGACAAGAAGACAAAGAAACAACAGGCACGCCGTGCATGAGCTGTGAGGAGCGGCTTTCTCCCACTTGAAAATAAAGCAAGGCTGAAGAGCGAACACACACACTTGGCACAAACGGGGGACGTGTGCGTGGCAGGGATGAGTCCATCCAGCAGCAGTGAGCAGCCTCCATTCCAGGCGTCCTCTGGGCATCCGTGGCTCCTCAGCCAACCCTGGCCCTCCAGCTCCATATGGTAGTACAAAGGCTGGATCTCCTGGGCGGTCAGGTTGAACCAGCCCCTGCTCGTCTCACGCTGCACACACACACGCACACACACACACAACAAGACTGCAGTCATCCAGCGAAAAAAAACAACTACTTCATTTATATACTTCACTAAAATCATGACACATCAGCAACTTTGTTTTATGTAGGACTCATTTACTGTGTATTCTGGGTAAATTAAGACCCCCTTGGTCCTATTTTCATAGCGGTGGAACAGCCAGCACAGTTTGACAGCTTGGTGTTTTCCTGACCTTGAAATCCTCTTTGGTATTTTTGGTGCTCGGAGCACATGGCGCACAGGAACAAACAGGTGGGAGGCTCATTCAGATTGTTGGCGTTTTGGTGGAGCACATGGAGCTGAGAATAGATGTCTCAGAACAGTCTGTGTCCCTTGTAATGTCAATCTGCCACAAATCTGATGATTTTATCAACGAGAGTAAGTGCGCAGCAATCCAGAATAATGCTTAAAATCCAAATAATCAATCACTCCTCGACCCATGGGTGAATTTAAATCGACATAAAAAATGCAAGTTGTATGTGATTCAAGCAGGAACATTTACAAATCAGCCTGCACTGATCTAGAAATGACTACAAGTGATTATCACAGTATCAGGTGTTTATGCTGTCTGACAAGCTTCTCCTTCGCTTCATTGCACCCCTGCAGACATCTGAAGGCAGCAGTGCACGACAATCATCTGTGTTTACCTTCATGAGCTCACATGCAAATGACCCCTCACTGCTGCAATACAACCACACACACACACATCAGACTGGTCTGTTATAGGCAGGTATTCTGATGCTTATGGAGGACATGTTGAATTACAGTAATCCACACTTTCCTTTTTTTTTTTTTTTTTCAAAAGTGGCGTTTCATGTTTTGGTCCATAACTGCACTGCAGTGAAAACACTGTAGTGTCATAAATTATGTAGATGTAGCAGGATTAGGATCATATTATGATTCTGTTATCATACAGACGACTTCAGTACCTGTCCTCTGGAGTAGAAAGTCTTCCCAAAGCCCTGGCAGAAGGAGGAGATGAAGGGGAGGGACAAGGCTGACCGATGGACGTACAGGAAGTCTGACAGAAGAGCCCAGAACCTGCAGACAGGACAGGCTCTGACTGAAAACATCTTCTAACATGCACTGATCCTTTCTTCTGCTCTGAGTTAATGGTGAACATGTGTATTTACATCAGTGTTAACACTGTGTTGATCTCACTTGTCCTGATTCTTGCGGAATTCTGTCTTGTCATTGTGGGACTCGTACACCCAGCCCGGAGCGAAGATGGCGGTCGAGAAGTTGTGCCTCCGAATGATTTCCAGCGCCTGTAGACGAGAAAAAGAAGAAGCTGCTCACTGTCACCGCTCAGATGATGATTACTTACGCAGACAGGCACGCTCCACAGTGCGTACCTTATTTGTTTCAAACATTCCTCCCACCACCTTGCCCCGAGCAAACACGTCCACGCCGATGTAGATGTCAGCCTGGCGGCCTTGGACTCCACTGTAGTCGTTCATCCACTCCAGGCTCTGCTCAGTCCAGTTGTAGTTGGTGAATAAACCATCGCAAGCATCAAAAAACATCCTGTTACGGAGAGACAAGGATTAAGTGTCAAATGGGTAAGTGGTTCTAATCAACTTGGTTGTCTAAATGGACACATTCTAATGGCTGATCAACTTCTTCATGCTGAGCTCTGTTACTAACTTTGAAGTTGTCAAACCTGTTGGACTGGTTGAGTTCATTTTGCCACTGCAGCTGTCCGCTGTCAATCACACTGTCATACCACAGAACCAGGCTGCCGGACACTCGCTCGTGCATCTGGTCCGTCAGGTAGCGCAGGAACAAAGGCGTGTTCTTCACCGCAACCTCCTGCAGGAAGAGGATGGCACACACAATCTGGTTATATAACAGGATGTTATACAAACACCATTGTCATCCTCATAAAGGTCAAAATGTTGACTACTAAACTGTGACATGGCGACCTATTAACCGACAGATTAAAACTGACTGGAATTATCAATCAAAACAGCAGGAAATAGGAGTCTACAGCCAACCTGATGATGGCACGGTAACCAATGAGTGTCGTGGTGACGTCCAGTATAAAAGTATTACTCACACTGAGGACATTCTCTATGTTAATGAGCCAACCATCGAAGCCATAACAATGGCTGATCTGGACTAGTTTATCAGCCACTGCCCGGTACGACTCCTCATCTTTCAGGAAGGCCTCGCACATGGCGGCTCCATCCGTCCACTCTGTGATGAAAGTCCCTGGAAAGCAGGCCAAACACAGCAGGATGATGTATACTTAAGGGTAGACCTTAAGGCGGGAAGCCTGATTAAGACAGAACTGAGCACCTGCTGTGCCCTAAAATTTTTAATTCTGTTATATTTAGCATTTTCTCTCACCGAGAACAATGACTCCATGTTTATGTGCAGCATTGGTCCACACAGCAGGAGGAATAGTCACTAGTTTGTGTGTGAAGTAGTTAAAAATGTCGATGTACTGCCAGTGGTAGAAGGCATATGGGGCCTCTGCATTTGTCCCCTGTGCGAATCTTTTCAACAGAAGAAAGTAGGGCATGTTATTATGGTACATGGATGTGAGTGCAGGAACAAGATAAACACAACAACAAGAAAACTGTTATCTCGAGGAGAATTTAGCCCTAAATCTGCCCCCACACCTGTCATCTAGATAGCCTCCCATCATGTCATGAGACACCAAGGTCCGACGGAGACAGTTGGCCAGAGGGGGGTCCCGAGCTGCCAAAGGGACCACTGCTACATTAAAGGGGTTTGCCTCGCTTCGTTTCCACGACAATAGCTCCTCCAGAGTTTGAAGGCCACAGCTGATTGGTTCGGTGGTGTCTGCATCGTAATGTTTGGCTGAGAGGGAGAGGACGTGAAACATAATGTTTAACAGAGCAAGAGATGGTTGCTGCTATTCCTCGACATCAACTGCAGCTCAGGTTACTTCAGGTGAGCTACTGCTAAAAAAATAAAAAGCTACCTGACAGCGGAGAGGGCGTGTACTTGATGACTTCATGGACACTGCCTGAATCCATTGGCTGATCCAAACAAGACTCCAGCCTGGTGAAAGTACAAGGTGGAGGTTTGTCAAGTGTGAGTATATGATGTTGATGATGTCAAATGTGGGTACTTATCAGGCAGATACGATCCAAATGCTTTATGGGAAATGCAGAGTTTTTTGGGGCCCGCCCAACAGTGGGGACACATTTTGACTCTTGTTTTAATGTGACAGAAATTAATAAGAAATGCATACATCCCAATCATACAGGAATTCTGGTATTTTCATATTATAAAATAATATGGTGTGGACAATTTGACTTTACCAAATCCTTTATTAATGCTTTAAAGGTGAGTTACGACCATCTTTCAGGTCACTTGCTTGTGACAGATCCCTTCAGTTCACATTGGAGAGTAATCATTAAGGTTTAAACAACATGAAGCTGGTCGCCTGTTAGTTTTTAAACTTTAGCCAGTCGCAGTTAACAGTAAGTTAATTCACTAACTAGCCACCTCTTGCAATGACCTGGGCTAGGTCAACATTTCTAAATCTTTAAATAGGTGTAGTCGCCACCGTGTTACTGTAAACTGGAGTTCAAGTACCGACTGGCCTCAGGTTTGTCCCTCTTCATGGCGACATTATCACTGTCCTCTCCGTCCTCTCGTCTCCTTCGCAGGGGAGGCTTGTTTCCATCCACAGTCAACGCCATTTCATTGAAATTAACTGGGAAACTACTCAAGAGTCAAACTGTGAAGAATGAGGAAACAGTAATATTCGCTCGACCAGCAACGACAGAAAAACACTTCCGACGCCAGTCCGTCAGAATAAAAGCACCATTTCCAGAAATGAAAGGGACAAAAAAAAAAAAAAAAGTTGCTCAAGACTTTAGTTTGCATGTCGATACGTTGTTACTTTATGCAAAATGTAGTATTACAATAATTACATCTTACATTTGTAACGAATTGTGTTCCTTTTTAAAGATGCTGCTATGGATGAAGTTGAGTTTTACCACGTTACATTTTAGAGGTGAAACATTATACAGATAAAAAAAGTAAATTTTAACTGTAATTCTCTAGATTGTTTATTTTCATTGTTTATTTTAGCGGAATCCGTGTAGTTAAGTGTGAATGAGAAGGTGGACTGAGGCCAGATGGACAAAGGAGCCCGTCTCTTGTTATTGTGCAGGACCAGACGCTTTTACTTGGAAGAGATGAGTTCCTCCGAGCAGGAAACACAGGAACAACAACACTGAGGGAGGAGGCAAAGATGGCGGCCGTGAACAGCACGTCTATGCAGAGGCAGTAGTGCTGGATTTGTGCTATGTATTTGTCTGAACAAAACAAACGAACTGAACACAGGCTCTCTTGAGGTTTACAAATTACCAGACACCGTAGAAGTTTCAGTTATATAGTCAGGCCACCATCCAGCCAAGCGAGGTTTACATGTAAATGTTGCAACTAGAATAATATCATACACATAAAACATATGGTAAGGTACAAAGCTGAAATATAAAGAATAGACTATATCAGACTATGCGCAATTGCATGTTTAAGGCCCAGCCAGAATAAATCAATGAAATATTCTTAAGAAATTTTACAGGCAGCCTGCTTCAGCTGGAAAACTGCTCTTGACAAAATAAAAATTTCTCAAACATCTCAAATGAAACAATATAAACTGGTCGAAATCATCTGAAAATTGTAAATTTTACTCGTGAGATGTTAAATGAAAGTTGTTGAACCACTGTCAAGGTTTGAAGTGTCACTTGAAGCATCAGCACTGAGAGGAATTGAGGTGTGTGGAGGATTGACTGATTTAGCTACTTTGGTTACTTTGCAGGTTGTGATTTAACATAAAATACAGGATAGTGCATACATGCTGATGCATCAATAATAATATTGCAGTGATGTAACTTATACGGTGGTATACTCGTACCGTGGCTGTTACCGATAGTGCTATCTGTTGGCAGCTCTCTGCTGAAACGCTCTCTGTCAGTGTCCTCCTCGTCACCCAGCAGGGAAGTGATGTCAGACACGATCAGCAGATCGCTGAACAGGATCTTAACAGAGCGGACACAGCGAGAGGAAGAGGATCCGAGCTTAATACCAAACGTAGCCTCCTTAAAAATCCATCTTCATCCGTGGCGAATTCAAACGGATTCTTATCAAAAACAACGAGAGCATAAAGTACGCGTTTAAAGCTTTTCACCAAGCAGCGTATTATCGCAATATGAGGTTAGTGGTATTTTAAAACAAGCGGTGAAAGATTGTGAGAGTCGACTTCATCCCGAGACGACATACACAAGACACAATTCGTCGCTCGAACAGATTTTACTGTGTTGGATTTTTTGTCTGTTCTGCTTTTAAACAGACTTGGCCTTTAAAGCTGAGCATTTTTTGAATATTTTGGAGCTAGCGAGCGTGCTTGCTAGCCGACCACAGATTGCTTATCATGGAGTTGAGAGTGGGAAACCGATATA
The DNA here is from genome assembly GCF_039877785.1 of Chaetodon trifascialis. Taxonomy (NCBI): domain Eukaryota; kingdom Metazoa; phylum Chordata; class Actinopteri; order Chaetodontiformes; family Chaetodontidae; genus Chaetodon; species Chaetodon trifascialis. Next base: position 4,876,750 of record NC_092070.1, read on the forward strand.
GACTGGGCAGGAAAATTGGAAGTGGATCATTTGGAGACATCTATCTGGGTAAGTGATAGTTAAAGAAAGTTGCTGTCTTTTTTCTCCATTTGTTTCCGTTTACCTCTACCTGGTCTATGAAGCTGGAAGAGTTTGCCAGCTCGTTGGCTTTCCGGGGTTTCCTTTGCGAGCGAGTCAATCAGCTGTTCAGCGTTGAGTGTTAGCGAATTGGCTGCTAAGCTAGCAGTCTGTTTAGCACAGCAGCTAGCCGTGAGACGTCTGTTATCGTGTAAAATAATGGACCGCAAGAATGGAAATTGATGACTGCAGTGTAGCTAACCCCTTCATCAAACAATAGCTAACCAAGCTAATATTTGAGTTCAGTCTCTGGCTTTACTCACCTGGAATCAGCAGTAATTCGGGGACATTAATAGCCGACTTCAGTCTCTGAACTGGTAACTGACATTTAACTTAATGGTGCTGAGCATCCACCTCTAAACACAACAGGCCCGTTCAGTTTTCTCCTCTGCCTCTCTGAAGAGATTAACCGGGAAGCTAACGCTAGCTACATCAATCTTATTGAAAGAAATACCACCTTGAGATGTTTCCAGAGCTTAATTTCGCAATAATTTGAATTCCCTCTGAATGTCGTCAAAATGTTAATCGTAGGAGAATGTCTGTTGTATTTAATTAGGGTCCTTGAGTGTTTAAATTGATCAAATGAGGCTCTCGGGCCTAGTGAGTATCAGCTTAAGTGTCTTTGCCATGAAAATGGTTCATAAATCCTGCTGCTTGTTTAGTGCCTAAGGGGACGTATTCATATATTACTGAGTTTCATTTACAAAGGGCCAAGGGCTGAGGCCTATTGATTGGGGAGTTTCTCCAATGGTCGATTGGATGTGCTACCTCCTATTGAAAGTAAAGGGTTATAGAGATATACATTAGATGTGCCTGTTAAAGGCTATTCGCTATAAAAGCATTGGGGCTTTAGATTGGCCAGTAGCAGTGATGCTGTAATCATTAATGGTTGGACCTGGTGAGTTCACAGTGCAAGAGGGAAGTGCATCATTAGTGACCTCTGTGCATTTAAGGTAGAAATGTAGGCAAACCGTAGACAGTATAAAATATGGATATGCAAACATTTTTGAGCGATCTCATTTGAATATTCACAGCATGTTTTAAATGGTGACTTTCTGACACTGGGCTCTGCCACCTTTTATTGAAACACATCCTGTGGTGGCCATATTGGAGGTCCACTGCGCTTGGCAACAGGGGTTGAGAACAGCTGATCACATTTCTAAGCTTAAGACTTAGTCATCTGAACAACAATAGAGAGGAGACATTGTTAATTCATGGAGTGTTTTTTACTGGCTGTGGTCTGATCACTTCATCACTGATATCTAATCAACACAGAGAGAAGAATACCAGAGTCTAGCTGTTGGCTGTCACTCACTCACAATATGGTTTAATTAGATTAAACGTAACATTATTGATATTCAATATAGCTGCATTTGGCTGTTAACCAATACAAAAGCAAGATACAGCTGGAAAGTATCTGTAGTGCAGAAAACATCCCAACACTGCTGTACTGTAGAAAAATGATCAGTGCATTTTCTGTACTGTTGCAGGCATTCATTGGTTTCCATTAATTCTTGTGTGTTATGAAAATGTTTTATAGCGGTTATACTTTAGTTTCCTGCAGAGTATGAAAAGAAGTGTTAGGAATGGTTTTGCTTCCTGGTTTTTGGTGGAGACGAGCCGTTGCCCACAGATTGTTCCGTACGCAGTCTTGTAGGTGGATGTTTTTTGTGAGGTCTCCTGAGGAAACACATTGACCCTGAGGTAAATATAAAATAGCATATCTAAAAATATTCAGTTTTAAGACCTGGTGAACCTTGAGTTTTGAAGAGTAATACAATAGTAAATGGTCTACTTTGCTGAGCTCGGCACCACAAGGTTCATATTCAGCTGTATTGCCATCTAAATCTGTATGAAGAAATCAGACAAAGTTTACTGCACAGGCTGAGGTTAGCGTGGATAAATACCCCACGCTGGCCACAGAGGTGAAACGCATATTGTTCTCTGAGTAACATGGCATGCGGCCGATCCTCTGAGTATTCTTTTAAACGCGGTGTTTCATGCATCAATGCGTTAGTCAGATCCAGTCTGTTTTCCATGAGCTGTTGATTGGAGAGAGCTGCCAGCTGCTTACATATTCGCTCCTCACCCTCCCCTCACAGTGGCTGCTGACTAATGTGACGTAACATTGTTAATCAGCCAGAACAGAGCGTGGTTCTTTGAAATCAAAGTGCCTGACCTGCCCTTCAGAGGTTCAAGTTTTTCAAGTGTAATGGCGCTTTGTGCTCAGAGTAGATCATATCTTTTTTTACTTTTAACTTACCAAAGAAATGTAATGAAGATCACTGTCAAAGAACAGATAGCAAAGAACCGTCGAATGTGCAGAGAAAATCAAAGTTTGACAGTGGACAGTCAATATCTGATATTAGCTGTAAGTCTATTTCACAGTAAGTCCCACATTAACGCTCCCACACAGTGTGTGAACGCTTCAATAACGCTGACAATGTGTGAGCAGCCTGGTGTGCCGGGGATGTCTGGGTGGTGGTTTCTGCTTGTATGAGTGTGAGAGGCTGTTTGTTATTGGCAGCAGGAGGAGATGAGGTCATCTCTTGGTATGAAGCCGTGTATTCAATGTGCCGGACCGTCGAATATTCAGCGCTGGTTTAATTGTAATCTTTGACCGTCGTAACTAAATGTCACTCGTAAAAGCGTGCATAAGACCGTCTAGTGGCTGAGTCAAGTTGTAGTTCCTTACAAAGATTTCCTGTTGAATCCCCTGTTGTGTAACATGCTCGATGATGTGCATATTTGGTTCATGTTGAAACAAGCTGCAGAAATCCGGTCTCTGTGTTTGTCATCGAATAAACTCCCTGAACTGGCTTTTTCTCAGCACTTGTGTACAACAAACACACACCGCTGAGTTTCTCTTCAGAGGCGTTCGCTTGGTTTTGGCTCAGTATGTATATTCTCTGAATTCGGATGGTGACTGGGGCTGTGTTCAGACATACAATGGCACTGCTTGGGAAAAAAAAAAAAAAAATGCAGCCCCCTCATTAGGGCTGGGTGTCTACCCTCAATACTTGTTTTCTGTCCAAAATGTGTCTGTAGCATCAATTATGAAAAACTGTTAAGCACAGAAAACTGGAACCAAATGTCTAGTTTGATTTGTGATCCTGTTTGTTAATTCTTTGATCAGATAATTCCTGAATTGACCCAAAAAATTTGAAGTTTTTTAAGACAACTTTCTTGTACATCTTCTTGTGTTTTGACACTGTGTACGCTAAATTAATCATTTAAGCAATTTTGGGAAAATACACCTATTCACTTTCTTAATGGGCGTGCCATGAGAGGACACCACACTCATACATGCAGTAAGCTGATTTTACAAAATACACCTCTAAAGATCACCAGCTAACACATTATATCCTGTTTGTTTAATCTGTTAAATGTCAGGTAGTGGTTTTACGGGTTATGTGCCAGACTATTTACTGCGCCCTACCCTCCATTCAGATTAATGAGACTCCTGCGTTGGCCCAGCTGGGGTGCCAAAGCACACGGCTCTGGCAAAAATAACTGAAAAATAGTTGAACCTGTCAGCCTAATGTAACATCATCTGACCACACGCCATACTGGTCAGTCGAGTGTGTGCAAGGCGAGGGCACACTGCTGCTAGATCACTTTTTGACACGAGCAGCATTGTCCTAATCAATTGGTTTTGTTTTTGTGGAGACGGAGGATAAAATGATGATGAACTGTAAATTCTCACCTCACTATCTTAAAAACTGTTGTTAAAGCGACCCGATACAGCACTGCTTCTTTCGTCTGTTACCTGTTTGACGGAGACTTAGGTAACAGATACTTAGCTTGTGATATCTTGGTGAACTGAAACGGTTCCAGCAGTGTACACTAAAAGGGATGGGCCCGCTTATGTAAGCAAAGCCAACAGTGAGGTTGTTTTAGAGCTGCTTCAGTAACAGACAACCGAAGACATGCTTGGACTGAATGCTGATGTTGACTCAGTCTTGAGACTGATGACGCGTTTGGCTGCTGCCTTTCTGCTTTGTGGTTTGATTGTGTGAAAAGTTGTGGCCATCATACTGGTTATGATAACAGCACGTCGGATGACTTCTCTGAAGCTTCTGAGTTTGGAAATCTTGTCTGAGGTTTTTTTTCTTTTTTTCCTGTTCTTGTTTTTTGCAGTTGCAAAACAAAGGTCCCTTTCAATACAGTTTAAGTGCAGTAGCAAGCAAGTATACATATCTAAGTTAGTTAGATCCTAGGAATGCTGCACGAACACATGTTACGGTCACAGGCTGGGTTTGAGCTGCAGCCCCCAGAAGAGGATGAGCTCACGCTGCAAACTTTGGCGTCCTCTGTGCAGCGTGTCTCCTCTGTTTGCTCACACCTCCCACAGTACGCTGCTCCAGTTTTTAGGAAAGGGGATTGTTAGACTGACTCTTCAGAATGAGTTAAATTAGATCTCGGCTTCTGTCTTCAAGTTTCTGCTGTGATGGTTAATATGCAAATGCTGGAATGCCTCAGTGCCCTCAAATAGTATTTGATTATAAGCAGGAAAACATTTTCACTCTATTCATTACATAATGCTACATGAGATGCTTTGTATCTTGGTAAATGTCATATAAATGTCAAATATTAGCATATTTAAGGTTTGCCACTAAGGCCTAATGTACACCTGCTAATGCAAGCGTGTCATACCCAGATGAAATGTAGATGAGATTTAAAACCCTTTCACTCACACTCAGCCACATCCGTGGGCCTCTGTTAGCCAGATCTGTCTTGGTTCTCTGGGCTCCATACAGATCTGGGTTGGCCATACTCCAGTCCAGAAGGAGGTGACAACGTACCAGAAGCTTTTTGGTTACTGGCAAATACGCAAGAATGACTCCGGCACTTCAGCAGTTGAGATACAACAATAACAGTGTAGCTTGCATTTGCTAACAACTACCCATAAGCTCGTGCAAACACATGGAGGAATTGTATTTTTGAACTACCAGAGAGACGAAAGTTGGTGTCTTCACGGCTCGAACTTGCGACGCTCCTTCACCCACATTGACCGTTGAGTGGTTGGAACTGATCTGAGGTCAGACAAATACTACCACAGCTCAGCGATCCTCGTATTTGATCTTATTTTCAGAAATGTATGTTTTTCCAGGTTGCTTTATTGAGACACAGAACAGCAGCTAATTTGGGATGTGTCTGGACACGTTTCTCCTACAGCCCCGCTCAGGAAAAAACAAACATACCACATTTGCACACACACTTTCTCATGACATAACACACACACACACACACACACACACACACACACACACACACACACACACACACACACACACACACACACACAACCTCCCCTCTTTGAGAAGATCAACAGGGGGCTGCAATCCCAGAAAAATATGCCCAGGCACATTCTTATGCAAGAAAGGATACAGCTCAATGAAATGTGTTGTTGAGACTGTGAAGAGCCTCTGCAGCCATTTTCACTGTTGTTGCTCATTGATTGATTGATTGATTGGCCAAACGCAAACTAGAACAACAAATCGTTGTGAGCTGAATGTCTTTGTGCATGTTTCAAAGTGTGAGAGTGGAATGGCCTTTGTCCACCACACAAACTATGTGTTAAATCTGTCCCAACTGCATACTTTAAATATCATTTACAAAGCTCTCACTTCAATTTTAGGGGTGTAACAGTTATTTGCATTATTAATTTATGTTTTCTTCCATTGTTAAATAAATGAATGAATAAATGGAGTGGAAGAAAATGGAAAAAAGAGGCCCTTCAAAAAATTTTTTCTTGGTACTGACAATGGGGCTCAGATAAAGGATTCCAACACAGTAATCAGTGGCTCCTATTTAACACCTTTTAATGACAATCTGAGTAATCGACTAATCAACAGTAGGACATAGTGTTTGCTCCATATGTTGGTAAAAAGTTCACTTCTGTGGAGAAACATGTCCTCCCAGACACATTGAATGGAATATTTGCATTTGTGATTTGGGTGAACTGACCCTTTAAAGTCACTCACCAGACTGATGTGGATATGGATTTGGACGGCCAGTCAGAGGCAGATCAATGCCATTAAGTTCCGCTGCACAGATGATCTGCAGCACAACTACCTCGTTGTTTTTCTGCATTATCGCAGCACTTGACAGCTCGTCCTGCCTGCGACGCTGCACGGCCACACGCAGGCTTTCCATCAGCTCCTGTGTATAAATAATACAACATATCTGCTTTAAACTGAGTCATGGCCCTAATTGTGCACCTCACCCCGGTGGGTGCTGCTCAGCCCGCCCAGATGACATCATCCAAAGGAATCAATGATAGTCCATTGGTGCTGCTGTTAGCCTACACGATTTAACTGCTGCCCATATGAGATCGTGTGTGTGTGTGTGTGTGTGTGTGAAATGGGATTACGTAACCTGGTGTCCAGTTGCTGTGTTTATCTGGAGGGAGCTGGACACCATAACCATATTTAGGAAGAAAGCAGCTGAAGCCCTGGTTTGTCAGAGCACAGAGTGGCAGAGAGCGCTCTCTGATAGAGAGTTCACTAAGTGCTCTCGTCTGGTAAAGGAGTAACATGAAAATGTAATGATAGCTATGTGGAATTTGGATTACACATGCAAGAAGATACATGAAGGCCAGGGTACATACAGTGCACACTGTTGGTTTCTCTTCCCTTTTGGCTGGCTTTCCTGTGTTAACAACCACTGATATGTCCTTGTGTACCCAAGCAGGCCCTCTGCACTTTAATCACCAACCACTGATTTATGTGTTTTTCTGTCACCAGCAGCTAATGTGTTCACAATACAACTTGTTGACAAGGCAGATTATTTATTGTCATCGTATATAATTACTTAATAGAATTAATGGATTTATAAATGTGATATACTTAAGACTTTGACCTGATACTCCATTGACTTTTCCATCGTCCATGCTGCAGAATAGATACTGTTGATTAATCAGTGCCATATGAGATGTGCTCTGTGAAGCATCTGGACACTATGCTACGTTCTTAAAGCAAAATCATATAATGTGTTTCCATGCAGCTGACCTCTCTGTCTCTGTCCATCTGTCTAGGCACTGATATCTCAGTTGGAGAGGAGGTAGCCATCAAGTTGGAATGTGTGAAGACCAAACACCCACAGCTCCACATAGAGAGCAAAATCTACAAGATGATGCAGGGCGGAGGTACCGTATACTCAAACACACCATGTACACAGACAGCCTGCCGCTATGGAAAGCGTCGTTGGTGCTTTTAGGAACTGATATTTACAAGCATCAAAATATATAAGCCAACATCAGCATTTCATTGTAAATCATTAGCTATATAGAAAATGTTCAATATTTGACCGTGTTGAGTTTACTGAGGAACTAACTTGAGGTAAGTATTGGTAAGAGGGTATCATATATTCAGCACGTGATTTTCCCACTGTGTATGCTAATGTCGGCTGTGAGTGGTGAGCTGGCAGACCTTGTCCGGCTCGGCCCCTTTCTTCACACATACACTGAAGACACGACAGAATGCCATTCATTGTTAACTGGACTTCTAAAGCATGCTGGTGTCGCCCACCATGACTAAGGACTTCAAAGGTCTCGAGCAGCGCGGTGTGGGCAAGCTTTGCTTCGTGCAAATGTCCTCTGCATGGAACAACAACCTGGACGCGGTGAATGACAGAAGCACAGCTCTTTGCAGTTTCACTCAATACAGAAATGCTCAAAATAGAGGAAAAGGTGGTTGTCAGCATGCTGAAATTATTTCAGTGACAATGATAAAGCTATGCAGGTGTAATAATTGCCATGTTCACCACCTTAGTTGAGCATGGTGGTGTGCTAACACGTGCTAATTAGCACTAAACGGTGCCCTAAAGCAAAGTATTGTACAACGTAATGTTTTGACATGATGATTGTGCTAAAGAAAAACTGAAGTGATAACAGATGTAAAGATTCATTGAAGTTGTTACAGTTCATTCCATGAATGTTCAGCAAATTTCATGGCTTTCCATCGAATCGAGACATTTCTCTCATAACCACAAAGCCTCATGGTAGGGGAAGGAATAGTCAGAACATCAGCAAAGTTAGCAGGCTTCATGTTCTGGGGCCGTGAATGTCTGTACAACATGAACTTCCCAATCAGAGCGGAGTGTGTGTGAATTTTTTGCTCAGCTCTAAATATACACACAAACTTGAAGCAGGGGAGAAGCAAGAAAGAACCTGTCACTGTGTGTGTGTGTGTGTGTGTGTGTGTGTGTGTGTGTGTGTGTGTGTGTGTGTGTGTGTGTGTGTGTGTGTGTGTGTGTGTGTGTGTGTGTGTGTGTGTGTGTGTGTGTGTGTGTGTGTGTGTGTGTGTGTGTGTGTGTGTGTGTGTGTGAGTGTGTGAGTGTGAGAGAGAGAGAACGGGAATGTTTCTGTGCTGTTTGGTACAAAAGCAACAAAAGCAGGGAGTGTAGCTTTAAACGTTCTGCCAGCTCAGTGGTCTGCGCAACATGTTGAAGAAAAAAACCAACAGCTGCATTCTCTTATCACACTCATCGCCAGAGCTTTTCATGTTGGCAGCCTAAAGCCTGTGCGGTGGTGGCTGGTGAAAGCTCTCAAACTAGTTTTCCTTCACGAGCTGCGCAGTTTACTCTGGCCTCACCAGCTTTGTTCTGTCTTCTTAGCAAACAGTCTAGTGGACTGAGCGCGTACAGGAGTCTGTCTCTCTAACTGTGCACACACATGCATTTGTATTTTCGTTCCAGCATGGTGGGATTTATTGGGGCACGGTAGCTGACCCAGACTGTGGGATGTATTTGCGTTTGTATGTATATAAATAGCTGATGCAGAGTGTGTGTGTGTGTGTGTGCGCTAGGTGCTGAGTAGCAGCATTTTGTTGCGGTCTGCCTGTAGAAGGAAATGCCAGATGGCCTCTTCGCCTTGGCAACGTCAGCCAATTACCAGCTACTACTAAACCAGCTGGCCCTCTGCTTTAACACTCCCCCTGTGTGTCGGTGCATAGACACTGTGTGCCTGATCAAGCTTTTCAAATTTTAGCCATTTCTGTCCTCTGCAGTAGCATTCGACTGGCCTGCATCAGACAGCTTTTAAACAATCTGCTAGTGTAGTAAAATAGTAGTAAAAGCACTGAAGCAGGCTTTGAATGCACACATTCGCTTGTAGGCATCATAAATAATGCTCACATCAAACACATTCTATCAGTCAGAAGAACGGCAGTATGTGCTACCTGAGCTGTAAAATACAAGAAGTTCCAGTGAGTTAGAATGACAGTGAACAACTAAATATAAAAATGACAAAATACAGAAACCTGGCAGCAAACTTTTAAAGTATTTCATTTTGAGTTTGATCCTCTGTTTTGGAAATACAAAAACATAAAAAAACATTCTGTGGCAACTCCACTGATGGTTCACATTGAAAATGGGAACTTTGTCCTTTTAACTCATTTAAGATTTTCAGAATTAATCTCCTAAATAGCAAATCAATGAACCGTTCATCACGCAGCAATGATCTTCTGTAATGTAATGAAGCCGTGATGGTGGACGCAGTGAATGATGGGTAGTCTTAATCGTGACACAGTGTGCATTAGGGTTGCAACTGAGGATTATTTCATCATGAAGTAATCTGTCCATTACGTCCTCGAGTAATGCTGGAGTCAAACATGACAGCTTGTTTTGTCAGAGCTGCATTCCAAAACCAAAACCATTTGGTCTATTGGAAAACAAAGCAGAGAAAATTGGCAAATTCCCACATTGGAGAAGCTTTTTTTGGCACGTGTGCTGGAAAAATGACTGAAACATTGAAGCAGTTATGAAAATAGATGCCTATTAATGTTCTTTCAATAGACTATTGAGTTAATCAGCCAGTCACTGCAGCTGTAGTGTGTGAATTTGTGATCATTGATGTGATGCAGCTCCTGAGGCCTGCTGTTAGCTGGTTTAGTGCTTGATGGAGGGCATTGTGGGTAGATTTGGCTGTAGTCCTTACTTTACAACAGTGAGGAGTCTCTTCTGTCAGCACTGAAGAACCACACCTGGACCACCACAAGCCTCCAGAGCAGTTTCAGTGCTGCTTTGCATAGGTTTTCTGTTTGTTTCATGACCGAGGATTCACATGGATAACAGTAAATGTACAATTGAATAAATAAGCACTGAATGAAACCTTTGCTCGTCTTTTTTGCTCCCTCCTCTCCTGCAGTGGGTATTCCGACGATAAAATGGTGCGGAGCCGAGGGCGACTACAATGTGATGGTGATGGAGCTGCTGGGGCCCAGTCTGGAGGATCTGTTCAACTTCTGCTCTCGCAAGTTCAGCCTCAAGACAGTCCTGCTGCTGGCGGACCAGATGGTGAGAGCCAGAGAGGAGGGGGAACAGAGGGGAAGGGGAAAGGGTGGCTGCGCACTAGCCACAGTGTCTACGTAGTTTTTTCATGTTAATCTCTGCATGAAATTTTTATGGTCTTCGGGCATGGTCCCACGAGCCGTTAGATAAGAAGAGAGGCTGTTGGTCAATGTGTCTTAATTAAAAAACAGGATTGTCAGGTTCTGCTGAGAATCAAAAATGACCCTCAAGCTTTCTGCAAGCCACTTTTGTGTTTGTTCCTTTAACCTTAGCGATGCAAAGGCAAATTCTCTTTCTTCACACAAAGCCAGGCTAGCAGTTTCCCCACTGCTTCCAGTCTTTTTGCTATGCTAAGCTAAATCCCAAAGTCTGATCTGAACCCTAATGCATTTTATCCAAGTTCTGCAAACCTCAATATCTAACTTCAGTCCACAATCACTGGGCCCTAACTACATTTTAAAACCACTGATTGAATGTGTCTGATCACAGTTCTCTCTGGCACTTGTATCTGTCTCCTTTCCTCTTCTATCCGTTTTCCGGTTAACGCTGACATCAGGTCTTCTCACTGTCTGCCCTCCAGATCAGCCGCATTGAATACATCCACTCCAAGAACTTCATCCACAGAGACGTGAAGCCAGACAACTTCCTGATGGGGCTGGGCAAGAAGGGCAACCTGGTCTACATCATCGACTTCGGTCTGGCCAAGAAATACCGCGATGCCCGCACGCACCAGCACATCCCCTACCGCGAGAACAAGAACCTGACCGGCACCGCCCGCTACGCCTCCATTAACACACATCTGGGCATCGGTAAGACGTGACCTTGTAGCATCCACAAAATCCTGCCTTTTGTTAGAGCTGATTGATGAAGTCGATGCTGATCATGAATGGATGGACCTCTCTCTCCTGGCTGCTGGTCTGACTCTGTCCTCTCTGTGTCTACAGAACAGTCCAGACGGGACGACTTGGAGTCGCTGGGCTACGTCCTCATGTACTTCAACCTGGGTTCTCTGCCCTGGCAGGGCCTCAAAGCCGCCACCAAAAGGCAGAAGTATGAACGCATCAGTGAAAAGAAAATGTCCACTCCCATTGAGGTCCTCTGCAAAGGCTACCCATGTACGTTTCACTGCTCCCTCCATGTGATTGGTTCGCTGAAAAGAATCAAGTGTTGAACCAAATCAAACCCTCCCTGCTCCTTGTATTGTCCTTGTTGAAGTATTTTTTTACAAAGCTGTGGTGTAGAGTGTGTGTTCATGAGCTTTGCCTCCCCCCACAGCGGAGTTTGCCACCTACCTGAACTTCTGCCGTTCTCTGCGATTCGACGACAAGCCTGACTACTCGTACCTCCGCCAGCTCTTCAGGAACCTTTTCCACCGACAGGGCTTCTCCTACGACTACGTCTTCGACTGGAACATGCTCAAATTTGTAAGCTGTTTTGTCACACTGACAGATGCACTTCATTCATTGTCGTCTCAGTCAGTCAATGCAGGATTTTTGCTTCCACGGTTGATTACAAATTGACTGGGTGCATTCAGAGGAGTATACAAAGTACAAACTCACATTCCTCGTGAGTTCAGAGAGTTTGAGTTCAGAGAGCTTGAGGACGCAAACTTTTACTTTGCAACTGGAAGAGCAGCATTCTTGTTGACGTCAACATAACTGTGAACTTGAGTGACAAAATGATCTCAACTCAAAGGTCCAGTGACTAGCTTTTTATGAGCTTTCAACCGCATGAGATGTGGTAAACAGATCCAGTACTGCTCACTGACACGCATATTTACAGTAAAACTGAATCTATCTCATGTACCTCACTGCTTCTTCTTTTTCATGTCATTTTCATTGGAAGTGCCACAAGATTTGAACATACAAGGAGCCAAAAGTGCACACATGCCCTTTTTATACAAGGCTAGCAACTGCATGTTCCCCTTCTTTTAAGGCAGCGGTTCATTTGTTTGTGTGTGTGCGTGTGTGTGTGTTAGGGTGCCAACAGGGCCGCGGAGGACGCAGAGAGGGAGCGTCGAGAGCGGGAGGAGAGGCTGAGGCACAGCAGGAACCCCGGGGCCAGGGGCATGGCCTCGGCCTCAGGACGAGCCAGGGCAGCTCAGGACGTCGCAGCCCCCTCCCCACTTAACCCCGCCTCACACACAGGTCAGCACACACACAATTTGAACAGGAAAAACGAAAGCTGGAGTCATCCAGTTGAAAGGTCATTAGTTTTTTGATCCAGTGCAGGTGTTGATTTCACTTGCTGTAGTTTGATGTGTAGTTTGTTGGATGCTGAAGACAGAAAGTAAAGACTCAGCAGTAAGATGTCATTCTGAGTGATTCTGTTTGTCACCAGACGAGACTTTCTTTTAAAATAACTGATGTTCATTGTTATTGATCCGTTTTTCTAGTGTCTCTGCTCATTTCTCTGTGGTTGGTTTCATTTAGACATACAGAGCTCTCTGTGGCTGTGCACCCACAGCTCTGCTGCCTTTTCCCTCCACTGATCGCAGTGATTTGACTTGTACCTTTTCTGTCTTTCAGGATTGGAGAAGGAGAGGAAGGTGAGCATGCGTCTTCACCGTGGAGCACCTGTCAACATCTCCTCCTCAGACCTGACGGGACGCCAGGACACGTCCCGCATGTCCACCTCACAGGTAACACGCGCAAAAGACACAAACTGTGCTTATATCCTAAGCTAGGACTTAGCATTGCATGACTGTAAATATTACCAAATGAAATCATTGGTGCTCAATTGCTCAACAAGTATTGACACATCTAAAAAAGCAGAACCATCACAAGCTACACACAGTACACATCAACATGTACACATCTGTTTGAGGCAGTGCTGAAGGACATAGCACTTCCCTTTGCATTTGTACCTATATGTTAGTTTGTTCCCCTTTTTTGCATTTTACATTGAAAATGAATCACATGACATGAAGCAGCCAAACAGCAGCCTCAGAATTGCTTGTGGCAGAGTAACTTAATGACGCAGACTAATGAGAGCAGTTGAGATATGAGGGGAAAGCGTAGTCTTCTTTTGGCCGTATTTTACGAGCGTCTCCTTCCATCCTGCTGGCAGTGTGCATCTGAACAGAGCACCCCCGCTGTTTAAAGGCTTCATTAGGTCCTTTGTTCGTTTCTGTCCTGTGGACCTGGTGCTCCCCCTGGAGGTCAAAGAGTATAACTGCCAGACAAAGTCAATAAATGGGCTTTACTTCAGTTCAAGCTTTATTACCCACTTAAGCTGGAAGAAGTTCACCAAATGTCTCATTTGTCTCAAGTGTGTTGTGTGTCAAACCTGAACAGGCTTTTTAGGTGATTGCTAAATATGAAACCTGTTCAGATAGACAGACTTCATTCCTCTGTGCTGCTCTGGAGTTGGAATCCAAGCCCCTTTTATTCCTTTCAAAGATGAGTAGTATTTGTGGTGTGTGTCCACTTATCCTAAGATGTGACTGAAGGGGTCGTCCTAATAGGACAACACACACATTACATTATGTTTCTGTGTATTTTTAAGCAGAAGTACATTGAAACAATTTTCCCATTTTCCATCTGCAAAATCAGCTGTGCTGATGATGGAAAAATCCAAAATCCTGTAAGAATTATCTGTGATAGTAATTCAGCTAGTCAGTGACTGTCCTGAGTCCACAGTGAACCTTGTCTTGTCTGTATGATCGCTGCTGCTCTCGTGGTTAAAGAGTAGCTCATTAAAAACCTAAATCCTCTTGAATAATTTAAATCATTTGCATGTATTAATATGCATGTCTGGCAGTTTCTTGAATCTGCATATGAAACAACTTGCTAGTTTGTTACTGAGGGCCCTGCTTGTCCTTTAAAGCGTGAGTTCATTTTGTTACAGCCTCACTTTACAGTGCGTTAAATAAAGATGGAATACATCAGATTTGTTTGTGGTGTTGGCAGCATTGAGGTGCTTTAAAGCGTCATCCTGGTTACTGAGGATAAGCCACACACCTCACTTTGAACAGTTTTCCTGAGGATGATTTCTTCATTGGAAACTGGTTCAGATGAAGCCACAGTGTAACACACTCTCTGTGGAGGCACTACTAACAAAGCCAGTGGTTGTGTCTTCATTTCATTTTATGTTTTCCTTTGTTTGCTGTTTGATGGACTAGTGAGAGAGGCCACAGGGAGAGACTCGCTTGAACACGCCCTTCACATATTTGGAAAGCACACTCAAATGCAGACTCACCCCCGCAGTTACATAACGTTACTTCACGTGTGTTTCCACACACACTCTGACCCTAAGCCTCGAGTCCAACTCATCTGACTGACTTCACACCTCTGGTTGATTGAGGATGTGCAATGACGGGTGGACGTAACAAAAAATAATTGAAGAAAATGAAATGTCAATCAAGTTTATCAAATCAAGTGCCAATTTATCACTCAGTTTTTCAGTTCACGTACATTTCATCACATCACGACTGTTTAAATCCAATGGGCTTTGAAGTCATCGAATCACATGACAGTTTGTCAGTCCATCTTTCATTTCACATCCGCTTTAACCCCTCCGTTTTTCAGTTCACGGGCCTTTTTCATCACCTCCACCCCTCACAATGTCCTTGATATGGCTGTTGTTGATGAGGTCACCTTAAAAACGACATGATGTGTCTCACCTGTCTCCTGTAGGCTCTGTCCCGGGTCACACCCAGCGGCCTCCAGTCTGCAGCTCCTCGGTGAAACCCTCCCATCCACCTGTGCACCATGGAGGCCTCAACATGCACCACTTGCAGCACACACCCACACCCACACCTACACACACCCACACGTACACACATCCACACCTACACACACACACACACACACACACACACACACACACACACACACACACACACACACACAAACACATACATACACACAGGACTCTTAATTGACACAGAGGACTACCAACCATTGCACAAGAGTCTGGCTGCGCTCTTGTTCACTTGATGGAGGAAGAGGTGCACAACCAAGAGTGTGTGTGTTTGTGTGTGGGGGAGACGGGCGGGTGGAGCACAGTTTGGTTGTCTTAACCACCTTGGCAAAGTAGCAGCCTCCCTTCTTCTCACATGGAAAATGTGGAAACACTCCCCTCCTCCTTACTGTTGATGAAGCCATGGATTCACTTTTCTCTGGCATCTTTTTTTTTTTTTTTAACTTTGATTTTACTTATTTTTGTTTTTAGCATTAAAACTTCTCTTACACCAGCTCCACTGGTCAGACTTCACAAGGGTTTGAGAATGGAGAACGATGAGTCTGTTAGAAAATAGCGTGTGGGACTTTTTTAATTGGAAGCAGGACGACACGTGATCCATAATGGCAGTGTTACAGGACAGTGCCTAAACTCTGTTTTGTGTCCTGAAAAAGTCCCTTTTTGTAGGTGTTTTAGGTTTCAGTGTAATATAGATTGGGGGATAACCTCCTTGTTTTAAGAATGGGACGAAAGGCTTTTTAATGTTCTATTTTCAAAGATGATCCCATAGAATGAGTTTGTTTTTTTGTTTTTTTTGGTCCTTCTCAGGTGTGTTGGAACCAGGATGTTGTAGTAAATCCAAAAACACACTGCACACGTTGTTTCTGTCTTCAGGTTGTGACTGCAGTGTGCTGCTTGGGAAAGCTGTGAATGGAACAGTGAACCAGTCGGGAGGTCGATCTGTCCACACTGAATGGATGAGATGTTGTTTTTAACCTGGTGCATAGTGATGTGGTTTTGTGTGTGTGCGTGTGTGTGTGTTTATGTGGTTCTGTCGTAGGCTTGTACAAGCTCAAATGGGTGGGGATGATTTTTTTTTAAGTTTTCAACTCCTTTGCCTCCTAAACCTCACTCTCGAGACCATTAAATGTTCTGCTGTCAAAAAGCAGTTTGCCTGTTTTCAAGCACACCTTAAAGCCATTTTCTACCCTGACCTCCCTCATTATCTGCCGACCGACAGACGTTGACCAAAACTTCAGGTCATGCCTCTCCGGTACTATCCCAGCACAAAAAATCAACCTCACAGGCGCTTAAACACTGTCATGTCCAGAGTACTCATACTTGTTGGAGTTCAGTTTTCACCATTTACATTGCACTTCTTCTCAGTTTCAGTCAGCCACCCCAGAGCACACGAGGAGCTGGTACATCCATGGCCAAGACTGCATCAAAACTCTGTGATGGAGGCATAGTAATGCTTATTTTCAGGGTTGTAATGGAGAGATGCATCCCACTAAGCAAGACAAAGGGCTCTGTAGCGAGTCTGGTCCCAGTCCATTACTTCTAGCTTTACCCCGATCCGAATCATTTCATATTGAGAACGTGCCATCACACAGTACTTAACTACATGATCGCACAGTGTACAACTAAACCATGTGACCTTTGGTAAAGCCAGTTTAAATGAGATGTGCTCGATATCCGACAGAAGTTAAAGCACTCTCCACCAGTTTATTGTGGAGAGCATTGCTCAGCCTGTGAAAAGGTGAAGAACATCTACTGTAGCTCTGCAAAAGCTTGGAAAAAAAAAGAAAAGACACCTTTATGGGAAAAACAGGATCCAGAGTTTTTGGAGCCCCCTCCAGATACACTGGATCAGACTGTATCTTAGCCTCTGGTACTCAGTTTTGACCACTCTTCTTTTAATCTGTCTTTCTGGCATTTATGGAGGTACAGTGCTACACTGTTAGTGTTCATAATTCAAAAAATCATCAGGCTGAATGTGATCAGTACAGTTCAGTTAAACCATGCCTCAATCAGCTCCTTGGGACGTCCCCACCAGAAGGTCAGACAAGCGATGTCAGAGTCCAGGCAGAAAATGGACGGGTGTGCTTAAACATCAGGCTAAATGGACACGAGGAGGTTTGGGGGAGCTATGGACTAAGTGTCGTCGTAAGAACGGAGATCACAGCTGAGTCCTGACAGTACTGGAGCCACGAGCCTCGCGTGGCTCTTCACGCCGGCTCGTGTCCTTCCATCAAGAGGAGGCTTGTTCTGAGCGGTCAGCCGAGCTGACCGGTGAATCCTGCAGATCGTCAAGTAGAAAATTCTCTGTGGTAGACTGGTTGCAAAGTATTGTAGGCCATTTTCTGTAGTTAAAGGGGGACGGGGCTGTAGTGGTAATTTGTACATGTTTGTTCTGTTGTCGTGTATAGGATGCGCCTACTCTGTCTACCACGTCCTCACGAGCCGCTGCACGGTTTGGGATGATGACGGCAGTGTATGGAGGGACTGGGAATGCCTCACTCCATTAGAGGTCCTGCTAAGGCGGGTTCTTTTTTTTTTTTAATATACTTCACCTGTGGGCTTGGAAAAACAAAGAAAAAAGTGATGGAGTATCTTGTTTGTCTCACTGACGATGGCTATGATAAATGCTAGTACACTTTACATGGGAGAGTTGTTTCTTTCAGTCTGTCATGTCTGCTTCTCTCAGTGATTATTTCATCACCTCCTGTCCAATTTTGCTTTTAACTGTGCAGTGGAGATGGTTGCTCATGTCCCAAAATGCATCTCTGACTGTGGATTCATGGGAAATCGTTCTTTCCGCTCCCACCTTAAGACTTTTGCTCCTCATTTGTAATGCCACTGTATTTGTGTATTTTAAAATTGTGTAAATAAATTAATAAGTACTTGTATGTGTAGCTGTTTATTGATTGGACTGAAATGGAAACACTGATTGGAAATGAGAATGTTGGGGTGGGTCTGCATCTTCAGTTTCAGTCAGTAAATTCAGAGGATAGCTGTTATCACTTTGGTTATCCTTTAACTTTTCATGTAGCACCAATTTAAATTTCTTCATTCATCCATTCAACCTTTCTATAAATCCCACTCGTTCCATAGTTAAAAGGGAATAAATACACAAGAAAACAACAGAACACAGTGAAAGCACTTAGATTGATGTATGGAGTACTTTGTAATCACACATGATGTGTACTCTGGACAGCTGAGCCTGCTCACATTCCCATCAGCCCCGCCTCATCTTTGTTTTGGTGCTAATTATAAAATGTTTACGTGCTAAATCAAGATGCTCAACGTGAGAAACATGCCTCCTAAGCATAAGCATGTTAGTGTTGCTGTGAGCCTCACGTCCTCGTTCAGATAGGATTAATATTACACGGGCAGAGTGATAAAAAAAATACATCCCCTGCTTACTTGTAATATGAAGCGCTCTCCAATAAATATGAAAACCACGTGACTTCCATCGCCGACTGACTTATATCAGCATCTGTTATTTAGTTGTTTAATTATTGACACAGACAGTTGTAAACCACTTTGTTAATGTGGATTAGGCTGATTTCTCCATAAAAGAGGGACTGGTAGTAATTAATATACATTAAGCTCACAACTCATAACTCCATATTTTTTCCAACCGCTGTAGAAAACAACCCTGAGATTTGCACTAAATTATTTCTATGATCTATCTAGTACCAATCCCACACAACACAAAGTCTTGGTGGGTCCAGTGCAGGGGTGGGCAACCTGTTCCACAAAGGGCTGCTGTGGCTGCAGGTCTGCTTTCTTTTTGTGGAACAGGTTGCCCACCCCTGGTCCAGTGAGTGGAATAAAACAGCTTCTTACAGCAATGACATAGTCCAAGCACTGAGTGGTGCTGTGGGACAAGCTGCCGCTCAGCCAGGACGGTTATACAACAGGTCACTCCCTCCTCCCTGCAGGACGTGCAGAGACAACTGTGCTCAGGATGGGAACAACATCCTAAGTGAAAACTCACCAACAGGAGACAAAGCAAAGTGGACAAATTGAACGTGAGCATCTATTTTTACACAAAGCATCTGGAGTGTTATTCCAGGGGGAAATGCCCCAGGGGTGAGCTGAGTGTGTGAGTCAAGGGCAAAATGCACACAAACACATATCCTGTCCAGAGGTGAAGTGAGGCAAGGGGAGCGTTGACGTCAGCCAACCACAGTCTGCCCCACAGCAACAGCACAGTACGTTATTTATTCCCTGATTATTAACACTGTCAGTCAGAGCATCACAGCAACGCACGTCCAGGTGCAGCTCAGCTTCTGATCAGTGCAAACACATCAAACGTGCATCAAGAATTGTCACCAAACCTAACAGTGTCCCTGAGCTGTGCAGAGCCTCTCAGCTCACAGCTTTGGTTTTATGGTCCGCTGTTGCTCAGTTATGGTTCAGTCTCACTGCTGTCGTCTACCTGATTTTCAGACATGACAGCAGGCAGCTGTTTTCAGTGGAAAGCTCTGATAAAGCCGCTGTTCACGGCCTGCCAGTGCACAACAGCGGTTACATGATAGCCCACAGCAGCCTTGGTTACAGCCATTATTTTTTAATGCCTTTATCTGAATGGCAGGGCAGCGTTCTTACCACGAGAAAACAGCGTGCCACTTTCCCGTGATAGCAACTTCATTATCCCTCATTTTTTCAGAAGTTATTACACTACCTTGCAAGAGAGCAAAATAGTGAACCTGTTATCACACCAAACTGCTTTGTCGTTCAGAAATAATGAGAGGATTAACTTGAGATAGCTGGATGAAGCAGACCTTGAGTCCACTGCTGCTCCTGTGCTCTATGGACATTAAATTGTCACCTCATTTATTTTTCATATGCATTTTTGTAATAGTAGGTGAAGAATTAGCTACACAGGCGTCCTGGAGCAAAAAGGTCAAGATGGAAAAAAGTGGGCAGGATACAGAATAGAAAAAGAGCTATATATATGTACAGATTATAAAAATAGTACATGCAATTTAAAAATCCCACAGCCATAAAAACTTCTATTGCCATTATCATTATGAGAAAACTGCTAATGTCATATGTTGCATTGTACTTGACAAATACTGTATACACAGAGTCTGTGGCGTTTTCCTTTGGAAATCAATCACCAGAAAGACTTTCCAGAGACTTTTAAAGGGACAACCTGCCAATTTTCCTCATCAAGCTCAGTTTAGTAGCCATGAAGAGTAGTATTCAGCCGGTACTGCGTTACTGTGATGTATTCTGTGGCTCCATGTGACAAGTTAAGCTTTGACATGTCATGGTGTCACCCAGCTTGGAGTCAAGACTACTAGTGCAAAGGAAGCCTGCATTACAAATGATGGGTATGTTTGAAATATGTGGGCATTCACCGGGCTGGGGTGGTATAATCAAAGACTGTCAAGCTGCATCAAGGGAAGTGTAGGATCCATGTAGTTTCTTGGACTGTGACCCATAGAAGGGACTTCAAATCAGACTTTTGACCACTCTTTTTAAGTGGACTGCAAAATTAAATTACTGAAGTAGGCTGAGATGAAACAAACAAAAATAGTATTTACTACAGTTTTAAAATGCTTTTTTTATGTGATTATGTATTGCAAAACAGTGTAGATCATTACAGTCTGATTAAAGATGACGCTTCTTTGAAAAAAAAATCCAAGAAATAAAGAGGATGCCATCCAGTCCCACTCTGCCCATCAGTGTTAATAAAACAAAAGGCTAAAAATAGCGGAGTGAGGTCCGTTGAGTACGTGTGGTGAGGACCGTGATCCGGAGGCTTTAGGACCCAGCGGCCCCCCTCTGCCTTGCAGATGGTCTGCAGGCAGACGTGCGGGGATAAACGCGGCTCCGGTGCTGAAGCAGGAGGCAGGAGGCAGGAGGCTGGAGGAGGGACGACTCTGAGCAGCATCAACCGGTAAGAGACTCAACAGTTTGTTTCTGCGTGTGTTATGGGCCGCTGACATCACCACTGATTACATCAAATCTCCCCTATTATATGCAAATACAAGGATGGGGCTGGTGAGTGAAACAGGAGGGCATCTGTCACAGCCAGAGGGACCCGTTAATATTGATAGATAGCCACAGTGTGTTTGCTGGAAGCAGTAATGTCCGTCATATGGCGTGATTTGTCATTTTATGATGCACGTTTGTCGCGTGATGCTAGCCGTCCGTGTCGTGACATGAGTTGTGGCATCGGGAGGACAGCGGCATGCAGACAGACCAGGTGAGGTAACACAGGCTCTTCATGATGGAAAAAGTGTGTTATGTGGAGTTATGTTCATTTCCCGAGAACAAGTCAGAATTGGCTTTTTTTAAGGCTTGAAAGCTTTTATTTTGAAAATACATTCGTCAATAATCTAACGGTAAAAAATCAAAGTAGAAGAAAGTTGAAAACATCTTCATGTGAGGGTCGTGATGGCACTGTTCAGTGCCGTGAAGGGAACTGGATTTGACATAAATGTAATTATTAATGACCTTTTCTCAAATAAGTAATATTTTTGTGGCTTTAAACATCTCCCTAAACTTTAACAGCTTTTATACTGAAAGGTGATTAAGGCCAATTTTAACTAATCTGAGTCCCACTTATGTCTAAATACTTCATTGTTTTCCTTAAAGGTGTCTTGTTAGCTTTGTGAAGCTGTTTTTGCAGGAAGCCTTTAAAGCTGGATACATTGATTTTTTTGTCCACTTGGGGTCAGCAGAACAACTGATGTATTATTGCCTTATGAAGTCATTCACAGCAAATGTGTTAGCAAACTGCTGCTTATTCACACATCCAGCAGAAACAACATTAGCATTCACCAGAACCTTCACGTTGCAGGCCAAAATACTAAAACACTGAGGTAAAAAAAGCTGCAAAATGCTGAGAGCTGCAGATTCGAGTGATAGCTGTGAGTGAGCGGTAGGAAACAATAGATTGGTCAGTTAGCAAGTTCGCCCACTTCCTTCCTCACTCCCTGCAGGACCATGTGGTGTTTCCCGTGTTTCCCGGGAAGTTATAGCAACTAGAGGGGGCATACAGGGGACATGAAGCCATTGACAGGGGACTGAATGAAATGCAAAATTGCTTTGAATAAAATTATGGATTTCTGTCGGTTTAAACATTGAAGACATTTGAATGTTACATGCTATGAGAAGGTTGAATCTTCCAACGGGCCATAATGACCCCCCCAAGGTCTAAAGATAGATTCTCTGATTCTGTCAATACACTCAGTAGTGTCCCCTAATATCCAGCTCACTGCTGATGTTTTACGATTCACTAATGAAAAATTTTAGATTGTCAACACTGAGCTGAGACTTTAAGTGACGCCAGTCTGCTGTATCTAAATTAGAGTGTGTACCTGAGGTGTTTGCTGATGCACAAAGCAGCATCTGTCAGGTTTTTGGCAAAGAGTGTAACTTCAAGACTTTCTCTGGCATCGAAGGAGACTCAGAGGACGTTTTTCATGAACGCAGATATTACAGTCAAAGACAATATTCCCAGCAGTGACTTCAGGATATGTTTTCAGAGCTGCGTATGACTGTGTAATAATGCAGCATATTTCCCTGGGGACTGACTGAAATACACAGCTTCTGGTTTTCCATAGTTTTTTTTAGGCTGGTCACGTCACACAGGCTTGAAATGATCGTGTTTCCTGGAGACACTGGATGGCTAGCTGCTCTGGCCTGAGCCCAGCCGGCATCTCTACCCACACGAGTTGTTAACTGAGCTCTTCGACAAGTAAATTAGCTGATGGAGCCACTATTCATTTCCTCATTGTCCAAACAGAAGTTAATGGTCTTTATCCTTGGCATGATTTGGACTCATACACACATACACTTGAACCTGCGTCTGTCTGTTATCAGGTGAGATGTTACGTGCGGTTGTGGTGGACCCAGTGAATCAAACAGTTCATTAATAATTCACACTTGGCTGGTTATTGCTGTCTTGTTGATACAGACTGGCTTGAGGTGATGAGGGAAAATGTTAGAATCAGCATTTGGCTTCAACTGCCTCCACTGCTTACATTAGGTAATATCTCTACATTTGACCAATCTCATGTGTCATGTTAATATATTGTAGTTTGTTTGTTTGTTTGTTTTGGTTTTTTATTGGTGTTTGAAAAGCTTACAGTACAGTCCACATTTATGGTTTTCTTGGCTCAGTACTTATTAGATTAAACAGTGACTGTTTAATTTAAGGATGTTTACAGTCACATTATATGAACAGTGTAGTGATTGTAGCCCTTTTTATAAATAGTCTGCTGATTTTAAGCAACCAACATTTATTTGACAAAAGAAAAGAAGCTTAAATTGTCATGTTTGATATCTCTTTCAGTCTCTGACTGCCTGAAGTCTGTGATACACAGCAGCTAAGGTTCTGTCAGGCCACTCCCGACTTGATTCAGGGAGGGCGGTGTGAGGAGGGGGCTGCTGTCAGTCTGTCTGTTCTTCAGCAGTAAAACACTTGATAGGTTACATTGAGGTCAGACAGTAAAGAACATTTTACTGTGTAACCTTAAAACATCTGTTTAGTATCATTGTCCGACTGCATTGTCCTAAAATTAAAAGACTATGTGGAATAAGCAAGACTGTCAACACCCTCAAATACCATCAAAGGTGGTCGTTTCATTTTAAATTAAAAAGTGACTAAGATTGCTGCTTTCTCCTCATTTTGTTTTAGTGCCTGTTGGTCCAATCTCAGTGCTCCAGAAAATCTCTCTCCCCTGCTCAGCCAATCAGCAACATTTGAGGGCAGGACTACTCCCATCATGCGTGACTGTGAGGATTTCTGAGGGGACCACGTCAGAACGTGTGTGAGCCAGTGTTAACAGCCACTTCTCTGCATCCCGACACACAGACAAACATGCATCTGTGCTGAGTCATGTTTTGGCTTTTTGATATTTCAAATAAAGCGTACTGTAATCAGAAATGTTCCATTTTTCATTTGGAGCTAAAACTTTAAGAGTTTGTCTGTGATAATTGTATCACAGACAATTTAAAAATGGTTATTTAGATAGATTGCCACATGTATCCACTTTAGCTGAATATATTAAATCTTAGGAGCAGTCTAATTGCTGGTGGCCTGCATTCATCATGCAGAACTGAATTAGATGTACTTACATAGAAACTCTATCCAACTACTTTTTGTCATTTTTCCTCTAGGTTCTCTGTCTGCCTCCATTAAGCCATAGAGCACCATGGGGGGCGTGGTAGTGGACACGGGTGCAGGAGGGGTGAAGGCTCCAGATGGAGGGTGGGGTTGGGCGGTGCTGGCAGGCTGTTTTGTCATCACAGGCTTCTCCTACGCTTTTCCTAAAGCGGTCAGTGTGTTTTATAAAGAGCTGATCAGGGAGTTTGGGGTGGGATACAGCGACACTGCCTGGATCTCCTCCATACTGCTGGCCATGCTCTATGGCACAGGTAGGCTGCTGCATGTACGACACACACAGCACAGTACTATGCAACCCTGCAACAGACGCTATCCTCATGAAGCTGAGAAAGTGTTTGTGTGAGCGACATGAACATCTTGTAAAGTTATGCACTCCTACACAACACTACCATGAACTACTGCACTTTGTTTATTTTGTCCATGGTCTGTATCTGTCTTCAGAGGACTTTCCACTGACTGTATTGCTTCACTTTCCTTATTTTAATGTCAGCTTTATTTTACCAAGTGTGTGGATGACCCAAACAGCTAATCAAAAAACAGTTTCAGACAAGAGGACTCCAGGAAACGTATGGTCTGCAGTGAATCAGCCCTGTCAATATTAGAGGAATGATTCAACATTTTTGGAAATATACTGCTTCACTTTCTTACAGAGAGCTGAATGTCCTCATACCTAAACGACTGAATAGGTTGATTGTCCACGAATCCCCAAATGATCACTGGTATGGCTGTTTTTCAGCTGAGGACAGGTGCAGCCGGTTAGCTTAGCTTAGCACAAAGACTGCAAACAGCTAAATCCTGGAATTAAATCATTCCACTTGAGTAATATTTATGGTTTGTATAATATGGATTTCTAAAAAGATAAATAAAAGAAAACAAAAATTATTAAAATTTAAAAAATCCAATCAATGTCTTAAAATATGAAAATAGAACTAAATTTAAACTCAATTTTAAAATAACATTTATAATTCACTTATTAGCTTCTCCCAAAGCTTTGAACTGCACCTGATTGTCTTCATCAGCTTCATAGTTGGAGATGAATCAGTTAGTTATCATGGGTTTTATTGGTTGTATTATTGGTTTTAATGTATTCTGTACAGCCAAATCCTATTGAGTATATCAAAAACAATCATTTAATTTTGAAATAAAAAAATGTCCAATAGCAACTTCAGAACGTTACATTAAGTCACCCTTATTCTCATCGCATTATCAAGGAAATTTAAAGGAACAGCAGTTGAAATTTTGTTGTTTTCTGCCATACCCACAACCAGACGAAAGGATGAAGTCTTATTTACGTACTGCATCTCACACTAATTTAAGCACCCGGCCACGCTGACACACACAGCCAGACTGAGTGTGTGACACTTTGTCCAGGTCCTCTGTGCAGTGTGCTGGTGAACTGCTTCGGCTGTCGTCCAGTGATGATGGTTGGCGGCCTCTTTGCCTCTCTGGGAATGATCCTGGCCTCCTTCTCCACCAGCATCATTCACATCTTCCTCTCTACTGGAGTCATTACAGGTCAGACTATCTGCTGAAACACTTGATTTGGTGTCAGATGGTTAAATGCGTGGTTAGAAAGTTTTCTTTCTTTCCTTTGCTGCAGGCTTGGGGTTGGCCCTGAACTTCCAACCATCTTTAATTATGCTCAACCGCTACTTCAGTGAGAAGCGTCCTCTAGCCAATGGGCTATCAGCAGCTGGAAGCCCTGTGGCCTTGTGCTGCCTCTCGCCACTGGGCCAGGTCCTCCAGTACCACTATGGATGGAGGGGGGGCTTCCTCATCTTAGGAGGTCTGCTACTCAACTGTTGTGTGTGCGCGGCCCTAATGAGGCCTCTGGTCGCCCCCAAGATGCTCAAGGCTACAGACTCAGAACAGGACAGCAAGGAAGGAACAGAGGGGGCGGAGAAGAAGCCCAAATCCAAACTGCTGGACTTCTCTGTGTTCCGTGACTGTGGGTTTCTCATCTACACGTTGGCGGCATCCATCATGGTGTTGGGGCTGTTTGTGCCTCCAGTCTTTTTTGTGAGCTATGCTAAGGAGCTTGGGAACGAGGACACCAAATCGGCTCTGCTGCTCACTATCCTGGGCTTTGTTGACATTTTTGCCCGGCCCACGTGTGGTGTGATTGCCGGACTGAAATGGGTGCGCCCTCGTTGCGTCTACCTCTTCAGCTTTGCTATGATCTTCAATGGAATCACTGACCTGATTGGATCACAGGTAGGTGAATGCTAGCTCACTGTGAATTGGAAATAAAAAGCTTAGTCCACTGATGTAAAACCTAAACATGCTTTGCTGTCCTTCACAATGCATTTCATATTTGCCCTCAGGCCAAGGATTATGCTTCGCTGGTGGTCTTCTGCATCTTCTTTGGCCTCTCCTATGGCATGGTGGGTGCGCTGCAGTTTGAGGTTCTCATGGCAATAGTTGGCACTGAGAGGTTCTCCAGTGCCATTGGCCTGGTCCTGCTCTTGGAGGCCATTGCTGTGCTGGTGGGGCCACCTGGTGCAGGTCAGTAGTCACAAAAACTACTGGAGAATTTATTTGTTGTTACATCTAGCAGGCTTCATTAACACTATGGGCTCTATTTTCGATTCCTCCGCGGCGCAGGCGCGGCACAAAGTCAGGTCTGCTTCGGCAATGGGGTGTGGCGGTGCAGACTTTGGTATTTTCGTGCGCTGCGCCACCGGCGCATCTCCTCCCCCTTCTCATCTCAGTCCCACCCAGCGCTGCAACTCGGAAGGAGGGAGGGGAGAAGGCGTGGAGCGGGTTTGACACAGCCGAGTCAAATCTTCACCTATCACAGCAGCTCCTCACCTCACCTTTAAGAACGCAACTGGCGAGGCACATGGCGAGTTTCCAGGATGACTGAGCCTGCACAGGAAAGTGTCCGACGCCCAAACTTCTCCCAGGAGGAGACTGACGCCACTCATGTCTAAATATGAGGTCCTTAGATGGTAAATCCTCAGCCTCCTCCTCATCCTCCTCAAAGCAATGATGTACTCCATCTTTGCAGATAACGTTAAGCATTACTATGATTACATTTGCATTTGAAATGAAATGACGTGGGTAATAGTGGACAACGATCATCACTTACATTTTTTCCATGTGTCTGTCTCTCTCTGTCTCTCGAGTGCTCTGAGACAGATGCAGTATATATGCTCTGTAGGATGCCACGGCTGTTTCTGGTTGGCACAGCGACGTTAACTGATTAGTTTGCATCCCTGTTTCACCTGTGTACATTCGGTCAGGGTGAGTGAACATTACTCGTGCTGAACGTGCTTGCGATGTGGTCAGATGAGATACTGATCAAAATATATAAATTTAGGTCTGACTGTATGTGCTGACTCTGATAGTTGCATTGCATCGTGGCTGCTGCTAATTATTGATCGCAGTGAAATGCCAGACACTGTGGAAACCTGCCTGTGAGGTATTGGTGACATGAGCGCGCAACTCTGCCGGTTTATGAGAATCCACTTGCCCGGCGGTGCGCCACTGGCGCACAGAGTTGACCAGGTCTGGGGTGGCGAGCTTTCAGCGCACTTTTGCGCCACCGGTGTGGACCGAAATGGAACGAAAATCCGAATTCGCCGGCTGATTATGCCAACACCTCCCCCTACTGCGCCGCAACGCCCATCCTGGCGCACCTCTGTACGCCTCAGTTTACCAAAATACCAAGTGCACTGTGCGCCTGCCTGCGCTGCACGAAAAGACCGCTGCGCGGGGTGCATGGGGCGCGTCGGAATCGAAAATAGAGCCCTAAGTCTAATGGCTATACTGCTAACAGGCCACGACATATCATTTAGAACATATCAGTGTAGATAGAAACCAAACCAAAATCATTCAGAGATGAGGGTTATCATTCATTGTCCATCACAGTCTCGTTTCTCTCTACTGCGCAGTATTCCAGCTTTATCGTGTAGGTGTTTTCTTCCTCCTTCTCATTCTGCATCTGCCTCTGATAGGCTTATATAAGTTAAGCCCCATCGTCTGGATGTATGCCAACCAACTAATAGGACAATGACAACCACGTGACGGTGACAATGTTTTTGCATGCATGGTCTTTAGCATATATTGCAGTATGGCGAATGACCGTCAGCTCAATGCAAAACTTTTAGCACAGCCCTACACCACGCTGAATGCCTCATGGACTCCACCTTTTGTCTAAGACAATGATTAGTAATGTCTGATTTTGGCATATTGGTTGATCTGACTTCATTTCAGGAGGAAGTTTTGAAGCTGACATGTTACGCTTTAGTCAAAATTCAAACAAGTATAAAAGAGAACAGCTATGCCAATGTCCTCTGAATGACACCCGACTACATTCACGTATATGCAGATGGAGAAACATGTTTCCATTTTTAACCAAAGGCGGTTATATTTCATGTAGCTGGGTAAACTAAAAGATGTTTCTCCATCTACAGTATTGGATTGCTCAACAACAATTTCTGACGCTTCACAAAAATCCATGCAACTAGCCGTATGTTCCTCTCCCCTGTTATTCAGATAATTATTAGATACAGTTCGGTCAGCTGTGTGGTTCTCCCATTTTAACCTCTCATCTGTGGCCTTGTTTCTCCTTCTTCTGTCTCAGGCCGGCTTCTGGACGCTACCAAGAACTACATGTATGTCTTCCTGCTGGCAGGGAGCGAGGTGGTCCTCTCAGCTGTGGTTTTGGCTACTTGTAATTTCCTGTTTATCAGAAAGAAGTCCTCAACACCAGCAGACAAGCTTGAGAAAATCACAGTGACAGACGACACCAAGACAGAGGTCTGCAGCAAATCTGCGGAGATGAATGATGATGAGGAGAAAGGAGCAAGAGAGAAGCAAGAGAAGGAGACACTTAAGGCAGTGATAAAGGAGTTAAAGGAGGTGACAGACAAAGAGAAAATAGAGGTCAGGCCAGAGAGTGTAACAGTGGACTCACAGGAAGTGGAAAGGTTCTTGAAAGAGCCTCAAGAAAAGGATGACATGGGCACCAGTCCTGAAACAAGCCTGTGAGCATGTATGGAGGATGCTGGATGAGATGAATCTTGCAGGCTGCTTCAACTGCAAGTACTTCAAAGTACTCCACTAAGCATGTGGATAGTTGTGCTTTCCTCATCATTCAGTGTTTAATCCAGATGTTCATGTCTTTTGTTTGCAGCGGGCTGATTGGTGTCACTGCCAAATGAAATAGTAAGAGTTGTCAGCAATGTTTTATCACTAGATATTTTAAAGTGTGGTGGTTCATAGTATACAAAAGAGGGACTCAGTTACAGCACTGCCTTGTGTACACAGTTAATAATAAAAGTCCAAAGTTTGACGTAGTCACCAGCAAATGAAGGTAAGGGGACTTTGACGATATTCTATATTCTTAGTGTCAACAAATCCCATGAAAAGGCCACAACTACAGATCCATACTAGCCTTATATATCCAGCGCAGTAAGTGTATTGTCCATTGTCCCTATTAACATTTTAATAAGACTACTACTAACGGCCTGGTCATATCAAAAAGTGGCACCGTTAAGCTCATTCATGCATTTTGATGTGCATTGTCTTTTGACTGGATTTGTTGACAATAAAAAATATGGAATCACTCCTGCGTCATCAATTAGAGGCCGTTTTTTTTTCTTATGTTAGAAAGAGTCCGAACATCTTAATTGCGTAAGTAAGAACAACTTTCTGTTAATGCTCAAAATGGTTAGTGTTTCCTGTGACAAAGCTTAAGAGGCTCATAATCTCTAACTACCTGGTGTCATCAAACCTTGAGTATGTCCCCTTGTGGTGTGTCCTGTCACAGTTAAGGCAGGTTAGATGTTGAAGTGAGAAGTGGTTTCTGTAGTTTCAGTGTTAAATGGTTGCTACATGCATGGAGTGTCAGTGTTTTTGGAAGATTGTTGTTGGCCTTGAGGTAGCTTTGTGATGCCCCCCTGGATTATAAACAGGGCCCAAATATTCTCCACATCTTTGTTGTGAACTTCATCACTGTGTTACACAGGATATTCACAGACTTTTAGTTTCACTTTTACTCCACAGAATTTGCCTTTGAAGAGCACTGTGTGTGTGTGTGTGTGTGTGTGTGTGTGTGTGTGTGTGTGTGTGTGTGTGTGTGTGTGTGTGTGTGTGTGTGTGTGTGTGACTGTTTTGCTGCTGAGCTTGACAGTTTGCATTTGTCCCCAAAAAGCACCAAGTTAACATGGTCTTAGAGCTGCACAAGACAAAAGATCAAGTAGCAGAGAGTCAGTATCTTTTTGTGCACCAAAGAAGGGGTTGACAGACGTGGGGCAAGTAAGAGGAAACATCACTGAGTTGACTACTAGATGACTTTTTCCTTGAACACGTGTTGCCTATATGCTTTGTATTGTCTGCAGTGTTTGTGTGTGTTTTTTCTGTGAAACAGAATATTAAAGGAATATTTACTCTATTTACATATTGCTTTTTTTCCAGTTTAATAGAAGTTGCAGTTTAAAATGTAATCAGAACCCATGAACTGTGGGATTGGGGCTGAAAAGAAGATCCAAGTTCTAAAACAACTGAATTTCCCTTGAGGATGATTCAGAAAATTAATAATTATTATTAGTATCAAGTTTTGGCAGGCTGTCCTGATGTCAGGCTCCCTTTAACATACTTACTGTACTTGTGCCATTAAACATTGTGTAATTACGAATGTAAATGCTTGTTGTCACAAATCCGCAGAAAATGACGCTGGAATTCTCATCCACTTCAGCATCGTTCAGCTCATCGTTTAGGATTCACGGCCCGTAGATTTACTGTGTTGGCTCACTCTCAGCTTTCATCGGGCTGGTTTGTATATGGTACTGTATCAGCAGACAGACCCTGAGAGTGTCCAGTTGGGGAACATAGTGGAGCATTAAACAGCTAAAGAGAGATATATCTCTCAGGAATTGGTGGAAACCAAACCGGAGCCATTATAAGAGTAAATATTTGACGTTGCTTTGGGGTGTCAAACAGAAGTCCAAATGAAAATGAATGCTCTGCTCTAGATATGTAAACAGGCAACTGTTTGCTAACATGTTCGCCTCTTCAAATTATAGGGCAATGAAATGTTAATGTTGTGTTTACAGCTGGTTCTGCTGTCTGCAAGTGGCCAAAAGTTATTGCTCCTTTCAGTGTTAATTGCTAATTTTAGTTTATAGTCAAAGGATTATTGATGCTGGAGCATTCAGTGTTTTCAGAAGTAGGTTCAAAGTTGACACATAAATTGCAGTGTTTAGGATTTGGAAGCGTCTATTGGCAGAAATAAATAATATATTCATAATCATATTTCCATTTGTGTATAATCACCTGAAAATAAGTATTGCTGTGTCATCATTACTTTAGAACGAGCCCTTCATTGACAGATGTCCACCCTGTTGCACCCCCATGTTTCTACTGTAGCCCAGAAGGGACAAACCAAACACTGGCTCCAGAGCGTGTTTTTTCATGAGTTTTATGACCACCATAGGTTCTCCAACACGCTTGGAAGGCAAGCATGAGGAGAGGGGTATTCAGAGGGGTGTTGGTTGCAATCTGCAACCTCACTGCTAGAAGCCAATAAAAGCCATCACACTGAACCTTTAAGAAATATTCCACTTTGTTTTATTTTTCTATCCTGGTGAGAATTAGATGAAATCATCAAGTGTGTTTCTCTTAGTTCAGATACAGCTTTCTGTGATAGCCAGGAAAGAACGGAGGAAACACGCAAATGTGAATTCTGCATCCACTGCTTACACTCTTTGAGAGAGCATGTAATGAAGTTAAAACGTAAAGAGAAAACATCACCCTCGATTCTGTGGACGTGTCGCTGCTATAGTACAAGCAGGCATTAATGAATTTCTTTTACAGCACACACACTTGCTTACTGGTGGTTCATTTTCAGGGAAGCAGCATATAACACAGCAGCTGGGGGAGTGATGAGTCCATCAGTATCCATGGTGATGGATGATTTCAACAGTGCAGAATAATGAGTGAGACTTCTTGTGAGGTGTCACTCAGGAAAGGACCAGGCTATGTCTTCAGGAGCTGGACAGCAGGACATTCTACCAGAACCATGGGGTGATTCTTTAACAATCCACAATAACTGCCAGATAAAATATTTATTTTATATTTCAAAGTAATTTTAATGCTTCTGTACGACTGGTCATACATTTGATATGTTATGTTCAGATGTTACAGAATGTTTTATGCCAATGTAAGACAGTGTAATTAGCTGAATGTCATGCTCTCCTCTGTCTTTATTTGTCTTCTCCTTTAAAAACGTGACCCACTGTGATTTGAATGTGCCTCTGTGTGATCAAACTGCAGACAAGCAGTGGTTGAAAGATGTGTCTGACAGTGAAACAGAAATCTGAGCCTTATATGTATACATGCCAGCCATGCAGCTGCTGTAACAATATGTTGGATTTATTTCCTATATGTTAATTGTATTAAGTGCATTTTAGTGTTGACTGCCACTGTTAAAATGGTAAAGTCTCTCACTCTTTTAATCAAATCCTCCTCCTGACTGTCACTTATATCAGTCCAAACAGGCTGAACTTTCATGTTAGCCACTCTCTCTCCCTGTCAGCTGTGTAACTGTGTTTAGTGTAAAAATGTCTGAAACCAAGTCACCTTCCTGTTTGTGAAATGAGGTCTGTGTTCCTTTAAAGTCTCCAGTCCAAGCGCAGTGGCTTCAGTGACGAAAGAAAGCTGCTCTCAGTAATTCCTTTGTATCCTTACTTAGTAATCACGTGAATGTGAATCGTGTAGCTGTCAAACAGAAGATGATGGTGAATAAAGATATTTGGAGCAAAGATCTGACACAGTTCATAACCTTGCAGAGTGTTTTCAGTGCTGGAATCCCCAAAGTGAACAGGCCAGCAGCTATTTCAACTACTTCTTTGTTAAAGATGTCATAGTGAAATCTTTTGAAGCACAATTTGTTGTTCATAAATAGGCAGTTATCATCAGCAGTGGTGTAATGCAACTAAGTACATACTACAGGACTGCAATTCACTGCACATTGGAAGTAACCAATACTTAGCCTTTACTGAGCATTTCTATATAATGGCTTACACTCAGACAGGAATAAATTGTAAGAGATAAAACTGTTAAACAGTATATTAAGTACTTCAGAGTTCCTCTACACCAACCATGACCAACTACAACAGTTAAATGCTGCTTACACATTAACACATTAGTATCAACAATCTGATAACATAAAATATCGTGATACACGCAAGGACCACCGATATTCTTGAAAACCCGAGAATCTAGCAAGGTGAAAGGAACACATGGAAAACTCAGGTTGAAAAAGTGAAGATGAAATGAAAGAAAGTGGCCAGTCTAATCAGGGCCATAGATGGGCATGATTCAGGAGCAAATAAACAAGCACTAATCTATATACACAGGGCGTGAATGAGATCCTCAAAAGATTATGGATGTTGGGTATATGGAGCACCAGCTAAGACACAACTTAAATGAATGGACAGTGTACAAAATAAAGCTCTCAGACTGGTGCAAAAAAAACAAAACAAAACAAAAAACAATATATACGAAATACGTATTGTATTGCTACGTTGATACAGACAGTTCTAAGATGAACATGATAAAGCAGCCATAACAAATCCCACACCAAAAATGAAAACAAACATTGGATCAAACCATCTACCAATCGATACAGCTTGAATGATGGCAGTAGTAATAGGTTTACAGTGTGTTGCAGAAGTTAAGCTGGACAGACTGATTCTCTGCAACGATTCTGCTGCTGTGCTCTTCAGTATAAAATCAATGAAATTAATGAGAAAAGATCTTAAGGAAGAAATTCACCAGAGCTTTTCAGACTCCATGAAATAGGAAAGGATCTTGGTTTGCAGTAAGTACAATGAAGAGAGGGAGCAGCTCCTCTTTAGGATTAGAAAGACAGGTAGTGAATGGAATCTAGAGGGAATATAGGGACAAATGGAGGGGAGTCAAGGATGTCCACAAAGCTGTAATTGAATTTTAAAACGATACAACATTAGACAACATCATTCAGCTAAGTCTATATCTACTTTGTTTGCTTGTTAGACACGTGTTATTTAACCATTTATGCATCCTCCGCTACAGTAGGTGGCGCTATGGTCATTTAAAGTCATACATAAACAAAAAGAAGTCCCGCAACCAATTGCGTTCCAGACTCGCAAGTAACAGGAAAGGTTTACGTAGGAAAAGTTTCACGCCGGTGCTATATCGCTGCTGCACACGTTTGGAAAGTGCTGCGCCAGGAATACCCTACAAATCTCACTGAATTACAGGTGAAACAACTAACTCTCAAAATATATTTTGACAAGTACAGTTAGTACGTGGACAGAGGAGTGCGTGTTGCTCCCACAGAAACATAACTGTCATACATTTTCTGTCAAACTTGTACAAATTGTGTACTGCGGTGGCGCATCATGTGCTACATGTCAGCTGCTTTGCTAGCTAAGTCAGAGCACAGACACAGTAACGTTAGTGGACGTTCGTGACAAATGCTATTAATTATGAAGAAAGACAGAAAGTCAAAAACAGGAACTCTCGAAATCAACAAAACATTTAAGTTGATCACTTCGCTCTTGGAAACGTCAGGAGACCAGTGGAGATCTGGCTAAACTTGTAATGTAGTTTGTTAAGCTACAGTATTTTAAGTGTGCAGTTAGCAGCAGCTTTGGCTCTGAAGTCGTCGACATCTTTAACTTCTCACTTTAGCGTGAACACGAACAACTGGCTAAACGACTTACTTCAGATAAGTTAGATACATAGATAGGTTATAAAGGGCTTATGATGGAATTGGAAAAAGAGCAGAGATACCAAACTCCAGAGGAAATTCCTCACATTATAAGACAGTTTTTTTAGTAGTAAAAGGTTGCACATTTGACGATGCATTCCTTAATTTTGCAATGGCCTCTCGATATGTCCAGGTTTCTTCTGATTTCGGGATTTGGTGGAACTGCTGTGAGCTACAACAAAATCAGGAAGTGTATATTTCACACTGTGTTGCCAGTGAAGTCACCTGTGATGGCCAAGCTCCAGGGCTTTGAGTTCTGGAGGAAGACCCTGAAAGAAGCACGCTTTGTGGTGGCACCCATGGTGGACCAGAGCGAGCTGGCCTGGCGTCTGCTGAGCCGCCGGCACGGTGCTCAGCTCTGCTACACCCCCATGCTGCATGCTCAGGTGTTTGTTCGTGACGCCAACTACAGGAGAGAAAACCTCTACAATGAGTTGTGTGAAGAGGACAGACCTCTCATCACGCAGGTGAGGATCCGCACAGGCGGGCTCATGCACGCATTGTTAATCATGGAAGCGATGCTGAATATTTCCCAGCATGTTTATCTTGTGCACAGGCTTCTCACAAGACATCATGTGATGTGAATTCACACCTTACATTAACATCCCTCGTGTAATGGCAGTAACTCACAGGGTTGCATTGCATGTTTGCGTGTGTGTTTTCTAGTTTTGTGCCAATGATCCAGAGGTGTTCATTAAGGCAGCTCTGCTGGCCCAGGACTACTGCGATGCTATCGACCTCAACCTGGGATGTCCGCAGATGATCGCTAAAAGAGGTACACACAGTTCCCTCTGAATTCAAACCCTGAACTTCTCATTTTTTTGACTCCTAGTGGTTTTATGAGAAAAGACACTGACCTTACTGACAACAGAGGAAACTAATCTGTCTTGATTCTTGTTTCTAAGGGCACTATGGAGTTTTCCTACAAGATGAATGGGAGCTGTTAGAGAAAATGGGTAAGATTCTGAAAAGAATCTGCAAATAATGATAAAAAAAAAAATCATATTTCTTGCATCAGTGTGGTGCCACTTCAACACTGTGTTTCTCTATTATTTTGTGTTTTACAAAACAGTTTTTCCTCTCTCAAACTATTAATATTTCCCTCTTATTGTACAGTCAGGTTAGCCAATGAAAAGCTCTCAGTGCCCATCACATGTAAGATCCGTGTGTTCAAGGAGATGGAAAAGACGGTCCGCTATGCCCAGATGCTGGAGAGGGCTGGATGTCAGGTGCGCTCACAGTGATTTAAACAAGAATTCACTGCTTCTCTGCTTCTGTGTTCACAGTGTAAACAGAAATTGATGAAGTTGATTTAGTTGGGGATGTGTCCCTAAAGCCGCTATTAAACAGTCCTCAAAAAGTCCTTAAAAAGTCCTCAATTAGGCTTTTTCAAACGTCTTCCCAGCTTTTGACAGTGCATGGCAGAACCAAAGACCAGAAAGGAGCCATGACAGGTATTGCCAGCTGGGAGCACATCAAGGCAGTACGGTGAGCGACCATCACCTTCATTTAATCCTTCACATGTACGTTAAGCCATCTGGAACATAAACCTGTGTCCAGCTCTTTCAGTGCTTCTCAAGCTAATAATTAAGAAGCCCTTCACACGGTTGATGTTTCGACTTCATAACAAAATCAAATGACTCAGGGTGCTCAGCATTGCCCTCGATGACAGTTTGGTGTGTTTTTGCTACAGGAAAGCGGTAAATATTCCAGTGTTTGCGAATGGCAACATTCAGCACCTGAGCGATGTGGAGCGCTGCATTCAGGAGACGGGAGTGCAGGGAGTCATGAGTGCAGGTTCAGAATTCACCTCTACTGTGTCTCATTTTGTAGTGTTATGTTTTTGTTAAGTACATACATGTTTTCCTTGCTGTTAATAGCTGATATATAATGTGTATTCCTGCTCAGGATATGTGTTATTTTAAAACTGCTTTGTATCTATTTTGTATTATTTTTAGAGGGGAACCTCCACAACCCAGCACTGTTTGAGGGATACAACCCCCCGGTGTGGGAGATGGCTGAGGAGTATCTGGAGGTGGTGAAGCAGCACCCCCCCTGCTCTCTGTCCTACGTACGAGCCCACCTCTTCAAGCTCTGGCACCACACGTATGTCACTCTCAGTGTGTACATATATGCATGTACTTATCCCTGGAATACAAGGCAAATGTGTTTCTTCACCAGAAAAGCCACCCCGTGTTTCAGCAGCTGAATGCTCTGAACAGGAATTAACAACAGGAATAAATGTTGGGCTGGCATGTGCAATAACTTAATCCAGCTGTGATACAGCTTTAGGTCAGTCTTGACCATATTTCACATTTGGTCAGATACTGATTGGTGACACTAATCTTGGGTGTCCACCTTCAAACTGTGCTGACTGTAGAGCTCTTCTGTGCTTGAAGATGTGTGTGAAGCATCCACGTTTTAGATTTTCTTAGCTTCTTTGCAGCAACATCCAAATTTGAAGGATTGTATTTCACTTCAGGCTCTTTGTTTTTGCTCATACTGAGCTTCAGGTGATTGTTGCTCTCTATCAGTGCTCTGTACGCCTGTGAAAATAGTCTCTAAGTGAAGACACCATGTTTCTCACTGGAATCATACATGTCAATATAGTCATAACTAGACTTATTACCTGTTATTCAATCCCTTCAAAGTCTTCACCACATATACGAGTCTGGTCAGATACGATGTAAACTGCAACTTGACTGGTCGAGACGTACAAGATACAACCACAAGGTTATAATTTGATATAATCCATTCGGGCTTTTTCAATTTTGTAGACAGAACACTACACTACAATACTGATACTGTGTTTACTGTGATATGTACTGATGGAGTGTCTATTAATTTTTAAAAGGGAATCTGACCAGATTATACATCTCACCAGATGTGTAGCTTGATAGTAGCTAAACCTCTTCACCCTTGCTGCCATGTGGATTGTATGTGTGCGTATGTGTGTGTGTGTGTATAGGCTACAGATTCACCAGGACCTGAGGGAGGACTTGGCCAAGGTGAAGACCCTTGAGGGTTTGGCGGATGTTAGCAAACAGCTGAGGCTGCGCTGCCAGGTAACAGCAAAAAGCAGATTTAAAGATGTACCACTTGGGAAGTGGAGAGAATGAATTTGTTGATCTAATGCAGCACCAGAGGGAGAGGAAACGCAAGAAGAAGGCACTTTGAACTGCTCAAAATAAATCACTATTGCATATCCCTCCATAAAACACAAGGCTGTGTTAGGTGTGTTTACAGATAAAGCTAATGGTCTGTACTCTGGAGTAGGCAGGCTCATCACTGTGGGGAAAAAAGGGGAGAAAACACCAGCACACCATGACAACATAATGCTCAAGCAATGAGAGGAGTCATACTGTGTGACATTAAGCAGCATCATTCGTTGGTTAGTGTGCTTTGTGTAGCATCAGACATGATTCTGACCCAGTTCCTCTTGGTATTAACATGAAGTCTGTATCTGGAGAATGACACCTCATCACATCACAGGCTTTTCATTTACACCTGCAAGGCTTCTCACAGTGCATTATAATACAGGTGCTGCACCTTACCTGTAATAAAGAGCACCTCCACTAACATCAGAGCAAACTATCATCTTACAGCTAACCTGATCACAGGATGAGATGTTTCAGGATCTGTCTGATTCCGTTCAGCAGGTGACAGTGACTGACTGATCGCATCGCACATTCATAATTCACCACAACAGCATGTTGAGACAAACAGGTCATCACTCACATTCAGGTGGGGATGTGAAAGGAGGAGCTTTGCATCAGTCAGCATCAAGATGAAGTTAGTTTTTATTAATTAGATATTCAACCACTGTACGTATGTGTGGTATCTTGTCTAACTTGACTAAAATTACTCATACAAACAGCTAATTAGTGCATGTTGAGACGTCTGGTGGCACTAGTGTTAGCGTGGATTCTGTGGTGGTCACGTGACCCCCGTCGTGCACTTTGTAGTGGCATCTTGAGAGTCTCCTCAAGAGGTCTTGCTCTCTGGATCTTGACATAGCAGGAAGAGGTAGAGGTAGGTGTTCTCTCCACTTACTGGAATGGAATTTTAATTAAAAATGAGGCAAAATTGGCCAGATGTCCTTTACATTAACGTACATCTTTCCCTTATCCAGATAAACTATCCAGACACAGACTACTTGTTAATACCTGGTGGTCTGCACACCACATGGCTAACAAATTTGACCCCTTACATGACCAGTGCACACTAAAATCTATTAGGTTCAGCTTGTCAGAGTGACAGAACCATTTAATAAGTGGTGCTGGGACAACCAGGAGAAATGGGGACAGTCTTCTGTACCAGCAGCTGTATGTATGTCTGTACAGGAGGAGATCGCCAAAGGAAAGGATGTGGAAGAGAAGGAGGGTGGTCTGCCGTTCCCCCACTGGATCTGCCAGCCGTATGTCAGACCAGCGTGAGTCACCACTCTTTGTTCTTTTCATTTGTCTCTATATGATCCCTTCAGTGAGACAGTTACAGTTCCCATACATCAGTATAGTAGACGACGATCACTGATTTGCCTTACAGGCCAAAGGAGCCGCTTGCCAATGGTAACAGTCAGGGCTCAGAGGTGAAGAAGCCAGCCTGTCAGAAGAGGGCACTGGAGGACTCAGACGGAACAGCTGACACGCTCTCCAAAAACAAGCAGAAGAAGAGATCCAGAAACCCCAACAAGAACTTCTGTCCTGAGCAGAAACGTGAGTCCGACCCGTCAGCGTCAGCCTAAACTGCCGACTTCATCGTTTGAAACGTTCACGTAGAACACTGCTGAGACCTGACAGCGTCCCTCTTCTTTCCTCCCGCAGCCAAGTACATCAAATGTGAACAGTGTGGGAACCCAAAGGTAACTGATTGATTAATGGTAACAGAAGAGCCTGCACAGGGTTGAATGGTGTTGCACATCAATCAGTTGTCATCAGATCTCAAAAACAGAAGAAATGTCCAGAGCGTTTGTTTGATCACCGAACCTGTGCTTGACACTGTTTTAATTTGCTCTGCAGGGAAATAAATGTGTCTTCAGCCTGTGTCGAGGCTGCTGTAAGAAGAAGGCCTTCAAAGAGGTGGCAGACTGTCCAAGTCAGTACACACAGTGCAGATTCTCAAAGACATTTTGTCAGATGTAAATTGAAACTTTCTGGGCAGCAGTAAAAGCACCCAAAGTCAGCAAAGAGACATTACTTGGAGTAATCAGTTAATGGAAAAAGATCAAGAGTGAAAAATAATTTGTATGTCCTTTGATTGACAGGCCACGGGCTGAGGTTCAAGACCAAAGCAGAGAAAAAGAAAGCTGAGGAATCCGAGAGGAAGGAGGCCGCTGTGACAGAGACAGAGAGAATCAGCAGCTCTCCT
This sequence comes from Chaetodon trifascialis, assembly GCF_039877785.1. NCBI lineage: Eukaryota > Metazoa > Chordata > Actinopteri > Chaetodontiformes > Chaetodontidae > Chaetodon > Chaetodon trifascialis. Next base: position 4,917,126 of record NC_092070.1, read on the forward strand.
CACACTCTGCCAGATTTAAGCACAGATCTGCAGGAGGAGTCCAACGCACCGTCGCCACTATGAGCACGACCACGGCTGTCTCTACATGCACTCACCTATCTCAAACCAGACAACACCTTCAAAGCATTTTATGTCAAATACTCAAGTCACTTCACGCCAAGGTCTTCATCAGGCTGTCCCACCTGATGAGAAACAGCTCATTCGAAATGTTCATCTCAGCTGTTACGTGGACCTACTTTGACTTCATGTGTGGTGAACATGCAGGGGGAAAGCTGTCATGGTTATTAATGCGGCAGAGAGATGCAGGTGGAGGTTGATTGAACCCTCAGGTGGAGGTAAGCGTGTGCATGTAGAGGTAGCCAATGATCCATCAGGACAGACACTGTGCACAGCTGCTAAGTAACGTATCCAGGAGGAGACTGATCAGCAGAATAACAAAGAAAAAGTCTTTTTTCCTTACTTGCTTTTTTTTTTTTTTTTTTTAAAAAGGTTTCTGTCATCTGTTTTGAAGACAAAGATTTTATGAGGATGAGCTGGAACGTTATTTTACCCAAAGTTGTTACTGTAACTGTCGGCTTCATGGAGAAAACAGCTCGTCCTTCCAGGTTTTATGTCTTTCATTTAAGGTCATGAAGATGGCTGCATTGTCAACTCATGAGTTAGTCTATTTATTTTGGGTGAAGGTTTGCCTGCAGTGCTTTGACTACGTAATGTATGTGCCTTTTGATGAGAAGTAAAACTGCCTATCCAGATATAAACTTGAGCTCATGATGGGGGGAAAAGGGAAATGTATGGAAAGGTTTCGCCTGTGTAATTGTGCATACAGCGTAAAGAGAAACAGTAGGACATTTCCGGAAAGATGCTTTATTTATTTATTTTTTTGATCAGCTTGTTAGATAAGAAGCTGCTCTCTAGGTGTTTGGCCAAGAGAACCACAAAGATTTGAAGCTATCTTTGCTCCAACAAAAGAAAAAACACACTCAGAGAACTTTTGGATATGTTTCTAACAAGACAGAAGGTAGAGATGGTTTTTTTTCCTTTGATGGAGCTGCCTGGTTCCTGTGCTTTGTGCAGAGATAGCCTAAACATGTCCAATGTCACCACAGAATCCACAGACTGATATTGATCATGATTCTTCTTAAATCTGATGTATTTTTCTAGGACAGTAAGCTATCATGACAAAACAGCAAAGATAAAAAAAAGGGTATAATTAAATCCAAAGTAAACACGCAGACAGTGTCCTTCATCAGGACTGTGGGTGTGAGTTGATCAGATTTGATTAACAGCCCTGTAACACAAGCAAACACTACAACTGCCATCACATACCTGTTCAGATGTGAGAATCCTGATTGTTGGATGCATGTTGATGATGGGACCTTTTACATTTAGAACACATGGATTTTTCTCTTCTTTCAACTTGGTTTAACATTGATCCTTCAACAACTGCCTCAGCTCAGTCCTGCCAAAGGCTCAGCAGCTGGAGCACAACCAAACCACTTCCAGGGTTTCCTGAAGGGGTTTTCACATTTGCCACCATCCACCAACAATTAATACATTTTTTTAATGGGCAACGATTAATTCATGTGACATATATCATGTATTTAATGAGTGTGGCTATTGGATAGCCCAACAACCTGAGATGAAATGAATTGTGTGTGGTGCACCACCTCAGACTACAAGCGCATTTTCATGACATCAGCTCCTTTTTGCAGAACCTCTGTTGGAGCAAAGTTATCAGAAGATGCTCTTGAAGAACGCGTCGGTATCATATCACGTTGGTGATTATATTATTCACCATCACAGAAGTTAGAAAAATCGCTATTCATAACAAATAGTGTATAGAACAAACAAAACAGTTTTTGTTTTTTTTAAAATGTAAAATTTGTTTTGGGTACCATGAGAGCAAGAATGAACTCAAGCAAAAGTATCTTGATATGAAGTCAGAGCATTTTGAGGGAGGTTTGTCATAAATGGCACGTTTCTTCTTTGTTTGAAGTTGCTCATACATTAGAAAGGCATAAACACAGGAAACACACCTAAATATACATTATATATCCTTTTTGAATGCTAAAGCATGAGCTGCAGGTACAGTGGTAATTGGCCTTTTGTCTTGGGTTGAGACTCACCAGGTGTTTTATTATTTATGTTGTTTATGATTTAAACAAACATTCCTAAGCTTAATGTTTCAAATTAAAATACCGTCCAAGATAACTTCATCCAGGATTGACAAAGCAGTGAAGTCGTTTGACAAGCAGCAATCTGGTTAAACATCGCAGCATGTGAGGCTGCAAGCTGCTACTTTTTACACGTAGTGGAGCTCGTCAGTGAAGCACGCATCTTCAGCATTGAAATGTGGAAGTCAGTGGGTTGGCTGATGAGTCAGGCTTCTCTTGATTTGCAGGTTTTTCTCCTGCAGTGAAATTATTGTGACACTGTTCTCTCTCTCAGAGGTCAGCTGTTTGCTGAAACGAGACCTGTAGCTCAGGGTTGGGTAAAAAATAGAACACTGTTGTTCAGATAAAAACTGAAAGTCTGGAATATGTCGAAGCAATTTCCATCAATGCAATTGAGTTTCTTAAATTTACAGTAAAAACTAAATCCACACTGTTGGACTCATGCCTCACATATCCCATATCTGTGTGCTGCATCACTTAACAGAGGCTGTCCTTCAGTGTATGATGTCCTCGTTGTTATTGCATTTCATCAAAAGGAAGCATTTGAGATGTATTCTACATTGTTTTACACCCATTACCGAATCTTTAGCTTCAAAGCTGAATTTCTAGACTCATCAGTGAGATGAAAGAAACATTCCACTGATTTTACACAAGATTTCCAGTTTGCAATTCATAGCTAGAACTTCTGGGACTAAAAAAATAACTGTAGAATGTCATCAGAATCAGAAAAGCTTTTATTGCCAAGTACGATTTTACACATACGAGGAATTTGCTTTATATATATATATATATATATATATATATATATATATATATATATATATATATATATATATATATATATATATATACTTTCTGGGTTCTGGGCCTTGTTGATAAGGCTGACAGCAGTCATCTGTGGCTCTGCAGGATCTTTGGCAAGTCTGAGAAATTAACCCTGATGATGCAATGGTGATGTCATCAGGGTTATTTCAGCTTGGGCTTGAAACTACTAGTATGTTAAACAGAAAGCCTGCGTTACAGACTGAGGGCAAAGAGTTTGAAAGACAGGAGTGTTTAGCATGCAGGGAAGGTCTAATGAAATGTACAAGAGTTGCATTGTGGGAAATTTAGGATCCAGCATTTTTGGGACTACAAGTCAGGGCCTCACAGCTTCTTGGAAGTTCAAACCTCAGCAGAGGCTTCCTCGCTGCGGTGGATGTAGTCATTGATGAAGTGCAGATATCTGGACACCTGGGTGTAGACACCAGGGTGGCCTGCAAGAGCGCAGCCATCTTGACTACCATAACTTATGATGCCCACCTGCACGAAGCCTCTGGCTGCACGACACACCAGCGGGCCACCATAGTCCCCCTTTGGAAGCACAAAACATACACACACACTCAGTGGGTGAGTCATTCCACTTTGCATTTTTCCTTTCATATCTTAACTTGTTGAGTTGACACAGAAGATAGCTGTGGTAGTTTTGGAGGACGATGTCAAAAGCTGGGATGTTATGAGACTTTTACAAGTCATTTTCAGTCATGGAAACAGATCTGCATCGACAGCAAGATGTGGTATGAGAAACACACCGTGCAGGCACAACTTTGGCAACACTTCCCTCAGCTGGCAGACCCTACCACTGACTATGGATTCCGGTGCTCTTTGTGTTGCCCTCAATAAGGCCGCAGTGCCACAAAGGCCTACCTTGCCCTCGTTGTAACACAGGCACAGTTACACATATGTGCACAACAAAGCTCGTACCATATATGTGTCTCTATGTGGGGTGATCAAGAAGATCTGCAAGGAAATGAAATTAATTCTGAATTTCTTGCTTCCCAGGTACGTGGCTGGGTGGAAGAGGAGACAAACTTTCTCCATCAGCAAGAACTTCACAGAAGGAAAAACACAGATAGATAGATAGATAGATAGATAGATAGATAGATAGATAGATAGATAGATAGATAGATAGATAGATAGATAGATAGATAGATCTCAGAAAAACACAGTAAAATGGCAGAGTTTGACAGCTTCAGGATGATGCAAATCAACAGGCTCACCAGGATGAATACTAGTTACTAGATACGAACCACACTTATGCCCCTGAGGACAGTCAGAACGTTGGCTTTGTCAACTGTTAAATGATAAGCCTATTCGCTATTGCACATAGCTCCTCTAACGTGAGAGACATGTCTAGCCTGAAGAGGAGAAAACATTGCACATAACAGACACATCAGACGTCAATGAATACATCTCGGTCAGTAATCTAACGTAAACAACACTGTCATGGTTATAAAAAGTTTTTGAACGGCATCGCTCGATGCAAGGACAACATTAGCCTAGCGTTAGATGCTATAATAAGTCTGCCAAGTACTGACGGTATACCGTCTGTGTTTACGGACATGACAAATCATCTGATATACAGGCAACGCCAGAGGCGGGAGATACGCGCATTGATGGTCACTTGGATTCCCAATGCTACCTGTTGCTGGGGGAGAATGTGAATATTCCTTAGCCAATAGAAAGTCAAAATCGTTAAAAGTGGAGATACGTGTTTTTTATCGGACAGCGACGATATGCTGCAGTAAAAACAATGAGTTAAAACAATGCAATAATGAGTCACATTCCAATTCCACTCATTGCTATGCATAATATGGATAGCTATAATGAATCTTTTTTCTTTTGTTATTATATATATATATATATATATATATATATATATATATATATATATATATATATATATATATATATATATATATATAATTATTATAGCAACAGTAACCGGGGGCGGGGCCTGACAAAGGGATTCAAATAATGCCTTTAGTTGTGTGAATCTTCAAAGACATTAAGTCAAGTGATGTCATCAAAGGCATCTGCCTTTGATCTAAATATTATAAATACAACACCAATGCTGCTGAGACACAATTACAGACCTAAGTACAGTATATAACAGTAATATAGATAATTGCAGCACAGCAGTGACATTTTATTTTGAAAACTAACATTTCATTGTAAGTATGGAGATCACACAAATCCAAATGACAGAGGAAAAAAAGGATTTGAATGGATTGTTAAATCAATCCACTGGGGAAGGGGAGCAAGGTGTCACACCTGTTGTCGTGACTCCTGCACCGCCCTCAAAGACTCGTGAGCAGCAGCATGGCAGCCTCCTGCACAAGAAACAACGTAGTCAGACTGACATGGATGGTACAACCTATTCAGAGCAGGTCGATATCTTTGGAGTGGATGGGTGTAGATACAAAGGTCGCAAATACACAAATGCACCTGCCATAAGAAATGAAGTGACTCAACTCGTTCAAATCTCACCCGTAGCAGGCACATGCAAACCTATGCACCTGCACCCCAAACCCGTTTCTTCTAAGAAGATGGGACATGGCTCTCCGGCTCAGCGGCAAGACAGTCGCAGGGCCGACACCCACGATGCCACCGGCGTAAACCTGATCAGCAAACGGCCGGAAATCCTGCACAAGCCTGGGTGTAGATACAAAGATCGCAAATACACAAATGCACCTGCCATAAGAAATGAAGTGACTCAACTCGTTCAAATCTCACCCGTAGCAGGCACATGCAAACTTAAGCACCTGCACCCCAAACCCGTTTCTTCTAAGAAGATGGGACATGGCTCTCCGGCTGAGCAGCAAGACAGTGACAGGGCCGACACCCACGATGCTACCGGCGTAAACCTGATCAGCAAACGGCCGGAAATCCTGCACAAGCCTACCACCAAGCTGACAGATTGCAGTGACCTGGTCAGGTCGCGAAGCTGTAACGGGAGTCACACGATGATCTCAGCCGCCCAGCTGCATGGCTGCCTCCTGCGCACGAAACAACGTAGGTGGGCTGAGAAGGATCCTTCAACCTATTCAGAGCAGGTCGATATCTTTGGAGTGGATAGGTGTAGATACAAAGGTCGCATATACACAAATGCACCTGCCATAAGAAATGAAGTGACTCAACTCGTTCAAATCTCACCCGGAGCAGGCACATGCAAACCTATGCACCTGCACCCCAATCCCACAAATGCACCTGCCATCAGACAATCAACAGTAACCAAACGTCCTCCAATCTCTACCAAAGGAGGCATGTGCACAACTTAAGACAAAGCCAAGTGCTCCCTGTCCCACAAACCTGCTTTTCAGAAGATGCAACCAGCTCAGAGCCTCAGGACAGGAAGGCAGGCAATGTAAATCTGGAGTGGGGTGTGTGGGTTTACACCAGGGTGCTCCAGTTTCCTTCCACAGTTGCAAAATGTAATTGGCAAAAACAAAACAAAAAAGAATTAGATTAGATTAAATTGAATTAAATAAACAATAAAATGCAATAAACAATAAAATTGCAAAAAGCAAATAAAAATAAACAAAATAAGACAAATACAAAATAAAAAAACAATCAGAATATATGTGATGTATGGACTTTGATTTTTATTTAATATTGCTGCCATGCCTCAAAGCAGCCCCTTTTAAATTTGACTAGAAAATGATATTTTATTGAAATGTAGAGCTAAGTTGTGTGTATTGTCATATGATTAAAAATAATTAAATGTGTTGGGGAACTACCTTAATTTGATGTTGCATCCGTTGATAAAATGACGGGGCACCACCTTCCTCAGCTAAGAAGGACTGCAGAAATTAACTGCTATAACGCTAATAAAATACTAACGAATGAACTAACAATAAACCAGTCTGATAATCTGAAGTGTAAACTCTGGATACCGGGATCGTTTATGTTCAACTCAAAAGGACACCGTCTAACCAGGACTTAAATCAAAATCTCATTTATTAAGCAGAATTATGGATAATGAATGATATATCATGAATGGTATGACAGAAGATGTGATATGACAGAACACAAAAGAAACTTATGGCAACACAATGGTAAAACAAGTTTGGCGATAGTGAGAAGTAGTTGTAAGGGATAATAGGGACGCGAACGTAAAGTTAAGGGATTAAACGAGTAGTTGAGAGAATTTGGATAAATTAGCAGTATCTTAACCTCACGGACCAACTCTTATTCAAACCCGCTGAGCATGCCTACTAGATTGATGGCGTCCCGGTGAGTTCTGCTCCGAACTAACTCAAAGTTGCCCAGGTGCTCGTCCGTGGCTCGATCTGCTCGGTGGTCCGATGGAAGGCCCAGGCACACCAAGGTGAAGAGCTGATGTTGGACGGTGATGTCTGTCGAACTGGGTTCTACGGTGTCGGTTACAGATGAGGGACGGCTCCGGATGGTTGTTAACCCAGACCAAGGATCAACAGCTGGCTGCAGGGTTTTGGTTCGGTTGAGTCCGTGAAGGATTATTTTGGACTGATAGTAACAAAATTGATAGTCTCTTCGATGGCCGGTCGAAAAGGGTCTACGAAATTATTATTATTTGACTAAAATTTACAGACTAAAACAAAACGTGTGGCTTGGAAAAATGAAAGTTTACGGCAAAACTATGAAACACGTCTTCTGAAAAGTAAATCACGCTACTCGGTATGGCTTTTGAGTAGCTCGAAGACGGGAAAAACTTAAAGAACAAAACGACTGTACAAGACTAAGACAACTAAGAAGTAACAAACAAAACTAAACATAACGTAACATAACTTAAGACAAGACAGAGTAACGCGCACTGAACTCATGCTGCGGCTGCAGACATTTAAATCTCGCTCCGGGGCGTGTCTAATGGGCAGGCCGTCGCTCACGTGAGACGGTTTGTGACGCGCGATGTAATCTCGCCTCATGGAGCTGGAATTAATCAATGATTCATACGAGGGGCTCATCTGCTTCTCACTATGGTCAATCATATATATTTTGAATGGACGATTTTCAATGACATTTCAACATTAAACGATAATCATGGTGACAATTTATAATACTCGTCCTAATATGAGTGATGACTCAAGGTATAACTAACACAAAATAAAGAAATAAAGAGAGGCAGACTATATTTGCCCAAGATGATTATCACTATTACGGTTACTTATTAATAAATGCATCACGTCAAGCGTATTGTTATGAACCTCTAGATGGCAGTATGGTTCCATGATAAAAATTCAGTCAAACTTTATAAAACAGTTAAAATCACAACTTTGTCATACTTCAGGTTAGAGATACTGGGAAAACACCAATATTATGCATACAATGAGTCCTGTAGGGTGAAAACATCAAAAGTTAAGTTTAACATAGAAGTTTGGTTATCCTGGAGTATTGAGAAAAAACACACAAGCATATACCACCAGGTGCTTCATGAATGTCCAATTTACAACCCATCAGCATTTGTTGATTTTTGTGGATTCCTCTGAGGCATGTCATTTGTCTCTCCAGACAGTTTTATTGTCTTGAGCCCTTAGGGCTATTGGGGAAGAATTAGCCTTAACATGGGACATCCTGGGTAGGAGATGCCCATGAGGTAAAGGCGTTGACCTTTTGGCTCTCCTCCTTCAACGTGTGAGAAGAGTAGTTCATTGAGCCAGACATCCTGTCTCTCTCCGAAATCACATTTCATTATAAGTAAACCAGATGGTCTATAATTCAATCAGTTGGCTGGTTTACACCTCCGTTTCTCATGAGAAGTCAGAGAGGGTAAGAGAAGGTCAATTAGAGGCCAGTTCTGCTACAAATGTATTTTGGAAAACTTCACAAAACTTTTAGAAAATATCTATCACTCAAGTAGCTATTTCCAGCAAACAAACCAAAACAACAGATTGCATCACAGATCATCACAAACTGCACTTCATTTTAGCTGTACACAGCCTTTTCCTTACACTGATACAATCCTGAGCTGGACAGGCAATGAGTTCTTAATTTGGAATGTGACTCATTATTGCATTGTTTTAACTCTGTACTGCAGCATATGAGGCTTATCATTTAACAGTTAACAAAGCCAACGTTCTGACTGTCCTCAGGGGCATAAGTGTGGTTAGTATCTACTAACTAGTATTCATCATGGTGAGCCTGTTGATTTGCATCATCCTGAAGCTGTCAAACTCTGCCATTTTACTGTGTTTTTCTGAGATGCTTCTCTCTATCGATAGATAGATAGATAGATAGATAGATAGATAGATAGATAGATAGATAGATAGATAGATAGATAGATAGATAGATAGATAGATAGATAGATAGATAGATAGATAGATAGATAGATCTGGCTCTCAAGTCCTGTTAGATGTGGGAATGTCGTGGAATGTGAAGGCCAAACGCACAAACCACAATCAGGCCCAAAACACTCAAAAATAGCCGTCCAATTGTTTTCAAAGAAATCATTCTTTTTTAACGAAATGCCCAACAAAGATAAAAATTGTAAAAATCCAATAAAGGGTGTCGAATAAAAATAGAGGATGTCCAATAAAAATGAAAAAGAGTCGAATAGAATAAGAAGGTGTCCGATAAGAAGTCCGATAAGAGTCCGATAAGAATGAAACTCTGCAGGAGTCAGAAGTCCGAGGAGCAAAAATACTTTATTGTGCACAACAAAGGGGAACATGCTCAGAAACACAAAAGGTGCAATCCTGACGAGCTCCGAAGTACAATGGTCAGTGCTCTATTTTTATACACTTCAGCTAGGTGTTTACCACGCCCTGTGGGCATCTTTTGTTTTTTGTGAGTTGCTTCTCATCTCACACCGTAAGGTCATCTCAGGGCAGCTGCCCTGACCTTAAAATCCCCTCTTTCCCAGATTTGCATTGTTACATCAAAGGTGCATCCCAAGGGGCAGTCCATTTATTTTCCTCACTATTCTTCCCAAATTACATCATTATCTTTTGGTTTTTGTTTCATACTTAAAGTATAAAGTTTACAACTTTATTGCAGGCACAGAGTGTATAACAGAAAGCATAAAAACAATACTTTGGTCATTAAGTGCACATAAAGTGATTATGAGAACTTTCAATCCATCAGTGATTATAGTAAACACACAATTATAAAGAATACATGTTTTAAGGTTACTTCAGGACAGTGAGGTTAAGTTAGGTCACACAGAGAAGCAGCTGCCCGAACACCTGCACACCCCACGGAGGGGGGTTTCAAAATCTCAGGAGTAGCAGCTGCCCGTACACCTGCAAGGCCACGAAGGGGGGTTTCAAAATCTCGGGCTACGGACACTGTCCTCAAAATCTCAGACCATGAGCATTCTCCTTCCGTCATATCCATGATCACTGCGCATTCTGTCTCAGTGTATCACAGATTCATGCTCAGTATATCGGCTGTGGCCAGGTGTCATTCTGAGGGCAGTGCATCACAATAACACATTTCATCAGAGCTACTATAATATAAGGCTCAACAAATCTATCTTCTTTAGTCATTTGCTACCATTGATTATAACACTATATTCTATTTCTCCAGTGAATACATCAGGGGGGAACCTTCAGGGCCTTCTAGGCCTTCAGAGAAGGCCTTAAAAAAATCTGGACCAAAAAATATAAGTATTAAATTATTATATATAATCTATCTAATTTAATTTAATACAATACATTAATACATTTTCTCTAATCTATGTTCTAAAGTGAAGTTTACTGTCAAGTTCACATCAGCAATGAAAGGGTTACTGTCCTGAAACATATTATCCAATCAGAATCTTCCGTCTCTATCAAAGCCCGGTTAGCTGGCTCATTAATTGGTTAGGACTTCATGAATCCAGGGGAAGGCCAAGCTATGTGTTTTGGTTTGGAGAGTGATGGAAAAATTGACCAATCATGGTTTGATTTTAAGTGGGCGGGACAAAAACAAAAGATCATAGGCCTTCGTGAAGTCCGAAAGGCGGGCAGAGTGGTGAGAGCGGTGAGAGACAATTAAATGGCGGAAGACGAGAACGAAGTTGTGGCTAGCTTGTTAGCATCGCCTTTTTCAAGGCGGCCTTTCCTCTGTGGAGCGCTCTTTCTCGGCTCCGAAGCGCATCAAGACGCACGCCAGAAACAGTACTGGACAGGATCGCCTGGGAGCTTTGGCACTGATGTCCATAGAAAAAGGACTTCTTTTGGAGCTCAAGTCAAAGGACAAACTTTATGACGCTGCCATCACCCACTTCACAAAGAAAGACCGACGAATGGACTTCGTTTTCATGTAAGGTAGGCTTATGTTGCAAGCCACCTTGATTATTATTTCAAGTGATTAATTCGGGCCAAGTGGACATTCAGTAATTTGTATTTATTGCGGAGGTTGTCTGCAAAAAAATCCAGCGCAATTTGCGCCTTTAATTCCTTTGCCTTTAATTCAATATGTAAACTTATCAAACTTGTGTTTGGAAGTGTGTGGTTGGACTTTTGTTTTTTAGAGGGTTTTTATTCCCCCCCATGGCTCCCCCCTTTCTGTCCCTTTCCGAGAATTAAGGAGGTGTAGTGGAACCTATGAAAATTGTGACTTTTGACATAAGTATTCATTGCGCCGTGCGTAATTGCGCATGGAGAGGTATTTGCACTTCAATTCAACTTTAAAAAAAACTCCAGCTACCAGCTTTGTGTAACTTTTTCTATATTGTGCATTTGAAATTGTATAGTTTGACGATGCTTGTGAATTTATTTGTCAATGTGTGTATGGCTTGCTGTGCGCCGTGATTTATAGCGCTGTCCATGGTGATGAAGCCTCGGTGTCGGTGTCAGCAGTGTCACGTTCTGGGTTACCTCATTTTATATTTCCAGATTTTGGCTTATGTTTATTTAATGTAGCCTCCAGTTTTATGAAGGTACTGTTGAGAATGTTTCTTGTTGCGGAGAATATTATTGATGTTATGGTCTATTTGTTTACATTCTTGTCATCGTTAATTAAAGGATTGCAGTTGTTGAACGCTTTCAATTCATCGTACTATTTCTTTTTTTCCGCGATGATTTCTTTTCTTGGCGGTGAGGGCTGAGGTGAAGGCCCAGCTGTAGTGCTCACAGTTCGCCACTGGAATACATGACATCATCACATATCTGTTAGAAAAAAGTACACTACAGGAACCAAACCTAGTATGTCTGATAGAGACATAAAATATTCATTTTGGACTTAACCAAAGGTTTATAATGATTAAGTCACAATCACAATAGACTTTTTACAAAAAAACAAAAACAAAAAACAAAACAGTACTTTTAATCTACACCTTTCTAAAAGCTCTGTGCATGTATTTTTTACAATTACAATTTGTCATTTGGCAGACACTTTTATTCAACGCGACAGACATCAATATCACAATAACAACAGAAAAAAAGATTCATATGCATAGCAACAGTAACCGGGGGCGGGGCCTGACAAAGGGATTCAAATAATGCCTTTAGTTGTGTGAATCTTCAAAGACATTAAGTCAAGTGATGTCATCAAAGGCGTCTGCCTTTGATCTAAATATTATAAATACAACACCAATGCTGCTGAGACACAATTGCAGACCTAAGTACAGTAATAACAGTAATATAGATAATTGCAGCACAGCAGTGACATTTTATTTTGAAAACTAACATTTCATTGTAAGTATGGAGATCACACAAATCCAAATGACAGAGGAAAAAAAGGATTTGAATGGATTGTTAAATCAATCCACTGGGGAAGGGGAGCAAGGTGTCACACCTGTTGTCGTGACTCCTGCACCACCCTCAAAGACTCGTGAGCAGCAGCATGGCAGCCTCCTGCACAAGAAACAACGTAGTCAGACTGACATGGATGGTACAACCTATTCAGAGCAGGTCGATATCTTTGGAGTGGATGGGTGTAGATACAAAGGTCGCAAATACACAAATGCACCTGCCATAAGAAATGAAGTGACTCAACTCGTTCAAATCTCACCCGTAGCAGGCACATGCAAACCTATGCACCTGCACCCCAAACCCGTTTCTTCTAAGAAGATGGGACATGGCTCTCCGGCTCAGCGGCAAGACAGTCGCAGGGCCGACACCCACGATGCCACCGGCGTAAACCTGATCAGCAAACGGCCGGAAATCCTGCACAAGCCTGGGTGTAGATACAAAGATCGCAAATACACAAATGCACCTGCCATAAGAAATGAAGTGACTCAACTCGTTCAAATCTCACCCGTAGCAGGCACATGCAAACCTATGCACCTGCACCCCAAACCCGTTTCTTCTAAGAAGATGGGACATGGCTCTCCGGCTCAGCGGCAAGACAGTCGCAGGGCCGACACCCACGATGCCACCGGCGTAAACCTGATCAGCAAACGGCCGGAAATCCTGCACAAGCCTACCACCAAGCTGACAGATTGCAGTGACCTGGTCAGGTCGCGAAGCTGTAACGGGAGTCACACGATGATCTCAGCCGCCCAGCTGCATGGCTGCCTCCTGCGCACGAAACAACGTAGGTGGGCTGAGAAGGATCCTTCAACCTATTCAGAGCAGGTCGATATCTTTGGAGTGGATAGGTGTAGATACAAAGGTCGCAAATACACAAATGCACCTGCCATAAGAAATGAAGTGACTCAACTCGTTCAAATCTCACCCGGAGCAGGCACATGCAAACCTATGCACCTGCACCCCAATCCCACAAATGCACCTGCCATCAGACAATCAACAGTAACCAAACGTCCTCCAATCTCTACCAAAGGAGGCATGTGCACAACTTAAGACAAAGCCAAGTGCTCCCTGTCCCACAAACCTGCTTTTCAGAAGATGCAACCAGCTCAGAGCCTCAGGACAGGAAGGCAGGCAATGTAAATCTGGAGTGGGGTGTGTGGGTTTACACCAGGGTGCTCCTGTTTCCTTCCACAGTTGCAAAATATAATTGGCAAAAACAAAACAAAAAACAATTAGATTAAATTGAATTAAATAAACAATAAAATACAATAAACAATAAAATTGCAAATAGAAGTAAACAAAGTAAGACAATTACAAAATAAATCAAACAATCAGAATATATGTGATGTATGGACTTTGATTTTCATTTAATATTGCTGCCATACCTCAAAGCAGCCCCTTTTAAATTTGACTAGAAAATGATATTTTATTGAAATGTAGAGCTAAGTTGTGTGTATTGTCATATGATTAAAAATAATTAAATGTATTTTGAAAAACTTTTATCTGTCACTCAAGTAGCTATTTCCAGCAAACAAACCAAAACAACAGATTGCATCACAGATCATCACAAACTGCACTTCATTTTAGCTGTACACAGCCTTTTCCTGAAATAATGTGTTTGTCTACATTCAGTTTGGCTATTTGTGTGAGGCTATGCTTTGTGCAAAGCAGGAATTGTATTATGTGTTTAAATTGCCCAGAAGAAATGAAAGGACATACCTGGACATTCAAATGTTCGGTGTCAAGCGCATGCATGGCACATAAGCACACAGACAAAAATCATGTCATAGTTCTTACCTATGTTAACATTTGCATTCATGATATGATATATAGCAAGATATTGAACAGGAATCTTACCTTCAGCCTTGCAGCTTGACACTCTGCAGCAACGCTACATTAATGCTACTTGGAAGAAGCAGTAGCAACCAGAACTATGCATGCGCGTGTTGCAGTGGCAAGCTAATTGTCTTGTAGTATATTTTATGATGTATTTGTTACTGCTAACAAATAGCTAACATAGGTAGAATTTACTTATTATTATTTCACTTGCTGACAAGAATACTGAAGAAATTTTTAAACTATTTGAATGGGTCATATATTTACCACCCTTCAAAATCCCTTTTTATAGTATATCATTCAGCCTCACATCAAAGTACCTGTCACACCCCTTTAAGTTAATTTTGTCAGAGTCAAAATACTGCACACAGATATCATGGATCAGCGTTCACAAAACTTCTTCTTCTTCTTCTCAGGACATTCTCGGATTTACTGAAGACATTCTTTGTGAATTTTATCTTTAAAGAACAAAGCTAAGAGCACAGCAGAATAATAATAAATAATAAAGAAAAACATTATTCAACTCAACTCAATTCAACTTTATTTATATAGCACTTTAAAAATAACCACAGCTGAAACAAAGTGCTGTACATAAATAGACAAAACAATAAAATAAAGCAGGAATAAACACTAAAATAATTGTTTTATTGTTTTTAAAAACAAGAACAATAAAACAATAAGTGAAAGTAAACCATAAAACACTAAAACAAGAACAGAGCCTCTTGCGGGGTTGAAAGCCAAGGAATAAAAGTGGGTTTTAAGATGAGTTTTAATAATTGACAGTGACGGGGCTTGTCTAATGTGCAATGGTAGCTTGTTCCATAATTTACGAGCCGCCACAGAGAAAGCTCTGTCCCCTCTGAGCTTCTGTTTTGATCTTGGTACCTCCAGGTGCAGCAGATCAGCTGACCTGAGGCACCGAGCAGGAGTGTAGGGGTGAAAGAGTTCAGAGAGGTAAGGGGGGGTGAGACCATTTAAAGATTTAAAAACAAATAAAAGAATCTTAAAATGGACCCTAAGGTGCACAGGCAGCCAGTGGAGGGAGGCCAGGATTGGAGTTATTTGCTCCCTCTTACACACTCCGGTTAAGAGGCGAGCGGCTGCGTTTTGCACCAGCTGGAGGCATGCGAGGGAGGACTGGCTGACTCCAAAATAAAGTGCATTACAGTAATCCAGCCGAGATGTGATAAAGGCATGGATTACTGTTTCAAAGAGCTGTTGTGCAAGGAAAGGCTTCACCTTTGCCAGCTGCCTAATCTGGAAAAAACTGGACTTCACTTCAGCACCAATTTGCCAATCCAATTTAAAATCACTGTCCATCTTAAAACCCAAGTTTGAGACTGTTGGCTTTACAGTAGTCAACGGGAGGGGGTTCACAAGGGCCACTGGGTCCAAACACAATCACTTCCATTTTTTTCTCATTGAAATTTAAAAAGTTCAAGGCCATCCAGGCTTTGATGTCCTCAAGACATGACAGAAGTGGTGTGAGGGAGAAAGCATTTTTCTTTTTCAGCGGCACATATATCTGACTGTCGTCAGCATAACAATGAAAAGAGATGCCATGCTTTCTCAGGATGGAGCCCAGAGGCAGTAAATACAGAGAGAAAAGCAGGGGCCCTAAAATCGACCGCTGTGGAGTCCCATACAGCAGTGGAGCAGAGCTGGACTCCGAATTTCCAAGGCTTACGGGGTGTTCCCACCAAACGCGATGAAACAAGATCGCGCCGCAAGATTACATACAGAGTCAATGCAAAGACGCGATTTGAAGCGCCATTTTGCCGGGCGACGCGATGGACGCGATTGCGCGGCGCGATGGACGCGTTGGCCGCAAAAATCGCTCTCATCGCGTCGCCCTATCGCCTCATCGCTCGAGTTGAAATAATTGAACTTTTGCGGCGGATTCACGTGAAAACGCGCCGCAACAGCCTATCAGCGTTGAGATTGTCATCGACATGCTGATGTACGGAAGTCCTGGTGTTCTCTCGCAAAATGAAACCGCCAGAAACAACCCTGGCTAGCAGGTCTTCAAACTGGACAATAGTCAGCCTGAAGTACCGCTGGAACTGGCCGTCATCCAGGCGCAGCTCCTGCAGGAGACGGTGGAACTCGCCGAGCTCACGACGCCTCCGTAGGGTAGCATGCACCCAGAACCGACGTGGGCGCCTAGCCCGCAGATGAAGCTGGGAACTTCTCCAGAGCAGGTACAGTGCAGCGATGGTGGTTATTTCAGCCATGGTTGACGAGAGAATGAAATGGCGGAAGAAATGTTGTTGTTGGACGGGCTCATTGCGCGACGCGATGCCGCGTCAAGGGGTTTTTGTACCAGCGTCAAAACTGGAGCATCTGGCACAATGCAATTTCATTTGAAGCGCGATTAAATAATTTTCATCACGTTTGGTGGGAACACGCCGTTACACTCCAAGTCCTGTCGGCCAGTTCCAGCGGTACTTCAGGCTGATTAGATTCGAACCACTCCAGTGCAGTACCGCAGATGCCCATTAGGTGATGTAACCGAGCCACTAGGGTGTTGTGGTCTACAGTGTCAAAAGCAGCAGTTAGGTCCAACACAACCAGAATTACATGGTCACCAGTCATTAGCCAGGAGGATATCGTTAAAAACTCTTAATAAAGCTGACTCTACTTCCGGCGCCGTACGAGGGGCAGCCTTTTACAGCAGCTTGCTAGACTCTTAGCAGTTTTTCTTATCTTTCTGTTTTTCTCGTGTGTCTTTTTTTTATTATTTTAGTTTAACATGTTTTTAAATATCTGGCGCATCAGAGACGCTAAACATGGCAACTCTGGCGCTACTTTGAGACCACCTTTATAACCCGTGCAACTTTCACCGCGTCTGTGGGTCTGTGAGAGACAATGGCTCCCATTGTTTACAGTAGGGATCAGCTGCTGGCCCTGCGTAACACAGCTGTGCGGCCGGAGGAGCGACCTGATGTCCCCCTTGAGATTAGGAGGAGGATGCGGGGGTGCCGTGCAGGGATTAAACGTCGCGACAGGAGGAGAGCTTACAGACTGACTCTCCCGTCCGTCATCATGGGGAACGTAAGATCTCTCCCCAACAAGATGGATGAGCTGGCAGCGCTGACCCAACATGAGCAGGATTACCAACGGTGCAGTTTGCTACTGTTCACAGAGACTTGGCTGGGAATGCAGCACACAGATGCGACTGTAGCGCTGGATGGATTTTCACTCGTATGGGCGGACCGGACAGAGAAGAGCGATAAGAGGAAAGGAGGAGGGCTGGTAGTGTTTGTGAACGATAGATGGTGTAACTCCAGACATCACAATCAAAGAGCAGCACTGCTGCCCAGACATTGAGCTATTGGCTGTTGTCTGAGGCCATATTATCTGCCGCGGGAGTTCTCACACACCATAGTGATGGCTGTGTATATTCCCCCCTCTGCTAACGCCGACGCAGCCTGTGACGTCATCAACACCGTGATCAGCAGGCTGCAGACTCAGAAGCCACAGGCCCTCTTACTGATCTCTGGGGATTTTAATCATGCCTCTCTGTCCTCCACTCTGCCAAAATTCATCCAGTATGTCACATGTGCCACCAGAGACAATAAAACACTGGACTTATTCTATGCCAACACCAAGGAGGCATACGAATCATCACCCTTCCCTCCTCTGGGAAGAGCTGATCACAACCTGGTTCATCTCCTGCCTGTCTACAAGCCCCTTGTTAACAGCCAACCAGCTGTGTCCCGCAGAGTGAAGAGGTGGTCTGATGAGGCTGAAGAGGCTCTGAAGGACTGCTTCGAGACAACCATGTGGGATATATTCAGTGACTCTCATGAGGAGGACATCGACAGTTTGACAGACAGCATCACAAACTACATAAACTTTTGTGTGGAGACCACTGTACCCACCAGGACTGTACGGTGTCACTCCAACAACAAACCCTGGATTAATCCTGACATTAAGGCTCTTTTAAAGGAGAAGAAGAGGCCTTCAAGTCAGGAAACAAAGAGGAGCTGAAAACTGTTCAGAGGGAGCTCAGAAGGAAAATAAGGGAGGGGAAGGACAGATACAGGAGGAGAATGGAGGAACAGCTGCAGGAGAACAACACCAGGGGAGTCTGGAGAGGCCTAAAAACCATTTCAGGCCACCAGAAGCCAAACTCTCAGGCAGCTGGGGATTCAAAGTGGGCAGATGAGCTGAACAGCTACTTCTGCAGGTTTGAGGAAGCATCTGCCTCTCCCCCAGCTGTACCAGCACTGCAGCAGCCCTCCTTTGTTCTGCCAGCACTCTGCCCAAGTACCCCCCCCCCCCCCCGCAGTACTCAGCTCACCACCTCCAATGCCACCCCCCACTGTTCTTCCCAGCCCCCATCCACTTCACAAGTCACTCAGCCCCCCTGCTCCAACTTGTCTCTCACACCTCTCCAGGTGAGAAATCAGCTGAGGAGGTTAAAGACCAGGAAGGCTGCAGGACTGGACGGCCTCAGTCCCAGGCTTCTCAGATCCTGCTCTGATCAGCTCAGCGGGATCATTGGACATCTGTTCAACCTGAGTCTGAGACTGGGAAAGGTGCCGCGACTCTGGAAGACATCCTGCGTGGTACCTGTGCCAAAGACCCCACATCCGAAGGACCCTAGCTGCTACAGGCCGGTGGCCCTAACATCCCACCTCATGAAGGCCCTGGAGCAGCTGGTCCTTGCCGACCTGCGTCCCCTGGTGAGCTCGTCCATGGACCCGCTGCAGTTCGCGTACCAGCTTGGCATCGGAGTGGACGATGCCCTCATCTTCCTCCTCCATCGAGCTCTGTCTCACCTGGAGTTGCCGGGGAGCTCTGTATGGGTCCCTTTCCTGGATCTCAGCAGTGCTTTCAACACCATCAGGCCAGCCATCCTGAGGAACAAGCTGGAGTTTTCAGGAGTGGACCAACACCTCACATGCTGGATAGTGGATTACCTCTCCAACCGCCCACAGTATGTGAGGACACGGGACTGTGTGTCAGGGACTGTCCTCGGCAGTGTGGAGGCTCCCCAGGGAACGGTGCTGGCACCATTTCTCTTCACCCTCTATACAGCTGACTTTTCCCACCTGTCACCCACCTGCCACCTGCAGAAGTTCTCTGATGACTCTGCCATTGTCGGCCTCATCACAGATGGGGACGATAGGTCATACAGAGGACTCATTCAGGATTTTGTGGACTGGTGTCAGCAGAACCACCTGCTGATTAATGCGGATAAAACCAAGGAGCTGGTTGTGGACTTCCACTGCCGCCGCCCGCACTCTCCCCCATCACCAGTGAGCATCCAGGGAAGGGACATTGAGATGGTGACATCTTATAAGTACCTGGGTGTTCATCTGAACAACAAACTAGACTGGACTCATAACACCACTGCACTTTATAAAAAAGGACAGAACAGACTCTATCTGCTC
Organism: Chaetodon trifascialis; assembly: GCF_039877785.1. Classification (NCBI taxonomy): domain Eukaryota; kingdom Metazoa; phylum Chordata; class Actinopteri; order Chaetodontiformes; family Chaetodontidae; genus Chaetodon; species Chaetodon trifascialis. Next base: position 4,937,013 of record NC_092070.1, read on the forward strand.
AGGAGGCTGAGGTCTTTTGGGGTGCGGGGGGCACTCCTGAAGACCTTCTATGACTCTGTTGTGGCCTCTGCCCTATCATACAGAGTAGTCTGCTGGGGGAGCAGCATCACAGCAGCTGACAGGAAGAGGCTGGACAAACTCATCAGAAAGGCCAGCTCTGTCCTGGGATGCCCTCTGGAACAGATGGAGGAGGTGGGGGAGAGGAGGATGACAGCCAAGCTGTCCATGACAGACAATGACTCCCACCCCCTCCAACACACACTCACTGCTCTGAGGAGCTCCATCAGTGACAGGATGCTACATCCAAAGTGTGTGAAGGAGCGGTATCACAGGTCATTCCTTCCTGCAGCCGTCAGACTGCACAACAAAAACTGCTCCAAGTAATCAGTACAATAATATGTTTACAATCTGTGCAATAACCTGTGCAATAATGCAATAATGTGCAATAATCAGTGCATAACAATCTGTTAATACTATCTACAATTTCTTAGGATGACGTTATTCTTTTATCCCACTCTTGTATATATACTTGTTTTGAATTTGCATTGCACTTGTTCTAATACTTTATACACTTTATTGATGCTGCTGTATATTGGAATTTCCCCCCGTGGGACTAATAAAGGAATATTGAATTGAACTGAATTGAATGCAGAGTTTTAAAACCGAATTGAAAGACCTCCAGGACACCATGCTCATCCAGTGAACTCATCAAGAAAGGTGCTCATGCTCATCAACTGAGCATGAGCACCTTTCTCCAAGATTTTAGAAATAAAAGGCAACTTGGAGATGGGCCTAAAGTTGGCCAACACACTGCAATCAAGGCAAGGTTTCTTAAGTAGGGGCTGCATCACTGCATGTTTAACTTAGGGGAACAACACCAGAAGAGAGACTGCTGTTAATGATAGCTAAAACTGACTGCCCCATACTAGGGAAAACTCTTTAATAAGACGAGGAGAGACAGCGTCACAGGGAGAACCTGACGGCTTAATATGGCCAACCAGATCTTCTAAAAATTGACAGCGACACAGGCTCAAACTTATCAAGCGCTACAGATGCAGTTGCAGGAGCTGAGATGAGAGCCCTGGCAGTAGCAACCTTATCTTAGCTATTGCACATTTCAGGAGATGCCTCCAAGCTGACAGGCTGTGGGGCATTAAGAATGGTGACAGTGGTTTTGAATAACAATCGAGTTGTGACGATTGGACTCAATGATGTTTGACAGGTATTTTCTTTAGGTCTCTTTAACAGTGCTCTGGCAGCAGCGCCAACAGTCCTTTAGGATTTGGAAGTTAACCGGCAGCTTGTCCATCTTCCACTTGCGCTCAGTGTTGCAGCACTCCTGAGTTCTTTCATTAAACGAGGGCTCAGATTTGGCTTTGGGCTGCACAGTTTTAATGGAGCCACAGAGTCCAGTATGGTTCGACATATGGTTCGTGAGCTCCTCTGTATTAACAGAAGCAGGACGGACACAGAGCAGATCAAAAGCCACAGAGAACTGACTGGCAGTAACCCCAAGAGTTAAAAATCCGATGTCTCTGAACAGGAGCACTAGATTTAACCTCAGCACAGGAGAAAGCAACTTCAAACAAGACAGGCATATAATCAGAAATCACATTGTTGTAGACCTCCAAGTTAGACACAAATAACCCATGAGAGAGGGCAAGGTCTAATGTGTGTCCATGTTCATGTGTGGGACCAGATACACACTACACAAAATTAAAAGAGTCAATAAGACTTAAAAAGTCCTTCACCAACGGCTTATCAGGACAACACACATGAATATTAAAATCCCTGCGAAGGAGAACCCGTTCATACTTAGGCATAATTTCAGCCAGAAGACCAGAGAAGTCAAGTTAAAGTAGGAACAGTCGGCAGGTAGAAGTTCCACCAGAGCGCTGCAGTCACCGGCACCGAGTGAAAGTGTGAAAGTGTAGGCGGATGTCAAGCGCGAAAAGCCGAAATGGATGCGAACAAGATTCTGAATAGAAAGTTTAGTTTTAAAAAGTTGCTCGATGGGTCGACTAAAAACAACTAAAAACAAGCTTACTGCAGCCATAGCCAAGTAATGTTCATTCTTTCTGGAGAGAAATAAGAGGCTGCGTTGATAAACCTCTGGTGAATAAACAGAGCATCATAGTCTGACTGCTTGTATATTCAGAGGAAACTTAAGAAATGAAAGTTTAAGCCATGGTTTAACTGCACTATAGCCTGAGTCCTAGTTTACAATGATGTGCACTTTGTAACTTTATCTTGTATCATCCTGTTTTGATCCCTTAGAAAGGGTTGCTGAAAGGGCTTTTTTGTAACCAAGCATTTATTTTTTTGTCATCTGTTTATTGACAGTGTTAGATTGTGAGATTTGATTCATTCAAATGTGAATGACTGCTCAAAATGAGACGAAGTGTGAAATATAACACTACACATTGCTTTCAATAAAAAAACATTTGCACAAAGCAAGCCTATCCACTTTTTCATGTTGTTAACAGTATTAAAATGATAATTAATGGGACATTTAGAATAGATAAAAATGTGTGATTTATTTGCGATTAATTGCAAGTTAACTATGACATTTGTGCGATTAATCGTGATTAAATATTTTAATCGATTGACAGCACTAATATATATGTGTGTGTGTGTGTGTGTATATATATATATATATATTTTTTTTTTTTTCATATGCATAGCAACAGTAACCGGGGGCGGGGCCTGACAAATGGATTCAAATAATGCCTTTAGGTGTGTGAATCTTCAAAGACATTAAGTCAAGTGATGTCATCAAAGGCGTCTGCCTTTGATCTAAATATTATAAATACAACACCAATGCTGCTGAGACACAATTACAGACATAAGTAATAACAGTAATATAGTTAACTGCAGCACAGCAGTGACATTTTATTTTATTTTGATAACTAACATTTCATTGTAAGTATGGAGATCACACAAATTGTCATGACTCCTGCACCGCCCTCGAAGACTCGTGGCAGGAGTCCCACAATCACTTCAGCTGCGCAGCAGCATGGCAGCCTCCTGCACAAGAAACAACATAGCCAGACTGACATGGACGGTACAACCTATTCACAGCAGGTCGATATCTTTGGAGTGGATGGGTGTAGATACAAAGATCGCAAATACACAAATGCACCTGCCATAAGAAATGAAGTGACTCAACTCTTTGAAATTTCATCCGAAGCAGGCACATGCAAACCTATGCACCTGCACCACAAACCTGTTTCTTCTAAGAAGATGGGACATGGCTCTCCGGCTCAGCAGCAAGACAGTGACAGGGCCGACACCCACAATGCCACCGGCGTAAACCTGATCAGCAAACGGTTGGAAATCCTGCACAAGCCTACCACCAAGCTGACAGATTGCAGTGACCTGGTTAGGTCACGAAGCTGTAATGGGAGTCACACAATCACCTCAGCCACCCAGCAGCATGGCAGCCTCCAGCGCATGAAACAACATAGCCAGACTGTGATGGATGGTACAACTTATTCAGAGCAGGTCGATATTGTCGGAGTGGATGGGTGTATATACAAAGGTCGCATATACACAAATGCACCTGCCATAAAAAATAAAGTAACTCAACTCCCTGAAATCTCACCCGCAGCAGGCACATGCAAACCTATGCACCTGTCCCACAAACCCGTTTCCTCTCAGAAGATGGGACATGGCTCTCCGGCTCAGCAGCAAGACTGTGACAGGGCCAACAGCCACGATGCCACCAGCGTAAATCTGATCAGCAAAATCCTGCACAAGCCTACCACCAAGCTGACAGATTGCAGTGACCTGGTTAGGTCACAAAGCTGTAACGGGAGTCACACAATCACCTCAGCTGCCCAGCAGCATGGCAGCCTCCTGCACATGAAACAATGTGGGTGGGCTGAGAGGGATGCTACAACTCACCCAGAGCAGGTCGATATCGCAGGAGTGGATGGGCGTATACACAAAGGTCGCAAATACACATCTACACTTTCCATAAGATATAAAGTTACTCCACTCTTTGAAATTTCATCCGAAGCAGGCACATGCAAACCTATGCACCTGCACCACAAACCTGTTTCTTCTCAGAAGATGGGACATGGCTCTCTGGTTCAGCAGCAAGACAGTGACAGGGCCGACACCCACGATGCCACCAGCGTAAACCTGATCAGCAAACAGCCGGAAATCCTGCACAAGCCTACCACCAAGCTGACAGATTGCAGTGACCTGGTCAGGTCGCGGAGCTGTAACGGGAGTCACACGATGATCTCAGCCGCCCAGCGGCATGGCTGCCTCCTGCGCACGAAACAACGTAGGTGGGCTGAGATGGATGGTACAACTAATCCAGAGCAGGTCGATGTCTTTGGAGTGGATGGGCGTATATACAAAGGTCGCAAATACACAGATGCACCTGCCATAAGAAATGAAGTGACTCAACTCCTTGAAATCTCACCCAAAGCAGGCACATGCAAACCTATGCACCTGTCCCACAAACCCATAAATGCACCTGCCATAAGAAATGAAGTGACTCAACTCCTTGAAATCTCACCCAAAGCAGGCACATGCAAACCTATGCACCTTTCCCACAAACCCACAAATGCACCTGCCATAAGAAATAAAGTGACTCAACTCCATAAAATCTCACCCAAAGCAGGCACATGCAAACCTATGCACCTGTCCCACAAACCCACAAATGCACCTGCCATCAGACAATCAGCAGTAACCAAACGTCCTCCAAAATTGCAAAATGTAATTGGAAAAAAAAAGAAGAAAAAAAAGAAAAGAAAAAAAGAAGAAGCAATGAATGAATGAATAAATAAATCAATAAACAATAAAATTCAATAAACAATAAAATGGGCAAAAAGTAAACAAAGTAAGACAAAATAAACAAACAATCAGAATATATGTGATGTATAGACTTTGATTTTCATTTAATATTGCTGCCATGCCTCAAAGCAGCCCCTTTTAAATTTGACTAGAAAATGATATTTTATTGAAATGTAGTGCTAAGTTGTATGTATTGTCATATGATTAAAAATAATTCAGTGTATTTTGAAAAACTCCACAAAACCTTTAGAAAATATCTATCACTCAAGTAGCTATTTCCAGCAAACAAACCAAAACAACAGATTACATCACAGATCATCACAAACTGCACTTCATTTTAGCTGTACACAGCCTTTTCCTTACACTGATACAATCCTGAGCTGGACAGGCAATGAGTTCTTAATTTGGAATGTGACTCATTATTGCATTGTTTTAACTCTGTACTGCAGCATATGAGGCTTATCATTTAACAGTTAACAAAGCCAAAGTTCTGACTGTCCTCAGGGGCATAAGTGTGGTTAGTATCTACTAACTAGTATTCATCCTGGTGAGCCTGTTGATTTGCATCATCCTGAAGCTGTCAAACTCTGCCATTTTACTGTGTTTTTCTGAGACGCTTCTATCTATCTATCTATCTATCTATCTATCTATCTATCTATCTATCTATCTATCTATCTATCTATCTATCTATCTATCTCAAATCAAATCAAACTTTATTTATATAGCACTTTTTATACATAATAAAATGCAACACAAAGTGCTTCACAGGAGTTAAAAAACAATATAAATCAAAATAAAGCAACAATAAAAACCCATTACTCCCACCCTCCATATGTACAAACACCCACCCTCAACTACATGCATATACACACACACACACACACACACACACACACACACACACACACACACACACACACACACACACGCACACACACGCACATTCTTACTGCAGAGAATAGCACGGGTAAGGAGACATGGCACGGCACTAATGATTGAGGAGAATGCCACCTTTGGGGTCATCCACACCGAGAGACATCAGGGACTGTGAGCACAGGGGGCACCCGCACCCGGGCCCACCCGAGCCCGACAGACCGGTGAACCCCACACCAAGGCAGGGAGTCCCCCAACCAGCCGGGCCAAGAGGGCCCGAGGACGCACCCCCTGCAACAGATCAGACACATCTCTCAGTGTGGAGGACCCGCCGAGGAAACACTGGAATTTAAAAAAAAAAAACATTTAAAAGAAGAAAAGTTCATAAGATAATAAGTAAAGTAAATAAAATAGGGTAAAATAATATAACATATAAAACATGAACATTGAATGAAATAAGATGAGTAAAGGAAATAAATAGTAAATAAACTATAAATGAAAACTATAGATAAACTACAAATAAAATGAGTAAATGAAATAAATAGTAAATAAACATGTCGTTAAAACATATAACTAAAATATGATAAGATAAGAAGCCTGATTAAAGGAATGAGATAATCAAACATATCAATTGAAAGCCTGATTAAAAAAGTGAGTCTTGAGCCTCTTTTTAAAAACATCAACAGTCTCTGCGGCCCTGAGGTTCCGCCTCCCCGTGTGTTTTAGTTCTTACTTTTGGTATGGTTAAGAGGCCGGAGCCGGAGGACCTCAGGGTCCGCGAGGGTTGATATGGTAAAAGAAGGTCAGATAAATAAGAAGGCCTGAGACCGTTAAGACATTTGAAAACTAATAAAAGAACCTTAAAATCTATCCGGAAAGCACGGGGAGCCAATGCAGCGATTTTAAAAACTGGTGTAATGTGCTCCCGCCCTCTGGTCCTCGTCAGCACGCGAGCGGCTGAATCCTGTAGTAGTTGAAAATTTGAGATACTCTTTTTGGGAAGACCAGAGAGCAGGGCATTACAATAATCTAAGCGACAAGAGATAAAAGCATGCATCAGCACCTCCGTGCTGGCCTGAGAGAGAAACGGGCGGACTCTGGCTATATTCTTACGATGGTAAAAACCTATTTTTGTTATGTTTTTGATGTGTGGAATAAAAGTAAGCTCAGAGTCAAAAATCACGCCCAGACTTTTTACAGAATGTGTTGGTTTCAGATCTTGTAGTTTTGGTAAAAGTTTCTCTCTCTGGCCTTCAGGACCAATGACTAAGACCTCTGTTTTGTCCTGATTGAGCTGAAGGAAATTTTCTGCCATCCATGACTTGATGTCTAAAATGCAGTTAAAAAGGGGCATCAATAGGCCCTGTGTCATCAGGAGACACGGCAATGTACAGTTGCGTATCATCAGCATAACTATTGAAGCTGATGGGGTAGGATGTACAGATTAAAAAGAGTTGGACCTAAAATTGACCCCTGGGGAACCCCACACTTGATCTCATGGGCACCTGAGGAACATGCATCCCAACTAACAAAGAAGAGTCGGTCAGTGAGGTATGAGACGAACCAGTTAAAAGCAGTACCTGAGAGGCCGACCAGGTGCTTCAGTCTGTTTAATAAAATGTGATGGTCTACTGTTTCGAAGGCGGCAGTTAGATCCAGTAGTACCAAGACCGTGAGCTTGTGTTTATCTAAGTTGCACCTGATATCATTTAAAATCTTTAATAGGGCTGTCTCTGTACTGTGGTTCATCCTAAAACCAGACTGATACCTTTCTAAAATGTTCTTTTTGTTTAAAAAATCATTTAATTGGTTAAAAACCAGTTTTTCTAAAATTTTACTTAAAGTTGGATACAGGTCGGTAATTATTAAGAATATTGGGGTCTAAATTGCTCTTTTTCAGAAGGGGCTTCACCACCGCCGTTTTAAAGGAGGCAGGGAAGACACCCATCTGAAGAGAGCAATTGTATATGTATAACAGCTGTTCCTCAAAGAACCCATAGAGTGTTTTAAAAAACAGTGTGGGAATTGGGTCTAAAAGGCAGGTTGTGGGGTTTACCTGGGAGAAAACTCGACCAAGTGTCCTTGCATCAACCAGGGCAAAACTCTCCAGTGTTTCCTCAGGTAATACCTGTGATCCAGACGTATTGGTAGTTAAAACCTGTTGCGATAAAAGACTGGATCTGATGTTATCAATTTTGCGCCTGAAGTGGTCTGCAAAGTCTTCACACAGGGTATTTGTTATTGAACTGTGAGATCTGTTAAAATTACTGTTTATTAAAAGATCAATTGTGGAGAAGAGAAATTTGGGATTATTTTTGTGGTCAGAGATTAGCTTTTTGAAGTGAGAAATTCTTGCCTGTTTAATGGTGTTATTGTAAGTTTTGAGGTGATGACGTAAAATTTCATAGTGGACTGTGAGTTTTGATTTTCTCCATTTCCTCTCAGCACTCCTGAGATCGATCGATCTATCTATCTATCTATCTATCTATCTATCTATCTATCTATCTATCTATCTATCTATCGATAGATAGATAGAAGCTCTGTGCATGTATTTTACAATTACAATTTGTCATTTGGCAGACACTTTTATTCAAAGCAACATACATATATACATATTTTTTAAATTATTTGTTGACATCAATATCACAATAACAACAGAAAAAAAGATTCATATGCATAGCAACAGTAACCGGGGGCGGGGCCTGACAAAGGGATTCAAATAATGCCTTTAGTTGTGTGAATCTTCAAAGACATTAAGTCAAGTGATGTCATCAAAGGCGTCTGCCTTTGATCTAAATATTATAAATACGACACCAATGCTGCTGAGACACAATTGCAGACGTAAGTACAGTAATAACAGTAATATAGATAATTGTAGCACAGCAGTGAGATTGTATTTTGAAAACTAACATTTCATTGTAAGTATGGAGATCACACAAATCCAAATGACAGAGGAAAAAAAGGATTTGAATGGATTGTTAAATCAATCCATTGGGGAAGGGGAGCAAGGTGTCAGACCCGTTGTCGTGACTCCTGCACCGCCCTCAAAGACTCGTGGCAGGAGTCCCACAATCACCTCAGCTGCGCAGCAGCATGGCAGCCTCCTGCACAAGAAACAACATAGTCAGACTGACATGGATGGTACAACCTATTCAGAGCAGGTCGATATCTTTGGAGTGGATGGGTGTAGATACAAAGGTCGCAAATACACAAATGCACCTGCCATAAGAAATGAAGTGACTCAACTCGTTCAAATCTCAGCCGGAGCAGGCACATGCAAACCTATGCACCTGCACCCCAAACCCGTTTCTTCTAAGAAGATGGGACATGGCTCTCCGGCTCAGCAGCAAGACAGTCGCAGGGCCGACACCCACGATACTACCGGCGTAAACCTGATCAGCAAACGGCCGGAAATCCTGCACAAGCCTGGGTGTAGATACAAAGATCGCAAATACACAAATGCACCTGCCATAAGAAATGAAGTGACTCAACTCGTTCAAATCTCACCCGTAGCAGGCACATGCAAACTTAAGCACCTGCACCACAAACCCGTTTCTCCTAAGAAGATGGGACATGGCTCTCCGGCTCACCAGCAAGACAGTGACAGGGCCGACACCCAAGATGCTACCGGCGTAAACCTGATCAGCAAACGGCCGGAAATCCTGCACAAGCCTACCACCAAGCTGACAGATTGCAGTGACCTGGTCAGGTCGCGAAGCTGTAACGGGAGTCACACGATGATCTCAGCCGCCCAGCTGCATGGCTGCCTCCTGCGCACGAAACAACGTAGGTGGGCTGAGAAGGATCCTTCAACCTATTCAGAGCAGGTCGATATCTTTGGAGTGGATGGGTGTAGATACAAAGGTCGCAAATACACAAATGCACCTGCCATAAGAAATGAAGTGACTCAACTCGTTCAAATCTCACCCGGAGCAGGCACATGCAAACCTATGCACCTGCACCCCAATCCCACAAATGCACCTGCCATCAGACAATCAACAGTAACCAAATGTCCTCCAATCTCTACCAAAGGAGGCATGTGCACAACTTAAGACAAAGCCAAGTGCTCCCTGTCCCACAAACCTGCTTTTCAGAAGATGCAACCAGCTCAGAGCCTCAGGACAGGAAGGCAGGCAATGTAAATCTGGAGTGGGGTGTGTGGGTTTACACCAGGGTGCTCCAGTTTCCTTCCACAGTTGCAAAATGTAATTGGCAAAAACAAAACAAAAAAGAATTAGATTAGATTAAATTGAATTAAATAAACAATAAAATGCAATAAACAATAAAATTGCAAAAGGCAAATAAAAATAAACAAAATAAGACAAATACAAAATAAAAAAACAATCAGAATATATGTGATGTATGGACTTTGATTTTTATTTAATATTGCTGCCATGCCTCAAAGCAGCCCCTTTTAAATTTGACTAGAAAATGATATTTTATTGAAATGTAGAGCTAAGTTGTGTGTATTGTCATATGATTAAAAATAATTAAATGTGTTGGGGAACTACCTTAATTTGATGTTGCATCCGTTGTTAAAATGACGGGGCACCACCTTCCTCAGCTAAGAAGGACTGCAGAAATTAACTGCTATAACGCTAATAAAATACTAACGAATGAACTAACAATAAACCAGTCTGATAATCTGAAGTGTAAACTCTGGATACAGGGATCGTTTATGTTCAACTCAAAAGGACACCGTCTAACCAGGACTTAAATCAAAATCTCATTTATTAAGCAGAATTATGGATAATGAATGATATATCATGAATGGTATGACAGAAGATGTGATATGACAGAACACAAAAGAAACTTATGGCAACACAATGGTAAAACAAGTTTGGCAATAGTGAGAAGTAGTTGTAAGGGATAATAGGGACGCGAACGTAAAGTTAAGGGATTAAACGAGTAGTTGAGAGAATTTGGATAAATTAGCAGTATCTTAACCTCACGGACCAACTCTTATTCAAACCCGCTGAGCATGCCTACTAGATTGATGGCGTCCCGGTGAGTTCTGCTCCGAACTAACTCAAAGTTGCCCAGGTGCTCGTCCGTGGCTCGATCTGCTTGGTGGTCCGGTGGAAGGCCCAGGCACACCAAGGTGAAGAGCTGATGTTGGACGGTGATGTCTCTCGAACTGGGTTCTACGGTGTCGGTTACAGATGAGGGACGGCTCCGGATGGTTGTTAACCCAGACCAAGGATCAACAGCTGGCTGCAGGGTTTTGGTTCGGTTGAGTCCGTGAAGGATTATTTTGGACTGATAGTAACAAAATTGATAGTCTCTTCGATGGCCGGTCAAAAAGGGTCTACGAAATTATTATTATTTGACTAAATTTTACAGACTAAAACAAAACGTGTGGCTTGGAAAAATGAAAGTTTACGGCAAAACTATGAAACACGTCTTCTGAAAAGTAAATCACGCTACTCGGTATGGCTTTTGAGTAGCTCGAAGACGGGAAAAACTTAAAGAACAAAACGACTGTACAAGACTAAGACAACTAAGAAGTAACAAACAAAACTAAACATAACGTAACATAACTTAAGACAAGACAGAGTAACGCGCACTGAACTCATGCTGCGGCTGCAGACATTTAAATCTCGCTCCGGGGCGTGTCTAATGGGCAGGCCGTCGCTCACGTGAGACGGTTTGTGACGCGCGATGAAATCTCGCCTCATGGAGCTGGAATTAATCAATGATTCATACGAGGGGCTCATCTGCTTCTCACTATGGTCAATCATATATATTTTGAATGGACGATTTTCAATGACATTTCAACATTGTTCACAACCTGCGTTAGGCAATTCCTATGATTGGATGACAACATTAAACGATAATCAGGGTGACAATTTATAATACTCGTCCTAATATGAGTGATGACTCAAGGTATAACTAACACAAAATAAAGAAATAAAGAGAGGCAGACTATATTTGCCCAAGATGATTATCACTATTACGGTTACTTATTAATAAATGCATCACGTCAAGCGTATTGTTATGAACCTCTAGATGGCAGTATGGTTCCATGATAAAAATTCAGTCAAACTTTATAAAACAGTTAAAATCACAACTTTGTCATACTTCAGGTTAGAGATACTGGGAAAACACCAATATTATGCATACAATGAGTCCTGTAGGGTGAAAACATCAAAAGTTAAGTTTAACATAGAAGTTTGGTTATCCTGGAGTATTGAGAAAAAACACACAAGCATATACCACCAGGTGCTTCATGAATGTCCAATTTACAACCCATCAGCATTTGCTGATTTTTGTGGATTCCTCTGAGGCATGTCATTTTTCTCTCCAGACAGTTTTATTGTCTTGAGCCCTTAGGGCTATTGGGGAAGAATTAGCCTTAACATGGGACATCCTGGGTAGGAGATGCCCATGAGGTAAAGGCGTTGACCTTTTGGCTCTCCTCCTTCAACGTGTGAGAAGAGTAGTTCATTGAGCCAGACATCCTGTCTCTCTCCGAAATCACATTTCATTATAAGTAAACCAGATGGTCTATAATTCAATCAGTTGGCTGGTTTACACCTCCGTTTCTCATGAGAAGTCAGAGAGGGTAAGAGAAGGTCAATTAGAGGCCAGTTCTGCTACAAATATATTTTGGAAAACTTCACAAAACTTTTAGAAAATATCTATCACTCAAGTAGCTATTTCCAGCAAACAAACCAAAACAACAGATTGCATCACAGATCATCACAAACTGCACTTCATTTTAGCTGTACACAGCCTTTTCCTTACACTGATACAATCCTGAGCTGGACAGGCAATGAGTTCTTAATTTGGAATGTGACTCATTATTGCATTGTTTTAACTCTGTACTGCAGCATATGAGGCTTATCATTTAACAGTTAACAAAGCCAACGTTCTGACTGTCCTCAGGGGCATAAGTGTGGTTAGTATCTACTAACTAGTATTCATCATGGTGAGCCTGTTGATTTGCATCATCCTGAAGCTGTCAAACTCTGCCATTTTACTGTGTTTTTCTGAGATGCTTCTCTCTATCGATAGATAGATAGATAGATAGATAGATAGATAGATAGATAGATAGATAGATAGATAGATAGATAGATAGATAGATAGATAGATAGATCTGGCTCTCAAGTCCTGTTAGATGTGGGAATGTCGTGGAATGTGAAGGCCAAACGCACAAACCACAATCAGGCCCAAAACACTCAAAAATAGCCGTCCAATTGTTTTCAAAGAAATCATTCTTTTTTAACGAAATGCCCAACAAAGATAAAAATTGTAAAAATCCAATAAAGATAAAGGGTGTCGAATAAAAATAGAGGATGTCCAATAAAAATGAAAAAGAGTCGAATAGAATAAGAAGGTGTCCGATAAGAAGTCCGATAAGAGTCCGATAAGAATGAAACTCTGCAGGAGTCAGAAGTCCGAGGAGCAATCATACTTTATTGTGCACAACAAAGGGGAACACGCTCAGAAACACAAAAGGTGCAATCCTGACGAGCTCCGAAGTACAATGGTCAGTGCTCTATTTTTATACACTTCAGCTAGGTGTTTACCACGCCCTGTGGGCATCTTTTGTTTTTTGTGAGTTGCTTCTCATCTCACACCGTAAGGTCATCTCAGGGCAGCTGCCCTGACCTTAAAATCCCCTCTTTCCCAGATTTGCATTGTTACATCAAAGGTGCATCCCAAGGGGCAGTCCATTTATTTTCCTCACTATTCTTCCCAAATTACATCATTATCTTTTGGTTTTTGTTTCATACTTAAAGTATAAAGTTTACAACTTTATTACAGGCACAGAGTGTATAACAGAAAGCATAAAAACAATACTTTGGTCATTAAGTGCACATAAAGTGATTATGAGAACTTTCAATCCATCAGTGATTATAGTAAACACACAATTATAAAGAATACATGCTTTAAGGTTACTTCAGGACAGTGAGGTTATGTTAGGTCACACAGAGAAGCAGCTGCCCGAACACCTGCACACCCCACGGAGGGGGGTTTCAAAATCTCAGGAGTAGCAGCTGCCCGTACACCTGCAAGGCCACGAAGGGGGGTTTCAAAATCTCGGGCTACGGACACTGTCCTCAAAATCTCAGACCATGAGCATTCTCCTTCTGTCATATCCATGATCACTGCGCATTCTGTCTCAGTGTATCACAGATTCATGCTCAGTATATCGGCTGTGGCCAGGTGTCATTCTGAGGGCAGTGCATCACAATAACACACTTCATCAGAGCTACTATAATATAAGGCTCAACAAATCTATCTTCTTCAGTCATTTGCTACCATTGATTATAACACTATATTCTATTTCTCCAGTGAATACATGACATCATCACATATCTGTTAGAAAAAATTACACTACAGGAACCAAACCTAGCGTGTCTGATAGAGACATAAAATATTCATTTTGGACTTAACCAAATTTTTATAATGATTAATTCACAATCACAATAGACTTTTTACAAAAAAAACAAAAACAAAAAACAAAACAGTACTTTTAGTCTACACCTTTCTAAAAGCTCTGTGCATGTATTTTACAATTACAATTTGTCATTTGGCAGACACTTTTATTCAACGCGACAGACATCAATATCACAATAACAACAGAAAAAAAGATTCATATGCATAGCAACAGTAACCGGGGGCGGGGCCTGACAAAGGGATTCAAATAATGCCTTTAGTTGTGTGAATCTTCAAAGACATTAAGTCAAGTGATGTCATCAAAGGCGTTTGCCTTTGATCTAAATATTATAAATACAACACCAACGCTGCTGAGACACAATTACAGACATAAGTAATAACAGTAATATAGATAATTGCAGCACAGCAGTGAGATTTTATTTTGATAACTAACATTTCATTGTAAGTATGGAGATCACACAAATCCAAATGACAGAGGAAAAAAAGGATTTGAATGGATTGTTAAATCAATCCACTGGGGAAGGGGAGCAAGGTGTCACACCTGTTGTCGTGACTCCTGCACCGCCCTCAAAGACTCGTGGCAGGAGTCCCACAATCACTTCAGCTGCACAGCAGCATGGCAGCCTCCTGCACAAGAAACAACATAGTCAGACTGACATGGATGGTACAACCTATTCAGAGCAGGTCGATATCTTTGGAGTGGATGGGTGTAGATACAAAGGTCGCAAATACACAAATGCACCTGCCATAAGAAATGAAGTGACTCAACTCATTCAAATCTCAGCCGGAGCAGGCACATGCAAACCTATGCACCTGCACCCCAAACCCGTTTCTTCTAAGAAGATGGGACATGGCTCTCCGGCTCAGCAGCAAGACAGTGACAGGGCCGACACCCACGATGCCACTGGCGTAAACCTGATCAGCAAACGGCCGGAAGTCCTGCACAAGCCTACCACCAAGCTGACAGATTGCAGTGACCTGGTCAGGTCGCGAAGCTGTAACGGGAGTCACACGATGATCTCAGCCGCCCAGCTGCATGGCTGCCTCCTGCGCACGAAACAACGTCGGTGGGCTGAGAAGGATCCTTCAACCTATTCAGAGCAGGTCGATATCTTTGGAGTGGATAGGTGTAGATACAAAGGTCGCATATACACAAATGCACCTGCCATAAGAAATGAAGTGACTCAACTCGTTCAAATCTCACCCGGAGCAGGCACATGCAAACCTATGCACCTGCACCCCAATCCCACAAATGCACCTGCCATCAGACAATCAACAGTAACCAAATGTCCTCCAATCTCTACCAAAGGAGGCATGTGCACAACTTAAGACAAAGCCAAGTGCTCCCTGTCCCACAAACCTGCTTTTCAGGAGATGCAACCAACACAGAGCCTCAGGACAGGAAGGCAGGCAATGTAAATCTGGAGTGGGGTGTGTGGGTTTACACCAGGGTGCTCCAGTTTCCTTCCACAGTTGCAAAATATAATTGGCAAAAACAAAACAAAACAAAACAAAAAAAATTAGATTAAATTGAATTAAATAAACAATAAAATGCAATAAACAATAAAATTGCAAAAAGTAAATAAAAGTAAACAAAGTAAGACAAATACAAAATAAAAAAACAATGAGAATATATGTGATGTATGGACTTTGATTTTCATTTAATATTGCTGCCATGCCTCAAAGCAGCCCCTTTTAAATTTGACTAGTAAATGATATTTTATTGAAATGTAGTGCTAAGTTGTATGTATTGTCATATGATTAAAAATAATTCAATGTATTTTGAAAAACTCCACAAAACTTTTAGAAAATATCTACCACTCAAGTAGCTATTTCCAGCAAACAAACCAAAACAATAGATTGCATCACAGATCATCACAAACTGCACTTCATTTTAGCTGTACACAGCCTTTTCCTTACACTGATACAATCCTGAGCTGGACAGGCAATGAGTTCTTAATTTGGAATGTGACTCATTATTGCATTGTTTTAACTCTGTACTGCAGCATATGAGGCTTATCATTTAACAGTTAACAAAGCCAACGTTCTGACTGTCCTCAGGGGCATAAGTGTGGTTAGTATCACTTTGAATTCATTCACATTCATTCATCCTAGTGACTTGATCTGTCGCGCCACCATTAAGTTTTTATTTGTGGTTGTGCATTAAAAGTCTTGACAGGTATTTAGGTCAAAATTTACGGAGCCCTGGACCTGACATGGAGAAAAAAAAAAGATCGTGCGAACGAAATACTAATTCGTGGAAACCAATTAATTAATTCGTGCGAACGAAATACTAATTCGTTCCCACGAATTAATCACAGGGTTATGCGTCTGCCGATCGCACGTGGCACAATGCTTATTGTCAACAAAGCGGCGACACACAGCCACATACGCCACATACACAGTCTTTGATATGTCATCAGATACGATGGGACAATCAATAAACATAATTTAATGTAGTAAATAGTGTTTGTTGTGGTTATTTTGCACAGAAATGCGCCTGACATCTTCTTTGTGTGTGGGCGTGTTTACAGATGGCTGCTGACGCTGCTGACAGACAGGAGCGAGGGATCAGACGAGAGTCACAGAGTTGCACAGCTGATCATAGCTTTTATATAACTGTGTCTCTGGTGAAATTCATAACTTAAACTACAGCATTGGATCTCACGATAGTGCGTTTTGGTGCCATGTGTTTTATACCACATTGTAGAGAAGATCGTCCTGTTTACTTTGATATGCATATCGCCGACCTCCGCTGTACAGAGACCTATTTAACACGAACTCAAACATGAGCGTAATTTTAACCGCACTTCGCGTGTTTCGGTTCCATTGGGTTAAAAATGATGTTAGTGACTTGATCAGACGAGTTCTTGTATTTCTCCTAGTGTTTGGTCACGTAGTGGTGATTCAAATTGTAATCCTTGAACGCGGCAACCTGTGTACCACAAACTAAGCACATGGCTTTACCTTTGACTTTTGTAAATAAATATTTAGCAGTCCATGTCTTGGACATCTGGACAGGGATGCACTAAGGGCCAGATGTTGCCCGTGGGCCATGAACTGCCCAGCTAACCCCATCATTATTGGCAGAATATCACATTCTCCATCCTTTTCTGAACCTAACTATGCATGCTGATCTGTGATGAATAAAATGTCATTGAGTGAAAGAATGAAAATAAAAACAAAACATTTTTATGTCACAGATAAACAATTTACGAAAAACACCAGTGTGCAAGAAAACAATATGGCAAAAAAAAAAAAAAAATGTTATCACTTCCATGTAGCATGGGATAATATTCAATTAGTCTCTTAGCCAGCTTCAAAATGGATAGGAAGCCAGCTAAAACAGTGATATTAATTTTTAATTTAAATGAAGAAGAAAGCTGTAAATCTGGTCATGAAATATACCTTTTCTGTGAAAACAGACGATTGTATACATCTATGGATCATTTTATAATCCCATCGTCAGAGCAGCTGTCCCACATTTTGTAACAGGAATACACACAAAAAGCACTTTAAATGAAGACTCATTAATTTGTATTTCAACCTTTCTCAGTGTCCTTTTTTTGTGGTGTCATTCTGGTGCTATTTTGGCTAGTCAAGAACTTATTATTAGGGGTTAGCATCTTTTCGTAAATACACTAAGAGGGGAAAATAAGGAATCAAATCAGTTTACATTGCTTGATGGAATTCTGACTTTCTGAATTTGGGCCAACTTCCTACGATTCTGGGACTGTGACTATTTAATTTCCATCCAGGGTTATGCTGGGGCGCCCCTATAGCTCAGCTGGTAGGGTGCGTCCCCCATGCATTGAGGCTGCCAGTCCTCTGCAGCAGCCGCAAGCTTGATTCCCACCTGCGGCTCATTTGCTGTGTGTCATCCCATCTCTCCCTGCCCTCTTTCCTATTGTATCTTCAGCTGTCTCCATCATGAAGGCTAGAAAAGCCCAAAAAAATAACAAAAAGAAAAAGAAAGGTTATGCTGGTGCATCTTATACTTCTTTCTTGTTTGTGTTTCAGAGGAGTGTTAACAGCATTGTCTCTGGAGTCCAGCAGTATCAAACTGCTTTTCTGACTACCTGGAGGGACACAATGAAGAGAACACACAGTGACACTAAAATTGATGCTTTGAAGCTTTAATGCAAAGAATCTGGTTGAACAAAGCAGAGTACATGTTGAAACAGCATAAAGGAAACATGGAGTGACAGTTCAACACAGGAGAGAAGCTCGAAAGAGCAGGTGGGTTGTTAGGTGAGTAGACTGGGCAGCTTCAGCTTCTTGGAAGTTCAAACCTCAGCAGAGGCTTCCTCGCTGCGGTGGATGTAGTCATTGATGAAGCGCAGATATCTGGACACCTGGGTGTAGACACCAGGGTGGCCTGCAAGAGCGCAGCCGTTTTGACTGCCATAACTCATGATGCCCACCTGCACGAAGCCTCTGGCTGCACGACACACCAGCGGGCCACCATAGTCCCCCTTTGGAAGCACAAAACATACACACACACTCAGTGGGTGAGTCATTCCACTTTGCATTTTTCCTTTCATATCTTAACTTGTTGAGTTGACACAGAAGATAGCTGTGGTAGTTTTGGAGGACGATGTCAAAAGCTGGGATGTTATGAGACTTTTACAAGTCATTTTCAGTCATGGAAACAGATCCTTAAGTAAAAGTTGTGCATTCAAAATCTTCCTGTACGTTAAGAACAAAAATGTTATGAGCAAAATGTACAGCAAATGTATCAAAAGTAAGAATACTCATTCTGCAGTAAAACAGACCCTGTAGCTAATATATTATTATATTTGCATTATTAGATTATGAATACTGATGTATTGAAGTGTGCGCAGCATTTTATTGTTGTAGCTTGGAGCTAGCTGTAGCTACTCCATATAGATTTGAGTAGTTTAGGTCAGTGCTTCCCAACCGAAGTTCATCCCCCTTTAAACAGAACTGGAATTTCTGTCAACTGCCTTCAATAGTAAAGACTCACTGAGCAGGCATCCTTCCCTCCAGCCATGTCTCCTGCACACAGCATGTCAGCAGTCAGCTCAGGATACTTTGCCTTACATGCACTCTGAGGGACGATGGAAATCCTCAGCTGCTGAAGGGTTTCTGGATCCGGCAGGGGAACTGCACGCACACACACACACACACACACACACACACACACACACACACACACACACACACACACACACACACACACACACACACACACACACACACACACACGTTGTGTTTATATCACTTGTGGGGACATTACATAGACTTACATTCATTTCCTGGAGCCTTACCCTAACACTAACCATAGCCACTATCTGCCTATTCCTAACACTGTACCTAACCTAACCTTACCTAACCCGTACCCTATCCTCAGTCTGCACCCTAAAATGTAATGATTTACATTAAGGGGACCTGCATTTTGACCCCATAAGGGAGGCGAGTCCCCACAATGTGACTGTGTAATGTGACAGATTTTTTTCCCCACAACGTGATAAATACCTGTTCTCTCTCACACATACACACACACACACACACACACACACACACACACACACACACACACACACACACACACACACACACACACACACACGGACTACTAAAGGGAAGGCTACAAGACTCTTAGGTGGAAATTATGAAGCAAATATTACATTTCATCCACATGGTAGATTAAAATCATCTGGCCTGTACTGATGGAGTTAGTGCTGGGATGGATGTTTCAGTGAACGCATGATGACAACAGGTAAACATGGAGGAGGTTTGAGTTTGCATTAACTGGGGAGCAAGGAAAATGGAAATGAAGGCCTGTCTGTAACACAAGCCCAAATAAAGGCCATCTGGCAGTGAACTAAAAAGTTTTCACGATTTGAGAATTTACACTACCTTACACTAAAAATTCTTAAAATGATGTCTTCTCCCTCATTGAAAGATCCATTATCTGCTGTATGAGTATGAGTAGCTGCTGTATGCAAATATTTTTTATCTCTCAGATTTGCAGACACAAAATGACATGCTCTCTTTACTCAAGGTTACTTAACCAACTGGATGACCTTGGTGCCTTCCATTCAACACAAAAACCTCCAGCTTGCAGGCTGAACTTCAGTCACTAAACTACATCCCAGAAAAATACCACCTCCTCCTGTGCCCTCATTCTGTGTGTGTGTGTGTGCACCTGATTGGCTACTTTATGCACAGAACTTACCACCAGTCCCAATGTTCCCCCAGCCAGTGATCCAACACTCAGATGATGAACTGAAGGTGTCGTCCACGCTGGCCAGACTCACTGGGGAAACAAGCTCTGAGAATTTGATCTTTTTCTTCAGCTTCACCAGGGCGATGTCGTTCTCGTAGCCACTGCTCAGTGCTCGATAGTTAGGGTGAGAGATGACAAACGTTATGCCCATGTAACGGGCAGACGCCCTCTGCAGGCTGTGTGAGCCGACCCAAACCATCGAACGAGCCAGATTAGGCGCAGGCTGTCTGACAACACAAACACACGCAAACGTTAGTATTCTAACGTGGAGGTCGATTCAGTGGAAGTTGGATGTCAGTTAAACTGGGGTATATAAGCATTGCCTTGTTTATCCATTTGACAGAACCAGCACAGATTTTTCATCTTTAAATCTGGTCACTACACTATCTTATTAGACACTCACTTCTGCTTGAGCCTTATAGCGTCTTTTAGCCGATTGGTGTGATTTTCCAGCATGCAACTTAACTGTTTGGTTCACTGTCACAGCTTTCATTGAGTATTTACAAGCAGCAGCTATTTTCAGCGAAAAAAAAGTTCTACAAAAAAACCTGCACACTCAAACAGCACAAAGACATAGAGACAACCCCGTGAACACAGAGGAACATCTAGCAGTTAAGAAGATGGATATTTTGTCAGGAGTTGGTAAAACCAGAGCTAAAAGTGACAGTGAATATTTAAAATCTTTAAATTAATGTTTATTTTCAGTATCTATGTCTTTAAATAAATTAGCTACAAACTGTATGGACTCCAACATATCACAAGATATCTGAGCTCTACGTGCATGTTAGGCTATTAGCCATTGTATTCTATAATATACATCACATTTGAGTGATCACAGATTTCTTTAGCCAACAGCACATTTGTAGGTAATTAAGTTTTGAGAAATTTTCAGCACAGGTTCTGTATACTGACAATTAGTTGATTTCATTATAACTGATTAACATTTTTGAAACTATGCAATGCTTTGAAATGTATAATAGTAACAGCAAACACAGTGAATTGCCCAAAATAGTTAATATATACACAGTATATCATAAACAGCATATGATGTATAAAAGACATTGCAGATCACTGTTCAGCTGTTGAAAACATGAAGGAGGAACAGGAGGTCTTGTTGGGTTTGACTAGTGAGAATGAAGTATTGCGCACACACATGCATCCACACAAAAGAGCCCACAGCAAAAGATGCTGAACTTCACATTAATTCATGGTTTATCACTTTTTTTTTCCAACCATAAGATTCGTGGGGGAGACAGTATGATGGTCTTGACACACTTAGATGACCATACTAATCAAAGCTCTCACTGCCACTTACTTATTCCAGCAGTTTGCAGCAGTAAGCACCCACTCACTGTTGAGGATGGTACCACCGCAACGCCACTTGTTGATACCATCGGATGTGATGTTCAGGTGGACCATCCACTTCCACTTGCCCGCTGGAGCGTCATGCCCCCCAACGATGCAGCTCCTCACCTCAGCACCAAATAAACCTATAAAGGCAATGGTGTTATGATATCAAAGCTATGTTAAAGGCATCCTGAGGAGTTTCTGGACAAGCTTTTGTGGATAAGTCTCTGTTTTCTTTGTCTCATGCACAATTCATGTTCAACAGACAGACATGAAAGTAATATCAATCATCAATATAACTCCTGGCAAGAAAGTGAATAAGTGTATTTCCCAAACCGTTTTCCATAAATAACCAGTCGTCTTCCTCACCTCCAGTGTTGTGGATCAGGACCAGCACAGTGAGAAGTTTGCAGAAGGCCATGGCTGTGACGGAGTGGAGCAGTGGCTGCAGGTTTATACCCAGCTGGAAACGTGACAGTCTTATCTGCACTCTCAGCCCTCCTTTTCCTCTCAAACCACAGGTGGAGAAGTACATTTACTCAAGTACTGTGAAGTAGAGTTTGAAGATACTTTGCTTGAGAATTTCTCCTTTGTAAGGCTTTATATTTTTGCTCCACATTTCAGAGCACAATATTTAATTTTTAACATTTTTAACTTACTAACTCATATTAAGGTTGAATCCAGAACATTGTATTAGCTCTTAAAATATGATCTGCCATCAAAGTATAAACAAGCACAGACTGAATATCTTGGTCCAAAGTAATGGCAGAAATCTCTTTTTACAACATTAAAGATGCTGTTATAAAGTATTTATTGACTTTTATTATATATACGCAACGTGTTGGCTTAAATCTGTTTATAAGCTCATAAAGACATATCATTATATATGATAACAACTATGTGAAATTATGTTATCAAGTATTTATTAACAGTCCAAGTGCCATTTATGGACGCTTCATAACAGGAGTAATAGTTGTCAGCAAATAACAAACACTTTAAAATGCCTTTGTGTTTGCTCACAACTACGTCATAGCTTGTTATTTATGTTATGTTATTTTTGTTCTAAACCATATATTAAGTGTTTATATACTGCTTAGAAATGTGAAATAGGTGGCTTAAAATAAAGCCAGCTAACGCAAAACCATCAATAATTAATCAATAAAAAAATTTAATCGTGTTGTCTCTCTGATGTTACACTGATATTACTGTAATTTATATCAGAGTAATAGACGTGGACGTTCCCCGAAAAGCGGCACCGCACAGGAACGTTTAGGTTTGCTTTTGTTTCCGCGGGAATTATTTGTATGAAACACCACCTTTCATGTGACGTTCAAAGTTTACAAAATTAAACAGAAATACATGTTGACGCGGCGGGACGTACAGCTCGTTCTTGGTGGTGAATTTGCCGTCTGTCATGGTGTAAGCTTAGTTAGCTACTTAGCATCCAGTCTACGATGTCTCCCGAGCATTTTAATGGTTTTAACTGTTGGTTTTAGCCTGGTTAGCTCAGTTTTATTGATTTCATCCTGTGCTCATCCGTAAACATGGAGCAGGCAGCCAGCGTCAACGCGGATCCTGTTCAACGCTCTGACAGTAATGGTGGGTTTGTCATCTGTCAGCACTGTGTTTGACTTCACGCTTAGGTGTCAAATTACACACATTATTGTTATGCGAGTCGCTAAATCGCTCATTTATCTATTATTTACAGGTCATTGCACACAATGGCGCAACTGGAGTGGATTTTGGTGAGTGTCTAACAAGTTTTGAGCTATCTGAAGCTTCCTGTTCGTGTTGAGTGACAGATCACACAAGTGGCAGCAGCAGACACCTTGTATGTGAGGTGTTATTTCTGTTGAAGAAGTGACACTCCTGACATCTTTCATGATGAAAGAATTGTTGTTCCCAAAACAGTTTCAAAGTCACGGTGAAGAAATGTAAGATTGGAAGAAACATGGAGGCCCCATACACACTTTGATGTTTAGTGAGCCACAGTTATTCATTTGGGTTATTAGTTACTTTGAAGTAGGTGTTCAGTTCAGCAGTTATCCCGTTTCTGATAAAATCAAAGATTTTTTTTTTCCCCTGCTCCAAACAATTGTCATTATATCGGCCTTTAAAAATCCACCATCAGTCGACCTCTATTAGTCACAACCAGTTGGTGCAATCTGGTCAAGTAAGTAGTGCTACCTGTTGGAAAGATAATAACAGGATTGTCTTTATAATAAAGTTATTTGAGTCCTTATTAGGATTAACATGAAAGCAGGGTATTATATTTCAATACTTGTTGAATACCACCTGAAATAAGTCGGTGGAATCAGGCGTTAATAAACAAAAATTCTAAATGTTCCTCACCTATATTTTTGTCATCTAAATTCCATTTTTTTAGTTACTTTATTACTCAAGAAAGGTTCTTATAAAGCCAACATTAAGACATTTGACATGTGCGATTTAGATCTACAGCTCTTTTTGTGTTTCCTCAGCCAGTGGCTCAGTTGTGTGTTATTGAAGCATCAGAATCTGCTTACCCTGTCTTATCGATCCCTTCTTCTGATTACCACCTCAGGCTCCTTGGATTGTGCAACAACTTTGCTTATGTGGTAATGCTGAGCGCAGCCCATGACATCCTCAAAAAGCAAGAGTCAGGAAACACCACAGCATCTGTAAGAAGGCAAATGTATATTGAAATATTTTGTCTTTGTAGTGAGCCATGTTATTGTTAAAAAGTTAAAAGTATGAATTCAGCAGACATAAAACTGTGAAGCACATTTTTTCTGTCTAGACTTCAGTCACATTGGCCGTGGATTTCCAAGGTGGGAACAGTAGCAACAGTAGCCGCTATGACTGCAATCCTGTCTCCACTGCGGTAAATGGACAGTCAGTCAATACACAACACAAAAATAAGACATTGTAATGCCTTTCCTTCAGCGCTTCTTATTTGACGCGTCATGTGTGAAATCTAAATGAGTGATTTGAAGGAGGACACCACTCTCTTCAGCGACAAACATGCTCTGATACTCGTGAGTGACAGTTGCGATGCTTTTCTCCTCAGGCTGTGCTGTTAGCTGACATCCTCCCAACGCTCGTCATCAAGCTGTTTGCTCCCTTTGTGATCCACAAAGTGCCTTATGGGTAAGACAGCGGTTATCATGTGTAAACCTTTTCATGATATTGGTAAGTTGGTTAACCAATGCACAGCCAATATTCAAAATGTTGGTTCACCGAAATAACAAAAAACTGTTTTTGGCTGTTATTTAAATTAGATGTTTTTATGAATACCAGCTTTCATTTGACTGACTGACAGTCAAATATACGCAGTCTGTGAGTAACTGGACAGTGACTCTCTCACAAAGCAGAAAGAATAGGATTGAAAACATGGTCCTTGAACGTTTTTGTGTTGCATTAATATTGTAAATTTCCTGCCTAACTCTTTTTTTTTTTTTTTTTTTTTTTTCAGTTTCCGAGTGTTGTTCTGTGTCATCATGGCAGCAGCAAGTTTCCTGCTTGTGTCCTTCTCCTCAGCTGTGTGGATGAGCATTCTCGGTGAAGATGTTTCTGTTTTTTTCTTTTTTTTTGCAGAATTATTATTCATTTTATTCAGGCATTTATCATTATTGGTGGTGGAACTGATGATGGTTAGATACAGCTTAGCTTAGCTTTCCTGTCAGCTTATCAGTGCGGTTATTTCACAGAAATATGATATCGTTTAAGTCTTATCGTGACTTGCTGCTAGGATTATCTATCGCCATGCTAAGACCGATCTGTGAACTGAAGTTCAAGTTTGTGTATTAGCGTACACTTTTCTGCGATCTAGACTTCTTTAAAAAGATTGTAAGAGAGTCTCTGTCGTCAGCAGAAATCACGTTACTCCCAAGATGAAAGGACACAGACCCTGCAAGGGTCCCACTGCGCCTGGTCCAGCAGGGCCACATTAACCTTCTAACCTTGGCCAAAAACGAGCTATGGGCCCCTATGTACAAGTCTGTTGCTCCCACTCTCTGTTAACTGTAAATGCAAAAATTCCAGGCGTGCAACATTTCACCTGTCAGTGATAACTCAAGACGACATGTGAAATCTTAATTTACTGCTCACTATTGAGTAAACTATTACTCTCTGTTGGTGATAGAGGTAGAACACAAATTTACTGTAAATTTACTGAGAGCTATTGATGTGGAAATGGACCTCACCACCTACCGCAAACTCATTTTGGATGTTATGAGTTGCAGAAAAAGCACAGGTGGAAATGATAACATTAAAGTCAGCCATGAAAGCGAGCCAGCATTGACAGCACTAGAGCCCTGGATTGGGCACACTAGAAGTAATGCAGCTACTGTTAATGTTCTTAGTTGCTGACAGTCGCTGATTGCTCTTGTTTAATCAGTTCTTATTTTATATATTTCTAATTATTTATTTTTCTTTTTTTAATCTGTGCTCTTTTCTGTCCTTGTGCTGCTGTAACACCTAGATTTACCTTTTTTCTGTGGACTCAATAAAGGATAATCTTATTTAAATGTAGTGATGAAATTTATATAGAAACAAAGGAATAAGCCCCCGGTGATATTTACCTTTCTGTGATTCACGAGCATTTTAAAGTCACCTGACTCACTCACTCACTCACTCACTGATGAACCTTGCTGTCACTGTGTTTGTAGGAGTGATCTTTGCCAGTGTGAGCTCTGGACTGGGAGAACTGTCCTTCCTCTCTCTGACTGTCTTCTTCAGCATGTAAGCACTTACTCTTTCCATTATTCCTTTTTTCCACCTTCACATAACTTTTTTCAATCCATTTAAGTTGAGATGAGAAGATCCAACTTAAACTTCAGCAGACGATGAACAGCGTCTGTGAGCCACACCTATAGACTGTCAGTCGAAGAGGGCTTGAACAGGAGCACATTATACAACACTGCACATAGTACGCTGAACTGAGTGAACTACATTCTCAACAAACTCCAAATTTTTATTTGACATCCTGCTTTCCAGACAGGCCTACTTCTGCCAGGAAGGAGTTAAATAAAAGAAATGATATAAAGATATTCATTATGAATAAAAAAGTGTTAGTAATTATTTAGTTTCCAATATAATTTCAGAGGTTGTTTTAAAAACTCTTTCTTTTTGAAAACTTAATTTCGGCATTGTGCTTGTGACTGCAGTGTTTTGTGGCTCTCCCTGACATCAGAGCTCTCTTAAATGAACCTTAACTCTGAGGCTTCAAAATGGTTCCTCTTTGCAACCACAGTGCCATGTGACAGTAATGGGACGACAATTGAACCTGTCTCAAGTCAGCTTCACCTTCCTCAAACATCATGTAATGCCCTCTGTCAATGAAGACTGTCAGTAGCTGCTGATGGTCTAACAAAGCGTGTTCCTGCATGTGTTGTGTGTGTATGTCTCATGTTCTTGTGTTCGTGTAATGTGTCTGTACAGTACTCTGGCTTATGAACACTGTTTTCCCTCCTGCCTTAGGGATGTACTCGGAGGTTGGGGCTCAGGTACCGGTGGTGCTGGTGTTGCTGGAGCCCTCCT
This sequence comes from Chaetodon trifascialis, assembly GCF_039877785.1. Classification (NCBI taxonomy): domain Eukaryota; kingdom Metazoa; phylum Chordata; class Actinopteri; order Chaetodontiformes; family Chaetodontidae; genus Chaetodon; species Chaetodon trifascialis. The sequence continues at coordinate 4,964,221 of NC_092070.1, forward strand.
TTACTCAGGCCTCACCCAGATTGGCCTGTCGCCCCAGATTACACTTCTCATCATGCTGGTGGTCCCGTTTGCTATGCTGATTAGGTAAGCGCTGTCCAAAATGTCCCTTCAGTCTTACCTTCTAAAGACTTTGATCACAAACCTGCCAAAGTCTACCATCCATGGTATGATTCATCCAAAGAGAGCAGCATTTTGGATTCCTCATTCAATTAAAGCTGATTATCTTTCAGTCATATTTGCCCTTCTTATTTTTTGCTTATCCCGACACCACTGTCAGCTATTTCCTGCTGCTGGTTCCTCCACCTTCATTACCTCAGTGGAAAAACAGGGAGGCAGAGTATGCAGCTGTGGGCTCTGAGGAGAGACGGCGGCTGATGGATGGATCAGAAGAAGAAGAGCAGGAGAGATCAACCCTGGGTACATGTCACACACTGAATGTAACCAACACTATAAATCATAAAAAGATGTTGCTTGTTGAGCGGGTTGAAGATAAAAGGATGTTGCTTGAGCGGGTTAGTCTCATAGCAGAGTTTAGCATCTGCTGCAGTTGTGCAATGCATTCATTTGGAAGCCCTCAGAGAAGTGCATCGCCTTAATCTAATCAGATAGTAATGGAGTGGAAAAAAGTTTGAACTTAATTTTGCTTGTGAGGTGTTTTTTTTATTCTGAATATGCACTTTAAACTTGAAATGAGCGCTTAAATGAGACACCGGGGTCAAATTCACAAACAGTATGAGAGTCCTCTCAGAGAGCTCCTAACGTAGCCCAGCATTTTCCCAGTTCAAGAGCGACTTTGGAAAATTAGCAACTCTGAGCAAATAAGGAACAGAAACTTTTATCTTCGTGAGGAGGCGTAGTTGACCCTTTTGCTAGGTATGACACTACAAGATGTGATTGGTTGATAAAAAGGCACCGAGTGCTTAGTGATAATCCACAGTGAAAGCCCTAATCATAGCTTTGAGTCTCTATTAAGCCATGGTGTAATCTGGAGTACTATTTTCTGCAATGAACATCTCTGTTGAATAAATAGTAAGCCATACTTCAAAAGAAGCCGACAAATGTTTGAAAGCACAGCTTACACAGGAACCTGTTCACATGCTGGTAGTTCTTCTATTTATTTGCATGTGTTTTTACCATGCTGGTCATTTTAGTACGTGATCTATTTGATAGGCCTATTAATGGGGAAAAGACTGAGCTTTCATTAGTTTCTGTGATTGTTGGCCAGCTCATATAAGTAGCTGTATTAAATGTCATAACTCTACCATAAAGAGAAGTTACAGCAACAACAGTGGGGAAGCCCGCTGTGTCCGTGAACGCCCGTCTGTGAGCATGCATGTGCAGACTTTGAGTGGAAATGAGATGAACTGCTCCACAACATGAGACTGTGAAAGCACTACAACTGTTAGTGTGACTGCAGCTCTGCTGGTGAAGGCTGTGACAGATGCCAATGTCTGCCAAATGTCTTAGCATGGTGACCACTTTCATTTCTGCCATTATAGCGTTATTGCATTTGGTGGGAGATGTGAACACATCTCAAACAAGATCGATCACAAACCTTATCCTGCTCCATTTAATCTGTAGACTTTCATTAACTCACTGTCATTTAGTGTTTGGAGAATATTTCTCCTCCCTCTTTCTCTTTCCACCGTTTTCCCCTTTGCTTAAGAAACTCTTCAGTCTCTCAAACGTCAGTTTTTCAAAGACTTATCTTAGAATTTGATCACATAGAGCAGCTCTTTCCTCTAAAGCTTTATGAATATGGCTCGAGGACCTCTTGGGACTCAATCATTTATGAGGTCAGAAACCTCAGTGACCCCAGTTATTGTATCTTGTTCTGGTTAGAGGTGTCACTCAGATATGTCTGTCTTCATTTGAAGAGATATGCATGACATGAATATGGAAGGATTTTATGTGGGGAAACTGATATGACAAACTGGCTGTTATCTGCCCTGTGTAGCAGTGAAAAGTGATATCCAAGTTTCAGATGATGGACCACAATACAGATTAGAAATAGAGCATTACATTAGCTCATATCTTTATATTTGATATTTACACTTTGTACTTGAGTTAACAGGATGGCTTTGTTTAAAGCTTGCCAACAAACAGCTCGTTTCCAGTTTCCCCTGCTTCTCATTCTTTGTGCTTAGCTTGGCTGCTAAGTCAGACGACTGGCAGTTACAGAGCAACATTACATCACATCATTCATTATGATATGTCTCTCTTTTTGACTCTGTTTTGGTCTACACTAACTGCTCAGAAAACAACTGGCTCTCTAGATGCTGAATGCTACACTATCTGAGGTATATGCTGAGTTTATTGTTGATTTTTTTTTTTAATGAAAATAATTTCCTGCTGTGGGGGAAAAAGGACTCAGTAAAGTTCTGGGCAGGAAAGCCAAAACTGAAAGATGCTAAAATGCTCTGTGGAGTTGAAAGAAGCTGCAGAGTTGGTGATAATTCTCTATGGGTTTGTTAATATCAGTGACACTTCTAGCGTACAAGCAATGACGTGATCCATTGATAATATAAAAATATTGATTGCAGCTGCATTAAATACCACTAATGCAGTTCTCCAAATCCTCCTTACAAGACCACCTGAACACCAGTCGACCAGTACTCCATGTTCCTCTCTGATCTGCCAATGCTTGGCAAGAACCCATTTTTCCAGTATTTGCCATGTGCACATCATTTAAATGATTAGTTCAACAATTGTACATGTATGTGCTTTATCTCCAAGAAATGAGTTGAGAAGATTGACATATGTAGATGGAGTCTGGACATGGTTAGCATAGTGTAGCATAAACCATGTATGTAAACCACTGCAAACTGCAAGCTCAGTAGTGAAACACGTGACTTTACACATTTCTGACAGTGTCAACAAAAACTGAACATTATGAACTTTGTAAAGGTGGAATTTATGTCAGAGCTGTTGTATTGAACTGCAGTAGATTGTACAGCTGTACCTGATACAGTGGCCGCTGAGTGTATGTGGACGGTGGAGTGAGCAGACCTGCAGAGCCTGCTTCTCCACAGTAATTGATCTGCTCTGTCACTGCACTGTTGATGTGAATGAAGTCTCATTTAAAGTTGTGCTGTTTGTTACTGAATAACTACACAGGCCATGTTCTCTTCCCTCTGAATGTAACAGAGGGCGCGACTGCGGGACCTCTGACCTTCACAGAGAAACTACACATCATCAAAGTAAGCGTGCTCTTCACTTGACTTCAGACTTGAGTGTTGAAGTATTTGTCTGGTCACACTGTTACTCCTCTTGATTCCTGTGAGCAGGGCTTGCTGAGGTTTGTGTTTCCCCTGGGACTTGTCTACTTTGCTGAGTACTTCATCAACCAGGGCTTAGTAAGTTCTCTGGTGCCCTTTGGCATCACATTCATCTCACTGCATGTTGTTAAACTGACTGCAGCTTGCTTCCAGTGTAAGCTGTATGCAGGTATGAGATGTAAAGGACCACACTGATACTGAGCCCAGAATAATTTAGATGTTTTCTTTTCCAGATGGAGCTTCTGTATTTCCCCGACTTTTTCCTGTCCCATGCAGCACAGTATCGCTGGTCAGTTAACCTCACTAGAATGTTATTCTGAAGTAGTTGTTAAACATTAAATTGTTTAAGGTCATAGACTTTAGTGTGGTTGTTAATTTTAAGTGTGTGCTCAGGTACCAGACGCTGTACCAGCTTGGTGTGTTGGTGTCTCGATCCTCCCTGTGCTGTGTGAAGATCAGGAAACTGTGGGCTCTCTCTTTGCTACAGGTCAGAAATATGAATATAAAGCACAAAGCAGCACAAAATGGACTTTTTGTTTTGGGTCCAACTTGAGGCTGCCTGGACTAAGTTTCCCTTCCATGAATCTTGACAATTCATATTAAACAGTATTACACAGTGTTTACTGGCAAATTTATTCAGTTGCATATTCCTTTATTTTCCACATGAGGCAACTAAATAAGGCCAGGAAAACACCCTGGTTAAGGTTGTGTATTAAAAATTTTAAAAATTCTTATTTATTAACTTGATAGGTGCTGGCCCAAGATTTCAGTTATGATGCCACAAGACTGATGCTAGTTTCTCCCCTTTTCTTGCATACTGATATTTGATTGATACAGTAAATTGAGTGTATTTTGATACTGACTGCACTGCTTTGGGACAGCTGGCAGTATTAATATACTACGTTCAGCTCTTATTGAGGCTGATATTTGCACTTAGTTGACTGTTGCAAACAGTGCTGCATCATTAGCTGTCATGTCTGGTAAAAGCCACCAGATGTCACTGTTGGTTCACCTGGCATAGCAGCTCCTGTGGTAACCTGCCTGAATAGAAAAGAAGGCTTGTGTAATTGCTGCCAGTTTCATTGTAAATATTAATTTAACTATACATTTAAATATTTGTAAAGTATTGATTTCTCTTTGGTTATATTCACCATTACTGTAGCTTTATGTTTTGGGTTTCTAATTATTACAAGTGACTTGTGACTGTGTCTTGTGTCTGGTTTTCAGTGGTTTGTGTCTTGTGTTAAAGTGCTGATTGCCAGGCTCTCTGTCTCTATCTCCCCTCCTCTCTGCCCTCCACAGGTGGTGAACGCTGTGCTGCTCCTGTTTGCAGTGCGTTTCCTGTTCATGCCCAGTGCCTGGCTGGTGTTTACTATTGTCTTCTATGAGGGTCTTCTGGGTGGAGCTGCATATGTCAACACCTTCTACTTCATCAGCAAAGAGGTCAGGTGGTTTGTTATTCAGGGTATCCACATGTCATTTAAAACAGTTATTTGCTGTTGATGCAAGCTCAGCACTACCTCAGTGTTAACATCTTCCCATGATGCGGTCAGTATAATACAGTCCATTCCTACAGCACTAGTGCCATCAGTACAACAGAGTCACGTCAAACGTAACCATCCTGCTGCTCTCTATACTGTGTTCATTCACTGTTTATTTCCAACTGTTTCTACGTGATCGATCTATCTATCTATCTATCTATCTATCTATCTATCTATCTATCTATCTATCTATCTATCTATCTATCTATCTATCTATCTATCTATGTGTATACGTGTATATATTGTACACATATACATACATACATACATACATACACACATATGTGTGTCTACACACACACACACACACACACACACACACACACACACACACACACACACACACACACACGTATAAGCATAAAAATACATTGTTGTACATTGCCGTGTCACCCAGCTTCCCGTGCAGCTGAGGTTTGCTGTGTTTGTCATTCTTCACTAAATGTGTAGTGTGTGCTCATCCTGACGTCTGTCTTTCCTCCACAGACTGAACACAGACAGAGGGAGTTTGCCATGGCTGCTGCCAGTGTAGGAGACAGTCTGGGCATAGCTCTGGCTGGACTTGCTGCTTTCCCCGTGCACAGATACTTTTGTTCCCTATGACCCAGCCCACACACTGACCAGCATGATGAATAAGCAAGGCGTGGGTGCGTTCCATTTGAGGGATTTTTTTATTTTATTTCATTTTTTTATCAGGGATGAGTTAGAGACTATCTGACAAAAGCAGACTTTACTCCTACATAAAAATATTGATTCCACATACCGCATTCAATACAAATTCACCACCAGTGAGCCATCCAGGACATGGTGGCGTCTCTTACTAACGTATCTCTGTCATGAACTTCCACTGTTCACCTTCCTTTTGGGACACACATGCCGGGTGCTGTGAGTGACCATGATCAGAGCCTGTGGTCCCACAACATAAGTGGCTTTCAAAAGGATGACATGGTGATAGTGTACTTAACTTAAAGGTGCAATATGTAACATACAAATTTTTGCTTGAAACTTTCAAAAAATAATAGTGTTAACAGAATGTAAAGAAATAACAGGTTTGATGTTATGTCCAAAACATTCTATGTATTGTATGGCAGAAATATGTATCTGCTGAAGTTAGCATGCTAACCAGCTGTCCCCAGCCCGTCTCATAATACTACGTTGTACCTTGAGAGCGGATAATCTTCTAAATCAGTTGCTGCCATTTAGAGCTGGCATTATGCAAAGGTACCAAGTGCAGCTTTAAAACTGAAAGTGGTACAATAAAATCATCAGTACTAAAGGCCTTAGAGCTGGCACGGCATGACATAATTTATGTGATGATAATTTGATTTTTTTTTTTAATATATTCACCAATGAGGATGTGTGATTTTTGATTTTTATTGCTTCATAATTACATTTTGATTCCTCAATACACACAACTGAAGAGCCCAGCCATTGAGTGCTGACTGTTGCAACACCATTATGACATTATTTTTGGCTTAACACAGTTAAAGTAATAGTAACAGAGTTGCTTCTTTTCTCACATCCAGATATTAGAAGGGCCTCAGTAGATTAAATTGTTTATGGTTCCTTCTCTTAGAACCTGGTGGAATCTGGTTATTCCTTAACTCACTGACATATATTGTATATACTTACATGTTGTGCTTTTCAGTCACTGGTGCTGGTAACACAGGTCATGACTGAAGTAACCAAAGATGCCTTTTACTATGAGTTTCTACTAAAGATAATAAAGCTCTTTTTTATGTGGAAGAGCATTTTTGATTTTATATACTGGAACAACCTGGAAAACATGACAATGTCCAGAGCTTTATGATGTTAATCATTTTAAATTAATATGAAATCAGTGAAAAGGTAACAAAAGACAGTAGGGACATGTTTGGGTCTGCATGTCATCTTTGTCATCATTACCAGGGCTTTTGTCTTTGTGGTGTACTTTTCTGCTTGTTTTGCTGGAATTATACTTTTTTCCTCCAAAAATCTGTTTTCCTGTTTTTAAACTTAATCTTAAAGTAAATAAGAGCAGTTATTATAATAATTATCAAATAAGAGCCACAATGACCGAATACACTTTGTTCACATACACACCTTGTTTTCATATCTCGAACACATTCCGATGTGCACATTCCTACTGAGATCAGTTTTTTTTATATTTCATGTTGTGCTGCTACATGTGGTCATAACTTTGTTACAATTTACAGATTGTGTTGCTTGTGCTCGTTTGATCAAAATGCACAAATCTCCAGTTAAGTGTCGAATTACAGCTTCAGACTTGAAGAGAAAGCATTAAAATGGGTAACTGTCATGAAAAATAAAAATGTATACCGTAATTGTTCTGTGATTATTGCTCCTGGTCATTTGAAATGACATAGTCTGAGGTCACAGTATTCTTGATAATGTGGTCTGTTGGTGAGTCACTCAAACACCACACATCTGCCTGCCAGCTTTGACTTAATATATGTTAGGTTTTATTCCAAACATTTTGCTCTATAATATGACTGATCATTTCTGTTTTCACTCCAGCTGCAGCTAATGACTATTATCATTAACAACTTATCTGGTGATTATTTTCTCAATTGTATTGTAAGACATCAGTGAAACATGTACATTAAAATTTTGTAAGCTGAAGGTGATGATTTCATATTGCTTGTTTTGTTTGAACAACAGTTCAAAGCCCCAAAATATTAAGTTTACAATCAAATAAGACAGATAAGCAGAAAAATCTTCACAATTAATAGGCAAACTAGGGCATTATTTAGTTTGACTTAAAGAATAACTACAACAATTAATCTATTGTCAAAATTGCTGAATCGTTTTCAGTCAATCAACTTACTGAGTAATCAACTAATTTTAATTTTAACTGACTTTCTTTTCCCCTCAACAAATCTCATACCTAAGAATATGCAGAGTTTGACTGCTGGACACCAGATGTCTCTTCTTCGTTTTATTCACATTAATTTAACACCTTACATCTTACTTTTCCCTCACATTTAACAGATTAAATTATATAATTCTGACAGCAAAGCCATATTTTTCTGCGGGATAGGTTATTCCAACTGTGAAATATACGCTACTGATCGCAGTCGCCTGGGAGCTGGCTGGACTGAGCAATGCGCGCTCCCCACACCGGAAGTTACAGTGAAGTCGTTCGTGTTCATGAGCACGGCAGGAGCGAACCGGCATAGGCGAGACCGGGAGGAAAAAGAGGTGCCGGTGGACGGCGAAAAAACACGCGAACCACGGAATGAAACACACTGCTGTTTGTTTCTCAGATCCATACTATCACTCACTTAACGGTAATTACGCTAACTCGTGCTTCGTTGAATTCGCGGCGTTGTGTGAATCGTTTTCGTAGCGTCTTGCTAGCATTAGCTAGCTTGGTCACAAAATTAGCCGTGGTTAGCCAGCTAACGTTAACATGGAGCATTCCGCAAGCTAACCTAAATACGTTTCTTTATTTCATTAGCATAATAAGGCTGTGTAAGTGTTTGGTACCAGTGGCCAGATTACTGTTATCCTTCAGGACAAATTCCTCAACAAAATGATTGGATAAGTTATCAAAGAGTCAGTTGCTCGCTGACGTCGTTAGCAGTGATGTAAGCTAATGTGCTAATGGTTAGCTTACTGTTTAGCTACGCCCATAGGCCTTACAGTGCTGGACGATTAACTCATCTCTTGTGCATTTTCTGTATTCTGTGTAAATATTGAATAATATAATTTGAGTTTTCTATCGTTTTGATTACATTGTTATGCTAGAAACCAGATTGAGGAAACTCAAATTATCAAGATACAACGTTAACTAAGCATGTTAGCGTTACGTGAATGTTGTTGCGTTGTTTCGCTCTTCATTAAGGTTTGCTGTTACAATACTTTGCCGTCTTCTTTCTTCCACAGTTCCTTGTTCTTCACATCCTCATAGCAAGAGCCTGATGTACAAGCGTTGAAGAGCCCGGCCAATATCGGAAGAAGGGAGTCTTTTGTGACTGTCCGGCTCATTGCCTACAGAAGGAAGAGTCTGTTATTTCAGTGACCCCGGTGATTGAGGAGAGGAGTGTGTGATCATAGTGTGTGAGCGGCTCTCCCTATGTGTGTCACAATGGGGGACATCAGTGACCTGGACCGACAGATAGAGCAACTCAGACGCTGTGAGCTGATTAAGGAAAATGAAGTCAAAGCACTGTGTGCCAAAGCCAGGTAATGGATGAACTTGGCCTATAATACAGGCACAGTAACACAGATCTTAGATGATAGATCCACCCATTGATCTGGGTAGCAAAAAACACAGTCAAAACGAATTGAAACACAGAACTAAAATATGTGCCAAATGGTATACTACGTTCTAATGCTTTATAGTATTAATACGTATTAACCTTCACATTATATTGTGACTGTGCCTTTGGAATTTCACTGCCTATAAAAATTTAATAATAGGGAAGCAAAGTAGTTATTCCAAGAAATTTAATACTTTGATTTGTTTTTCAACACTGTTGCTTTGAATTGTTGTCTCAAAGCCTCCATGAGAAATGTCTCAATGCTTTTTATAATGGCTTGTTGGTTTAATTTAATAGTGGTTTGTTTTCTCCAATGTAAAAGGTTACAAACATTAAGTTGACAAAAGCTGGAACATTCAGAAGTATTGTTTACAGCACAAGTGTCTATACAAGATATTATGAGACGAACGCTATGATGCTGACCATAATTTGATAATACAGTGGCACATAATAACTGACCCTGAGTTCCTTTGCTCACCTTGGTCATGTACTTGAATTGTGCCGTCTGGGCTGCTGTAGTATTTTTGAAATATTTGTTTGAAACTGCATATTCAAGTAATTAGAATTGGTATGTTGGGGAGTAAATCTTAATGGACGATATATAAATATAAATACAAATACATATATGCTGTATGTCTAAACTTTGAATGAGTGTTCAAGTCTACCCTTCTTTAGGTTGCTTAAGAGGCCATTATTAATGCTTTGTCATGATTGGTTGATGGTGGTGTTTAAGTGAGACACCAGCCCAAATCTATCATATCTTGTAGCTATGCCCTTGGTGTGAAAGGTGGCTGTAAAATAGTATTCAAAAATATCCACAGAAACTTCTAAAATCACTCTGTAATGTTGACATTGCTTTAGTTTAAACATTGAAATCAGGTTGTAATGTCATTGCCATTAGTTCTGTGATTGTCCTGTCTGTGTTGCACGCTGAATTTGAAATGAGATGTACCAGAAATGAAAAGAGTGGATGTGTTCAGCTAGGTGGCATACACATTCATCCCTGTCTGTGTGTTCAACGCCACTGCCCGCTAGGGGGTGTGTTGAATACACCAACAGAAAATCTAATAGGTCTTAGCAGAACTTGAAATCATAATTAAATGTGTATATATGTGTGTGTGTATTTCAGAGAGATTCTGGTTGAAGAAAGCAATGTCCAGAGAGTGGACTCTCCTGTCACAGTAAGTATCATTTTCTATTGGCTTGTGTTTGCTCAGAATTGCACATAGACTGAAATGAATGTGGTGATCATGTTTTGTTTCTTTGTTTTTCTCACAGGTGTGTGGGGATATACATGGTCAGTTCTATGACTTGAAAGAGCTGTTTAGAGTAAGTTCCTGTTTCTTGTTACCTGTTGCTCACTACAGACACGTATAGACAAAACCTTACAGAAGAGGGTTAAATTAGTTTTTTTATCATGAGAGTCCTCACATCGCTTTTGACAATTTGAAGTAAGGTGTAGACATGTCCTGTTACACTATGGGGCTTGAAGGACATGCCCTGTTCATACAATTTACTCTGTTCTTCACCTTGTTCGTTTGTATTAGGGAGCAGCACTCCTGGCATACAAATACCTGGTCAAGCTTGATACAGGTCCAGTCCCATGGAGAATGATGGTCACACTGATTGCAATGTTTAGGTGTTTAAAATAAAATTCACAGTATACCATGTTTAACCAGTTTCTCTTTAATCTCTTGACAGGTTGGTGGCGATGTCCCAGAGACAAATTATCTCTTCATGGGCGACTTTGTGGACCGAGGCTTCTACAGTGTGGAGACTTTCCTTCTTCTGCTAGCTCTTAAGGTACACGTTTGTTTTTTCTGTTTGTTTGATTTCTTTTGTCATGGCAGTGCTGTGTTTTTGGAAAATAGACCAGATCCCTGTACCTGTATTGCATGTTCTGACCAAGTTTTTTGCCCCATAGAAGAAACTGCTGTGTATTGACTGTAGAATTCTAGTTTCTTGAGCATATTTTGAATCTCTTAGGGTGTTTAGGATAAGATAAAATAAGATAAAACTTTATTGATCAGTTGGTTCAGTCAAACCAGATGGTTCAGTCAAAAATATGCATCGGGCTTATAAAATTCCCTTGACCTCATCTGTTCTGCTGGGCTCCTCAGGTGCGTTATCCAGACAGGATAACCTTGATTCGGGGAAACCATGAGTCCCGGCAAATCACCCAGGTCTACGGCTTCTACGATGAGTGTCTCCGCAAGTATGGCTCGGTCACTGTCTGGAGATACTGCACCGAGATATTTGACTACTTGTCCCTCTCTGCTATCATTGATGGCAAGGTGAGATATGTTGTCTAGTATTTCCTTCAACTTCGATGACAGTTCATGCATTTAATTCACTGACACTGAAATGCTTCTGTTAAGCTGCTTCTACTCCACTGGCTAGATTAAGGTCCATCAGTTGGGTCAGTAGATTCTTCTCTTTGTCCTTCAGATCTTCTGTGTGCACGGTGGCTTGTCTCCATCCATCCAGACACTGGACCAGATCCGAACCATTGACAGAAAACAGGAAGTGCCCCATGATGGGCCTATGTGTGACCTTCTGTGGTCAGATCCTGAAGGTATACAGGCATCTTTCAAGTCTTTTAAACAATGCGTTGCTAACCCACATGTTTCTGAGCAGTCCATGACATTGTATTTGGCATGATAAAGGGAAAACTGGCAGCAGTGGCAGAATTTTAGTTGGATATACAGCAATAATTTTCAGTGTGTACATCAGTGTCTCTCTCTAACTGTGATGCCATGTTAGAAGCAGATCTTCACCTCACTGATCATCTCTCCCACAGACACCACAGGGTGGGGCGTGAGTCCCAGAGGTGCTGGCTACTTGTTTGGGAGCGACGTGGTAGCCCAGTTCAACGCTGCCAATGACATCCACATGATCTGTCGAGCACACCAGCTGGTCATGGAGGGCTACAAGTGGCACTTCAATGAGACAGTGCTCACTGTGTGGTCAGCACCCAATTATTGCTACAGGTATGTAGAGACAGTAAAAATGAAATGGTTCCTGTTTGAGTCGACATAATGTCAACACCTCCACAGAGTAATATTACATTTACAAACACTGCCCCAAAAATGGACCACATGGACCACATAGGGTCAACGTCAGTTATATCTGTGATCGTCACCTTGTGATCATTGTGATGAAAGATGAAATGGCCGCTCTTTTGTTACTCATACAATTTTAACATTTTTCTACAATAATACAATTTTGAGACAAAGTGTAACCATTAGTTCAAAAATGATAGCCCCACAAAAAATGGCATATCACATGAAAAAGAAATCACTCTAATCCACTGAATGCATAAAGGGTGATGCACAGCCATGAATCAGTTGGCCTCATGGTCAGAAATATAATGGATAATGTAGAGTTTATGAAGTGATAGCTAGCTGGTTTCAGATGTGGGGGATCTGAGGACATTGTGGTGTTTTTGAACACTGAAAAAGATTTTGCAGTTCAGTGCACACAGAGCTAATTTTACATGACATGTCATGTGTGGGCTGCACGGTGGCGCAGCAGGTAGTGCGCGTGCCTCACAGCAAGAAGGTTGCCGGTTCGATCCCCGGGTCAGGCGGGGCCTTTCTGTGTGAAGTTTGCATGTTCTTCCCGTGCATGCGTGGGTTCTCTCCGGGTACTCCGGCTTCCTCCCACAGACCAAAAACATGCTCATTAGGTTAATTGATGACTCTAAAATTGTCCGTAGGTGTGAGTGTGAGTGTGAATGGTTGTTTGTCATTACATGTGGCCCTGCAATCGGTTGGCGACCGGTTCAGGGTGTACCCCGCCTCTCGCCCATTGTAACTGGGATAGGCTCCAGCCCCCCGCAACCCCGAAAGGGATAGGCGGTATAGATAATGGATGGATGGATGGATGTCATGTGTGGTGTGAGAAGACCTGGTCTAGAAAACAGCCATGTGTCGCTTTACCCTCTAAATTTATTTTCTGAAGTCTAACCAGTTTGTCATTTCTCTCTGAACAATCAGATGTGGCAACGTGGCAGCCATCTTGGAGCTGGATGAGCATCTACAGAGGGAGTTCATCATATTTGAGGCGGCGCCACAAGAGACCAGAGGCATCCCCTCCAAGAAGCCAGTAGCTGACTACTTTCTGTGAAGTCTTTGAGCAGACAGCCATGACATGTCGACATCTCCGGTACCATTTCTCACCAGCCACCCTCCATCCTGCTGCTGGACCGTTCTGTCAGTCTGAACTCAGAGCAGTTAGACAGAAAACCAGCCAAACCCTGCGGAGCTCCATATAGCTTCAGCTTGAAGAGCTGGATTTTTGCCCTACTGCCCAAGCCTGACAGAGCAGTCACTGTGAAAGGTGTAGGGGGTGCGGTGGATACCGGGCCCCTGACTGTTGTCACTTCTCCTCAGCTTTGTAAGATGGCCATTTTCTTTCTTCTTTTGGCCTCCTTCCATTTCAGCCTGTTCTCCTCACTCACTCCTCTGTAGATATGACACTCTCCCTCCCTGACTTTACCTCCACCTTGACCTGTATTATTTTTTTCATGGCAAACATTGTCATTTAGCTTTAGAAGTCTTTGGAAGGAGGTTTTTTTTCCCCCCAAAATATGCAGATGTAAGGAAGTCTCACAATTTTATCATTTAAGGAATTCCTTCAGTGCATATATTGTCTTTATTTTTGATTTTTGTATGATTGTTGCTGCCATTATTACATGCAAAATGACCTTTTCCTTCACCCCTTTTTGCTCTTATGTTTCTGTTTAACTGTCATGTGTGTCACTATTTAACATGCCCAGTGCTGCTGCTCAGCACCATCACAAATAGATACCAGAAATGTAATGACTGGCCAACAGGAGTCACTATATTCACCATTGTTATCTCTCTTAATTCCTTTTATCTACAAATCTCTAGGTCTGTCATTTTTGATATTGTGAGAATAAAGTTTTTGTATCAATGCTGATTTATTTCCAGGTGTGCTTTATTGTCAAACGCACTAACCATGATTTGTCATGTTCATTGGCACATTTTTCATGCAATCATGTCTGAAACGCATTGTGAAGTGATGTGAACGTTACTGTCGAAAGCCGAGCTGGTGGCATGCTGTCACTTACATTTTGCCTTTTCATTTCTCAGCTGATGTCAGTTATTTTAAGAGTTGTCTGTCTGGCTGGGAGTGTTTTTGAGAGAGCTGTATATGACATTACACACTCCAACCATACTGAACATGACTCATAGTTGCTCATCAAAGTGTTATATAACAAGTTGGGCTGATTCTGAACGATTAAACTCATTCTGCCAGTATGTGGCAATGTGTCATGTCCCACTGTGGACAATGCCAACCTGTGAAACTTCAGTAAACTCATATGCGGAATGATTGAAATGAAGGCTGTGAGGCAGTAACAGATATACTCTAAAGGCGGAAAAAGATCACCGCTGATAGGCCCCTTATGACAGCTGGAGAGTAACTACTGCGGCTAATTGTAATCAATAATTTGGTAAGTTGTCAGTGTGAGGTCTGTGTTAGCTGTAGCTTCCCCGCGTCTAAAAAACGGTGTGTGAAGTGATCGCTGGACGGGAGCACGCCGGGTGGACCATGCAACAAATTCATGTGATCACATGCGGAGATACAGACTGAACATGCAAGGATCTGTCACCCGACAAGTTTCAGGGCTAGTTTTTCAGGATCAGCCCAAACCGTCTCCCCCCTCCCGCATGTATGAGCTCCAAAGTTAACCGGTAATTACAAAAAGGACAACACCCGGAAACAGAAGCACTCCCCAGGTTCAACGTTTCTTCGGCACGGGAGCTGCGGTGCTGGCATTTTGAGAGACGAGACAACAGGTAGGCTTAACACAGCGCTGACATTAACCCTCCTGCTATCATTTTCTGGACTGTGGGTAAAGTTGTAGTTCCCGCGGATGAATATCACAGCCTCAGTGTTCATGGAGAATTCATGTGAGCTCCAGAGAAATGGAGATGGATTTGAAGTCACGAGTCTCTCGTGGAATCGGGAAATAACTTGCTAACACAGACAGGCGTTTTGCTTGGGCTCAGCCTTCTTCAGGCCTCACGAAGGCACCTTACGTTAGCTTTTCGTAAACTTCACATGGGTCAGAAATGTGCATGTTATTCAAACTCTGAGCTCAAACTCGTCTCTTCCCCCCCTCACCGCCGAGCTGCACGCGCTGTCTGACAGTGATGTGTAGCATGTCAGACTGGTGTGCGAAACTTCATTGGGAAATATCACAGTTTATATTTCTTTTTTTTTCCGCAAAATGAACCAGAAGAACGATACATACTGAAGATATCTAATAAAACATCAAGACCTGGTAAATTCGGCGCACGGATTTTTTTATTATTATTATTATTTTTTTTTTTTTTACAGAAGTTTCTTCTCCGTTGCGAAATATTGCGAAATGACTTGTGGCGCGTTGCCAAATCCCTCAGTATCTGGTGGGTTTTCACTTCACTTTTTCAGTGAACTGTTCCACAGATAGACCCGCGTGGTTTTTCCTTGTTATAGCATGAATAGCAAATATTTTCTTTTTTCTTACATTACCCATGCAGCTCTGCCATCTTTCCCCTTCTCATCTGGACAGGCTTAAGACAAACAAGTAGCATCCTGTGTCACAGTGGGGACAGGCTACGGTATATTAGCAGCTACTGTGAGCACAACAGCTACAAAGAGCACTGCAACAAGTCTAACACTTATCATTCTGGGAAAATCGAAGAAGTAATTAATGGGCACACTTTATATATGCAGAAACATACCTGATTCATTGTGCAAATAATGTAACCAGACTGGATTGCTGAAACGACAGTTCAGCATTGACTGTGATTTTTATCACTGTGTGTGTGTGTGTGTGTGTGTGTGTGTGTGTGTGTGTGTGTGTGTGTGTGTGTGTGTGTGTGTGTGTGTGTGTGTGTGCGCGTGCGCGCGCATGTTTTCCAGGTGAAAGGATGGACACCCAGAGTCAGGTTGTGGACAGGTTGAGGTCAGCGTTTAGATCAGGTATCTCAGTCCCAGAGCAGTTTCGCCGAACTCAACTGACCAAGCTAATGTCCATGATCAAAGATAATGAGGAACTGATTTTAAATGCACTGCACAAAGACCTTGCAAAGGTATGAGACTGTCCTCGCATGACACTGCTTCCTTAACACATACTAAATCACACAACCAAAGCAGAATGTTGGCAGCCGTTCGGTCTGGCCCTCATTGCCTTTATAATGGTGAAATTGAACATTTCTTTAAAGCCTGTCGCACAACTGTGTGAAAGTACATGCTACTAAACATTTTCCTTTAAAATGTACCCTAACATAATATTTCCACTCCTTCTTCTGCTATTCTACGTATTTTCTGAAGCCAACTCATTTCAAAATAGAAATGAATGTGGAAAAATAGTAGCACTTTTCTTACTGGTTGGTATTTCATTGATACATTTTAGGTGCAAGAAAAGCACAAAGGCGCACGTTGGCATGGACGCATGCATGATGTTTGAAGAACAGTACAAGCTATAATTTGTTTATCTGCTACAGCTGAGTAAGCACTGACTTGCCTTTCTTCTTGCTGTCCTCACACATCAGCCAAAATTTGAGGCCATCCTGTCTGAGGTTGATATAGTGATCAATGAGGTCCACTACGCCATCAGTAACTTATCAAGCTGGATGAAGCCGGAGTACGCCAGTAAAAGCCTGGTAGGTTTTGGCAGCTGCTTATTTTTGGCTCAGAAATACTGAGCACATATATAGAATTTTCAAAACGCATATATTGCTTTATAATTTGTTTTTTACAAATGTCAATTTTCAGGCCACTAAGTTTGATGACTGTTTTATCCGGAGGGAACCGTTAGGAGTTGTGCTAATCATCGGGCCGTGGAACTATCCTCTGCAACTCCTTCTCTTACCCTTGGTTGGAGCCATTGCTGCAGGTATCATCAAACCAGAGAGAATAAATGACCAACTGTGCAGCACCCTTCATCTACGGGGCTAGAACAGTGGCTTTAAACTCTGGCATTGAAAACAAAACCAGGACTCATGTGTTGGTCCTGCCTGAGTCTTTGGAGCGGACCTCAATTTTCTCCTTAGTGTGCAAACGTGGAAATCAAACTCTCCTCTGCTCCAGAAGTAGAAGCGTTTTCCCAACCTCCAGATTTTTTTCATCACCATTCTAGCCCCATACATGCTTTGGTGCTGAGCAGGTAGTGTAAAATGCATCTTAAGAGCTTTTACACTGAAAATGGCTGAAAAACAACACAATGAGAGCGCTGAGAGTGAACCTCTTCAGAGCTGCTGATGTAAACACAGATGACCTCAGTAAACCCTATCAAACAGGTCTAACCACGGGGCAGTTCACCTGTGTTACATTACCTGAGCTCTGCAAGATGCTGGAGTTAGTCTAACTTTCACCACCTCCTGTGCTGAAACTGTTCCTACAGCATTTTTAAAGCAGGTGTTTGACGGTGTGCCAGATCATGTCCTGAAGATGAGAAATAGATCTCTGCAGACAGGCATCTCCCCCAATGTGTTTTACAGCTGTTACCATTACTAAAGAAACCCAACCTAGCTAGTAATCACTCACTAACTACAGGCCGATATACAACCATCCATCCATCAGTAAGATGCTGGAAAAGATCGTTTCAATGCCAATGAAAGAAAATAACATTCTGGATGAATTTCAGTCTGACTTTAGAACAAACCGCAGCACTGAAACTGCTCTGACTAGAATAATCAGCGAGCTCAGACTAATTTCAGATGAAAATAAGTGCAGCATTTGATACAATTGACCACGATCTATCGTAATCAATCATCTTGAACAGCTGGTTGGTCTTTCTGTCTGTGTGTTAAACTGCTCTGAAACACACATCAAAGGTGGAAATCTTTACGTCAGTCTTGGAGATGATGTGTCTGAGAAACATGACATCTGTTTTGGGGTTACAGGGAGCTGCCTCGGTCCATTACTGTTCTCACTGTACATGCTGCCACTGTGACATCATCAGAGAGCACAATGTATGTTTCCAACACAACTGTTTATCTGTGCTGAACCAAGTGGTACTGCATCTGTAGACTCCATTACAAACTGTCTGTTGGCAATAAACAATGGATGAGCAATAATCTCTTCAAGTTAAACGAGGACAAAACCAAAAAGTCAGCTCTAAAACAGAGAGAGAAACAGTGTTTAATAATCTGGGGAAATTATCTCCCTGGATTAAATCTGAGGTTACAAGTCTTTGTGTAAGAGTGTTGTTAGATGAGATTCAGATCTAAGGTTTAAGTCTCACATCAACAAAGTGACAACCTGAAAGAGTGCAGAAATCTTATCTTTTCACTTGAGACTTTAACTAGCTTTGACTTCCTGATACAGGCCTGAACCTTTGTGCTCTCTCTCGCACTGCTGCACTTCTATTAAATTGTAATTTTCTTGATAATGCATTCTATGTAATCTATTTTAAATGTTATTTTCTTACTATTATTCAGTGGGTTTGATTTTCCATCTTCCTTAACTTTCATTTTCTTTTTTAGGTGAAGCTCTTGGCACATTTGATTTCTTTGTTGTAAAGCGCTTTGAGCCGCATGTCTCGTGTGAATGGAACTACACAAAGTTTATTATTAGTACTATTACAATGACAAAGTGAGGCTAGCGGACTGAGGAGCTACATGTGTCTTGACACAGCAATAGTCGATCATCCTAACATGTGCTGCTGTCGTTACTGACTGTTCCTGTCTTTGACTAGGAAACTGTGCGGTCATTAAGCCTTCAGAGGTCAGCGCTGCCACAGATGGTCTGATAGCAGAGCTCATCCCCAAATATTTGTCTCAGGTAAATCCACTTCTGAGACTAAAAGATTTGCTAATTGTCTTTTTCCTTTTTTTGCTTCTTGGTAAATACATAAATCCAGTGACACTCCAACAATAACCCTTGTCATTGTGGCAGGACTGTTATACAGTTGTTCGTGGTGGAGCAGAGGAGACCCAGGCACTGCTGCAGAATCGCTTTGACCACATCTTCTACACAGGTAATACTTAAAAAAGAGGATGGATCAGATCACTGCATGCCACTCTTTCAACTATGGGTGTTTGTATGCTGCCCTTTACCCTGACCTCAAGACCATATATCAGGGATTTGTCTTTTTTGAGAATCAGAATTGGCTTTATTGGTCGAGTATATGTACACGTCATCTCAGTCTCTTCAATCTGACTCCGCCTTCAAGCTGCTCTCACTGGTGCACACAGTGGAAATAGAGATCAGTTGTAATTTGAGATTCAGTGTTAAATCTTCATATACTCAGTTTTCAACCTGTTAATAATGTAATCACCATTTGAGGCAAAGAAATGCTAAAAACACAAGCGGTATGGTTTTTACTCAGTCAGATCGTGGGACTGAAGGATGCTGATTTTCGTTCATAGCAAGATATCTTGAGTCCTTCCAGCCAGATTGTCATAAAATGTAGAAACAGCGTTCATGCTCACCAGGGGATGAATCCTTTCCACTGTGGGCTCTGATTTTCCGGCTGTGTCTTGTAGGTTCTCAGACTGTGGCACGCAGCATCCTGCAGGCAGCCTCAGTCCACTTGACCCCAGTGACCTTGGAACTGGGCGGGAAGTGTCCTTGCATCATTTATGAACAGAAGAACATCACAGGTGCTGCTCGCCGCTTGGTGTGGGCCAAATTTTTTAACGCCGGGCAGAGCTGCGTGGCTCCAGACTACGTGCTGTGCTCACCGGCCATCCGGGATGCCCTGGTGCCTGAACTGCGCGAGACCCTGAATTATTTCTACAGCAAGGAGCCTCAGAACTGTCCCGACTTCTCCCGCATCGTGTCAGCCCGACACTGGACTCGACTCATGGAACTACTCAAGAGGTCCAGTGGCAAGGTTGTTGTTGGAGGAGAAAACAACCAGGAGGACAAGTACATCGGTGGGCTTAAGAAACAGGAGTGTAGAGTATTGGTTAAAAAGAGAGAGATCGCAGATGTCTGGATAAGGTCCGCCCCACACAGGTGGTTCACAGGAACACCTCGTAATAATGCTGCATGTCCACTTTTCTCTGAATGGGAGGAAAGGGAGCATGGCCGAGCGTGAGAGGGACAAAATACAAAGCTGGCACTGAAATGGGTGTATGTAACTTTAACTGAACACTGATCATAACAGACCAAGTGAGCATTTAGCTGTAAAACCCTGGTGTGTTTTAAACGGAGCCTTTAATTGCTGATGTAATTTAGCATCTCCTTTTTAAGAATAATGTTGTGTTATTTCTTCTTCCCAATGTTACATAATCTCACTTTAAGGCTTGAAAGGCTGGAGGAAAGCAAGCAGACATTTATTTACATTCTCCAAAAATAATGTTTCAGTACAACTCACAAAAACTAATGAGAAACATACGAAAAAGAAGAATAAAACCTGTATACTCATCTCTCAAACTGGCCAGAAGAACAGTCAAAGTTAACTGTTAAATGTAACAGAATGCACTGAGTTGGTATCACTAATCTGACAAATATATCACCTCACATTAAAGCTGCGGTAGGAGTGGTCTTAGAATCCATGTACGGTTAGTTTAACCTCAGGTGAGTGAACAGTTCACAGATGTCTCACCTGTCTGCATTACAGACTAATGTGGGCTGTAGACGTCTGTATTTTAAACTCAACATGTGGCAGGTTTGACTTAAAGCTCAGATACTGTCTAGTGGCGTTCAGGTGATCTCTTCAGCAGCAGGGTGACTTCTCTTATACAGCTTGATAACATTTCAGAGTTTGTGAAATGAAGTTTCATGCACGTAGTTGCTGTAGATTAATCATGTCTTAATGCGTCTTCTGATGTTTTCTGTCATTGTGCTCTCCTCAGCTCCCACAGTGCTGGTGGATGTGGCTGAAGATGATGCACTCATGCAGGAGGAGATTTTCGGCCCCATCCTGCCCATCCTCACTGTTGAGTCTCTGGAGAAAGGCATCGAATTCGTCAACCGCAAAGAGAAGCCGCTGGCCCTCTATGTTTTCTCTGAGGAGTCCTCTGTAAGAGCGCAGAACTCTGCAGCCTCCCACATCACACCTCTGCACATACTGACTTGGCTCTGACGTCACATTGCCTTTCCTTTCTCAAGGTGGTCAACACGGTCCTGGAAAATACCAGCAGTGGAGGATTCTGCTCTAACGACGGGATCGTCCACATGTCCCTGCCAAGCCTGCCCTTCGGAGGTGTAGGTAGGTTTGACCTTGCCTTTTCTTTTGTTCCATACAGTCCGCCCCGTCTGTCCTGCCTTCACAGTACATTTACAATTACAATTTGTTATTTGGCAGACGCTTCTACCCAAAGAGACATACAAATGCGATTTTCATACATCACAAGCAGGGTTTTTTTTTTTTTTTAAGAAGGAAGGTGATCAGTAAAGAGCTTAGTCTTTAGTCTTTTTCTAAAGATCAAGAGGGACTTTACATGATACTCACAGTCCTTACCTTTGCTTAATTATGTTTTGGTGGCTATAAACAGCATTTTAATATGAAAATCCTCCTGTCAGAAAACTTACTTGGCTGACAGATGGGAAGGGGTTTAACACTATTTAGGATTTTGCTTTCATATAAAATTATTAACAACTATGTATTACTACTGAACTACTCAAACATCTTCTGAGTGGCTTTTAAAAGGTGATTTGCAGCCTGAGTTATGAAGATGCTTGTTTGTTTTGACTGGCGCTGTGGTGTTTTTACCCCTGCGTTCAGGGTCCAGTGGCTGGGGCAGTTACCACGGCCGCTGGGGCTTCGAGGCGTTTAGCCACCGGCGGGCCTGCATGCTGCGCGGCTGGGCTTTGGAGAGACTCAACAGCCTGCGCTACCCTCCTTACCAAGATGATAAACTGAGCTGGCTGCGCTGGACCACCTCGCCGAAGAGCAGCTGCTCACTTATGTGATGACAGGCAAGGGGGGCGCTCGCGTATGTGGGTGTGGGTGTGAAGATAGTGGAGCCTTTTATGCTGTATACATGAATGTGAATGATGGGGAAATGTATCTGGAAATAGGATCGTTCTTTTTTTAATCTGTTGGGAAGGTCATTTGTGTGTTTGCTGTATGTTAACAGCATGAGGCAGAACAAAGTAACATTGAAGAAGGAGTGAAAGGGATTCCGAGGGCATGGAAGACCGGTATAACACATACTTAGAAAACAAGCCTTAGAGGAATGCAATTACAGGCCATTTAGCACAGCACCTGTTGTGTCGGAGGTCATTGAAAGATATGTAACAGAACAACTAACTGGCCACCTGAACAGCATCTCATCCCATGCAGTTTGGTTTTCGATCCAGCCGTTCAGTGGAAGCTGCTAGCTGCTAGCTGCTATCTGCGGGAGAACATGACATCTAAACTAGATTTGGGGCCATGTTCTTAGATCTAAAAAAAAGCCTTCGACGCTGCAGATCATAGTATTCTACTAGCCAAGCTTTCACTGTTCAGCTTCTCTGCTAATGCTGTTAAATGGGTGCAGTCCTCTGCGGAAGGCAGAGCACAGAGAGTCAACGTAAATGGTGAACTATCAATGACCAAACAGTAAGCTGCATGTGCGCTCAGGGCAAGGTGGCCTTTGTCCCACAGCGGCTAAGAGTCCGTCAACACTATTGTGTATTTTGTGCATTGATGTTGTTGTCTTGAAGTGTGCTCTGCTGTATGCACTCTTACTCTTGTTCCTGTTTTAATGGGTTTTATGTGTCTTTTGTAGCTGCCATTACTCCTGCCCAGGGACTGCGGCTAAAACTCAGCCTGGATGGCTGAACGGGCACATTTACAGGAATGTTCATTAACGTGCACCGGCCCTGTAACTTTAAACTGTGTAAATAAATGCTGGGTAATAGTGCACTGTTTTGTGTTTGTGCACTTTCCATCATGCAAGCAAAGCAGACTTCTATAATGATAATAATTTTGTATCTATTGTGCTTTTAGAAGATGTCATGTCCTGTATTTTCTCCTGACTGTAGAAGAAATCCTCCATTTTCTCAGTGAGTTGTTTGCAGGCTTGTACTTCACTTTCAGCAGATGTATTCTGGTTAGCAGGTCAGACAAAATAGGCCTATTTAGATTAAAAAAAAAAAAATGCTAGGATTCCTCCACCTGCCTAAGTTTGTCCTGACCCATCTGACAGCATCATTTTATTTAACAACAGTGTTTGGTCATCATTGTAAATCTTTTTTTAATGTTTTGATTGATTGGTTTGTTTTCTCTTGGTGTCAGAAGAGATCCACATGTTACTGTCTGTATTTTAATACTGTGTTTCCATGATATACTGTAAATAAATTTGAAATTTTATCAACTATTATTTGAAAGCTGCTTTCTTCAAGAACAGAATCTGGTCCTTATTTGTCCACATTCTAAGCCTCAGTGAGCACATGCTGCCAAAGGACAGTTATATGTTAATTGGCAAGATATGCAATGAAGTCTTTTCCCTCCCTCCCTTTTTTAAGGTCTACTCACCTTTTTAGAATATGCAAATTATAGTCTTAATTTTAACATGTTTCATTGTTTAACTTTGTTCCATCATTTTTAGGTCCTTTTCATTTTATTCTTTAGGCTATTGTGAAGTACTTTGTAAGCTCTTCAATATCAATCCATTTTATTTGAAGTGGAGAATCACCATGCAGCATGGTCCAAATACACGTCACAGGAGGATAAAACACACAGCAGACAAATGTTTAAGTAATGTTAAATTAAAACAGCCACATTAAAAAAATCAAAGTGATAACCTCTCTGATGTTTGATGATGATAAAAGTATTGAGCATCAAATATGCTCATCACTTTATGTGACTGGTTGTAAGGCCAGGTGAGGGTTTTATTTCTATACATAAAAACTCTAATGTGAGTGGAAAGGTTTGTCACATCAAAAGGTGTGAAATGTGTTTTGGGATGTATCCCGTCTGGGTCCTGGGTGCTCAGCACAGTGTGGGAGTTACGCGCTAAGATTCCTTGCTAGGAATTTTAAGGCTAAGTTAGGAGCTCTCTTAGAGGACTCTAAGAAGCTTTGTGAATACGGGCCCTGGAGTTTTTCAGTGTTTGGTACAATCAAAGGATGTAATAGACGTACTCCACCACCAAGTGGCGCTGCAGTCCAGCAAACATGGAGGAAAGGTGCTGATATACCTGCAATGCTCCTGAGCTTTTTAAATAGAGGCAACGGAACAAACACATAGCTTGGTTAGAATGTTTTTAATGAAGCATTAGTGAGCAAATATAAACCTTTTAAAAACCAGTTTCCCTCTTTTCAGTTGGTCTAACATTTCCAGAGCATCTAACATTACATTGTCACATTATCTCTTTTTTCTGTCTCTGCGTTTTTATTGCAAAATCACTTTAACACACACATATGATTTATAATTTATTATGATGTAGTAATCGCTGAACAATGAAATGTCAATTCATAACAGAGCACATTTTCATTCAACTTAGAGGTACATTAGATCACATTCTTATACTGTTCTTCTCAGCTCACATGACTCACTGGGTTCCTCAGTCGATGGCCAATCTCACAGTTCTCATGTGCAACTATCAACTTCATCTGTGGAGACTGCTCGAGCATGATGTCTGGAAGAGAAACTCTTTACTGTCACTCTGTGAGAAAAAGTCTCACTCCATTTCAGGTAACCTAATTTCATCCAGCTCAGATGTTGAAGCCGAACTATACAGTATTTTTATATTAACATTCGATCTAGTTTGCAAGGTGTCATTTATGGAGATGAACCTGCAGTTCATGGTAGTCTTTTAGCCTCTTTTAGCTCATTTTTTTTGGTTTCTCACCACGCAAGCTCCCTTTTCCAGGTAAACTAGGCAACTATCGCGTGAAAGCTCCACTGAACCTACTGTAGACGACTGGCTCACCAGCAAATGCAAAGCTAACAACCAGCTTGTGAACATGGTCAAGCATTTAGCATATAGAGAAATGGATGTTTTTGTCAAGAGCTGGAGGAAACCAAACCAGAGCTACTGTAAAGTGGAGTAAATATTCAGCTTAGATTTGTCAGGTGTCCAGAAACACAACTGCCAATTGAATATTGTACTGTTAACACAGTAACGTGCATGATTACAATTTAAAATTGTGATAATATGTCATTGTTGTGTACACATCTTTTTTGTTTCCCAAGGGGCAACATGAATAAATAAAAAATAAATGCCACTTTAGAAACATGACTCTAAAGCAGCTTTATGAAACTGTAGCATGCAGCCCCCTTCAGCAAACACCTGAAAACCTAACCTAACCAAAGTTTCTACCACTACCTCTAAGAGTGCTGCTATCACTACATATACTCTTTCTCTATACAGCATCCGTCCCCCAGTGCACCTATTAACCTCGGTGCTTCAGCAGCAGAGCTAGGCTACCACTGTTATGCTATGAATTTTTAAATAGGGAGTGAAAATGTTCATGTGTTCACCACAAACCATTAGTTCCCTCCTTTGGCTCATTTGAAAAGCACATTTATTTAAGCTGCTTGTGTAGGTGTGTGTGTACAGAACATGTTATCTAGAGGACATGTTTACTTTATATCTCCCCATCACACCTGCATCACTCACTCACTGCTGTCTCCTCACCTTTCTCTCTCCATTGTTGATACAGCTGTGTGCGTTATAAATTTACCTGATAAAACCAATCAATCCACTGCCACGCTATGTTATTCCCAAATATAGAACAAACCATTAATCTCCAGAGACTTTGTGAATATAACATGGTAAATGCAATCAATCAAATGATGCTTATCTGGACTTTCTTATGCACTGATAACACTTCTAAAGACAACATGCAGAGCAGATGTTCACAAACAGTCTTTCACCAAAGTCATCATAATATAATATAAAAGAAAGCTACCAGTTAGCAGACTTGAATGGGATACAGAGAATATGTGTGCGTGCGTGTGTGCGTGTGTGCGTGCGTGCGTGCGTGCGTGCGTGCGTGCGTGCGTGCGTGCGTGTGTGTGTTGTACTGGTCAAACTCAAACAACATGTTAATCAATGAGCTGGTAGGTGGATTTTATGACAAATCTTAGCTAAGCTAACCTGCTTCTGGTGATAGCTTCTTATCTACAATACATACACGAGAGTGCTATCACTCTTGTCATCTAACTATCCTCCAAACAGCAAATAAGTGTATTTCCCAAAATGTCAAACTATTCCTTTATTGTCGGACAGAGGTGAAATTGATTATTGGGCAGATCACACGAAGCACAGATGAAGCTAAAAAGAAAAATGCATGTAATTACTTCTTCATTTACTCTCAGCCTCTCTCTTCCTCTTGTGTAGAAACTCTGAGCAGGACTGAGTGCAATTAGCAAAAATAAAGCAGTATTTGTTTCATGGAAGTGATTCCAAGCCATGATACAATGGGGAAATTAACGGCATGTATCTCTTTCTGACACAAATTCAATACACATCTTAATACGTTTCAGTGGACCTGAGCTGCATTTAATAGGCCCGTGTCTCAAAAGGATTCATTCCTGTTTCGCTCCAGTAACACATAGGTGTAAACTCTCTATGTGTACTGTATACAGCAGTGGATTACATGCGAGCATGCACATGCAGCCATCCTTAGACATTCACTGCACACAAGCACATGCTAAATGCGCAAAATATGCACGCAGTGACTTGATGCACACTTATGTATGCACACAGACAATAAAATGCCCTCACACAACACGCTGCAAACACACGTCTTTCTCTCTGAGCCCCCAGCAAGCCAAAGGTTTCTGCAGCAAATGATTGAATGATCTAATTATAAAGCGGGGGAACGATCCGGTCTTATTTACTACCAGTATTCATTACGTATACTGGTGCAATTTAACAGGAGGAATTTCAATAGAGATGTGTAACATATGGAGCAAATTAATACAATATGGATTCAGCCCTTCTGGGCTAAAATACTGGCATGACAGCTTTGAGAAAGATCCACTCACATGCATGCATAAACATACATAAAGTCTCATCATCTCTTAAGGGAGCAATAGCTGTTTTTATTGTATAGCCTGAGAGCCAACTTTGAAATATACCTTTTTAATCCACCTGTCATTATGAGGATACAGCTCTGTCCAGAGTGGAAATCAACAGGACGGAGAAAACAACACCAAGATGTAATTTGCAAAATTATGGCTGAACAGTTGTCCAAAACCCTGAAATCTAGTAAGAATGATATTTTTAGATCATTGCTTAGAGTTTGCAAAGTTTCCCTGATGTAAATGCAATGATTCAAACAAAGGGCTTTACCTTTTCATCTTACCTTTGTCTTCATTCCCAGCTGAACACTTGTCCTCTGACAGTCCAGAAATGTATTGTTCTAAAGGAGATTAAAATCCCCAAAGACCAAAAATAAATAGATAAATCACCTAAAAACTAAACTTGTTTTTTATTTTTTTAACAAACACATACACATTGCCCAGTTATTTCTGCATAATTTAACTATTTCCCTTTAGGCCACTGTAGCACTGAGGTGTAATTGTGCATATGTGCATGTATACAGTGTACGCCACTTCCGGGGAGTAGGATTTACCATACGAATACCTAAAAATAGGCACAGACAAGAATCCATGCACATCTTGCAGGGCAATGACTGCAGACGATCATGTTACTCGTTACTTGTTTCGTGTAATTTACAGTATTTACTGTGCAGGGAAAGACTTAATTCCCTGACTTTGGCCTTTAACTTTTGGCAGGACCTCCTCCCAGGCAATGTAATGAGACAAACAGCTGGAACAAATGTTCCTTCCTTTGCTGTTGTTCTATAACCCATGAGCCTCATGGAGGGTTGTAAATGAATGAGTATGGTTAAAACACTAGTAGCTAGCTGATCGGACACACTAGTACAAACACAAAACAAACACATTAAAAGTACTAATCCTGTCCCTTCCTGTTCACGGAGAAGGTTTCCTACCAGCCACCATGCCTGACACCAGAAATGTATCTGAGTGGAAAAGACAAACCTTTACGCTACTTTCATTTGGCCAACAGACACAAACACACAAGGGAGAAATATGGGGTTCAGTGTCTTGCTCAGTGTCTTGTGGAGAGGATGAGCTGGGAATCAGACCACTGATCACATGATTGATGGACGACCAGTTCCATCACCTGAGCACAGCTGCCCCACATGTGACAAAGAGTTGTGCTTGGTGGGAACAGGGTGCTCTTCTCTACTGTGGCTCCACATTGTGATTGAGTCTGATTAGATCTTCCATTTTTCACAGTAAAATGTGCAGCTTTACATGCTCTAGAATCCAAGAATGAAAAAAGACAAGCAGACAGTTTGGCCTCCGTTCAAATAGTAGCTCCATGCTAAGAAGCAATGCTAAAATCAACGGAGCAATTCAGGTGTTTTTGTTGTTATTGTCAGTGCTGACATCTTGCTGTCTGCACCTGACTCATTTGGGTTTGCATCTACAATATTTGCTGTTAGACGGACAGAGAGACTAGCAGCAAGAGAGGACATTGAATGAGGTCAATTGGGAGGGAGGGACGGAAGGAGGGAGAGGTGAGATGAGCCTGATCAGACTAATAAAAACTGATTGGATCTGCAGTAAAATGGTGGATGGTGTGCTGCCTTTTGTCACCCCGACTTCTCGACCTGGGTGTTGCTTCCAATTTTTACCAGCCACACATCATTTCCAGGGTGGCCACTCAGATATTTCTCCCTTTCCTTTGTTATTGCAGTGTCAATTTGTGTTATTGAAATACAGTGGGGTATTTGTAGAAAGATGGAGGACTGGATGAGCCAACCAAAATGACACTGCTGGTGTGCATAAAGCCAATGGTTGATAACAAAATAAACCGCTTAACAGATTTAAACAGATAGAGCAGATAGAAAAGTACCTGTTCTGGACAGAAACCTCCTCTCTGGGACAGCCCAGGCGCCACTATATCAGAATGCAGGCTAACATTAGCAGCTCTGTCCTGTTCTTTATTTGTTTTGAGGGAGTTTATATTCCAGCAACACCAATAAAACTTGCATAATGTTTTGCAAATTAATTAAAGAAAGGAAGGAAGCGGGCAGCACGGTGGAACAGCAGGTAGTGCGCGTGCCTCACAGCAAGAAGGTTGCAGGTTCGATCCCCGTTTTCTGTGCTAAGTATGCATGTTCTTCCCATGCATGTGTGGGTTCTCTCCGGGTACTCCGGCTTCCTCAGATGCTCATTAGGTTACTTGGTGACTCTAAAATTGCCCCTAGGTGTGAGTGTGAGTGTGAATGGTTGTTTGTCTTGTATGTTGCCCTGCGATCAACTGGCAACCCTGCCTCCCGCCCGTCGACAGCTGGGATAGGCTCCAGTCCCCCCGCAACCCTGAAAGGGATAGGCGGTATAGAAAATGGATGGATGAAAGGAAGGAAGCTTTTCTACCTGGGACATGTAGCTTTAGCCTTCTATTAGCATGACATCATGGAGGGATTCTCATTTCAATTCAGATTAGCTGTAATCATCAAGGCATGCTGGAAATACAACTTTTAACCACCTCATGGAGTTTTAGGTTAGCGTTAGCTCACAGCAGATAGCTACAGGTAAAAAAAATCTGCTAGTGACAGTCGTCATTTCATCCAACACAATCATCAAGAACCGGAAGCTTGCTTTTGTTGACTTCAGTGTGAAATTGAACCTTTTTCTTTGGCACAAATGTCAAGCTGCAAATATCCCAGCTATCATTTCAAACTGCATGTATGACGTAGAGCAGGATGCTTGACAGCTGCTTGAAAGCTGATAATGAAGATCACGCAGCATGAAAGGAATTTGTAGTATGTTTTAGTTGCTAACTTGATTGTTTTCTTTTTCTTATTCATCTTTTTCTAATTCTTCAGGGTATCATTATTGTAATTGAATATAATCATTATTATGGTGATAAATATTCTGGAGCCATAAGGACACAGGAGGAAAAAGTAATAAGGAATTAGCCTTAAATGGATTAGAGCAATGTTTCAGCACTTCCCACCAGGTGTGTTGTCTTTGCTTATCCCTGGAGAACGTGGCGACAGCTGGAGTGATGTCTCCTATTTTGTTTGGCAAAAACTGCTCCCTTGGTGGTTATCTAGATCTAGAAAATCCTTCCATGTGATTTTCAGATTAGATCCACTGACAGCAGGCATCTTTAAAAGCTGCACAAAGCCAATGTCGGTGGACACCTTGATGATCGTCGCTGTGTTGTGGGCTGATGCCACAGAGATATTGTCACTGCTAATATGCTGTGAGGGAAAACCCAGAGCTCAAATCATGCCTTTAAGAAATCCACCCTAAATGGAAATGCACATGTTACTCGTCTTACACAGCTCATCCTGCAGAGTCAAATCTCTCCCAGAGCTCAAAGGAGACAGCCAGCACTCGAATCTGGGGTTTTCAGGCAAACGAGTGACGACTCTCCAGCGACAGTAACTCATACACAGAGTTTTTGAAGCTGTAGGATGTAAAATTTTTATATCCACATAATCTTTGCTGCTGTGTATATGTAATTGTTTTTCTCAGCTATGCTGTGAGTCGGTGCAGCAGTGCTGAAATTAGCGCAGAAATAAAACCCAGTATCATCACTGGCCTGAGGTGTCCTTAAACTTTCCCTCTGGAACTGTTTTTGGCAAGCAGTTCCTGAAAGTGACTGAATAGCAAAAACTTTTCTCAGTAAATACTGACAACCAGCAAGTGGCATCAGAATGGGAGATGGAGAGAACTGGCTGAAGGGGTACACATGGGCTGATACTGGCCTTTCATTAGAGTGTTCCCTGGCATTAAACATGCCAATGATGCTCATCTAAGGATCCAGACCCAGGGGCGTGTCCCTGTATCTCGACTGGTAGAGTTCATACCATATATTAAGGCTGAGTCTTTACTGCAGCGGGCTGGGTTCCACCGCGGGCTCCTTTGCTGCATGTCTCTATCTCCAGCTGCCACTGTCAAATAAAGCAGGATATGACAAAAAAAAGACCCAAACTCTGACCTGTGGTGTATCAACCTCAGAGGAGATCATTATAAATGGATTTTGCCTTATAGACCATGTAAATGTTGGTCAGTTGGTCAGTCCGCCACTTTGATCCAGAAATATCTTTACTCTTGGATGGAGTGTTACGAACATCCACAGACATTCATGTTCTCCAGAGATGTATTCTGATGCGAGTGATTCCCTGACTGTCCATCTAGTGTCCACATATTCACTTCAATTTCATGCGGTGAAATATCCATCCATCCATCCATTATCTATACCGCCTATCCCTTTCGGGGTTGCGGGGGGCTGGAGCCTATCCCAGCTACAATGGGCGAGAGGCGGCGGTGAAATATTCCCCAGTGTTTTTTCTGGTGACGTCACGAGGTTCACATCAGTGCTTTTGAGTGGAATGCCTTGACAACTATGAGATGGCTTGTCATGAAATTTGGTGGAAACATTCCTGCCCCCCTCAGGATGAACTCATAGCTTTGGTAACCTGTTACCTTTCATCTAGCACCATCATCAGGTCAAAGAGCATGTTTTTTGGTTATGACTTCACACACACACACACACACACACACACACACACACACACACACACACACACACACACACACACACACACACACACACACACAAAAAAAAAACCAAAAAAACAAAACACCCTGTAGACCACTTATTTTCACACATTTACAATCCACACTATTACATTTAATGAGTATGAATTTCTTTTATGATCAGGCCTTACTTTTCACAAACTGACCGATCACAGAAAAGGAGGCATGAACAACAAGCATTTCCATCTGGCTATTAATGAACTTCCACTTCCTTCATATTAATACATCCCCAGTCTGAGAAATATTCTGTATTACTTGTATGGACACATATGTATAGATATTTTATATTATCATCAGTTACATTTATGCCCAGCAGAGATCCTTCAAACTGTGTTCCAAACCAGAATTTTCAGTGTACACATTCATTTTGACAGTTACATGAGTCACCTGGCCATCATGGTAGAATGGTTAAGGATAACTGAGGTAATGACCAGGTGATATTGCTCTGTGAACCATGCAGCAGTCCAGCGTCACGTCAAGGCGGGCGGTCTTCAGTGTTCAGCGCGGTTCAGGTGTTTGACTACCTGCACTACTGAAGGACAGATAAAGGTCAAACAGACATTTTATTCCGTGGTGCTCTGTCACACTTTGTATGAGTAGTGTATTTTTTTTATTATGTTTCTAGTGCTAATGGCACTGTGCAGACCAGCACTGCACATTAGATATCCTCTGAGCATTGTCCAAATTCAATGGTGATGTAATACCAAACCCAAGTCATTTGTCACAATCCTTAACATTTGTCATCATGTGTCACCATACACCTGAAAGAAGAAGAAGGGCAGATCAATACCTTTCTCTTATCTGTCAGCAGCTGGTTATCTTATCTTATCTTATCTTATCTTATCTTATCTTATCTTATCTTATCTTATCTAGACTAAACAAACAAGAATTTGACTGACTTTTCTTCTGGTGTTTAAAACCTTTTAAAGGAATGATACTCCGATCAGCCTCAGCTTCTGTTTAGTGCTAATTAGTGAACATTAGCATGCTAACATGCTAAACTAAGATGGTGAATAGAGGTAACATTATACCTGCTACCTGCTACTGCTCATTCTGAGAATATTAGCTGATATTAGCATGCTAACATTAACGCACTGCTTTGCCTAAATATAACTCACAGAGCTGCAGCCATGGCTGTGGACTCTTTCTAAGCGTGAAAACATTTAAATGTATTTTTCCATCAGTTTCCTTTCAGTTTAAATATAGTGACAGGAGATCTGGCTCTGTTTAGTGAGCCGGATCATTTGGCTGACCTCAGCCACTTCTTTCTACAAATTTATCTATTATTAAATGTAATAATACTAAACCTTTAATATCCAGAATACCATGATGTTACATTACATTTGGTATAAATACCTTAAATAGCCTAATTGACAAGCTGGTTATTTAAAAAGCATCAACTACTACTACATGTATATTGAAAATTTTATTAATATTAAACTAGATTTTGTATGTTAACGACTGATGCAATATACAATAGTCTCATTGGCTTGGCACTGTTATTACCAAAGTGAGACATTTCTGGATTGTATCTAACAAATACGTTACAGGATCATTCAATTATTCTGTCTTCTATTCACAAAAACAGAAGAAATAAACCCTCAGGTGGGAACTGGCTCTCATTGTTCACTTAAAAGAGCGAGCTCATAGAGACGAGTCGTTCGTGACTGCCATTAGTTGCATAAGAGTCATAAACCAAAGTACTACGGAATGATATTCCAGCTTTGATTCTCAATAGTTCTTGATTGCCAAAGGAGGCTGATTGCAGGTTCTATTTTTTTAGAGGGGAAACAATAAGTGATACAGAAACTCCAACCACTGTTATATTAAAGAAGTGGACACATAAATGAGTAATCAGTGATCAACCATTGTTTTGTAATGGATGCCACAGCTGAGGATGGCTGATTGAGGGTCAGCTCCATGACCCTGACCTAGAATAGGCAGGTACAGCTAACTGAAACATATTGATGAGACTCTGGATGAATGTTGCTCCGGTCTGACAGGGAGAGTAATTATTATTATTTTAAATATATTTAGAGATAATGTACTTTGACAATAAGGAACATATCACAGGTCCTTTGACAAGTGTATCCGCACACTCCAAACACAGACACCACATTGCTTTTTATAGGGGTATGACGTCTTTCCGAACAATTTGTTTTGAGACGTGTTTGACAAGGTCAAAACCATCGTGTTTCTGGCTGTGGCCACATTACAAAGAACCTTTAGAATAAGATGAGTGAGACAGTGTTTGATGACATAAATGGTGACCAGCTGGCCATCGGTTCACTATAAGTTCAATGATTGGGGGAAATTCTGATTGGATTGGACACTTGAAGTCTGTCATCATCTGTCTGACATGTTCAGAACCTCTTAGGGTGTGTACTGAGGTATTGAGGTAATGTGGTGTGTGTGCATCTGTCTGTGCACATCTGTATGTTCCATCCACTTCTCTGAATTATACTCTGTCCCAACTGTGTATATCTGCATCTGTATGGAGGCCAACTGTAATTTCCTTCATGCTTCCTCAGCCCTGACTCCCACTGCACCAGGTGGAATTGAGTCTTTCGGAGAAGCTCAGAAAACTCCCTTGTGTGATAAAACACACACAATTCTTCACAAAGGTGAAGAATTCGCAAGCGTGGTCCCCGGACAGCTGTTTGTGTAGGCAGATACGCCCTCGTGAGGAAGCGCTGTGTTTGTTGTACCAGCATGATGGTTCTTGGGAAAATGTTGCTGAAAACACAGTTCAGTGTAGTTAGAAGGTAATGTTTGCACTGTTCAAAATCTTAACGTAGCATGTTAGCATGCTGCTAATTAGTACAAAACACAAAGCAGAGTGGAGGCTGATGGGATTTTTTGGGTATTAAGTTAAAAATTTGGACCTGATGATGGTGTTAGATGAAATATTAAGCGATCCTTACAGCTGTGCTGCCAGCATGGCCAAGTCTGTTGCATTGCGACAGCATGATGTGCTGCAGTCACATTACCATTCAAATGCAGCTTATTACTGCCTCTATCTGTTATGCTGTTCCTTTGTTGTGGGATTAGATTGCACATGATAATCAGTGGTCCCTGATCTTGTTTGGCCCTTACAGTGAAGCCAGGTCTGCTTGGGACCCTTCATCAAAAGTTATGGCTCCAGTGCGAATATGAAATATCAACAGTTTAAAGATTGATTTTTGATTTTCAGATTGTTTTATTTGGGGTATTTGAGGGAGGCCTGAAGAGATGGAAGTATATAGTGTTTCAAAACAAAAATAATCACATTACAGAAAAGTCAGAAAAAATGAACAAAAATACATTTGAGTAATAGATTTTTTTTTCTTTTTTTTTTTTAAGATCCCCTTTAAATCATCTTACTACCCCCTAGATTTAGTCTGGGACCCATTTGGAAGCCCTGATCCCCAGGTTTGGAACCACTGTGGTCAACATTAGCCTATGTCCAATGAGTGATGGAGGACACAACAGTCCACAAAAAAGAAAGACACAGTGCTCACAGTGTTTACATCCCATAAAATCTACTGTGCGACTAAGTGTACATGAGCGTGAAGAATCACGAAAATGTCTGAAATGCAAAGCGTAACATTGAGTTTCTCCTGCTGTTTGTGTCGCTCACAGAGCAAGGGAGAGATGTGTTGTCACAGTCTGTTGCTGCAGTGATTATTTAAAGTATAAATTTATCATGCTACTAGGCCACCCACCTGCAGAGTCACACAAACAAAGTGTGAATACATCACAGCTGAAAATCAAATTGCACCCAAGGTGACGCGAGCCATAAAGATGAGACAAACCATGATGTGATCTGGTCCAGCTTTGAAGGCAGCCCTGAAGCTGAAAATATAACCGTGTCAGTATTATTAGTGATTTGCTTTGGCACATTACAGCCTTCAACCTGTAAAATAAAGCATGTCCTCCCTCTCTTTGCTTGTGGTCCTTCTTGTTCTTCCCTGTGGTTCATTGACCTGATAACTCAAACACACTGACTGTCATACATCAGCTTTCATGCCCCACCCTGTTCATTCATAGCTATTTAATGAGCTGATCATGTGGACGAAAGCTAAATCACAGGTGAGTTGCAGGAAACACAAATCAACACATGCATCCCTCACAGTTTGGTAAGTGGTCAATTAGATAAGGTGAAGTTTATTCACTGTCCACATCAGTCTGAGTCAGACAATGAAAAAAAAGTCTGGCCTGCAGGATATATTCCGTTTAATATTAGGCTGGAGGAAGTGGGGAGGAGCGAGCAGAGGGACTTTATAAGAACAAACGAAGACCTTCACTCAGGACCAGCGCGCAAAGTGCAGAGCCACGTACACATTGTTATAGTTTGAAGTTATTCTGCTGCTGTATGCGTCCAGATCGGGGAAGTTTTTCTTGACAATCTGCAGCCATTTTTTTTAATCTTGGCGCCTTTAGGTGATTATGGAGACTTTGAAGTTTGCGGTCGTGTTTCTGCTGGTGGTGTTCGTGCAGGTTTTCGGCGCGCTGGGCTCTCCGCTCTCCAGCGAAGAGGAGGACGGAGAGGTGTGGACAGTGGAGAAGTGGCAGGTAACAAACAAACGTCATCAGAGACGGATTTACGCACAGATTTAGGTTTTTATTTTTTTTAGATCTCCGAAGAAGAATACACTTTCGGTGCCATTTAATGAAAAATGTGAAATTCTTTACGCACGTGTGTGGAAGTTAATAGTGGCATCACAGGTTTCATGCTGCTTTTTAACACTTCTCGCATCACACTGACCCCTTTAAGCACCAAGTTAAGACTTTTTCTGAGAGTTTTGTCTTCTAAGCTGTATTACATGGTTTTCCACTTTCCTTCGCTATAAGATGAATTACGTTACATTCAGCTTAAATCTCCTGAAAGACAAAGGAAAGCTCCATTATGTTGCTTTTCTCCAATTTTCTGTTTGTTTAACGCGCTTGGAGCCGGTGCTCACGTTTCAGCACCGCGGAGAGCGACGCCCAGTCACTGGCCGGTGGATCAGAGAGCTGCAGAAGATCCACCAGCAGGCAACAGGAGCTGAAGTCTGTCACAGCATATTTACCCCTTTAAACCCTGCGTCAGAAACAAGAAAATGAAGATGGATAGAACTTAGTCAACAAGTTACAGAGGAGGTTTCTTCTTCTTCTTCTTCTTCTTCTTCTTCTTCTTCTTCTTCTTCTTCTTATTATTATTATTATGGTTGAGGCAGTTGAGAAGTGTGTTGCGGAAAGGGAACGGCAACGCAACAGCATTCACGGTATGCAGTCAGGGGCAGGCTCTCCTACTTCTTTAAAAAAAAAACAAAAAAAAAAAACCGCAAAATTTGTGAATCCTGCATTTTCCATATTTCCATCTACATAGAAAACAAATACACTATTTCAAAATTTTTATTTTCGTGCTTCCCAAATTAATGGCAGTCCAATAGAAAAATACAAAGCTGTGTAAATTGTTGTATTATGTGTAAATAATGTTTAGTTTTGTTGCCATAGACCTCACACTTTGATCATCCATCCATCCATCCATCCATCCATCCATCCATCCATCCATCCATCCATCCATCCATCCATCCATCCATCCATCCATTGTCTATAAACGACTATCCCAGCTGCCATCCATCCCATTGAGCCCTGAACTGTGCCAACAGTCTTCTTCTCAAGCTGCAGGCACAGCCTCCGCTATTCAGAGGATTGTGCGCAGCCCGTCAGGCAAAACCCGGGGCAAAGAAAGTACCAGCTCACTGGCTGCTGCTTCTTAATGCCGCGAGCATACAGTAATAACTGAAGGCAGATGAATGGATGGATGTTTTGTTCACCTCTGTCCTTCACTCATCTGGATTTTTACAGCTGGATTGAAGGTTTAGAGAGATTTTATAAAGTTAATGAAACTGTAAAAGGGGACAGAAATGGGAAAAAACATGTTCGCCCCATCCCCAGTCAAAATGATGCCCTTGTATATACAGTGCTCTACTTTTCATTCATTTTAGTGCATTTAAACGAGCAAACTTAGTTTCAGCACCATGGACAGCACCAGTACGCCAGACAGCTGGGACCGGATAATTTACAAAAGGAATACCTTGAACATCAAGATCCTTTATTCCAGTCCCAAACCTGCAATAACTCACACAACTGCCTTTATCTTGTGTGTGTGTGTGTGTGTGTGTGTGTGTGTGTGTGTGTGTGTGTGTGTGTGTGTGTGTGTGTGTGTGTGTGTGTGTGTGCAGGGCTACCCACTGGAGAGAGGAGTAACTATCCGGTTGGCAGACCTCATCAAGCGGTCCAAAGCACAGCAGTTCCACGGCTTGATGGGAAGAAGCTCAGGTAAACAAACAAACAAACAAACAAACAAACAAACAAACAAACAAACAAACAAACAAACAAATATTGTACTTTGTGGTATTATTTTCATCTCTGTTAATATCTGTTGAATGATCTCCTTGTTGTAGTCTACCGTTTTATTATCACTGCAGCATTTCCATCCCTCCTTCATTTCAGGCTCCCAACTTGTGAGACTGGGCAGGAAAAGTGAGTATAATTACATCATGAAGGGGCTATGAGTGTTGTCCTGCTTTTCTTTTCTCTTTAGCACCAGTTTTGAGATCATTTGGCTTCCTTTGACCCTCTCTTTCTCTCCCTTTTCATCAGGAAATAAAGGGGAGATGTTTGTTGGACTCATGGGCAAAAGGAGTTTAGGTGGAGGTAATGCAAACTCCTCACTGGAATTTTAACTTTCTTTTGGCGTAAAAACCAGTAATCTGTAATTTACCTCTTTGTCAACCACTACTGATCTTTGCATAATTGTTTGGGCAGGAAAATGATTTGCTTTTAAAAATCCCATCGTGTGATTGATTCTTTATTCCTTCACCTTATCAAGTTTTCCTGCTTGAGTTTGTGTCAAGTTTGTGTTTTGAGTCTAATATTAGATCTTTTCCTCTCCATTTTCTAGATATGGAAGAGGAATGGAAATCTGACTCTTACTAAAGATGAAAAATGAAACAAAAATCACCTTAACAACCATAATCAAAGCTCAGATTGAACTACAATGTCCTATTCAGTCCTATGTTGTTGATCAACGGGACATAGAGTCTTACAGGACAGACTGTCCACACACCTGTTGCAATTAACTGAAATTAATTTAAGCCGCTGTGAATCGCTGACATCATCGCCTATCCATCACTTTGAACTATAATCTATATTGTTGTTAATAATATTTAGTCATATTTAAAACTATTATATCCCTTATGTCTTTTAAGAGTTTGCTTATTCCAGTTAAATCCATTAAAGCCAACAACATTAGCAAAATGTGTCTTTATTCTGTGGTGCCACTGTCAAGAATCATGCTGGTGAAGCAGAAAGTCTTTGAGTAGAATGACTGAGTAGAATATTCAGTGTGACTGGGATGGACCAGCATGACAAATAATTTACTTTACTTGTGGGGAAAAAAAATCATGCTCTAATAACTCCATGGTAATATAAGAATGACATAATGTTGCATATTAATGAATAAAATCGTATTTTGTTCACATACGTGTCTGTGCTTGCTTTTGCTCTGAATAAATATTATATATTTATAGTGTTACATTTGATGACAGCCGTAACTGAAGCAGCAGAAGCAGAGATATCCTGACTTTTAGTCCCTGGTATGGGTAAAACTCAAAAAACACCACATTTCCCATAATGCAATCTTTTGTCAGCCAATCCTTGCCTCACAAACACTCACATCTAGATCTAAATCTAAATCTGTGTGTAGTGAAATGTGAGCTCATGTGTTGGCTCCAAAGAACAAGCTGAGATAACCCTGATGACATCACTATGACATCATCAGGGTTACACCCCATCATGAATGGGATTGTAAAAGTGTGTCACTTTAAAGAATTAGCAGTGTTGCATGTTGCAGCACATTCACTCCTCACTGCCCAGTTTCCATAACACCCCTAAGTTTTTAAATATTCTATCTAAAAGGAGGTAGAATATTCTATTTAGTGATTTGTTCTGTTTATTGATTGATTGATTGATTGATTATGCAAATGCAGGCTTGGACTTTCCACATTTAAGTCCACTTCAGGGACAGCTGCTCTCATCTGTAGATGCACATTGTGTCACCCAGTTTTATCTCACCACAGACCTTTCATGCCCAGCAGAGGCTTGTCTGTCATGGTGGACAGATCATAAGGAGAGGGAGAGAATGCAGAATGACACCTCCTTTATTAGCCATTTGTCCATACATTCCTCACTAACTATTAACTGAGCGGGCCCAAACAATCTTCGACCCACTCAGGTCTAAACAGCTCACACATAAACATGAGACAAAGCTCACCATGTGTTTCACCATTTGCATTTATTGAGGAGGAAAGAAGGGAGAGAAGCAAGTACAAAAGCACAACTGAGCTACATATCGATGCCACGCTACCGTTGTCTGTCTCGGCTTCGAGTGCGTCGTTTAAATAGGAAGCAGGGTGCAGTTCTGCAAAAGCTCACGGGTGGCCTATGGAAGGTGATGGAATGCCTCTGGTTTCTCTAAGTAACTGTGGTACTATTCAGATGTGTGAACAACCAGCAAGGTGGTCTGAAGCTGCCCATCTATAGCTGCCACTGGCACAGAGAAAACTGCCAGACATCAGGGTGAAAAATAAATAAGAGAAATAAAAATGGACTGTAACATAAGACCGCCAGGTTTTCAAAAGAAGAAAAAAAAAGGCTCATCTTTAAGGGGAAATGCTTTGTTGTAACTTATGTTTTGATTTAATGGAACTTTCTCAGTGAAGACAAATCTATTTTCTGCTACTGTGAGAATAAAAAACATTTTCTCTTTGTCCCTGTACATTAAATATCAGCAACGCATGGCAGGCGTAAAAAGAAGCCCTTATTCTTTCATTGTGAGGGACCGAAACTTCCATCTCCACTCCATCATACCTACGCAGGTAACAGCTCGGCACAACAAAAACAAAAGAACAATCAGAAACTAATTGGCCTGGTCATGTATAGAACATCATCATGTGTTTTAGGATGGATTTTTCATTTGAAAGTCTTTTAAAAAGTAAGAGCACTTTACTGTAAATGCACTTAAGAATTGGCAAGGAAAAAAAAAAACTACACTCTTTACAGTCGAGTAGTTTCGGTCAGTGGCACATTTCAGAGAGCTTTATTGAAAACAGGTGCTAAAAGGATAAATGTAGTCCTTTGAAATGCATGGCCTGTTAGCACTGATTTGAAATCTGCCAGTCAGTGACGTGACTCCCAAACGCCATCATGTAAGACCCAAACAAAGACAGGGAAACCAACCACAGGATTAGAGAAAACAGAAACTTGTAAAACACAGATAAATAATCCACAGATGGTGCAAAGGAAACATCACAGTAAAAACAAGGAAACAAGACATGAAAAACATCTTCAACCTTACAGAATTTAAAGGCAACATTTGTTACACTATGAAAGAAGGCAAGACAAATGTAAATCTAGGCTGTAGTCTGCAAAGGAAAAGGATTCCTCCACATCTGAAATTGTGACACAAAAGCAAAAAAATAGCATTCCAAAAAAAAAGAAAAAAGTTGATTCAATCTGACATTGTTGGCCGCACACCTCCAATTTCACAGTCGCTGTCACAGCTGTCTTAGCTTGTGCACAAGTTTGATATTCTGGGGAAATACATGTATTTGCTGAGAGCTTGACGAGAATTGACACCACTTTTGTGTCTGTACAGTAAAATATGTAGCGACTGCCCATAGCCAGTTATCTTAGCTTAGCATAAAGACTGGAAACACCTACCAGCACTTCCAAAGCTCACTATTTAACATATTACATCCTGTTTGTACAATGTGTACAAAAACAAAGTGTTAAGATGACAACTTGCTGTTTTACAGGGTAGCTGTGGGCTGCAGCCAGGCTAGCTGTTTCCCTGTTTCCATCCTTTCTGCAAAGCTAAGCTAAGCTAAGCTAAGCTAAGCTAAGCAGCTTCATATTTAGCGTCCATACATGAGGTTTATATCAATCAGCAAACAGGTGAATATGCATATTTCCCAAAATGCCAAACTATTCCTTTAATAAATCGGAAAAGGTGGTTATAAAATTAACGTGTTGATCCAACTCAATAAATATGGAATAAAATAAGAGGTTTTCTATCAAATGCAGAGGATTGTAAAGAATAAAAGTAATACAAAAATGCTGCTGACCGTGTTTACCAGTCTTCCACTAAAAGGTTGTGCTTGTACTTTCCTGACTGCTTGCAGCAGCCATTAACAAGTAGTGACAGTGTGCAAAGGTGACATGTTTTGGTTAAATCATACATCACTATTGATTAGAGGGGAGAAACCTCTGAAATGTCATTGACTTCTGCCATTGTCTTTGTTGGTGGGAGATGTCTGGAATAATCCCTCCTGTACCTTTCAAGCGCTTCTAGACACATTCAAATCTACATAAAATTTTAGATAAATATTTATATTCACAAGGAAGCTGGTCCTATAGACATTCCTCTACCAGACTTTGTCTTTTACGTTCTACGCAGTTAACATTTTTTAAGAATATAAATAGCATATTTTTAAAAAAAAATCTAATAAAAAACACTTGCTGGCTGAACACAGCTACGAAGTTTCACGTTAACACACAGAACAAAAAATAAAAGAAGCTTAAAATGGGGCTGTTCTAGCTTTTATACAGTGGTAAACCTTAGAGGTAGAAAAAGTAAAAAATATCAGTGACAACTTGAACCAAATCACCAAAAAGGACACAGAAAAAAACAGCAACATGTTTGTGAGCTGAAACACCCTGAACAGCTGAGATCCCCCACGCACCTTCACTGTTCAGAATATAACTGCCGACATCATGAAAGAACACAGCCGTCACCAAGATAACAGGTGGAAAAAGAAGGGAAGACAGGCGGTCACAAAACACATCCAGGTAGATCCCATCCTGGTCACATTACATGGTCCAAACATGGCCAATGGCAGCTATAGCTCCCTGACTGACTGCTGTGATGGGTTAAATACTAGACATGGTGTGTGTGTTTGTTTGTAGCATGAGAGATAAGCTGAGATACTGATTTACTCTGGGTTCAAACAGCCACTGTTAGCATCAAAAAATGTCTTTACACTCAGGTCTATCTACCATTTCTTCTACCTCTTTCTTACACAAAAAGACAATCTGTGAAAAAGGTAAAAGATCTGACCCGAGACCAGTTACTTTAACTCCTCACACCATTTCAAAATCTGCACTTTTTTCAGACAAAACTTATAAAAACTTTAGTCGATGGGATGTACAATGTGATGTGAGGCAACATCACTCAGCAGCTAATGCCCATTCTTCAATATAGTTAATACTAGGTAATATTTTGCTCATGGGGACAATTGAGCATCAATATTTTGATGCTTTTCTAAGTTTTTTGCTGCTCTCAAAGAAATGATCAAATTCATTCTCAAGTATTTTCAAATCCATTCTTGTTATTCTTGCAAGCTGAGTGGTAAATAAAGGTCAGGGCTCCTATTTCTAGAAACTTTATGCATTCTGGATGGAGGCCGTGGCCTGTTTAATCACAAGCAGCTGGTCTGTGTCTGCCAAACGCGCTGCAGGAGTCAGTGCTCTGCCGACCTGCATTACGTCGAGCTTCTCGAGAACGGAGTGAAAGCCATCGCAGGGTCAGTGCCGGCTATTGCAGATTGGATTAGCGGGTGTGCCTGGTGCTCCGGGCTAATCGATTGTCTGGGAGGAGGCGCACTAGCAATGCGCAATTACCTTCACTTTTCAGATAACAGATGAGGTTGAGCAGATATCAGCGGTGATCATACATCGACTGACATCATTGGCTCAACAGAGCTCATTATTTTGCATTTTAGTCGTACCTTATGTTGGACAAGAATCTTAGTTTGAGCCTCAAAGTCCTCCTTCTCTTCTATGGAAGCCCAAAGTGTTCAATATTAAATATAATTCTAAAAGGCACGAATTAAAAACTTTTTCATCTAATTTCAAAATATTCAGTTATATTTCATAATAACAATTTTTTTTGGTCACTTTTCATGACAGTGGTGTTGTCACTGCCTACTCACTCACTGCCCATTTCAGCCAATCACACAACTCCTACCAAACAACACAAGCTAAGTGCAAGTAGATTCAGTCAGTTAGCTCCTGTTAGCCAAAGTAAGTCTGAATCACCCAACTAGAGGCCGCATAATACAATACAATATAATTCAAAGACACATAAATTAAACCTTTCAAGTCTTAGCCTAACAAGGCTGCTC
This sequence comes from Chaetodon trifascialis, assembly GCF_039877785.1. Classification (NCBI taxonomy): domain Eukaryota; kingdom Metazoa; phylum Chordata; class Actinopteri; order Chaetodontiformes; family Chaetodontidae; genus Chaetodon; species Chaetodon trifascialis. The sequence continues at coordinate 5,008,015 of NC_092070.1, forward strand.
AAGCTACCTGTCTAGTCGGCTAACTAGCTAGGCTAGCTCATGAGTTTGGAAACAGTGATAGCAGTGTTAGCTAAATATCTGGTGATTCAAAATGTGGCCGAATCAACTCTAAATTAACCCTCTTTCATTAGACCCTCTGATTTGAGGGTCTAATGGTAGATATTTTTTTGTGTCCTACAGATTGTAAAACCTCACGAGCCAAATTTGTGACATTGGGCTATATAAATAAAACTGACTTGACTTCACTAATGTTAGCTGCTGCCGTTACTTACTCTTCACTAACTTTAGCGAACTGGCTAAATCTGGTAGCAGCGGTAGCATGCTCGCATTAGAGGCAGTTAATCTGTTTTAAATGTATTTATGATGGAAACTCTGGAAAGGCATTTGATGGTCGTTGGGCATTATAAAACAGAGTGTGGACTGAGAGTGGTGGTGTACATGAAAAGTGACACGATGAATAAAAAATTACATTATGAACTATGACATTATGAAATTATAGAAAATGTGAATGATAAGGTAACGTTATAATGAGCTGGGTTTTAATAATTTCTTATATTACTTTAGAAATTGTTGTTTAATTATATTATTATATTTATTTAATCATATAATTTACACATGTTATTAATATCTGTTTATTATTATTGAACTCTTTGGGGCTCCATACACCTCGGCTTGTCAATAAGGGAAGTAGTGTATGTATTTTCAAATGCACCAGTTATTTTAAATGGAGAGTGGAGTTTAAACAAAATGTTTAAATAACAGCAGTAACACGGCAAGTTTCTGTTATGTCTAGTAAACATGTTCTTACTGAGAAGAAGACTACAGCATGGATAAGGAAAAACTAAATCTGTGCAGAGCCAGATCTCACAAACTGACTGCACATAGCCAGGTTTTAAGAGAAAGAACATATTTCTGATCCCTCATTCATCTATTTGCTGCTTTGGACTCATGTTCCTCTGTTTTGTGTGTCATGTCCAGAAAAGCTTTATCTTCTGGCCAGGCATCCTATCAGTGAGCTAATACTGTATTTGTTGGACTGAAGTCAATTTTCCGAGCCATGACAATGACTGCTGAACCCAGAGTGACGGCTGACTGTCAGTGACTGACTGTGCTGCTGCTGAAAGCATTTGGTACAAGTGTGTGTGTGAGGGTTTAGGCTCAGGGTCTGTGAGCATGCCAGTGTGCAGAGGAGGATCTGTCTGTGTATGTGTGTGTTTTGGGTGGAGTGTGAAAGGAAGCTCCTCTACGTCCCTTTAGGCGGTGTCCATTTTAAGGCTGTGGGGTCAATGGTCTTGCTGTTCCCACGTTTGGTTTCCTTGGCCTTCCAGTCATCAATTAGGTCCTATAGAGAGAGGACGCATTATTCAGCTACACTAACTTATAAATATGTGAGAAAGCTGAAAAGTGCTTGTTCTTAGTACCACAGTTAGTAGTTTTCAACTTTAACGATAAACAACCAACTTAAATTGTTTTGTTTCCTACCTGTCTCTTTAAAACCAGATGTTTCCCCTTCCAGTACTTGAGCATCTGGAGGGATTGCAATGTGCTGACAATATCCACCGGGTTCACCGCCGTCTCCTGACTGATCTCTGAGAACCCAAAGACATTTATTGTTAAGTCGGTTCCCACATACAAGGAGTTTGTCTTGTTATAAGTTATATTACATAGCATATGGTTATGCTAGCAGCTCAGTAAGGCTGTTCATGGGCACAGTAACGAGTTAAATACTAATGTCAGCACAGTAACATGCTCAAAATGTTAAGAAATGTTTTTTCTTAGCCAGGAGAAAGTGATTTCCTGAGTCTTGTTCTCCCGGTGTGGTTCTGCTGCTAAAGAGGCCAGAAACAAGCACCAAGCTTGAAGATGAGAGAGGACCAATTTGTGAAAATGAATATAAAATGAATCAAACCTTATATAAGACATGGCCACAGTGACAGCTCTTTGTGAAACGTGCAAACGCAGTTAAAAGTAATCAAAAGGCTTGTGATGACTAAACCCATGTCGCACAACGTTTGCTCATCCCTACAGGACGGCAGAGAATGGCAGAGGCAGAGCACTGCAGTGAGAAGGCATTACGAATCCACACTGAGATGACTGACAAGGGTCATTTGTATTTCTCTGAGAGAAATGAAAACATCTTAAATTCAAAATAACATGAAGACATTTTCTAACTCTCCACCCAAGCTCGAAAGAAAAAGAGAACAAATAGAGGCTTTGACAGGAGGGAACAGAGTGTTATTACTGGACTATTCACTTCTGCCTGACCAATCTATCATTTGAGGCTTTCACCACGTCTTACTTTGGTGTCACAAAAAGATTTCTGAATTGCGGTGAATCAGTTATTAGTGAACATCTAAAACCAAGTGCTATACTGAGTCATAGTCAGGTGTAGTTGTCAACTGAAATGACGTAAACTGATGATGATGATGATGATGTCCACAGTGCATACTGTGGTATGTGTAATTAGTGCTTCAAAATCCCAATGGATAAATGATCATCTAAGACTTTAAATGCTGATAATCCCACTGGTCCATATTTAACTAGAACAGCATGAATTCTCATTAACAATAATAATAATAATAATAATAATAATAATAGTGAGAAGGAGAAGAAGAAGAAGAAGAAGAAGAAGAAGAAGAAGAAGAAGAAGAAGAAGGAGAAGAAGAAGAAAAGAAGAAGAAGAAAAAACATGCAGTATAACAAGAGGGCTCGAGGCTTCACCTCGGGGCCCTAATAATAATAAGAAGAAGAAGAAGAAGAAGAAGAATAGTAACAGTCATGATTTAACTCCAGCTGCTCAAGTAAGCAGCTTGACACCTGGAAATTGACCAATGGCAAGACATAATTCTGGTTTTGAAGTGAATTTGTAACTCAAATCAATGCCATATAGAGACACATAAAGGCACCATGTGGAGTTTTTGATGAACAATAACACTGTGGAGCAACGTTTTTACGTGCCTGTCTGTGTTTTGTCTGTATCGAGCACACATGCACATGCGTGAGTGAGACAGACGGTGACACAACACACATTCCTGCAATCACGTTTCTGTTGATTGACAGTTTGGGGCAATTGAAATGGAGCAATGTGACAATAAAGAGAACTGCACACTAGTAAACATGGGCGTAAACAATGCACAATGTGCACCTGGCTATATTCCATAATATTTCAATTAAGTGCTCAGCCCTGCAGTGCACAATATGAATTAAAATATATATATATTGTACATGTTTCTTAGACCTCAAAGATACACACAACAGGCTTTTTTTTGCTGAGAAAGACTAAATGTTAACAGAACTTTTGTTTGTTTACAGGAAAACTTTACAGGGCACCTTTAATTTCTCAGGTAGCAGACTGAGGTATGTGAATTAAAAGCACATTTAGCAGGAATTGGAAGAAGTGCTGATGTCACCTGCTGGTGCATTCAAATACATAAGCCATTTGACTAACATGTCATCAGCTCTCAGCAGCTATTTGATGGATATTGATGGTGCCCAGAGGATGAACCCTAACGACTTACGAACTGTAATAACTTTGGCAATCCCATCATCAAGTCATTTAAACTTGTCCAATATATTGGTTTTTGGCCTCCTCCTGTAAAACATTCCCATCAGACTGAGCTGTACTTTGTATTTAGTGCTAATTAGCAAATGTTAGCATGCTAACACGCTAACCACCACTGTGCCACAGTTCAGCCTCACAGAGCTGCAGAGTCTCAGTCCTGTTTTTGCTGTCGCTGCAGGGCTTTTCTCTGGAATAGATAGAACCAACAGAAACAAAACTGACTTAGCAGGATGTTCCCTCACTCCTCTGAAAATGTTTGGGATGATCCAGTTTGGCATGAGTTTAAGTCCTGTGTGTGTCCACCTTCGTTCATCACCTGAGCTCCGACTTGGAGCAGCCTCAGTGCTCTCTGATCCATTCACACATGAATGCGTGCATGCACATATCAACACACAGTTGTAAGAATTGTTGGATTCTTTGGGGCTTTCAGATTCCTGCAGTTAACTTTACAGTGAATCATTTGAGCAACAAAAATTGTGAGGCCTGGATGCACCGCTGCCCACACTCATCTCTTTGCAGCATTTGGAGCATGTGGTCCAGCTCTGACCTTTGATGGAGATCTCCTTGCCCTGAAAGTTGTTCAGGTAGCGCAGCAGCACCTCCTTCCAGTAACTCCGGTAGCTGATGAGGCCCAGGTCAGACAGGGGGCGTTCAGGTGAACCCACCTTCTCCTCCACCTTGGACAACAGGTAACCTTTAAAGGCAGATCAGAAAGAGGTGTTTTTGGTTGGCGATACTCTTTCTCAAGCATCTCATTCTCCCACTGAGAAGGTGGAAATAGGGATATATTAATATAATTTAACAAAAGCATGAATGCATGTAATAGCCAAATAAAATAATATTAAGAGTGTGCAGGGTCTTCCTCAGAGGAGCAAGCACTTCAAACAGCCTCCTAAATCAGGTATTATTGTGCTGTGCAGAGTCCCTCAGCCACACACACACACACACACACACACACACACACACACACACACACACACACACACACACACACACAAACACACACACACACACACACACACTGGGTGTCTGTACTCACTGAAGTCTATGAGCATCTTGCCGTAGCCCTGCCTCATGTACTGTGGCATGGTGAGGATGCAGGACACATTGTAGTTCAGGAAAGAGTTCTTCTCCTGCAGGAGGAGCATAAAATCTGTAAGCATGATGGTTTGACTGACGTGGAATTTCATCAGCACTAATCATTTTGAATTGGACGTTATTGATATTTTGAGCTGATATCTTCCAATCTCATTACTTTTGGCCATGTATATCACTTATGCTCACCTCCTTCTCACACTTTAAATCATGTCCTGGGGGCACATGCAGTAACCAAAATCAGTGTTCAGAACCGGCTGATCTGTGTTTGTGTACATGAACAATTCCCTCTCAAACCAGCATGTCATATCAGCAAGCAGTTTGAGGAAATATTGCATCCTTTGTCCAACTTTGTGAACTGTAAACATGTCAACATGCCTTTTGTTTTAAATTCACCTTCATCAAAGACAGGAAACCAACATTCTTGAGGGTTACACAGGTGGAGTTGTACTACAGCTTCAAAGAAAACTACTTTTATCCAATGAGTGTGATTAGTCATTAACTGGAAAACACAATGTAGTATATTACTTCAAAATTAGCCATTTATAGTCACTTAATACTCCCAACTACCAAAAACAGCTTGTCCAATACTCTAAAAATACTGGACTTGAACATTTTAGTTATGTAGTAATCAGCTGTGATTGGCTCGCAGTTACCTTGGAGAAGTATCCGACCAGATGGCACCCTGTGTTGTCAGCTTCGGTCATGACGTAGAAGAGGAAAGGTTCGACATCGTAATACAGAGTCTTGTGGTCCAGGAAGAGTTTCGCCAGCAGACACAAGTTCTGACAGTAAATCTGTGAGGGAGAGCACCACAGACATCATCATTTATCAAGGCTTACAGGAAACACAGCTGGCTAATCTCACACAGACAGACGTCCAGCTCGTTACAGATGGGAGTCAAAAAATGGTTCAAGGGGGGGTCAGAGACGCAGGTCGAACATCAAACTAAAGAGGGCTGTTTTTACATTCACAGCCAATCAGACAACACAGGCTTTAAGGTAGCAACACCTCTGCTTAATACTCATTTTGCTGATACTGTAAGTGTCAAAATGCCTTCAAGTGATTCAAGAGAACATATTGCATTTACCAATGACCTCATCTTTTAAATCTTCTCTCTGAAATTCACGAGTGATCCAGCCCTGTTGGACAAGTCACGCACAGACCATCCCTCTCCACAGGGGGCAAAACACTTGTTTGACTTCAGAATAATAATACCATCATCTGAATGAATCTGGAGTAAATATTCAGGATATGAACATCATCGTGGCTTGTCCGTTTACTGAGAGGCTTTTTAGATTTCATGTATGACTGCCACAATACTAATGGTGTTTGTGAGGAGAGGGGAACGTCCTCTGTTGCAGCCGACAGTGTGGCATCACTTCCTGTACAACACCGTCTCATCCACCTCCATGACTGTCCCGTCCTCTTGACTGCCTCCCATCTAAGTCATGGACCGTATTGATTTAACAGGATGTTTCTCAGTCCCTGACTTCATCAAACCATCCTCTCTTTGTTTCTGTCACAGGTGACACTTCGTTGACAGCTATATTAATGTTTTCTAATTGTTTCAAGTTTTCTAATGCTGACACTATGTCATGTCATGTTGTTATAAAGCAGAATAGGTAGCTCCATGTAGCACTTATTCAGGTGATGAGAAAAACTAATGAAAGAAACAGCAAGTTTGTGCAGTTAAGAGAGTTTGGTGAGCCTAACTTGAAACACTCAGACAAGGAAAACGTCAGAGAGGTTTTGGGGAAGAATGTGAAAATGTCCTCGCATGAGGCCCAGTGACTCGTGGACCTTCAGGGGGGAGGTGAGGAGGAGTCACCCAGCGCTCCTTTACCTTGTTCTTCTTTCCATCCACCTCAAAGACAGAGATATTCCCCTTCCTGTAGATCTCGTCGCCTGGAGGGTGCTTCCACACACACTTGGCCTTTATGCAGCAGACAAGAGGAAGCAGCAGAGGTTAGTTTATATACAGCTTAGAAAAACCTCACTTTCAGCTGCATATCGTGGTTATTCTGGAGTAAGGTTCAGTTTACATGTCTAGTCTGTAACCAGGCTTAAAGCGGTAGTCCAGTAATAAACTCTTCTGAAGAGACAGATATTCTGACTTTTAGTCCCCAGAATGAGTCATCCTCCAAAATCCCAGTGGACTATCTTACTGATGTTAATGTTTCTAACTCCTTTAGTTCTTTTAATTGCAAAGATTGCCATTGTCTATGACAGAAAACATTGTTGTGACCATATATTTGTTTGACATTTAGCTCCAAAGCATTCAGTCACTCAGCAGAGCACCCAGTCCAGCAAAAGGCCCTCCTGTCACTCCTCTCACTCAAACAGTGTAAACTGCATCAGAAGGCCAAAGTTATTCAGTATATCTAAATAGAGTCTGCATGAGTCTAGGAATACAATTATGAATTGCCTTAGGCACTGAGATAGTGAGGTTATAGTCTGAACTAAAGCAATAGCCCTGACTCACTTTGTGCCACAGTCTATTATCACTGTAATACTTCAACATCACTGACCGGAAGCTTCAGTCCTTTTGGTTATTGATCAGAGGCATTTTAGCTTAGATTAAATACCATATCGGGAAGAATTTGCAGTATTTAGTGGTGTTATTTTTAGTTTGTCCCCCTTATTGAAATGTGGGATAACTGAGCAAATAAGAAAGGTGATCATCAAAATTCTGAAACAGAAGAATCAGCAGAGTGAATCTGCAAAATGACAGGGACACTGAATTCAATAGGACAGTCCAAAAACTGTACAATAGGAAAAACTGCGTCTGCAGGTCTGATAAGACCAAATTAAAGACTTTTACAACATTCTAATGCCAACTGGGATTGGATCAAGGTAAAACTCGGCCAAACCAACACCTCGTCTGTTTTTAACACAGAGGTTTTGAAGCTTGTGAAACTGTCATAACCTGGCAAAACCAGACGACAGCCATGATGAGTGCAGCAGTTTGGTGTATTGTATCAGCACGTCTACTGTCAGATGGGTCAAACATAGTGTGACCAGGAGGAATGACCTCATTAGCTTTAATTTCTTCGTAATTTAATTTCCTAGAGATGCTGTTATTTCTTAATAGCAAGATGCCATGTACAGTATTTTTATCGCTGTATTAAATTGGAAATTACTCTAGGAAACTTGCATAACATAGTTAATAATAATACTTACTGTGTAAACAGGACATTTAAAACATTAGCTCTCACTCCCTCAATCACTACAGATATACTACAACAGACACTCAGCAGTTTACTTTATAGTTAACACTAAATTTAATTATTGTTATTTTGCATCACCATTTACAGGCACACTCTAATATCACATAGTACTTTTTGCATCTTGTGACACACTGAATTGTGGGATTTGTAAGCAGAAAGTACATGTGACTGATTTCAGACAGACATTTTCTGTTTTGCTCAGAAAAAGCTGCCTTACCATGTGCCTGCGCAGAATGGTCTGGCTCTTCATATACTTCAGGCAGAACTCGCACATGTAGAGCCTCCCCAGACGGGCATATTCCTCTGGATACGGAGAGTGGTACCAGGTGTCCAGCTCGTAGCGACCGAACACGATGGTCTTAATCATGTTGCTGCCCTCCGACACCTGCCCGGACAGACGAAGCTTCTCCTGCACAGGCCAGGACAGGAGGGAGAGGGAGATGGGGAAAGGTGAAAAGGCACAAAGAGGACAAGAGGCGAGGACAGACGAGCAAGCAGAGGGGAGAGAGGAGAGGAAGATCTCAATTATTCAGGGAAGGGAATCGGTTGAATGAAAGATCACACTTAGGCAAACCTTGGCGGAGGCAACCGACCACAAAAATAGATCAATACTAAAAATAATAAAAGATGTAGGAAGAAACTACAAGAAGTAGGAAAAGACTTCATCTGATGGAAAGGTAAAGAGGTGTGTGAAAACAGAGCACTGATACAAATGGTTTACTTAAGGCCTTAAATTGCAAGAAAGTGAATTTAAGACTAGATATATTACTATTTGATGATAACATTACCTTGACAAGGAGAGTGGAGAGAAATGCTCACTGTTCACTGATGGATCTTAAGATCCTCAAGATGTTTTTATTTTGTAGCGAAAGAGAAACCAATTGCTGCTTGTGAAGCAAACCCTAACCCCTAACCCTAACCTAACCTAACCCAACTGTCTTCTAACTGGTTTTTAGCCCCTTTCCTGTTAACTGGCACTAATTTTATCGCCCTTATCTAAACCTAAGTCTGACCCTCTAATCCTGACCCTCCTACCCTCCAACCCTCTAACACTCCAACCCTGACCCTCCAACACTGACCCTCCTACCCTCCAACCCTCTAACCCTCTAATCCTGACCCTCCTACCCTCCAACCCTCCAACACTGACCCTCTAACCCTCCAACCCTCCAACACTGACCCTCTAACCCTCCAACCCTCCAACACTGACCCTCCTACCCTCCAACCCTCTAACCCTCTAATCCTGACCCTCCTACCCTCTAACCCTCCAACCCTGACCCTTACCCTTCAACCCTCCAACCGTCCAACCTTCTAACCCTGACACCACAGAAAATTAGAGGCAGTACAAAGTGTCTGCAGTTAACTGACTAAAACAACCAAAATGTACCATCTTTGTGGTTGTTTAAAGTAAGCCTGTCTGAAAATAACAACGCCTCCTCGTCCAAAGTGGGTCACAAAGTAACTGGAAAAACAAACACTGGATAGCAGGTAGTGATTGTCCAAACTACCAAAAATATCTCAGACTCCTCCTGTGGCTGCAGAGGAGGATTTGTTGACTGAAACAGAGAAGAAGAGGAATAACAAAGACAAGGAGGGGGACAAAAAGAAAGGGAAGGAGGAAAGAGTAAGGGAGGGAGGTGATGATGAGTTTTCTCTCTTACAAGGTCGTCCGAGGCACGTGCCTGCGCTTTCCTGAACAGCTCGAGGTCGTAGTCGCTGGTGATGTTCTCCAGCAGCGGCTCCCTGCTCGCTCCGTGGCTCTGACGGTGATCCTGGTGGTGGGGGCGGAGAGGGAAAGCAGAGACACTTTCAAAATCTGATGTGGGAGGTATGCAGAGGAGGGAGGTAGATGAAGGACACAAATTCATTTCTCACCCACTTACCATGTGCTTTTCCTTCTGCTCCTTATTGAGGCCAGAGTTCCTTTTCCTCCTCAGCTCCGTCACCTTCTCCTTATAGCGCAGCTGACGCTCTGAAGGGGCCTGAGACCACACAGACGCAAACACTTAAACAAACCTTTTGAGAGAGTGATGGAGCAAATGGTGGATCACTAATCACTAATCACTGGATCACTCATGTAAATGTCTGGTGATGACACATAAAGATGTGTATGTGAAGGAAGAATTAGCATTAATTTCTATTAATCTCTAAGTCTAGTTCAGACTATAATTCCATGAATTGCAATTTACATGCAAACTTTCTGTCTGATATATAGTTTATTGCTCTGGCTCACTCTGTCTCTTAGGAACAATTGTAAATACTTGTTTATATACTTAGTTACATTGTGTTTCTATTATATTATTATAATATTATATAATGTGTATCATACATTATAATACACATTATAAAACTATATATTTAGTTATATTATAAGTTATATTTTTAACAACTGCTGTTATTCTTGTTTACATATTGTTATATTTTTAAACAATTGCTATTATTCTATGTTCATACACTAAATCATATTTTAAGAATTTTATATGCTCAGATATATTCTTTGAGAACATTCTTTTTCATAGTTTTTCATTCTCATCCTTATTCTCCATTGTTGTATATATTTTGTGTTGTCTGTATGTTTAAACTGAAACTGCAACAGAATAATTTCCCAAATCAGGATCAATAAAGAAACAGTCTAAGTCATTAAATCTAATATTGCTGATTTATCACTGCTTGGTAAAATTCAAAAATGAACACAAAATGTGAAGGTTCATAATTGTTAGTCAGTCAGTCAGTCAGTTGCTTTTATCATCTGTACCGGCATCCCACAGGGTTCCATATTCAGACCTATGCAGTTTGTATATGAATGATTTGCCTTCTGTCTTCTGTCCCTTGTATTAATCTCCTTTATACAATCATGTGTTCACAAAGTGGTGAACCTCTCTCCATCCTTGCTTGTGATGGCTGAGCCTTTCCAGGAGGCCCCTTTCAGACCCAATCATGACACTATCACTTGATATCAATGAACCCGTTTTCCTGTGGAAATGTTCCAAACTGGTGTTTTTGGAGCGTTCCACGTCTTTCTCAGTCTTTCGTTGCTCCTGTTCCAAAATGTCTGAAACATGTTGCTGCATCAAATTCAGAATAAGCAGATATTTACAAAAATTAATGAAGCTGATGAGGCCAATTGAGTTTTTAATTGAGTATATGCCAAAAAGGATCAGCAAATGATCACATTCTGTTTTATTTATGTTTCACACAGCATCCCAACTGTTTTGGAATGGTGTTGTAACTCTGGCTCATTTACAAACCAGTCCTTTCACACTCACACACACACTGCAGCAGCGTCATCACTTTGCCTCTGGCCCTGCTACACTGAGGAACCACAGTGTGATCTCTGACCTGAGCTATCACTGCTTTAAGAGTCATGCTGCAGTGTGTGGGAATTTGCTCTACACACACACACACACAGACGCGCGCGCGTGCGCACACACACACACACACACACACACACACACACACACACACACACACACACACACACACACACACACACACACACACACACACACACATACATTTTTCTGATATTCTCTACCCTTACTCACAGTATAAGTACGTATATATGTGTACATGTATCTGTCTGTTGTAGGTGTGAGCATGTGTCGCCATGTGTTATGCTTGTCTGATACTCTTGCGCATGTCTCTGTCTCTGTGTATGTGTGCTTGTGTGTTACCTGGCTTCTCGTGGAGTGTCTGTTCTCGTCCTGGCGGTGAGACAGCGTCCTTTCCTCAGCCTGTTTGTCGCGGGTTGAAGCCTTGCCCTAACAAAACATCAACACTGTCTACCACGAACGAGTCACAACCACCCCCGCAGCAGAAACACCACAGCAACCACCTCCACGTTCCTGGAGACTTCGCAGCTTGACAACTTCAATTTGAGCCTGTTGCTTTCCCTCAGTTTCATCCACTGGACACTTGGTCGCAGTGTGACGGCTGAGACGTTCCCACAGAGAAAACTTGGTTTGACTAATGAGTAATATTAAAAAAGCTAAAAAAAAAAAAAAGACTAACTGAAGGAAAAATGCAACACATTTTTTATTCTAATGTGGCAGATAGTTGACAGAAAAATACAACAAAATAAGAATAAATAAGAGAAACTGTGACATAACAGACAACACATGGTCACAACGGTCAGACCTTCCTGTGCTTCCTTCGTGTGTGTGTGTGCGTGTGTGTACCTTGCATTCATCAGCAGACAGATTGTGGTAGAGAGGACATCCCGATATGGAGAAATGTCTCTCATGCCTCCCTGTTAGATGACCTGGTAGAGAAGGAGGAGGGGGACACAGAGAGCTCAGGTTTGTTGCGCAGCAGCAGGACATCTGATCCAATGACGCTGCAGTGTTTGTACCCTCACCCAGTGAGTTGCACCCAGGTGTGGGACACTTCATGTTGAAGTTGTAGCTCTCGTGGAAACGCCGACGTTTGGGCCGGTGGGAAAGGTCGTGGGCGGCGGCCTCTTTGAGTGACAGCTCTTTGGCCAATCGCTCGTCCTCCTCTTGGGAAACTACAATATCGTTGCTGGAAGACACCAGGTCGTTGCTGGGGCTGGACACCTCGATGTCCGACTCTGAGGATGGGGCATTGCCTGTCGGGGTGCGAGGAGGGGTCTCGTCCCGGTCCGCCCCCTGTTTCAGGTCTGCTGAGCCAGTCAGGACAAAGGGAACATTTTTATCACTGTCATAGAGAAAATACATTAACATGAACCTTTAACATCTATTATTAAGGCTGTGATTTAATTAAGGGTAATTGAACTATGTTTGTCCCAGCACAAACTACACTGAAAGTTCCATAATATCATGGCTTTCGGCATTGTGGCAGTGTAAGAAGTGGGCGAAATGCAAATACTGTGGGCTGGACAACAGCAGCAGTAACACCACTGAAAGAAAAACATCTCACTGATTAAAACTCAGTATCTATCCCTACACAGCCTAAATACTCATGCACATGTTTTACCACTTGTCCTGTAAAAAGAGCATATCTGATGCCGCAAATATGTCTTAAGGAAATCTTTTTAGGCTGCAACTGTGACCACATCCAGATGCAGTTAACACCCTCCAGCAGTGGCTCCAGTGGAGAAATTCAATCTTAAAAGACTGATGTTGCTGCAGCAGAGGACCGGCGTTGGAGCTCAGAGAGTGTGGTGAATGGGAGGACTTATTGCAGCCTATTTCCTTTCCTATTTTTCTGGTCACACTGGGCTATTCAGGATGTCAGGCAAATTTTATTGAACTGTGAGATTGCAAACCGCCACCAATGTTTAACAACGCTTTGTGTTACACCCCAAAACACCATTCATAATACCACGTAGATTTAAAGTCTGAATAAGTTGCAGAAACCCTGCAGGCAGTGAGCAAACACAGGTGCAAAGAGGCACCTGTGACAAGTTGTTCTGTTGAATATTGTGATCACAGTAATCATGTTGGTTTCTATAAGGATAATTTGATTAACCAGTGAGTACAAATATTGCGAATGTACCAACTATCTTTGCCAGAAACATACTTGATGGAAGAGCCACGTCGGACTAATGATAATAAGAAATTTCCTGAGGCGGTTTTCTTGGCTGGACAGCAGCAAAGTGGGCCAGAGCTATAAACACTAGAGTCTGTCTCTGACTGGGTGAATGAGTCTCCCCTTTGGCTCTTTAAATAGGTGTAGGCGTAGCATAGGCGCAGTCCTCTAAGGCTGCTGCTAATGGGCTCATCAGAGGTTCTTCAGACCCTCATCAGGTTACAAGTAACTTGATGAACGTTCGTGCACCAAGACATTGTCATTAAATATCTCTGACTTCAAGTGAAGAGGACAGCATGCGGGAGTTTTCATTTTCAAGTCACATCCGTAACAGTATTGCAGAGGCGAGTTTGCACATGTGATTAGCTGTAGTTACTTGTGACTGAAATGTGTGGTTTTCTCCTCAAAGGGACCCACATGATGAGCCTCTTGGCTTTTTGACTGTGTTTGAATTTGTTAGAATTTTGCTTTTATTTTTCACATTTGATCTTTTTAGTCTGTATTGTCTGAACAAACACAGACACGATTATAAAGTCATTATTTTAATTTTTCATTTGTTAAAGTTACCGTGTATCATTGCATTACTCTTAATATTCTGACACGATATGACTCATTGTTAAAGTAATAAATGCTAAAATTGGATGAGCAAACGTTCGAAGGAGAGATATATTTGTCTTCTTCATAATCAGGAACACACTGTGTTTCACAGGCACGGCTCATAACATGAGCTGAACAGCACTGCAATGAATGAAGCAGGCAGATAGACACTCGTCCTCCTCCCCCTCCTGTCCATCTCAGCTTCACATCAATCCCTCTTTTCTCTGCCTTCTCAGCTTCCTCTTAAGCTCTCATCTAATCGCCCGTCTTTTCTTTTACTCTCCCTTTTGTTCTGTCCCTCCGCTTAACAAACAACATTGAAAGCATTTCTAATGTAATGTATGATCTAATGTCTAAGACATACAGGAAACACTCCTGGTCTCACCATTAGCCTCAGTGTCTGAGCCAGATGACCTGCTCTGACGCAGGGGGTACTTCTTGGCTGCAGTGTTTGTCGCCCCCTGCTGGCTGCGTGTGATCCTGCGCCCGGATGAGAAGACAGACGCTGCCACTGCTGCTGCTGTCGAATCTGCTACTGAATCCAGGCCTTCGTCAGGACCCACGGGTGCAGGAGAACTGCTCCGTACTGAGCCGCAGTTATCTAAAAGAGAAGATAAGAGAAAAAAGAAAAGAAAAGATTACAATAATTTCAGCGTGTTACAAAAACTTCTGTTAACAATCTACTGAACAGAATCATTTAAAGTCATTCAAATTCTAGATTTCTTATCCCTGAGCAGACTGGAACTGAGCAACCCCAAGCAAAAATGACATAGAGACCAAGATAGTTACTTGTTGCGAATGGCTTCAGTGGTTATGAAGAGACAAATCCTGCCACAGAAAAGAAGACTTGAACCTCTGAATCAGCCTCTTTTTGGAGAAAACTAGCTTCTGTGCTCTTTCGAAGCCTTCATGAGGACTACCACAGTGTAGCCAACTTCCCTCAGTAATAAAAAGCTGAGGAAACAATGTCAGCCTTTCTTTCTCTGCTGTAAATCCGCTCTGGCAGCCACAGCAGAAAGAGGTCACACAGGGGGTGGGAGTAGAGTTAATGTGTGTGTGGTGGGGGGAGGTCAAGCTGTCTAAACCCATTCATGCTTTGAAGCTGCCCATAGCTACTGCTGAACTGCTGAAGTGAGGGGGGTTTGAAGTCTCTCTGTGGTCTGTGAGCGAAAGCATCCTTCTTCCTTCAAATGCCACACATGAAGAACTGCGTGGCTTGATAATAAATATGTATGATAAAAACAAAGTAACTAAAGACGTTCACGAGTGGTGAGGAACAGAAAACAAAATGCCAATATAATAAATGTTTAATTATACCTAGATGGGAAAATGTCAAGAAAATGTACTTTGAACTTTCACAGCAGGAAATATATGCTTGTGTAGGTCTTCTTCCTAAAGTTCTGAAATACACTGGTGTAATGTAAAGGTAAAATTAACTGTTGTGATTACACTAAGGTCATTCCTACATTGTGAACCTTTAAACCAATAAAAGGCTGATCCAAACCCACTGCATGGGTGACACTTTGATATACTGTCACAAATTATCGGCCTTATATTAAAACTTCAGTGAGCCCAAATTCAGCGTTAACAGCGGACACTAAGCCAGTAAACAAATGGTCACAACTATATTGTTATGATGGCGGTTATACAAGCTATGACAATAGGCCAATTAAACCTGCAAGTTATTGGCTGAACAGACACTGAAGTGAAATTACATATATATGTTTTGCATTATTTTAGAAATGTTTACCTTGGGAGCTCTGGCTGAGGCGCAGTGACGCGCGAGTAAGGCGCGTGCTGCTGCGCCTGCGCGCGCTGTCTGAAGCCTCAGTGTGCTCGAGGTCGGCAGAAAAATCCGAGTCTTCCGTCCCGTCCGAGCTGCTGCCTGCGGTCCTCTGGAAACAACAGGCAGTCTGCGTTATTGAACTAAAATCTGCACAGTTACCATGAGCGCCTCACATCAACTTAGGTAAAGATTTGTATTCAATTTTTGGGGGTTTTTTGTTTTACCAGCGGATAATTCAATAAGGATCCCATGCTGGGGGAGGAGCATCACCCCCTCCACATCTCCTCCGGCTCTGCACCCCCTCTCGTCACGATGAACTTAATAAATATATGAATGCTCAAAATGAGCCTAAACGGTAACAACGCGCCTACGCAACGAATAATGCCGATTGCGTCTACTGTTCAAACTCCAATTTACCACAACGCCTGAATGCACCTCCCGCGTGGATTTCCAGTTTAGTCAGTAAAGTCGACTAATTGATTAGTTGACTATTGCCAAGAGCGCCTGACAACTCAGTAAAACAAATTAATTCATGAAATGTCGCAAAAACTACTACATAATTTGTCGAAATAGCAGGCTGCCGAGCTGTCTGTCGCACGGAATGAATGGGGTGATGCAGAGGCGTACGGGGTCTCACCCTGCCCCACGACACACCAAAATCCGGCTGGTTGGGGGTGGGGTAAGGAGACCTAAGTAGGAGCCAACATGTCATTTGCATTGAACAAATAACATATAGGGGCCCCTTCCATCCTCTGAAGTAACAGCCCGAATGTGATATTATAGGGCTGCAATTGTATAATATTAAAAAAACGGATTCATATTTTTCCGTATTTCATTCGTTGCACATATTATTTTGCTCACAGTAATATTTTTTCCCTGTTTTTCCATATCACATTTAATCATGCATCGCGACTGAGACTAAATAAATAAATAGGGGAGGTACACCATAAATCAAGATAGCATTAAAGTTATATACAGATAGAAAATAAGTACAGTAACTTGAAAATATACAATAAATCAAATAGAAAAGTTTTATACAATAGCTTACGCCAGTGTACACTGTATGGTGCGTTGTGTGATTTTATGCTGTACAGATACAAAATAATGTTGATAACATCACTCTTAAGCTACTTTAATACTAATAAAAATTAACTAAATTTCACTAGCATTAAACGACAGTGACAAACAATATACAGGTGTAAAAGTAAAGAGAAGCATCACTCTACACCACGGCATGTTCCTCGAGCGCACATTACACTTAACTGTGTTTGACAACTCCACAACAAGAAGCTTCATTTACATACGACCAATTACATTCGGCAAGGGGCGGGGTTTGATGGAGCAGACCAGTGAGCGCAACGCTTGTCCAGATTCTATCCAATCACAGCGTTGTTTTGGTGTGGACGCTTCGTTCCATCCGCGCACTCAAAGAACAGCCTGTTCCTTTCATCAGTTAAAACTGCCGTTAACGACATTAGCGGAGGTCAGCATCTCCATGCTCTCAACCAGCTTGGAGAGATCTGACCAGAACTCCTAAACCCCAAGTTTCCACAGCTATTCTGACCAGCTATACTCCGAAGAAGAGACACTTAATAAACAACATCACATTATCGCAACTTAGCAATAAACATTAGCTAGCGTAGCATTTAGCACAACACTACAGTTCAGTTGTGTGATTCTACTAACATTGATATTCAACACACATCTGCAACTTATTACCGGCATCTTGTAGAATCGCATCTCAGCTCGCCTACAGTCAAAGGTTTTGCCGCTTAGTGTAATGTTTACATCTACGTTGGCTAACATTAGCTATGACGTTATGTTGTTGTGTGTCCGATCTGCAGTCTGCTCAAGTCTGCAGCAAACATCTGCCTTACCTTTCTCCGGGGCATTTTCAAATGTGTGGCGTGTCGCGTCTGGCAGATTATTACTTCGCACTTTGGGAATAATTTATCGCAGGCCGTATAAATAATAAGAACAACAAATCACCAGCTTCTGATATGAGCCAACTCAGCTGAAAAAAGCGCATCAATTTCTCTGCACTTCCTAGTGAAAACAGCGCAAGCTCGTTGGTTTTTGGGGTCCGTTGACAAAATGCCTCCGTGTGGAGTAGAGTGGAGTAGTTTGAAATTTAAAATCCTGGTTCAATGTGCTCGAGTGGAATATGGTAAGGGCCACGAATCATCTTAATTCTGTAAAATTTTCAGATGAATGAATAGTTATAATAGGTTAGTCGCTGAAATATTAACAGTAATAACTAGCTACATTCATTAAATCCCATCATGTGTTATATAGAACAGCTAAAAGTGCTTAATGGAAATCCAAAATATATCTATAATGAATGTCATGAACTTGCAAAAACAGTAAATATTACGTTATTTGCTTAAATCCAGTCTCATAAACGAACCCTTACAAACCGGAAACAACACTGGAAGTAAGTAGGAGTGAAGCCTCTCGCTCCTCGTTGGACAAGTTAGCTCTGCAAATTCACGTCTACAGCGCAGGTCTCACGCTTTTCTGGTGGGAGGGAAGCTAGCACGTTGCATTTGACGTGGAGAGGGAGTTCAGGCACTTCCCTGCTAGCCTCTGAGCTGTAGTCCCTTCCTGGTGCCATCTTACAAGCTTCAAAGTAAGGACTGTCATCCTGAACCCCACTCAGGCACAAATTAACGCCGCTGGGGAGACTTGCTTCCTCTCTGACTTGTAACTATTATGGCTGGTAGCACCATCAAGACAGTGCACGATATTTTTCAAAGCATGGAGTACGGACCAGCAACAGCTTCCACATATGCCACTGCACAGGTAAAAATACCAGCCCAAGTTAATACATTACAGAGGAAGAGATTCAAATATTAGCAGGAATATTAGCAAATATTAGCTTGTTTTAATGCTCATGCTAGAGTTAGCGTAGCTCTGTTATAAGCCATGCGAAGTTCATTAACTGATAACTGTTAGCTGACTGTAACTCACAAGGCAAACATGTGACTTAGACTGTAGGGTGAAGTCAGGTGTTTGGACACACATTTCCACTTAATAATTTCATAATTGAATCAGTTTCATCCGCCCCTCAGAGTCAAATCAGAGCAACGAGACTTGAATTACTGATGTACGCAAGCGTTCAGTGTAAGAGTTGCTCAGGTAACTGTGATAATGGAGATGTAGATCTAAACACGTTATTTAGGGATACTTAGATGGCCCAGTACAGTGACATTTGCAATATGACAGTGTGATATCAGAGCAGCTTCAATTAGGTGCCAACTGACGATGAGCCTGGTGGTCAGAGAGAAGGTCAGCTTTGTACTTTGGTCTTTTGTCTGTAAATAGTTGACACACTCCTCTGGCTTGCCCTGCTTCTATCAGTCACTGTCCATCAGAGGTGGTGTCGTCCTGTCCAATAAAATGTGAGCAAATGCATAGATACAAGTTTACTGAATTGTTATTCTTTATTACACTAATAATTGTGTACCAGCAACTTGATAATGAAATGACAATTAATTCACAAACTGTTGCAAAACCAACCTGATAAATTACAATTCACACAAGTAGGTTACTTCAGCAGCTGGTAACTGTGAGCTGATGGTGTTTTTTTTTGTTTGTTTGTTTTGCGGCATAATATTTTTCTTATATCTTTCATTCAGATGTTTGGAAATGTAACATAAAATGTAGTTAATGTAAATGCTGACTCAATGTTGTTTTCATGGTTTGAAAAAAATGGAAATAAAATCCTGTAGGACCCTTGGCTTGCCTTTAACGTGAATGCTTTATACACACTACTCACATAGATGCATGCCTTCCAGACCACCTCCTGATTTGAGCAGGTCATAATGTCTTAGATGCTTTTTGGATGTTCTTAAAGCTGTTTTCAGAGGTGCCTGCTTTTCATCTTTTCGATTGCAAAACCCCTGCTGAGGCTGAAACCCATGTTTCAGCCTCAGAGATGGTTTCAGGCTTTGTCCATACTGACTGTTACTCTCTCCTCCAACAGGCCTGGCTGGATCACCATTCCCGTTCCCTGGGTCTGTTCATCGATGGCAAGTTTGTCCGTCCAGCAGACAGACAGAGTTGCTCCCTGGCTGATTCTAAAGGTACAAGTGGAGTACATCGACAGCTTACACAGTTTATAGTTTGCTCATTTGGTAGAAGTCAAAACTTCCTGACAGCATCTTAGATGGCTGATTATTAATACTGTTTGACTGCTAAACCCAGAAGCTGCTGAATTTTACATTCTGTGTGTTTGATAAAAACTGTTTGATATAAAATGCGATGATGATCGGCGCCCATGCCTTCAGTGCCTGCTGCCCTTTATCTCGAGGAAAGGGGCCTTTCTGTGTGGAGTTTGCATGTTCTCCTCGTGTTCACCTGGGGTATCCTCCATAAAAAATGAAACCCCCCTCTAAAAAACATGCATGAAGATCACCACCTGACCAATGGTGATGAAGAAGAAACTGGGTCCCCGGGCGCCGGTTGGCTGGCAGACCACCGCTCCTGGTCTGCCGCAGAGGAAGGACGTCCAGGATGGGTCAAAAGCAGAAGAAGAATTTCACCAAGCATGGCGTGTGTGTGCATGTAGTGTGACTAATAAAGGATGTCTTTCTTTCTTTCTAAACTGACACATGCATGTTTATTTCACTCCTCCGGTCTCAGGTGGTAATGTGTGCAGCACCGTGTGCGCTGTGGAGGACGATGTTTCCCAGTGTGCCTCCTCTGCTGTTAATGGTTACAAGGCCTGGAGTGGCCTGACCTGCCACCAGAGGGCCAAAGCGCTGCTCAGGTACGACAAACCCAACATGACACATTTCAGGGGCCTCAGCACCGACTGTTTTACCCGCTGTCCTAATGTGGAGATGGATGTCCGGGTTGCCTGTCCTCCTCCAACAGGTTGGTGAGTGTTCTCGGGCAGCACGGACAGTGTGTGTCGGAGCTGTGTGAGCTGTGTGGGGCCTCCTGCTCGCCCTCCACCCTTGTCAGACTGCTGCAGTACTACAGCAGCTGGGCTCAGCTCAGAGACACTCTCATCACCAACTGGACACCACTGGGTGAGGCCAACATGAGATGTCCACAAAGAAGCAGTTACTTTGAAAATGTATATTTTTTAAAAACTTTGTTTGTTTGTCCTATTTTCCAGGAGTGGTGGCAGTAGTTGTCTCTGATGAGTGCTCTCTCTATTCCCTTATGCTCAAAGTCCTACCAGCACTGGCCATGGGTAACACACACACACACACACATACACACACACACACACACACACACACACACACACACACACATACAGTAAGAATTAGGTAAAGATCGCCTCTGAATTAGGATAAAATCTAGGGCTGTAACTAATGATTGCTTTCCTTATTGATTAAGCTTACAATTTGTTTGCTCAGTTAATTATTTGGTCTATAAAATATCAGAAACAGTGAGAAATGCCCATCACAGTTTCATAGAGCCCAAGACGATGTCAGAGAATACTTTGTCTCTCCAAGCACCAAAGATATTCCACTTACAAAAACATGAAGACAAGGGACAGCCAAAATTGTCACTATTGAGAGGCTGAAACCATTAAATATTTGGCGTTATTGCTTGGAAGTGATTGACTGGTTATCAAAATAGGTGTTGATTGACTTTATGTCAGCTGACAAATTGATTAACTGGCTACTTGTTGGAGCTCTAATCAAGTTTATGCATTTTTGGTCAAACTATTCTCAAAGCTGTTGTGAGTTATAATTGAATCCTGCTTTCTTCTAGGCAACTCTGTCATCATTGTCCCTGGTCAGAGCAACGCCCCTCCAGCGCTCCTATTGGCTCAACTTTTTATGGTGGCAGGACTCCCTGCTGGGGCTCTTAATGTATTAACAGGAAGTGACGTGTCGCTGGGTGCCAAAGTAGCCCAGAGCCCCAGCATCAGCTATGTCACCTACAGCGGCAACAAGCAGGTGCGCGTGTGTCTGAAAATTGAGAAGTTGAGAACCTCCCTGTACATTTGTTATAAAGTTTTAAATAGTGTTATTAATGTTACCAAAGCTTCATAAATCAGTACAGCGTTTGTCCCCTCTTTAAGGATGGGGTGATGTTGTGTAAGGCCACAGCGGGAATGGGCGTTCCCGTTTCTGTCTCCCCCTGCATCGGCGCTACGTGCCCCTTTATCATCTTTGAGTCAGCCGACATCGACAGCGCCGTGGATGGAGTGATAGAGACTGCCTTCAGGAAGAAAAGAGAGGTGATTTACACAAACAAGTGCGAGTCCTCATCTCATGCCATCCTGCCAGACCACCACATCACTCGCAGCCCTCTCCTCCTCTCTCCCCTCAGGTCCACTGGGTGTTGTGTGTGCAGGAGAGTGTTCTCGGCAGTGTTGTGGCTCGTCTGAAGCTCCGTATGGCAGGCATGAAGTGTGTGGCCCTGCAGAGTGATGGAGACAGGGTCCTGGTGGACGCTGCAGTACAGGAAGCTCAGCAGCAGGGGGCCACGGTTAGTCAGAACCAGAAAGAAAAGCTGTGCTGCACTGGTGTTCACATTGACAGTGACAGTGATTGACAGTTCACAGTATGACTTTAAGTTGTGATGGAAACTAACATGACTGGAATTCAGTTTTTCTTTTAAAAATGGAAATACATTTTAGATCTAATGGATGGAGTCATAACCATTAATTACAAATCACAATATTGGATTTCAGCCAGGCAGACCTGCAACCAGTGTTTTCTTATCAATCAATCAATCAATCAATCAATCAATCAATCAATCAATCAATCAATCAATCAATCAATCAATCAATCAATCAGCCACTCAAGGCCTATGATGGAATTAAGTCTTAGACTGCAAAGTGTGTGTGTGTGCGCGCATCTCTGTGTGTGTTCAACAGCAGTAGAACAATTGAGAAAACTGGCTAGTTAACTATCTGAAGCTTTCCTCGTAAAGCTCCACCAGTCAGTGCACACAATGTTAATCATCTACAATATGTGCTGCTGCTGTAGTATTACTGGATAAACTCTTGTAACAACTGCTGAACAGTTAAGCTAACGCTAACAAAGTTAACTATCTAACGCTGTTTGGAAGGTCACAGAGGCCATGCTTCTAACTTGATAGAATTATCTTCAGCTTTAAGTCTCTTTGTGAGGTCTCTTTTCTCGTAATATGCTATAAATAGCAATAATTAGCTGACTGTGGTAGCACTAGTTTGGTGGCTAAATGCTTTAGCTATTGTTACAATGGTTAATATGGTGATAGTAGAACAGTATTCAGTATGCAGATGATTATGCGCATTGGTAAGTAGGAAAATGGGAAATGTCATCAGGGGACATGAGAAATAGAGAAAAAGTTGAAATGAAGAAGTTGAAAGCTAATTATAATGTAACCTACAGGTGCTTCAGTTTCTTACTTACTTTTCTCTGTGGTCCTCAGTTGGTTCAGTCCTCTGCTGCCCCCCCTTCTGGTGCCCAGTACCCTCCCACAGTGCTCTGCGGAGCAGCCCCCTCCTCTCCATTTGTGGTCAGCCCCTCTTGTGGACCACTGCTGCCTCTCATGACCTTCAGAAGCAATACAGAAGCAGTGACCCTGGGTAAGGCTGCATGTAGATAGTTTGTGAGACTTGTTAAAGATAGGATTTGTAGCATTTTATCATCATGATTTCATTGTTATAGTGATTTAGATTTAGATGTATGATGTTGTAGTGGCCTTACACCACATTTACTTAGCGGTTGTTTTTCCTGCTCAACAGCAGTTTCTCTGTCAAATACAACAGATATGGAGGACTTTGTATTTTCTTATTGAATTTCCACTTGAACTCTGCTCGACACAGGAAACCACAGTCCTCATGGCCAGGCAGCCTCCATCTGGACTGAAGACCTCACCTTGGCTCTGGAGACAGCGAAGAGGTTCACGTTTACACACTCACACATGTCTTCTTTTCATCTTCCTCTTCATTCCCATCTTGCTTTTCCTGTTCAGCCATTTGCCTGTCTTTTTCCACATCACTTTTTTCTCTTTGCTTGTATTTTAGTAAATGTTTCCTATCTCACCTTTTCCATCTACTTCTGTCTTTTTTTTCCACCCCTGATACAGTATTTACATATATAGGCAGCTTAAAGACTCTCTTGGAGTAACGTTAATGATGGCTGCATTCCATTAAGATGATGCAGCTCCAGGGCTCTGATGTTGTGCATGGCTTACTGGGTACTTAATGGAATGCAGCCATTCTTTGTATTCAATTCAATTCAATTCAATTTTATTTGTATAGCGCCAAATCACAACAGAAGTTGTCTCAGGACACTTTCCATATAGAGCTGGTACAGACCAAGCTCTGTAGTATTATTTATTCCTGTCTGTGTCCTGCTTTGACACATCGTTACTCCCTGCTAATATTTCCTTCTTTCTCCTCTCTCCTCAGTCTGTCTGTTGGTTCAGTGTGGGTGAATTCCCACTCTGTGTCTGACCCCTGTCTGCCGGTCTCTGGTCACAAAGACAGCGGCACCTGCACTGATGGAGGACAGGAGGTGGGTTTCAGTAGTTCGTCACACAGTTAACACTTGAACAGGAGACAGCTGTGGAGCCCCATAACTGGCTACACTGCAGTAAAACATTTACTACTGTTTAATGAATCTCTTGTACCAATGACATGCTCCTACAGATGAAGACAGTGTTGTGAAAACAAACAAGCATGGTGTCCTTATACTCTCTAGTAATGTTAGCTAGTTCATCTTAGTAAGTGTTAGCTTGTTGGCTTAATTGCTTGTTTTGTAAAATGTAAATAAAACTGGTGAAATCATCATTCCAACATCCAAGATTACTGTCATAGATGAGTAAGAAAATATCCACCAATAAGAAGTTGGAATCAGAGGAGCTTGCCTTTTTTCCCTTCAAAAATTACTTGAGTCAGTAAATTGATGATCAAAATAGTTGGCCATTAATTTAATAGTTGACAACTACTTGATTCATTGTTGCAGCTCTAAAAAGCATTCACACATTATTCCCAGCTGGTTACTCTTTGCCAGCCTCGCAGTCACATCATAAGAATTAGCTACTTTTGTATGTTACGTTTGTTAACAAGTGATGCAAACAAACTATCAGAACAGCTCCTCCTTTAGTGTTAATACTGGATTTTATTTGAATGTTGGCTGTGGTTTGTTGACACTTTTCTGATACCTCAGACTCAGAATTGCTACTAGAGGGCTGACATGAACGTTTGTCAGTCACTTATAACTTTGCGCAAAGCAATATCACATGAATTCAGCTCCATACACAGCAGCCACTGCAGGGATCAAACAGAATAGTCTTTCTAACCACTATGCAAACTCTATATGATGACCTCCCCGATGCTTTCTTCAGGGTCTGTACCAGTTTCTACGCCTGCCCTCTTCCTCCTCTCCTCCTCCACCTCGCTCCACCCCTGTCTCCATGGACTACTCAAAGTTTGGAACAGCAGCATCCCCGGCTATCATTCCTGATGATTCAAACGCTGCCAGGTGGGCTTATAATGCTCTTTTTCTGTACGGTGATAGTTTTAAGGCATCATAGCTGCATGAGAAGCATATGATTAATGTATTCTAAAGTATTTAACACCATGACATACAGTAACACATATATTCTCTGACTTTGCATTGGTCTACATGTATCTTCTCTCCTCAGTGCTCCACAGTCATATCTGCAGTTTGTTGGCGATAAAGCATGCAAATCAGCATCTGGCTGCAGTGTGGCTGTGCAGTCACCAGGGGGCAACAGAGTGTTAGCCTATTGTCCCGATGGAGGCAGGAAAGACGTCCGTAATGCTGTGGAGGCTGCAATCAAAGTCCAGCCTGGGTAAGAGCTTTGCCACACAAGTATACACAAATTGATAGTCCAGCCAAAGGCCTGCCAAAACACACAAAGAAGTGCATGTTGTGTTTTCAAAGTAACAAACCCAAACCCAGAGGGAGACATGTACATGTCCAACATGAAAAACAGCTGATATATATCCTAGACATTCTTTTTTTGTTGAAATTCTCTTTTCATTTGGATATACCAAAGCAGCATACAAACAATGGAGTCATTGTCATAGAACTTGAATGTGGCTATTTCAAACAGCTGCAACAAAGGATAATGATAAACTGACTAATAAATAACAGCAAATAAGCGCAAATAAATGAATAAAATGAAGTTAATAATACAGGTAAAGTGCATAGTAACAAAGTAAAAGTTTATAAAACAACCAGAACACTTTGATGCACCTTGATGATACTCATTTCACTTAAAACTAAACAAACTGAAGGAATTCATATTAAAAAAGTGATAAAAGCATAAAAAATACAAGATCCAACTTTGTTCAACTCATGTGTTCAAAACTTTGTGATATCACAGTCTTATGAAGAAAGATGCACGCTTTTTATTACATTATCTCTGAACTGACCACAGGACAGGTTGGAAAAGAAATTTGCCCTGAATTCTTATCTGAAAACATTTCAGACGTTGACCCTGTCTGCGTGTCACTCTCCATTAGAACTTGTTATGCACCATTCTGACTTTTTTCCCAAATGTAAAATCTGTAAACCTCTGTGTGACAGTAAGTACATGCCAGTTCTCAATTAGGAGTTCATCCTTTTTAGGCTTGCTCATGCAGATTTTAGTTATCGCCTAGGTTTTCTTAAACTGTGTGTTGTTCAACTGGACAGAGCATCACTTCCACCAGCTGTTGCTACAGAGTTTTTATAACCTTGTTATCAGCCCTGTGTCTGGATGCCTTCCCATGAGCTGTAGAGGTGAATTCAGTATGCCCCTTCTTGCTTTTCTATCAGTGACATTCGTCTTGTTGGACCCGATATAAACACCTCCCTTTAACATCTCCATCCCATAAGCTTTACGACTGAACCTTCATTATGGCTCCTGCCTTACTTTTTAACAACACAAACTCTATTTGTGAAGGCCTACCACTGCTTCCACATTAAAATGCTTTTATTGTGATGCACATGCAGCAGGTGACACAGTATCAGTCAGTAGCTTAATGCATCATTTGCTCACCACTCGAACTAAACTGAGTGTAACAGAAAACTGTATTTGATGTGGATCGCTTACGTCTGGCCAATACCCAATCCAGTTAGGTCAGTATCAGCAATACTCATCCAGTCCATCCAGATTGTTCCCCCTTCATTCATAGTCACTCATTTTCACCACAAGTCATCGTTAGTTGCTTCAGTTTAGAGCAAATTAAGATGAACAGTTCCCGAAAAACAATCCTAACCTGTCAAGGGCCTCAGCAAAACCAACCCAACCCCTGTCAGAGAAATGTGCAGTTGTTCAAATTGGCTCAGGCTGAAACACTCTGCTTCTCTGAGCTAAAACTTGACACCCACTGTGAAGGCTAAACAGAGCTTTAGTGTGTTTATCACCACTCAAAGTCCAATTTGACACAAATTTGCTGAGTCATACACAGTCTTATCAACAAAGTGTATGAGCAGAGATTATTCTGAGATCGGATAAACACACAGCTCTTCTTGTGAATGCGTATCAACCATTAAAAGAACAGTACATGATCACTATGGTTTTCCAGCAGGGCATTCATACATTAGGTTTTTACCCATCATCATCAGTTTATGTATTTTCTCCAAAATAATGAAATGTAACCTAGGGCTGGGCGATAAAACGATAGCGATATGTCTCGCGATAGACACGTCATCAATATCAATAAAAAATGCGTTCGATAAAACATTCGATAATTTTTTTTCTTCGTCGGAAGAAACCTGAAGTTACGAAGCGAGGTTTGTTGCATGAACAAAGGCACTCGCTCTCAGGTAACTGAGCAATGTAGGGAGTAATCGCTAATCAGTGAGAGAGACACGCTAACACGCCAATCATGTAACATTATCAAGTTCGGATGCGCCATCTCGTTGTCTCGTGTTTGATGCTTCGCGAGGAGTGAGATGAGAAATAGAAAGCGCTGCAGCGAGCGAAGAAATCGTTGATAAAACAGGGAAAGTCAGCTCGTCAGTATGGAGTTTTTTGGATTTTATAAGTCGGACCGTAGTCAGACCAGTGTGGTCTGTAACTTATGCAAGACTGTCGTCCCCACCAGGACCGGTAACACCACAAACTTATTTAACCACCTTAGCCGCGCTCACTCTTTGGAGCGCAGCCGTATTCGCCAACGTCCAACAACATCTGCAACCGCAGCACCACCGCACAAGCAGCTGACCACCATGCAGAGGTATCTGCTTCAGTGCCTGATGACAAAGCATCTAAAAGGCACAAAGACGTAACCGAGACAGCGGCATATCATATAGCTAAAGATATGCTTCACTGAGCACTGAGGAGAAGCCAGGTTATAAACATCTCTTACACGTGCTTTTTTTTTTTTTAAACACGCAATAAAAATATAATTGAATAGTTCATGTATGTTTAGAGTAAGAAGAGTGACTAAAGTTGTTCATATGTCTAGGCTGGTTTTATAGTTCAGTCAGTGTTACTGTGCTGTCTATCATGTTTGTTTGTTTGTTTGTATGTTACAGATGTCAAGTCCACCTCAGTTTCTGATATGTTTACAAAACACTGCACATATCTGAAAACATTTTATTCACCAGAGGGTGAATCAGCTTGTAAACTTCCTGCACTAAACCTGAAGAAAAAAAGTTTTCAGGTTTCTCTCTGTTTACATTTTTACACTTTTTTTACATTTATTATTTGAGTGTTTTCCATGGTTGTGTTGACATTTCCTTTCTGCCTTGATAGCTGAGGGGATTATAATCAGAGGAAGGTTGAATTTTAAATAAGAATGTTTAAATTGAATGTATTTTTCTCCTGGTCCTTATTTTAAATAGGTCATAAAAAATATCAGTAATTATCAATATCGACCGATATAAAACACTTATATCGTGATAGAGTTTTAAGCCATATCGGCCAGCCCTAATGTAACCTGACAAAGAAACACACAGAAAATCATGTCAGTGTTGGCACCAAGACTTTTTATAATGATTTCATGTCTTTTAACATTCTCTCCCTCCTAGCTGGATGAAAAAGAGTCCGACTGCACGCGCTCAGTCACTGTTCTCTCTGGCCAAGGGCCTGGAGGCCAAGAGGCGGGACATGGCTGCGTCAATCAGCACTCAGACTGGCGTTACAATGGACGAAGCTGAGAAGGAGCTGGAGCTCAGCATCAGCAGGCTCAGTGATTGGGCGGCTTACTGTGACAAAATCCAAGGGGGAGTTCCGGTGAGGCTTTTTTTTTTTTTTTTTTTTAAATATATACATGATACAAAGTTTATAAAAACTTTTCTCATAATGAACAAATAAGATTATTGTCAGGAAGCATTTGATGATCTATAAACTGCATTTACATCTTTCAGCCTGTGCCACAGTCTGGCTCTGCTCTCTCCCTCCCTGAAGCCCTGGGAGTCGTGGGGGTCGTCCTCCCTGACAAGAATCCGCTCCTCTCTATGGTTACACTTCTCGGTTCAGCCATCGCCACTGGCAATGCCGTCATCATGGTCCCCAGTCAGAAGCATCCACTGCCAGCCTTGGCATTCATTCAGGTAAGTGCTATGATGTTAAATGGGCTGTGTATGTATGTGTGTGTGTGTGTGTGTGTGTGTGTGTGTGTGTGTGTGTGTGTGTGTGTGTTTAGGGGGGAGGAAGGTATCTGCTCTTTTCAAGTATGTTTGGCTGAGATGGAAAAGTTTGTGTAAATAAAACACATCAGATGACAAAGTGCAAGGGACACAGGCTCAACAAATAAACCATGAGCAGCATGAGGCATGTGACTTTGCCACTCAAGCTTTTGCTCCACTGAATCACTGTAATCTGCAATAGGTTCATGAGGTGACTGGAGAATTAATGCCACCAAATGTTTATTTTGATGAACCAACCCATAATATAGAAGAACAGGAGTGGATGGAAAATGCAAATAAATACAATTTTTTTCTGGAAACTGGACTGTAGAGTCCAGGCAATCCTTTAGGTCAGTCTTTTTGCTGAGATCATGAGGTTTGACAGACAAGTACAGCTGAGTACCATCCACATAGAGGTGGAAAAGTATATTAAAGTGGAAATTTAAAAGGCACAATGCTAACATAGATACAAAAAAAACTAAATGGGAAGAACAAAGAACAAACTGTCAAAACAGCTGTGTCAGACATGACTCTACTGTCACTGAGAACTCCTGAGTGTTATTGCCTGTGTTCTGTAAACACAGATTTTATCTTTATTGCCCCTTTTCTTTCTCCTCAGGTGATCCAGGCTTCAGACCTCCCGGCAGGTTTGGTGAATATTGTTACAGGAGGTAGAGACCAGCTGACAGTGGCTCTGGCTAATCACAGTGTCATCAAGGCCATCTGGTACTGGGGCAGTGCTGAGGTGAGGACTAAACACAAAAACACACAACTCTCATCACCCAGCCCTTCTACATATTATCATCTTCATCTCTGCATCTCTGTTTTCCTGCCATAGGGCTGTCAGTACCTCCAGTACACCTGCACCAGCCCTCTGAAGACCCTGCGTCTGTTCTGCCAAAAGGACGAAGAAGGGAAAGACGGAGGAAACGACTGGACTCAGTCTCAGTCCTCGTTCCTGGAAGAGATGTGGAGAAATGCCGTCCAGTGGAAGAGCGTCTGGTTTCCGACTGCATAAGAAGACATGAGCCTGAAACTGTGACCTGTATGATGTAGATCTTAAAGGAAGGATCAAAAATTAACTGTGACCATGAAAACCATAAGATATCAGTGAAATGAACAGTAGCCCAACAAATCCCTCCAGTAGTTAAATGTTTGCTAAGCCCCACCCTAATTACTTTTGCTATGCCTGTCAATCTTTCTGTTCTCACACGGCTCTTATGCAATGTACAGTGAAAATGGTGGCAGATTTACCATTCAAAATTTTGTCATTTTTGAAACAAGGGATCCTTGTTTTCAGACAGGCAAACAAAAGGTTTCCTCTGCCTGTAACTGTTGATTTTGCTGGCTGAATTGAGAGCTGTCACTAGCAGATTTCTCAGCTGTATCTAGCTAGTTAAAGAAACAAACATACCAACAACCCACATGACCTGGCTGAAAACGCCATCTGACTTATTAATGTTTCCAAGTGATTAGTACCTAAATGAGGACCCTGATAAAGGCTATTGGATATGCACTTGATGGCTATGGTGCTAAAAGATATATTATTTGAAATATAGCTGAACAAAATGAAAAGGGATGTAAATTTTCCCTGCAAAAAGATCAAAATGCTCCTAAAAATCAGATCAGTATCCTGCCAAACAAACATTAAATGCTTCCATTGGCTTTAACATGATGACTGTCATTTTTTGCTAGAATACACAAAGCTGCATTCAGGGACAGAAAGAGATTCATATTTTGACAGATTTGATTTTGAGGTTATGGCAGGAGAAGATCACTCGTCAGTGATGCTAGAAAGGTAAACATCTGTAAGGTGTTCATGGTATATTCCTTCTTACGATAAAGTCAGCCACTGTAGGTTAGTCCTCTCACCTCATCTTCCACCATTGCTCTGCTGTTTCTGCAACCATGAACGCAAGACCTGACGACTTTCTACCTCTATCTTCTATTGGTTTTTGTAACTCCGCTTGCCATATTACAAGGACTCTAGGGTCACCAGTTGTTCTTCCAGGTGGACTTATTCACAGGCAGAGTATTCACATAACTGTAGATATTTGGAAGTGACACATAGTGTCAGAGAGACATGGTGGACACTGTGATTATTGCAATAAAATATCTTCGTTGTAGTCAAAGTGGAATTTTTTTGTGCTACAATACGTCCTTTTTTTCAGTCTACAACTTGAAACCGCATCTGCCTTAGAATTCTGTCAAGAGCTGAGCAAAAATCAATCAATCATGTGTACTCGATCTAAATATGCTCATGTACTGTACTGTATGTCTTTATTACTGTACAATAATACTGTTGCTTTTAACCATGGAAGTACACTTGGAGCAAACATTCCCAGTGAAATCCAGTTCAAGTTCACATTGTCAAAAAATATATATATTTTTCCAAATGGTGTTTCCAGAGAAGGACACTGTGCACCTCACTGTCTAAAAGCCATAATTAAAAGATGATCATCTAGAATTTAGGAGCTCTGTTGTCTTTTTTTAATTACGTTAATTTTGGTGATTGTATGATGTTTCATCCACTGTGATTTCAGACCAAATACCTGCGAAACGAACGAAATTCCCATCAGCCTCAATACTTTGTCTGTTGCGCTAATTAGCAAATGTTAGCATGCTAACACTACAATAAGACGGTTGAATATCCATCCATCCATCCATTTTCTATACCACGTATCCCTTTCGGGGTTGCGGGGGGTGCTGGAGCCTATCCCAGCCGTCAACAGGCGAGAGGCGGGGTACACCCTGGACCGGTCGCCAGTCGATCGCAGGGTACAAACACACAACCATTCATGGTTGAACATGGTTAACGTTATTCTCTCTTAAAATTAGCATTTTAGCATTGCTGCTCCTCTGGACCTGAGGTCCACTCCAAAGCCTCTGATATCACACTGGCCTCCATGAGGCAAGAACCCTCAAACCACAAGCAGGTTAAGACTGTTTCACTGTGCCAGTGTTTTTCCACAGAAAACTGGCCTGAAAGTTAACTGACATCAGCTATGTTAGCTAAGCTGAGTAAAGCCAGCTGCTATCTGGATTTTGATGCATTTGTACTCATACAATTACATTACAGGTGCTTGGAACAGCCTAAAAAAGATGAAGAAAGAATGGTAGAAATCATTTTCCACATGACTTGTGTCGTTTTTCACATAGAACCTAACATTAGCTATGATAGCTGACATTAGCTAACATTAGCTGACATTACCTGAGATAAAAAAACAAAAAACTCATCGAAAGACAAGAAAAAAAAAAGATTGCCATTGAAACAATAAAAAAATATCAAAATGAAATCATCACAATTATTTTTGCTTTTATTTCTCAGTGGAACATTTTTCAGTACCAACACTTTTTTCAAGTGTTTCAATGACAGTGTTTCTTTTTTTTCAATGCCGCAGTTTATTCAATTCAGTTCAGTTCAATTTTATTTGTATAGCGCCAAATCACAACAGAAGTTGTCTCAGGACACTTTCCATATAGAGCTGGTACAGACCAAGCTCTTTTATCGACAGAGACCCAACAATTCCCTCATGACGAGCAAGCACTTGGTGACAGTGGCGAGGAAAAACTTCCTTTTAACAGGAAGAAACCTCAGGCAGAACGAGACTCTGGGTGGGCGGCTGTCTGCCTCAACCAGTTGGGTGAGAGAGGAAGAGCAAGAGAGAGAAAGTGAGACAGACACAGACAGACAGACAGACAGACAGACAGACAGACAGACAGACAGACAGACAGACAGACAGACAGAAATGCAATCACAGTAACAGTGACAGTGGATGTAATAACAGTAGTAGCAGTTGCAGTGGATGTCAGGCAGGGCCAAGGCAGGAGACGCAGCTGTCATCCACAATCCAGATTCAGCCACTGTCCATGGGAACCTGCGAGACTACAAAGCACAGAGACTCCGGGGAAGGAGCTAAGTTAGTAACACATGGTGGTAGGACATGAGAGCGTGCGGATGGAGAGGGACAAAAGGACAGAGGAGCTCGGTGTATCTTTGGAGGTCCCCCGACAGTCTAATCCTATAGCAGCATAACTAGGGGCTGGTCCAGGACCAGCCTGAGCCAGCCCTAACTATAAGCTTTATCAAAAAGGAAAGTTTTAAGCCTACTCTTAAATGTAGAGACAGTGTCTGCCTCCCGGATAAAGACTGGAAGATGGTTCCACAGGAGAGGAGCTTGATAGCTAAATGCTCTGACTCCAGTTCTGCTTTTTGAGACTTTAGGAACCATAAGTAGACCTGCATTCAGGGAACGCAGTGTTTGAGTGGGGCAATAAGGTACTATGAGCTCTTTAAGATAAGAAGGTGCCTGGCCATTTATGGCTTTGTAAGTAAGGAGGAGGATTTTAAACTCTATTCTAAACTTTACAAGGAGCCAGTGCAAAGTGGCTAAATTTGGAGAAATATGATCTCTCTTCCTCGTTTTTGTCAGAACACGTGCTGCAGCGTTCTGGAGCAACTGAATTTTGGGCTGCCTGCCTGATAGTAAGGAATTGCAGTAATCCAGACTGGAAGTTACGAATGCATGGACTAGTTATTTTGGATGCCAAAATTTAAAGTCTGCTGTCATGCTCGGGAGAAGATGAACATACAAGCTAGTAAGGTCAGTTCACAAAGAAAGACAACAAAACAGCATGTAAAGTACAAGCTGAACAGACTATTAAGGCAGAAGAAGAAAAACTGGTGAGGCTCTTCAGGTAAACACGTCACTGATATCCAGAATATGAAGAGGCCTAACTTGCTGTTTATACAAGTACAATGTCAGTCCAGCAGAGTATCTTGTATCTTATCTGTCTGAAAACTCTGACAGGTTTGGCAAAGTTTAACTTGACATTTTTCACTTTCATGACACTAACTAATGAAAAACACAGTTTATGTGCTTGATATCATTTCAATACATTTCAACTCATTCTATGACTATGAATACACAGGGAAACATGCAAAAACAGAGGCAGTGATGGGACTGGGCTCGCTTTGGTTAAAACATCCATTTTTTGAATAACATGTCCAGTTTGCTTCCTGTTTTTCACTTTCTTGTTCTCCTTTTTCTTTTCTCAAACTGGTTCCATCCAGCACAGCCCTGAGATTCCAGTCAGACATGTCTTATCACAAGACTCCTCCCGCTCACTGTCACCCTGACCGAAACAGAGCGAAGTAACAGGAAGTGCGTCCAAACTGTGGAATGCTGACTCACAACAATGACACAGCACAATCTCCAGCTGAATCTGATGTTACTTTTGCACAAGACTGACCTATTGTGTTATGTTACACAGCGCAAAATACAGAGGCAGTCTAAATTGCTGAGTCACTTTTTTGCGAGTATGAGAATGTAGCATACAAAGTGAGTATAGACATACTGTGGATTAGTACTTATTGTGCTGAAGTGCCAGCTTCAGTTTTACTGTTGCCTGATCAATGCAGGACAGGTTGTGGTGCTTTTTGTTGGGCTGAGGAACAACGTGCTTACTGATCTCTGCATGTCTTCAGCCCATCCTTTCTTACATTTGTCTGTGTGTGTTCCCTGTTTCACAGAGCACCCTTGAGGTATGAGATGTGTATGGGATAGGTATGAGCGTGGTCATGAATTTAGCCAAATGCAATACCGCCTCTTCATAACATTAACAATTTTCCATGCAGACTGAGAACTTTAATACAACAGTGATGTAACTTGAGCGAAAATTGTCTACCAGGAGAGAGCAAAGTCATCTGCTTCTAAAGCCCTGCTGAAAAATACAATGTGAAGAATATGGGTGGGGTAAGAAGGGATGACAGCCTTGAAGGACAGGAGAGACATAAAAAATACCCTCAACTTAGCTGATTTATTTACAAAAACATAATATCATTAAGGGATGACTGGAGGCATTCATGGCCAGTCATCTAAAGGACTATGCAAACCACTAGCAATAATGAGACAGATATATTGAAATGTTAACATATCAGCTTTGAAATACACTTGTTACTGTGTGCAATACATTTTCAGTGACTGTGCAAGATTAAAGGTGTGTATGATGTTTTCTTTGCTCTTGGTCACACTTTTACACTGAAAAACATCCTGCTGAATTGTTTACAGACATCACTAATGCACATGTACTTATTGTGTGTGAAATGAGACATTAAGCCTAAGGCTAAAAAGGAAGCAACTACTCTAAGGCCTGAGACGATGAACTTTATTAGCATAATGTCCACACATTAGCTCCGTTTGGTCGACACAGCAAACATTCCTACTTCACACAATGCAGAAAAATCCCTCAAAAAGTTACTTTCAACAGAATAAGAGCTCAGATTTAGTTAAATTCTTGAAAAATGAGGAATTGGGAAGTGGCGGATGCAGAGAATAGTGCTACGTAAAAGAAGCAGAGTCCCTGTGTTCAGCACAGACTGACAGGCCCTTGGTTAGGGGTAACCCACAGCTACACAAAAGGAAAACTACTGGCTCAAAGTGCTGTGTCAGCTTATCATAGTCAGATAAGGGCAATAATATTAAATCTAATCATAATATTCAAGTTTACATGAGGACAAACTGAAGTCCCCTGAGAAGCAGGTGCACCAGGTTTGCCACAGAGGCTAATAATTAACATGTGGATTGTTTTTGTAATCAGAGCTGTCCTTTGCAGGTACACTGAATGTCACTTACCTCAGGCTGATCAAATATAAGTGGCAGTGTGTACATAAGCATTTATAGCACACGTGACTTCTTCTTGGTCGTCCCATCCATTAATTTTCTTAACTGCTCATCCTGTTCATGCTCACAGGGGGGCTGAAGCCTATCCCAGCATGCATCTGTCAGGAGGCAGAGGACACATCTGGTCAGTTCAGTCTCTGTGGGAGGAAACTCTTGCAGACACAAGGATGAATTGCAAAAGTTTTCTTTTTTATTGAAAGGTTCATTCATCTTCCCCTCCATGTAGTCAACATGTAGTGTATCCTTCATCTGTATAATCAAAAAATTTCATTGCAACAGGACTGCGGCTCCTTTTGTTGCAGTTTCATCAAAAAGCATCTCTGCCTAAAAATACAGTTCAATCCCTGGTCTGCATGTTATTTCAGCAGTGATGGGACTGTTCAGGTTGTTCAGACTCTGTCGTGTCTTGCAGCAGCGCTGTGGTAGTGAGTAATGCAATGAGAACCACCTTGGTTGAAAACACGTTATCAGCAGTTTTTAGACGCCGCGGTGTATTTGTGAGGTAAAACGAGTTCAGTATAATAGTAGCTTTATAGGTCCAAAGTTAACTACAGTATGACTAGCCAAGTTCTACAGATTGCCCAAGTGTTACTCAACAATCCAGTGCTAGGTCAGCTTATGGGGAAAAAGGCCAAATCAGAACTCATTGTTTAGTTATTTAGCAGACTTGATATCTGCATTACATGTGCCGTTTGCAGTTCCAAGTGTTTGTGTTCATGTGTTTCAAGAAAAGACAGTTTGCACGCAGTTACTATTTTAGTATGGGTGGTGTATTGTAGTTAATATGTATGAAGTAGTATAAAGTATTGAAGGTTTTCCTATTTCTTTTTACAGTTTTTATATTTGTGCTGTTTGTGTGTGTGAAAATAAAAAGAAGGTAACAATTTCACAACCTGCCTTTATATGCGCAACTTACACACATAAAACTGTTTTGTACTGTATTCTGTTTGAATTTCAGTTCAAGGGAGTGCATTTTGCTGTCAGTTTGTGAATTAACAAAAGTGCTTCGTCATGGTAGGTGACTGGCTGTCAGCAGATCGGAATAAGTCAGTAGAACATAAAGTCTGGATTCTCGTGAATGTGGAGGGGGGAAAAAAAATGCAACTTCATGGTATACGTCACTCCTTGTCCACGGTCATGTGCTACCTGAGCTCAGTGATTGGCGGAAATGTGCAGAGTGACGTTACGTCCATCGCGAGGTCGCGTGGAGTATAAATACACGGAGCGCCTCTCCTGCCATTTCACAACAGGGAAGGAAACCTTGAGGAGTTCTTGCTTCAACAGTGTTTGAACGGAACTTCTTCCTTCGTCCCTCTCTTATTTCCACTGGTCTGCATTCCAGACATCGAAAAACATTTTCTACTTAATCACTACTGAAAAAGTCGCCGTGAAGCTCTATTTTTGTACTGTTTTGATAAGAAAAAGCAGGAGAAACGCCAGCTAAAATGGAGTCCCAAGTGCGTCAGAACTACCACCGCGACTGCGAGGCCGCTATCAACCGGATGGTCAACATGGAGCTTTTTGCCTCGTACACCTACACTTCAATGGTAAGAAAAATATCACTTTAAAGTAATGTTTTTGATAGTGCTTATTAATGCATGCAAGCGATATGCCTCTGCACTGTGACTCCTGTGAGGTTCATCCTCTACTCACGTCGGCCAGCTGACAGACTCCGTTAAAATGAATAGTAAATACAATCGCTAACTAACTGTATGTTACCGTTAGCTAGTTATGCAGCATTTCGTTTTCAGCTCGCCGTTTCTGCATTTCTCAGTTGTTTATCACTGATTGGCAGATTGCCAGCAAAGGAGTGTGTCAGCACTCCTCCACCTCACTGAATTGAAAACTGCTGTGTCATGCTTGGGCTACTTGTTTTTCACCCTTATTGTACTTGGTCTCAGTCTTTGTCTGTGCAAACTCACTTGAAGTCATGACTAATGTGCCTGACAGCTGCCTGGCTGCATCACTACTTTTGTCACAACCTTGTGTTCTTTTTTTTTTTGGCTAAATAGTAATTATAGGTGCTGTCTCCTAATCACTGTTTGTGTCCTCCTGTGCCCCACAGGCCTTTTACTTCTCCCGTGACGATGTGGCCCTTCCAGGCTTTAACCATTTCTTCAAGGAGAACAGTGAGGAGGAGAGGGAGCACGCTGAGAAGCTGCTGTCCTTCCAGAACAAAAGAGGAGGACGCATCTTCCTCCAGGACGTCAAGGTCAGTCTGGACTGGAGAACTGGTCCTGTTGGAATAGTACAATAAACATCTCTTGCTTTGCTCAATCAGACCTGAATTAAATGATTTCCCCAGTAATCAAATACCAGAGCTAATCCCCGAGCTTGTTATTAGACAGAGGATGTAGTACCGGTGACTCATATGGTGCCCTGCGTACACAAGCCTTAGTGTAATGAGTGTTCAGTCTGCTATAATTGAGTGTTTTCTTGTGTAGAAACCGGAGCGTGATGAGTGGGGGAGCGGGCTGGAGGCCATGCAGTGTGCCCTGCAGCTGGAGAAGAACATCAACCAGGCTCTGCTGGACCTGCACAAGCTGGCCTCTGAACATGGTGACCCTCATGTAAGTTGTATGAAGAGTCTATAAA
Source organism: Chaetodon trifascialis (assembly GCF_039877785.1). Lineage (NCBI taxonomy): Eukaryota > Metazoa > Chordata > Actinopteri > Chaetodontiformes > Chaetodontidae > Chaetodon > Chaetodon trifascialis. Next base: position 5,046,624 of record NC_092070.1, read on the forward strand.
AGTTTGCAAATGATGGTCCTGGCTAAACTTCTCAATTCTCTGTCCTTACCAAACTAACATTTGTCCTCATCCCGTCCTCAGCTGTGCGACTTCCTGGAGACCCACTACCTGAACGAGCAGGTGGAGGCCATCAAGAAGCTGGGTGACCACATTACCAACCTCACCCGTATGGACGCCCACAACAACAAGATGGCGGAGTACCTGTTTGACAAGCACTCCCTGGGGGGCAAGAGCTAAACGCAGAGTCCCAGGGCTGAGCCTCAAATGAAAATCTGAACCATATGCAGGCTTTAAACTAAACTCAGCCCTCTGCTCCAGCTGTTCATTCAGTGTCATTTAATATCTGATCTGCTTAATCCATGAGGACGATAAGGTCTCACATGTTGTGGTGTTGTCATTTGTAAGCGTCATGTGGGAGGATGGATGTTTAGGTTGTGAGGGTTGAGGCTGGGCTTTCTGCCTCGCCTGCCTGCTGTCTCATACTCTGCTGTCTAACTCTCAGTTATGACTGTAGCCTCATTACCTATAAGCCTCCCCTCATGTGACATTTTTAATAATGATGGTGACTGTTTCTGATTTGTTCTTAATCTGAATAAAACATTTTGAGCTGGAATCTGTGATGTGTCTCATCTGTCACATGACCTGTTTGTAATGACAAAATACTCTAGGAAGTGTTTGCACAGTGCATCAAAACTCCAGCCAGATAGGCTTTAAATGGACATTACTGTCTGAATGGTGTGCAGTTGGAATTGAAAGTTGTTGTAGGTAATGGATAAATCTTAAATGGAGCTCATTTGTAAAGCTAAATTCATCATCAAATATCAGCAAAGTTCATTGGTCCTGTGACATGACCAACACATCATATAAACCTCTTATACCTTGAATGTGAATGTGCAGAAGACTGCAAGATCAGCGCATGACCAGTGCATTGCTGACTGTCATTGTTGTACCCAACGCAATGCTGATAATTAAGAGCTTAAATGAGAGGTTTTTAGAGCCCTGTGTCGTCGCCCAGCAATACAGTTGTTGTGTATAGCCGGTTAGAATATGTCCACCTTGGACAGACTATGGTGTTAAGATCCGCCTCTCAGTCTGTGTGAACAGTTTCTCTTCTGCTTTTGATGGCAATGACAGTGGTAGAAGACCTCCTCACGCCTTTGACGGAGGCAAAAGTAGCAACACCACAATGTAGAAATACAGCAAAGGACATGCAATCAAAATTTTATTTAAGCAAAAAAAACAAACAAACATTGGCATCACGAAGGAAAGGAAATGTGAAGAATGGCCAAATTCAGAATAATATCTATTATATTTTTTGGATTCTAATTATTGATGCATTAATGTCTTCATCACGTTCATGTTGCAGTTGGTGAAAATGATGAATTTCCCCCAGGATCAATAAAGTCTTATAATACATCACTTAGAAAATTCTTTTGTTGCAGCAGCAGGTTAAACATACACATAAACATAAAATATGTTCAATAAAGAAGAATAAGGATGAGAATAAAACTAAGAGAAAAGAATGTTCTCAAAAAATAGAACTAATTATATAGTTATTTAATATGCATTATCAGATATAATGCATATTATATAATATATATTCTAATAATATAATATAATATAATACAATATAACTATTTATTTAAACAAAGAATAACAGCAATTCTTGAAGAGAGAGAGAGAGAGAGAGAGAGAGAGAGAGAGAGAGAGAGAGAGATCGAGCTATAAACTATATACCAGAACTTGTTTATACATCATGTTATAAGTAACGAGTAACTGAAGTTATTACATGAATATATTGTGCAGTAAAAAGTCACTTAGTTACTTTCTACACTGGACAATGGAGACATCTTTATTTTTCTATTGTTAATCACAAATCACAGATTTACCTCTCTCTGGGTCTCTTACAGTCTGTACAGCGTACGACAAGCTCTATATTCATAGACCATATTATGACTACACTAATAAGTAGAACACTTATGTAAGTGTCCTAAACCTTTTTAATGGCCAACATAACAATTAAGTATATTTTCAGTGGTGTTGCAGTCTGGAGCATTTTTGGATCCATTATTTGGGCTGTTTCAGATTGGTATTGTCATGCATCATAGCCATCTGCTGGAGATGCTCGGTACTGCACTGTCAGGTCACACCTCAACCTTCGATCCACACTAAGGACGGTGCTGCCCTTCAATGAGAGATCATGACCTTTGCTCTAATCAAACCCAGAGTGTCATGGTGAAGGTCCCCTGTAACGAACATCTCTGTAGGGTTGGTTGCCATCCAGACTGCTGAGGCCTGCAGGGTAACTCAAGTGACAGCACTGAACTACTCTGAGCTGCTTTTATGCACTAAACAGATAGTTCTGCCCGCCACAGAAGATTTCATTTCACGCTCTCTTTGATTCAAGTTCATTTCTGGAATACAAATGCAATAATCTTCACCACTGAAGAGTCCAATCTCATCCTATCTGTGTTTTCAATAAGACAACAAATCAGTGTACCTCTGCTGCTTCAGCAGATCAGGAGTCACAGGGAGACAATGAGGCAGTGAGCTGATACGCTGTAAAATATAAACACCTTCACACACCATTTAGACTAGTAGTTGTACTGGTACAAATCAGGTTGTAGTGTCCCTGATTTGTATTTCATTCACTTTTTCAACAGAGTGACAGTATCTGAGAAGCTGGACCAGAACATGGTATGCAGCCCTCAATGAGAGAAAAAAAAGCCATTTAAAGTCACACTGTCAGACAAATTGGCTCCTAGAGATGGACTCTTTTCTTTTTGCAGTGGAGGTGGACAGTAAGTAGTTGGCAGTGAGGGATATTATGGAGATTAACACAGAGGGGGAGGGGGAGGGGGAGAGAGAGAGGGAGCTGTGCACAGCGACGTCTCATCAGTGAGTGGTGGTGGATTTGTCTGGAGGACATTTGGATGCAAAACAATACAATAAGATAAAAGCCAAAGAACCCAGAGGGACCGGCACTAAATACGGTGAGTTTTATGCTGTTTGCCATTTCCTCCTGTTTGCCTTTTATGTTAGAGTTAGTTATTAGTTCATTTGTTACCATTGCCAAATTGGTGCTTTAAAATGATTATTCCAGACTAACAGGCAAAAGACTTCAAGGTTTTCAAGGGACGGAAACAGAGAAAAGCAAGCAAATCTGTGCAGCTGTTAACGTTCCAACGACCAAACAAGCTGGAAACAAAAACCACAAAATATTTGCTGCTTTTACTTGAAAATAAGTTAATCATTAAATTTGCTGTGATTAATTTTCAGTGGATCCGTTAATGACTGGTTTCAGCTGCACCTTATTTCCCTCACTGTCTGTCTGCATGTATTTCAGTCGGGCTGTAAATCTGTTAAGAAGCAGCTATGGTCACAGGGAGCGTGAGGTTAACGTTAATCTGTCGGATTTTAACTTTCTGCTCATTTCATTTTATGGCATTCTTCATCTTCTGATGAATGCTTTTCACTGGGAAAGTTCCTGCATGAGAGAAACATTTGATTTTACTCACAGTTGAGGATGTTTTCCAAAACTGGGAAAGATTAGTTTAAGTGGATTATAGGAGGCTAATGCACATCTATTTGCAGAGTCTGTGTTCACGTGCAATCACCGACAATGCACCTCCACAAGAACGATGTTTCTCTTGACAGCCTAGATGAAGTTTCTGACGCTGTGTCCGGCATTAAAACAGTCCTGTCGCTTCATGTCTGGAGCTCGAGCAGGGTGAGCTTTGGTGGATCTGGATGCTTGTTTGCACACTGCACACATGCTACTGGAATGCAGGTGGAGTTTCTTGGCTCATGTGGTTTTTGTACCAAGATGCAGATCTCTGGCAAACAGCAGAAGGCCTGTTTTTAACTGCAGTGACCTCCTAAACACGTAAAGAATACTTTGCAAGCAGCATGCAGCTATACAGGTGACCACAGGTCGAATGATGGAACAGTTTAAAATGAACAAACACTCTCCTGTCAAGGTTTTAGTGGGAACTGATATAAAACATGCTCATGACCTCTTTAACCTTTCTGCTATAGAAATGTGTTTCTCAGGCCTTCTGCAAAGATATGGCAGCTCAAATGGAAAAATTGGACATTTTTGCCAAAGTTAGACGAAAAGATTGCCATAGTTTAGCCTAGCACAAAGACTGGAAACAGAGGAGACAAAGGAGACAAACAAAACAGTAACAAAATTTCATGTCGCAGCACAGCTACTTCCTGGAGTTGCTGCTCGGAGCCAAGAAATACAATAAATACATAAACAGCAAACTGTCACTTTTACAATTCAGTTATTGTATGAGATATAACATGTTGTTAGTAAGCTTTAGAGTGCTGGTAGGTGGGTTTTTTTGCTTTTTCACAGAGGCAAGCTAGCTGTTTTCAGTCTTATGCTAAGCTAACATGGCTCCTGGGTCCAGCTTGGTGTTTACCGTACACACACGAGAGTGATAACAATCTTCTCAACTAACTCTCAGCAGAAAAATAAAATAAAATAGCAAATATTTCTTGAACCTAATATCACTGTGAAATTAGCTCCATCTTTATTTCATTTGCACAGAATCTCTCATGAACAAATGACGCTCAAAGTGCTTTACAAATAAAAAAGGAAGAGAGCAGATAATTGAAAGCACAGTTAAAATATTGAAATACCCAAAAAGAGGAAGGAGTTAAAAGCTCTGTCTGTGTTGGAAATTAAAAAAAACATAATACCCCTTTAATTCCTGCCCTTTTAAACGTTTCCACTGTAGAAAGTTGTCTCTCGGCGTCTCTGCATCAACATGTCGCGATTGAGTCAACAACCTAAATGCTCATAAGGACTTTCAGCACTGACCTAAATGTGATATTTCTATTGCTCCTTTTCTCTGTCACACTGCAAAAAATATAATGGCTAGGATTTTGATATTGCAAGTTGTCAATTAGTGCCAAAGTTACTGGCATGTGCATGCAAATACACACCTACAGCAGTCGAGCAGAGTGTCAGCAGCCTAATGGGGCCTCAGGTTCACTTCGTAGCCCTGAGCTTTTAGACAAAATCCCACTGCCGGCTGTTCACCTCCAATCTGTCTGCATGCAGATCAGATCAGAGCAGAGAGTAAAACAATGCGAGACCTGGTTAAGATTTAGCTCAGTCTGCAAAGGCTGTCTGAAATATCTGGAGTTACATCAGGCCTTCCGAACAGTTTGTCCTGAGTGGATTTCAAAAACATCTTCCAGCACACAGTTCAGTAAATCACTTACACAATATGCACGATTATGAACGCAATGCTTAACAATGAATCTGCGTAATATTTTCTTGATGCGTTGATAATAGTTTGTTTCATGAAATGTCAGAAAATAGTGACAAATTACTGTTTTTTTTGTCCAACCAGCAGATAGCAGCAAATATTCACATTTGAGAAACTGGAACCAGTGAATTTTTTTGCCATTTTGCTTAAAAAATTCCCCACACAATTAATCAATTATAGAAATAGTTGCAAATTGGTAATAGTTCTGTTGAATGATTGATCACTTAATTTAGTAATGGTCTCACCTCGAAACAAAACACACTGAAATATGAGAAATTTTAACATATAACTTTAAACATATTTTTACAGAATTGAGGAAAAATATACCAGCAGTTCTATTACTGAACTGACTCTGATCTTTAGAATAAACCAGGAAATCTCATTTGTGAATATTAACCTGTGAGAGATCTTGTATTGTAACTACCCTTCTGTCCTCAGTAAAGGTTATTTCCCACTGTCAGTGCTTCTGGAGACAGTGTGTGCTAACAGTTGCTAATTAGCACTGAACACAAAGTACATCTGACTTTAGTTTTGCAGGTCTTTGGTCTTAAACCGCAGTACTAGATAAACTGAATTTTTAATCTGATGATGACCAGAGGAAAAGTTAAAGGTATTAGTTATTAAAATGTATCATGTGGGGGATGTGAATATCTATTCCAGGGATCATGGCAATCCATCCAAAAGATATTTCACTAAAATACAAAAATATCAACCCTCACGGTGGTGCCAGAGGGAAGGTCTGGGAATCATTCAAGTCTTCCTCCACTGCGGACAATGAATGTCAGTCAACCCACAGCCCATGTAGTCACTAGCATGGCTTCAACAGAGCCCCCTCCTCAGAATGACCATGGCTGCCAGTGGTCTCTCGCTCTGTCAGGAAAGACATTTAGGTTTTACACTCTGCTGAAGATAAGTGAAATACAAATCAAGACTGTGAGATCAGGCTGAAAGCTTCACACTGTTAGAGAGTGGACCTTTGAGCTTAGACTGAAGCTGTTATACTGTAAACTGTTTGTGAAGGTCAGGAGTGGACCTCCACGCACAGATGTGATATTCTGTATCACACACACTTTTCTTCAGCAGTAAAATATACTGAATATGTGTGAGCCCTTGAAGGCTGGAAGATGGAGGTCTTTTGTTTGTTGCTTGGCTCCTTCACAGATCCTTGCGGTTTTTTTTCTGTGATGTAGTGATTGGTAGTGTGTAGTCTTCATACAGAACCTTTTCTCTCAGCTCTTTGTGTCTTTACACAGCAAGCTTGCATTTTATTGTTCACGATGTGAGTTTTGTTTAAAATGTGAGCCACCGTTATTGTTAATATAAAAGGCTGCTGTCTTATTTAACAGTTCATGTTTCTTTTGACAAGACATCTATAAACCTCTCTGTCTGTGGCGTCAGACATCTTTTTTTTTTTTTCTAAAATCCTTCTCATTTAGCTTCATCAGTTTTGTTTGTGGAGCAGTTGCCTCAGAGAAGCCTCAGCAACTCTTCAAAGTGTTTGTTTTCCAAAACTGTCATTCCTCCACCCTGCACATTGGAGCCAGAGACATGCATCAACCTGACCAGGATTCTGACTAACTGATGGAAGTTTTTGGCAGCAGTCCAGCTTAAATCTGCTGTGACCCAGATGTGGTCATCATCCTGATTTTGGGGTGTTCTGAACTAAAACGTCATTATGCAACGTGTCCCGGCATAAACAGCATGACACAGGGCCCGTGGGTGTTTTAAGCTGAAATACTTAGTACATCACCACCAGGCTGAGGCTGGTATTGGACATTTATTTCATATCTAATATTCATCCACTTTCATTTACCTCTGATGTGACTGAGGTCCCATCCTGACATGATAAAGATACACATCTTTGCTATTTGAATTTATGTTTTTTGTAAAATGTATAATTTGTTGTGTGTTATGTATTTTGTATTGACTGCATCAAAACCTCATGTAGCACATGACGGATGCTTCACATGATTGAGTTTTCATGTGTAATAAGCACCTTTGAACTGTCGCTTTAAGGCTTTTCATTCAGTTGGACGGTGGTGTATTTACAGATCTGTTTGTCTATCCACACACACGCACACACACACACACACACACACACACACACACACACACACACACACACACACACACACACACACACACACACACTGAGGTTTCCCTCTTTAATCCTCTGCTTATGCAATCCAGAGAGATAAAAGGGTTAATGTAACACAGCTCGCCACCTAAATCAAATCCCAGCTTGGAAATATGATGTGCACGTACGCTTGTGTCTATTTCAGCTGTCGTGAGGGAGGATAAATGACAGACAGAGGGGGACGACAGGGGGGAAGCGTGGAGGCGAGTTGATAGCAGGATGGGTGGAGAAAGGGGAGGAGACCCAGAGTCCTTAATTTGTTTAATCCTGGGGATTTTTGGATTACCTTTGGCAATTAATCTTGTTACATGGCTGCGCAGCAACAGAGGGATGTCTACCGTGGGTGGGGCCTATGTATGTGTGTTTCAATGTCAGTGTGTCTATGAGTGCACTAAATGATGATAAATGACAATAAAATAAATCATAAAATGGCTGAAATCCATCCAGTTGCTTCAGGTTTAGAGTCCTGGTGGGTCACTGTCACACTAAGCCATCATTAATGTTATTATAGTAACACTAACATCTATGCTTTACCTACTATGACAACTCAAAATATCTGCTGTGACAGAGGTCTGACAGCCAGTAAAAAGGTCCTCACATATGTATGATGGTGTGTGTGTGTGTGTGTGTGTGTGTGTGTGTGTGTGTGTGTGTGTGTGTTTGTATCACAGAGCCTTGCAATCACAAAGTCAGAGGGATTATTATGAGCAAGCAATAAGCTGCAAATCTGAGTTTTGCTCAGTCTTGACACACTGCCATCATGGAGGGGAAACAGGGAAGAAGGAAATGTAAAGAAGGAAGAGACGAGGAAGCAATAAGGGAAGTAGGGATGAACATACAGTAGGAAGAGGAAGAAATGAAGGAAGGATGCAGGAGAGGAAGGGAGGCATGATGCACTTTACTCCTCTGGTTACTGTTGGCCATACAGCTATACAGCCGGTGTCTGCTTATTTGCCAGCCAGACTGCTAATGGGCTAGCTTGTCAAGTATTATGCTGCATTCACAATGGTGTCAGAATGGGAAGAACAGGAAAGAACTGTATTCATTCTTGGGAATGTTCATGTATTATATCAAGGCAGTCAGTGCTAACCTTGCAGTAGCACCAGATGAACAGCCTAAAGTAGCTACAATTGTAGTGTTTGCAGCAGTTTGTGAAACCAGATACAGTCTAACGTAAAGCTCCTATAAACTTAGAATTCACTGCATTATATATATATATTGGCTTTTATTTTGATGTAACTGCCAGTGGTGGCACAGTTGCAGCCATTCTGCCAACAGTTTGTTGACATGTCTGTTGTTCTTATTATTGAGTAGAAGTTCCGACTCGGAAATACTCGGAATTATGGTTTCAGTGACATGACCTGAACACAGCATTAGCAGAAAAATCATATTGTAGTAACTGTATTACTGTAAGTAATTGGGAGATGGCATTTTTGTTTTTAAACCTCTAACTGAATAATTGGGTTTTAAGTCAGGTTTTTGAAATTATTATAGTCCAAAATATGTTTAATTGCTTTCTTTTGAAACCTTTGCATAAAGAATTACTTAATTCCATTTTCAGGCCCTCTCAGACACAACGCATTGAGTTACGCAGGGCTCAGAGGTTTGTTGGAAATAATGGGTTTCAGTGTGCAGTGGTGCCGTTCTCACACTGTCTGAAAGGGCCTTTCTTCTACAGAATACTTCTACTCCACTACATTTCAGGGGGAAATATTATACCATATATTATAGCTATAGTATAAGTATAAAGAGTACCTTATGAAAGATGACACATTGTCAACACATTAAACAAAGCAAGGGTGTGAAGCAGTCACAACTAGCTCCACCTCAGCCAGTGACAACTTTTAAAAGCAGCTGCTTACACGTTCAGTTTTGAATTTTGATTTTAATGCCGTATTTTTGTTGCGGTTTTGGCATTTTTGCATAAAGGATGTGAAGACTTCCTTCACCACTGAAACACACATCCTGATTCTACTTCTTTTACCGAAAAACCTCGATAAAATAATAGTCTTTGATGGGGATAGTTTGCTATCTTTGAGATGCTAGAAGCTAAAAAGTGAATAAATGGTGAGAGGCAGGGGAGTGAAACGAGCCAGAGAGGATTAAAGAGATTACAGCCAGGTGAAAGGTCAAAGAGGATGAAAACTGAAAGAAGGTCACATCTGAAGAGAGAGCCAATATGCTGGCAGCTCCAGCGGTTTGCTGTTTTTTGGTGGTTTTAATGTCTCTTTAAAAGTGATTTGGAGATCAAAAAGTCGCTGACCGTTTGTTGTCTGCTCTCCTTTGATTTCACAGAGCAGCCATGCGATTGGTCACCATGGAGAGGGTGCGCTTCCGCAGGGCGGCCGAAGAAGAGGAGAAGGAGAGGGAGCCCCCACCTCCCCCGCCCCCCTCGCACCACTCCAACCACCAGTTCGCCAGCATGAAGAACAAGTTCTTCAATGAGCTCACACACCTGCCAAGTGAGCACATACACACAGATACACACATAAAATACACTCAAAACACAGACTTAGAGACAATGCAGAACACATTTATGCTGATAGCTGTTGAAGCGCATGGGCATGCTTCAAACAAATCTGAATTTGGTGTGCTCTCAAAGACTTTTAAGTGTGCAGAAATACTTGATTGATTTCATTTTGCGTTCCAGTTTTGTTCCAGGCTGCCAATGTACATTTAGAGGCAAACACACTCACACAAACTAATAAGAATCAATGTATTTGCTACATACCATCATCTAACCGTCCTGTCACCTCATTTTCACTTCTCATGTGTTTATTGTGTCCTCTCTCATTTCTTCATGTGACCACTCGGCTCTGCTCTACAAGATCATAAACTCAAGCGTAAGTCCATCTCCTGTCTTTCGCCATTCTGTTTCTCCTGCTTTCAACACAAATACATGTCAAAGTCTTCTGCAGATGGCAAAAAACTGCAGTGTCGTGATGATTGAGGTTTCAATGCTCTGTGCAAGAGAAGTTCAACAGAAGATATTTGAGAGGAGGGTAGTATTGTGGAGGCATTATGGAGACACACCCTTCACCAGTTTAGAATATATCTTTGTTTAGGCTTCTTTGCCAAATATGTAGAAGGCAAGTAGAAAGTAGTAGAACATGGAAATACTCAAGGAAAGTTACTTTCCACCACTGCCAGAAGCAGAAATGAAAGAGAATGACTATTAAAACAGAGCTATTCCAAAATGCTCCACAAGACCAGCTTACCTGTGAAGCCCCTGACCCAGGCAGCGTCACTGCTGTTTCCTATCAAACTACACAGCACCAATCTGCCTCTCCACTTCCTCTCCCTCCTTTCTCCAGTGCCCATGTGGGCCATAGGAGCCATTGTGGTCGTGGTCCTCGCCCTTGTCGCCTGTCTGGGATTCTGCATCTACAAGAAGTGCTTCAACAAGGGCAAGAAGCCCAAGAAGGTCCGTGAGAGGAAGGGAGGACGAGGGCGCAGGAAGAAGGACAAGGATGGAGAGGAGGGAGAGGAGAAGAAGGTGAGACACTTTGGGCTGGAGAGGTTCTGTCCCCTGTCTTCATGAGATGTCACATGTGGTTATGGAGGACAAAAGTTCCCATTGTTGGGAAATATGCTTATTCACTTTCTTTGTGAGAGTTAGAGGGGAAGAGTGATACCATTCTCATGTCTGTATGCTGAATGTGCAGCTGGAGCCTGCAGCCAGTTAGCTTAGCATAGCAGAAAGACTGAAAATGTGGATGTGGCTCTGTCTAAAGGGAACAAAATGCTGGTGCTGATGAACGCATTATGTTACATTCGGATAGAGCTCGGCTTGGTTTTTTCCAGTCTGTATGGTAGAGATATGAGCATAGCATCAATCTTCTCATCTAAGCCTCTGCAAGAAAGCGAAAAAACATACTTCTCAAAATGTTGAATTATTCCTTTATGAATAGACTGCTGACTACACCCTCCACAGGCCAACAGGTGGAGCTAGCACAGCAACATCAGCGCCGTTCTGTATCTGACTGCAGTCACTGCTTCATTGTCCACAGCAGCTTGGCTTCTATCCTGGTTGAGAGTAGTAATGGATGAACTGACAGCTTAAACTGTGCCCCAAAAAATTCTCATAGGGGATTTTTGCATTTGTGAACAGGGGGTCATGCCCCCCTGGACCCCACTTCGCAGTGCCCCTGCTGGGAAGGACAGCCACAAGGAATGACAGTCAGAGCCACTGTATCTTTTTATCTGTGCCTCATGTTTGTTCATGATTAGTAATAGTATGACCTTCAAAGTGTGGACATTTTAGGGAGTCACAGTGGAAACTTAAAGGTGCCCTGTGGACTCTTTTTGACCTGAATATGTTGCCTTGCAGCAGGAATTAGTGAGTGTTTGCACAGACTGCAGCACATCACAGGAGTGTGAAAATGAAATGTGTGTGCTTAATAACATTGTCTGTTACTTGCTAACCATGCTGTGTGTCTCCCAGGAGGGAGAAGAGGGGAAGGAAGAGGAGGAGAAGGAGTTCTTCGGCAAACTGGAGTACTCACTGGACTACAGCTTCACTGATAACCAGGTACACCTGCACACACCTGAACATATAGTATTTTGCCAGCATCCACAGAAATATAAAACCTCTCAAAGACAGAAATGATTCATGAGCCCAACAATAGCAGAACTCAGCAAAAATGATGCCCTTTAGTTAGAAAAGCCAGCCCCAGCAGGGACCTTACAGTCAACTTGTGTCTCCCTTCCTCTCCAGCTGATAGTCGGCATCCTCCAGGCTCAGGACCTCCCAGCCATGGACATGGGTGGGACTTCAGATCCCTATGTCAAAGTCTACATGCTGCCAGACAAGAAGAAGAAGTTTGAAACCAAAGTCCAACGCAAGAACCTCTGTCCTGTTTTCAATGAGACCTTCACCTTTAAGGTCTGTGCATCCATAATGGAGACAATGTTGAGCATTAAAATGAAATAGTTTTGATTATATTATCAGCAGCATTTTTAAACTGTTCACCATGGACATCAGATCTTCCCCAGACTAACTCTAGAGGTAACCCTTCTTTATATTCCATCCCTCTCCAGATACCATATAGTGAGTTGGGAGGCCAGACTCTGGTGCTGCAGGTGTTTGACTTTGACCGTTTTGGTAAACATGACGTCATCGGTGAGATCAAGATCCCCATGAACTCTATAGACCTTGGACAGCCAATACACGAGTGGAAAGATCTGGTCGGAGGAGAGAAGGAGGAGGTAGGTGATTTTTTTTATGTCTACCGAAACACTTGACGAATCTAAGGGTCATCACCAACATTAAAGCAATGTGCAATATGACAACTCATGTGCGTGTGCATGTTTTGTCCCTGACAGCAAGAGAAGCTGGGTGACATCTGTATTTCCCTTCGTTACGTCCCCACGGCCGGTAAGCTAACGGTTAACATCATGGAAGCAAAGAACCTGAAGAAGATGGATGTCGGAGGACTGTCAGGTGAACACACATACCTGCATGCATGCTGGGACTGAAGACTGAGTCAAGCAATGGATGCCAGCTATGCTTTCCATGCTGGCTCCTCTGATCTGCTGTCTGATATCATGCCTCTCTCTCAGATCCATTTGTTAAGGTGGTGCTGCAGCACAATGGGAAGCGACTGAAGAAGAAAAAGACGTCAGTCAAACAAAACACTCTGAATCCTTACTTCAACGAGAGCTTTAGCTTCGAGATCCCCTTCTCCCAGATCCAGGTATGTGCGCTCTTCAGCTCCTCCAGTTTCTACAGCACACACTGACGTTGACATATACTTGCCCTGATCATTAAAGCTGTATTAAACTTCCATTTAGTAAAATATTTCAACTTAAGATGCCATGCTTTGATGAATACTACTGACTTTGGTAATCCCCTGACCTTTCCTCCTTAGCTTTTAGGTAAGAATCTTGACAACTATTGCACTAATTATCATGAAATTAGGTAGACATTCATGTCCTACCGAGTTTATGTATCTACCTGCAAAATACTGACCTCATCAATCTCAACAACCTCAGCTGTATTTGTGTTTGTATATTAACTTACATGAAATCAGTATGTCAGCATTGATTTTTGGTTCAAACATACTATTCCCATAATGCCACTCAGTATCTTTCATTGGACCTTTTCTGCCTCTTAAATGGCCGCTTCTTTCAAATCCCACCGCTCCATCTTGCAACAAGCATTTTGTAACAAATTTAAGTGTCAAGCCCAAACCAGAATAATCCTGATGACATCATCACTGCAGCTCCACTTCACCATTTTGGAGCTGGACGCCTTGTTGAAGAGAGAGATGCATGAATTTTACCCCCCAGTGAAAGTCTCTTAACCAGCAATCATAAACTCAATAGCCTCAAAGACTCCAATCTCCATTTCCCCTCAACTGGATTCTTGCTTAAGTGTTTGTTCAGCCAGGAGAACAGCACCACTAACACATCCCAGCAGCTCGGAAGAACTGTTTACATCAGTCGAATTGAAATGTATACATGGAGAAGAACTTGTCCTAACTGCGGCTTCTCCTCTTCCGCTGTCTCCACGCACAGAAAGTCCAGGTGCTGATTACTGTGTACGACTACGACAAGCTGGGCAGCAACGACCCCATCGGCAAGTGCTGGATCGGCTACGGCGCCTCGGGCGTCGGGCTGCGCCACTGGTCAGACATGCTGGCCAATCCCAGGCGTCCAGTGGCCCAGTGGCACACGCTGCAGCCAGAGGAGGAAGTGGATGCCGCTCTGAAGGCCCCCATCCGCTAAACACACACACATGTGCATACACCGTCATCTGCATAGGAGGGGTACTCTTTCATTTGAAACCAAACAACTGTAGGTTTTATACAATGACCTCCAGCTTGAACAATGATCTTTAACTCATTTGTTTTGTAATATTTTATTTTGGGATCTCTTTATACGACTACACGTGTGCTTCATATTGTTTTGAATACATATCTCAGACGTTCAAAAGCTTCTCCACAGTCACACACGACAAAATACGGCTGTTTCCATTCGCTGAGTGGTTCTCCTTAGGATGAGTGAACTTCATGTGTAAAAATTGGCGGAGTGCCCCTTTAATACTACTTTTTAGGCTACTTTTAGTTTTGCTGAGCTACATCTTTTAAGAAATCAATGTCCCGTTACCTCAAGGTTAAAAAGATCTTTTTCAGCTTAGACAGACTGCAGTAATTGACACTACGTTCTGAAAAAATAGACCCACATCAATTCTTTGTATTTGAGTCATTCTGAAGTGTGTATCTTCTTCTTTTTTTCTTTTTTCCTCATCTTTTCCTCTCGTGTCTCCTGATAACTCTCTTATCTTCCAAACAGTCTTTAAATCTGATTTGTCCTGTGAAATGTCTTGTATTTAGTTACATGTTTTTACTGATTATTGGTCTCTTTGTGGCTCCTTCTGTGCTTGTGTTTGAATGAGATCCTGACTTGAGTGTCTGGTGAGTGCGTATATCTGTGTGTGTGTGTGTATGTGTGTGTGTGTGTGTGTGTGTGTGCTGCATATCACAAAAAACTGAAAGCTGTTTTTGGTTTTGTGACTGTAAATAAATAGCTGAATAAATAAAAGATGTCCAAACAACAACAGATGGTTTGGCGGATGGATGGATTTACACACACACACACACACACACACACACACACACACACACACACACACACACACACACACACACACACACACACACACACACACACACACACACACACACACACACACTATAATACCCTCATGTGCAAACATGATATCCTTTTATTCGCACACAAGCAGAAAGTCTCACACACACCAATCAGTAGAATGAGTTAAATGAGTCATTTAAAGATGCCACAAGCTTTTGAAAAACCCTTTTGAATGATAAAATGTTTATATCATGCATCCCGATGGGATTACATCCTCAGTGTTATTGATGCAGTAGCTGTCAGAAGAACTGAACTGTGTACTGTCATGTTCTGACGGGAACTAATCCTTCACGCTGTGATTATTGCTGCCATTTGTCCCACTAATCCAATTACGTTGTTCAGTATGAATGTGGAGGCTTTTTCTGGACAATCTGTGGTCCTCACATTCCAGAGGCGCTGCAGGCCTCACAGATAAAGTTTATTTCAGTGAGGTTCGTGTGCATGTGTGTACGCATGTCCTGATTCGATGCAGTGAGTGAAAGACTGGATTAACAGTGTGTCCTCTTTAGTCCTTGTCTCACGCAGTGAGCCAAACATGTGAGGCAGGAATTAGAGTAGGGTGGAGGGGTGGGGGGCATACAGGAAACAATTACCACAGACAGCCTGTGTTCTCCAGCTGAACTAAAAGCACACGTAATGTACTATTTTAAAAAGTTCCAGCAAAATGAAGTCATAAGAAAGTTAAGTACTGATACTTACATTATAGACAGTCTATATGTAAGTAAGACAGTTATTTGCTGTAAACTTTATTCATACTGTGCGGTCATAAACAACAAGTATGTCACGTCTACTTGACATCAAGCTAAGAAAAATGCCTCAAGAGGTTCTGAACACTTGAAAGTGTTTGATAACTTAACTGGACAGGACAGCAACACAGAAAATACTTCAGTCCTGGAGCCAGAGGTGGTGCAACAACTGTACTGATGCCTTCAAGGTACCATTGGCATTATAAATCCCATTCATCACAAAGTAGATCTGATTAAAAAAAAAAAAAAAAAAAAAGGTAAATTAAATCTCATTCATTGTTGAAAGGGTTTCTTGAAAATCAGTTACTGTGGAAATTTCTCATTTAGGGTTAAGATAAACTAAAATAATAGCAATGAAATCAAATTTAATAGTCAAATTAAAATTGAAATTAACTATACATAACTAAACAGCTAGGTCAGGAAATACGTTTTTTGTTTTAATTTATTTATCCAGCGATTTCATCCAAATGATGGCCTTCCAGTTCCATCGGGATGCAATGACAGTGTTTAACCACCCGAGGGAGCAGTTTACTGTGTAAACTGTTGTTGACAAGCAGAACTTCAAATTACAGCTTTACTGCTGGGTGGGGTTATGTGCCAACACATGTACTGAAACTTTGACCCATGCCCCCCTTTTTGAAGCTCCCTCACATAGATGGTAACTGCATTTTTGTATAAATAAAAATCCAATATCAATCCACCAGTCAATGATCTTCATCATATTAAAAAATATATAAAGCAGTTAAGTTGGACATTACCTCTATAGTTATCTAATGAAGAATTATTTGAAAATATTATGATTAATTATCGTGCAACAGAGGACCATCTAAAATACAAGACACAAGTCACAATCTCATCTCTCCACATCTGTGTGTGTATTCCTGCTCATTTCTGCGTGCCCTCTGTCATCTCTTCATATCTCTGGCACTCGTTTCATGTGTTTCTTGCAGCATGTGAAATAAACTTTGAAATCCACTCAGGTTTTGCTGCTGCAGCCTTTCTTGGTCTCATGGTGCTAATGTTGGCGCTGTACAGGTAACAGTACTGAGTGAGTTTGCTTCCTGCCTCTGGTGCTACTGTTGCACTGTATTTCACTGGGCAAGAAAGCAAAACGAGATGTGAACATAGCGGACCTCACCCAGAGACACAAGCCCTGTTAGGACAGGATTAATGTCACGGGGGAGGTGGAGGTGTAGAAGCCTCATTGGTTTAACTCAATGTTCTGGACGGCATTTTTGTAATCGTGAAATTACAGGATGTAGCCTGTAATAGGCAAGAATACTCAGCAGGATGAAGCCTACCCTGAGCTGATGTTACAGCATGGGTTGAATTTTTCCGTTTGTGCATTGGTTCCCAAATAGGCCTGTATGTTGGTCTTAGCATGTTTGTGTCTCTCAGATCAGATTAGTTTTGATTTCTTACCTTCTCACATCAAAATCAAATTGTGCGCTGAGCTGATGAAATGCAGTAGAAGAAGCTCTTTCCACAGAAAAAAAAGAACTGCAGACAGGAATCATAGTAGAAATCAGCATTTTTTCTGAAACACAGTGAGTAATTATGACTGTAATTATTATTGGAGTGAGGGTTAAAAATGACTCCTTTAGTCCCCATGGGGCGAAGATGTGAAAGTAATCATTTCTGCCGCGTTCTGTCTCTTTATGAGGTTTGCCCCAGCGCCTTCCCTCCACTGGTAGGAGACTGAGAACCACAAGCAGGACACTGCAATGAAGAAGCAGTCTGGATGCTCAGGACCTCTGGGGACTCAGCAGAATCTGCTGGACCTTTGCTAACGACCACTGCCAGCTGTTTCAATAATATCACAACTGTATTATTTCGATATAATGCTGTTAAAAAGCTAAATTTGGACTATCCAGTGGCAAAGCATTGTAAAGACAGATGGTGCAATGACTGTATTTGAGGTTGGTACTGTTTGCACACACTCCTCCAGAGACAGACTCAGAGAGACAACAAACTGAGGTTGTGGCAAAATCAACACAAAGCTGAATACATGACCTTTTAATTATCAGTACATCTCATCAAGAAACATTCAACTCTTGTCACACACACAGGAAAATGCCAACATAATGAATCTGCCACCAGAGGACCAAGAAGAGCGTGATTCCTCCGTTCCTTTGCTGACTCTTTTTTTCTTATCATTGTGTTTTTGTTTGTTCTGTCTCCTCTTCCCCCTCCTTTACTTCCAGCGACCGCCCACCTTCCCTTTGCCATGGACCTTTTTACTGTCGGAGAGAAAGACAGGAAGGAAGGACGTAACAGGACTGTAGAAACAGATGAACAACAGACACACAGTTTATCATTACTGTGTGTAAAAGTAAATACTCACAATTTCTGAGCGTGTTGGATTCTGTTCAGCAGCACAATGATCTGCAAAAGGCAAACAAAGACTTTAGCTTCAATTTACAGTGCTATAAACAGAAGAAAAAAAAGGCCTCACATTCGAGAGGAAGCAGCAGGCAAATGTTTGACATTTTCACTTGATAAATTACTGAATAACAAGATTTTTATCGAATAGATAGAAGCCTTGTGTGGACAACATTTGTTTTAGTCGTTTTCCTGACCATCTCTGCGTGCGATCACAGCAGTACCTCATATTTCTGGTGCTTCATGTGCTCAATGAAGTCAAACTTTTCAGACTCCAGCTGGTAGATCCAGTTCCACATCTCCTGGGCCCGTTGCCTTGGACACACAAAGGAAACATTTAGTTTACATTTATTATGTATTTTAATGTTCAGGTATGGGTCTCCACAGCTTAATCAATGCATATAACTGGCTCGTGGCTCTTGTTTGAAATTCTAAAGCTGTGACTAATGTTACCTGCTGAATACCATCAAAATTCTAAAGCTTGACTGGCGTGCCGTGCCTAGTTACTGTATGATTGCTGAGCTATGACTGGATAATCCCTGTTCATGGGGGTGGTGGGGGGTGTATTGAGCAATCAATTGGTAAAGGTCATCTTGAATGCATCGTCACTCTATGTCAATAAAAAAATAGCTTATAAAGCCATAAATGTATTAATTCAATCACCTTTCAGGATTCAAACACCTACTTTAAAGCTCCTGTATAACATCATTTGTTAGCTGTGTGAAATACAATTGGAGGAGACCCACTTGAGACCATCCTCCCTTAAATTGTCGATGGCTAGCGGCTGCCGTCTCTCCCCCAGGGTCTTCTTCTTGATTTCTCTGCCTGTTAGACGCTTGCCCCTTCTCGACTCGGCCTGGAACAGAACACACACAGTCCGCAGTCTGTATCATCATCTCCTCCTCGTCATCGTTACCGTCGTCTCTCCTGCTCTCTGACCTTGGCCAGGAACCCTCCAAAGTTCGCTCCCATGCCAGACAGCACTTTCTTCTTCTTGGCCTCATCGTCAGCCTTCTTCTTGGCTTCCTCTTCTTCTTTTCTGTGACGCTCCTCCTGACAGATGAAGAAGGACGGAGTGATGAAGGAGCAAGAAACCATGATTGAAACTATGAAATTAGAGAAGCAATTGTATGGCAGTATATTAAGTCAGCAAATATGAACATTTTATGATTGGGGTAATTACTGTGGAGACTGGCTGATGCATTTGTGCATTTGTTTGTGAGTATGAGTGTCTGTGTTACCGCAATCTTGTTCTGTCTGTCCTTCTCCTTCTCAGCTCTAACCCTCTGGATCTCAGCTCTCTCTGACCGACGACGCTCCTGATGGAAACCAGAGCAAAGAAGCAATAAAGCCATAAAACCTCTTCATGCAATTTTACTAAAAATTAAGCAACATGTTGATTAACATATCACATTACAGAGGAGACTTTTGCATCTACTTTTGACTTAACTAGTAATTTAGCAACATCCTCCCTCACATTCATACTGTGCATCAGTGGAGGAAGAAGCATTCTGATCATTTACAAAAGTCCTGCATTTTAAATCCTACAGTACAGAAGTATTATTAGCTATTTAGTAAAGCAACTTTGTATGTATGCACCGTTATTTCTACCCCTGCTATGATGATACATTCAGTAAATCATGTTCTCCTGTTGCTGGCCAGTTTCTGTTTCCACTGGTTCAAGTGATTAGCATCCCATTCATGTTTCCACACAGATCAAGGTTGAAAGCTTCAGTATCTAAGTGAACTTACGATTCGCTCCATGAGGCTGATAAGCTCTTCTTCATCCTTCTTCCTCTGCTCGAAGTGGACGTCAATCAAAGTATGCAGTTCGAGTAAGTCCTTCTCCATACGCTTTCTGTGGATGTCCTGATGGAACAAGCAAGTGTTTACTCTGTGATGCTAAGTTGATTGTTGTTGTTGTTGATTGTACCCCTATGAAACTGATAAACAACCAGCACTGAGAGAGCACGAAGGCGTGACTGAATATGGAGTAAGAAGACTGGAGATGTAGGAAGGAGCCATGCCATGTAAAGCCCTGTGAATCAGAGGCAGCTTAAATCATCCATGATCTGTGATGAAACTTCCTGGATCATGTAGAGACTCTGGCTGCTGCTCGTTGCGAAACTAAGAGAGATCAAAAACTATTCCCAATTTCTTGACTCTGAGAATGGAGAATGGAAACCTCTATGAAAGCTGTTCTATGACGCTGTTACACATTCAGTGATGAACTTCAGACAGGGGGTAGCCTAGGTTCACAAGCTGGGAGCGGTCATTGGCTGTGAAACGTGACATAGACTTGTGTGTCAGCTCCATAGCAATGAGCAAGTGGCAGACATGGAACAAAGGTAGTGCCAGTTCTGATTGCTGCAGAACGTTTTTGACCTTAGAGCAGGAAGATAAGTTATTGTGTAACTGTGAGCACTTCGTGTTCTGCCACTCAGTCATGAGCAGAAGCAGGCAAGTAAGTGGAATCTCTGCAAAATCAAAAAACAAAGCAAATGGAACTGAACTAGGTTAACTCGTGTTTCATGTCTTACATCAAAATCCACCCTCTCCCCCTCAGGAATCTTTGGAGGGGCAAGTTGAGGCACCATAGGTCTACAAAGAAGAGCGAAATGAGCAGACAACATGAACAGAAAGTCTCTCAAATAATGTTGAGGAAGTAGTGAAATCTGATATTTTTGACTGAGAAAAACAACAGAAACCAAGCATAGAATTGGATGAACATACTTGGGTTTCGGGCGCTCCTCCTCTGTTGATGACAGATGAGGGAAAAAAGACAATATGAGTGAATAAAAGTCTTTCAATCAAACATGAAAGGCTGGTTTGAAAATGTGAAACTTGTTAAAGTTATTAATATGACTGAAAGCACAGCAAGCATGGGGCTGAGAAAGGAAAAGCTTGTTTTTTATTAGTTATGATAAAAGAGCACAGACACAATGTTTTATCCTTACCAAGCCCGGGTTACACTGAACTTCTAGGCTGTTAGACTTTGACCACATTTATGTGGCTATTCTTAAAACCAAAAAAAAACAAAAAAAACAAGGCTGTCTGGAAGGTATAGCTTTTTATTTATCTAGGAGACCAAATTACTTAAAACATACAGCTTTCAATAGTTTTTTTTTTTTTTTTTTTTTTTTTTTCTACATGTGACCTTTGTAGGACTCATAGAGACCAGTTGGATTCAAGAGTAGATCTAATTTGAATATGTTAGGTAATTTATTTTAAGTAAAATGTTTGTTTTAGCTAACATGGTGCTGAGCTTGAGGAGAGGAGGGAGAGTTTTAACCCTGGAGGGAACCACACGTCCACCATTTCTCACCTTCCTCCTGGGCATCTTGATCTGATGGACCACCCACATAAAGATGGAATGAAAGATGGATGGAAGGTAACAAAAAATAACACATGGAGTGACAAAGGAGTCATTAAAGACAGGTGAAAAGTACACACGAGGAGAGCAAGGGAATCATAAAGGTATGGTGGACAGAAAAAAGTCAAAGGGTGCTTTTCATTACATTTAATTGTGCCTCCTCGTCTCCTCTCTCCTTTGTCGACCCGGAAGTCGTTTCCCCTCCGCCATGATAAAGGATCTTCCAATTGCTTAAATGCACCTGAAGGAGACGAGGAGCGAGGAGAGAGGAGGCTTCTGAAGGAGATCAGAGTGAGGATACACCGGTGTAGCCTACGCGGAAGTTTTTTATTATTTAAGGGGCGTGTCGTATGTGGCACATGTTTGAATCATGGCGGGAGCAGGTCTTCACAAATGTAATCTTGATTCTTGTTTCAACTGTGTCCTTTTAACAATTGTATCTGTCACCAAGAAATTAATAAAAAATCTTGGTATATTACGGTTTTTTAAAGCAAGGCTGTTGGTTTAATCTACCACACACCCGTCCTCTGTTATGCCTCTAACGGCATATAATTGAAACCTCATCAATAGCAATCAGGAGTAGAACAGTCTGACTGCAGATCTGACCATAATATCACGTTTTACAGCTTTTACAGCTGTGCAAACGTCATCAGTAATTGACGTCGCTTCGGACTGACGCTGTGGAGCGAGGATTTTTCATTTCGGAGTTTCGTTTCCTCCGTCCTCACGTCCCTTCCTCGCATCCCTCTTTCATGTCCTCGCTGGGCGGAGCTAAGACGCGAGGAGAGGAAGCGAGTGGAGGAGACGAGGAGACCAATTTATGGAATGAAAAGCACCCAAAGATATGGAAAAAGCACAAGGACATGAGGAGGGAAGACGTGTAGAATGATCGAAAGAAGTCCCAAGTTCATTTCTGATACTGCATAGGCAGCAAGCTTCAAGAAATAGTGAGACATTTTGGAAAATGTGCTTTTTGGCTTTTGCAGACAGTTAGATGAGAAGATCAATACCACTCTTATGCCTGCAATTAATATGAAGCTACCATCAGCAGCTTAGTTAGCTTAGCCTAACACAAACACTGGAAACAGATAGCCTGGCGCTGTCCAAATGCCACAAAAACCCACCAACGAGCAACTTTAAAAGTCAGTACTGAACACAACTTGACAGTAGCTAGTAGCTAGTGAGCTGTTTCCCCTTGTTTCCAGGCTTTGTGCTAAGCTAACCAGCTGCTAGCTGTAGCTTTACATTTACCATTAAGACATGAGAGTAGTATCAATCTTCTCATCTAACTCTCAGCAACAAAGTAAAAAAGCATATTTCCCAAAATGTTGAACTATTACTTTAAAATGATCATTTCCCATCATGCAATGAGAGCCACACCATTCCCTGGCACTAATATGTACCACCCACTGTCGCTATCGGGAAATGTAGTTTTTTGGACTGTTCTGTGAACATTCATTATTACATAATGCACATATGGATAATTTCATGCGTGCAGATTGGAGTTTTACTGATACAAGTATTTCTCTGATGTAGAATCATTTCATTGGTTGAGTTAAACCTCAATGGGCGTGGCCAGAGAATCACATTCTAGCCATCTGGCAAGCCTGCAGATCTCAGAGAACTTCTTGCAGAACTAAAACTCACATCTATTATGTGCATCTGTGTAATTACAAATGTCAGAATGGCCTGTAAACAGAAGCTGCATACACACTGTGATATTTCTATTGTCTTGGATTGCTCACTTTAGGTGCATATGAACATGTCTAACTTTGTTTATCTTTAGAACCTGAATGCTGATGTTGCTCGATTGAAAGCATAAAGCTAATAAAGACAGAGCAAGGAAACATCTTACTAGCTTACAAAGCCTAGCTACAATACATTGGGCATGGATCATGGAAACCTTATATCTCTCTTTTAAGAGATTTAATGTGGTTTATGGAAAAGAAATCTGTCCAAAAATAAGACCTCTGGTACTCACTGGCACCATAACAGGATGGTCCACTATCACTTAAATCTCATGACGCATTAACTGATGGTTTGAGCTACTAGGAGTGGTAAAAGAAGCTGAAAATACTAACACACATATCATGACTAAAAGTTAACTTTTCACATTGCTCATGGCCATTTGATCCTTTATTAACGTAAGAAATGTTAGCTGCATGTTTAGATGTTCAGAAAATATTTGATTTTGGTAGAAAACATACGAACTAAAACAAACAAGATTCTAGAAATATCACATTTGATTTCTGTTTTGGTTGTTTGTACCTTTAAAACACTGGGTGTAACAGCAGGCAATGGAAAAAAGCCATTAAATGTCCACAGCAGTAACAAAGGCATCATCATGATGTCAATGGAAATATGTTCAGTTCTGACATACTGTATGATTTCATCCATACATGATACAGGTGGAAGGAAAAGACCACAATCTTTGCACACCTGCGGTTCGACGAGTGCGTAGGAGAAGGCCATGGGTCGACAAAACACAACAAAAGACTCACTTCATCAGGTGTGTACCAAAGCATTGTTAGGATTCATTTTTTTCTAATTGGAAGGACAGTTCGGGGAGTCTTTTGTCAACCTGTACACATGGACGTATTGTACAGGTGCAAATAAACATCTTCTTCTCTTTAATAAGTGTTAAAAACATTTCTAAATACAAATTTCACCTCCATTAGTTTTTAGGGTCAGCCATAAATGGTGTGTAAAGTGTGACTGATGACTGGTATGGGGTCTTCTCACCTTGGTACTCTTGCTGCTCTGATAGCCCGAACCAGCCGTGTCAGCCAATAGCAAAGCAGGATAGAGGGACAGTTGATAGGTAAGAGTTAGTGCAGTGACAGGTCTTCTTCAAACAACAATGAAAGACATTTATCTCATGACAGACATCTTATCGTGATCAAGGTCCTTTTAATCTTACTGTGTATATTTTCTGTATTGTCTGCTTTGCATTCTGGGAGTCTTCTTAACCTTACCTCCTCCATCCTCCTCTGGCTGCTCAGCCTCCTCCTCCTGCTCAGGCTCAGCCTCCTGCTCCTCTTCAGCCTCTGGGAGGAAGAAGAGAGACATGAATATAGATGCACATTTGATAAAAATCCTATTGTGTTTGTGAGAGACACAAAGTGTTTGACAAATACAGACACATCCTCCTGAACTCACCCTCTGCCTGCTCCCTGGAGACACGAGAGAAGCAGAATTATCAGCTAACATCACAGCTGATACGTTCACACTGAAATAAACAAGTCGTGTCAAATGATAATCAGTGAGGGATGCTGCTCTACTCACTCGTATTCCTCTTCTACATCTGACATGGCTGCAGAGAAAGGAGAGGAGAAGAGAGGCACTGAAATACTCATGTGATTCAAAATAAAAATGACATAAAGCCAGTGGTTCGATCATGTTGAACCGATTAGTCAGTTTAACAATTAGTCGGACTATTTTGACAGTCAATCTTCTAAAGCACTGATCAAGGAAAATACCAAACATTTGCTGAATCCAGCTTTTACATCTTAAGATCTTCAGTTTTTCTTAGTTTTATATGTTTGTGAATTGAATATTTCTATGATTTTGTAAAGAGATCATTTTAGCCCTGCTGGAAAAGACTAGCTCTAGGGATGGCAGTCAGTCGGTCAGTTGGTTTGTCCACCAGTTTGGTCCAAACTGAAATATCTCAACAACTGTTGGAAGGATTGGCAGGAAATCATTTGCAGTCCACAGAGGATGAAACCTGCTGACTCTGGTGACCCCCTGACTTTTCTTCTCTCTCCACCAGCAGGAAAAAGATTTCACTCATCCAGTAAAATATGTCAGTAACCAGGTATCCATCCAAATGTAGCTTAAATTGGAACAGAATTTCCAAAAAATTAACAAAAGAAATTGTGGATTGTGTTTCCATCCACTGCTGTTATGCAGATAGTTTGGTACACTGAGATCATAATTTGCAACAGACATTCAAGGTTTCCAGACGATGAACGATGATGATGAAGGTGGTTATCCCCTCACTGTTCCTCAGGCGCCACTGCAAGGTTGACATTTGTGGCTCCACAACTGTTGAACTGGTTGCCATAAAATGTGGTCTGGACATTAATGTCGAAGCTCATGAGCTTGACTTTTCATCTGGTGCCATCATCAGGTCAGAATTACAAGCTGTCCAGCACTTTGGTTTATGAGCACGTACCTGCAAAACGAATGACACTCCCCTCACCCTCAGCTGGACTCTGTGTTCAGTATGCACAGCTCTTTTCAATGCTTGATGGCCAAAGCAAGTTGTCTTGAACTCTTAGTTCCATGATAGGTGTGCCTAGTTTATTATAAATTATTCAAAAAATGCTGCCTGGATTAAAACATTTAAAATCAGGTGTTTTTAAATGACCGAGCAAGCAGTGTGATGCATACGCAGGCTTGAAGGCCTGGCTCTTTCTAAGTACAGTGTGTGAGTGAGTCATCATCGTTGAATCACAGGTGGCCGCGGTCCTTCTTCTCGTGTGATTAATCACTTTGGAGATAGAAAAACACACACAAGCACGGGGAGACACAAGTCCCACTGAGCTGGTTTTGGCTATAAATTGTCTCTGAGCTGCCATTGTCAGGGCATAAAAGCACACACAGACAGACGTACACAGTAGGCGTGTGCTGACACCTTCCTGGCAGGGGATGCTGGGAAATTGATGGAGCGTCAACAGGTGAGAATGTGACAAGGGTTAAACACAGAAAGACCAAGAGAGATAGAGTTTCTGCCACTTTCCTTCCATCCATCCTCTCTCTCTCTCTCTCTCTCTCTCTCTCTCTCTCTCTCTCTCTCTCTCTCTCTCTCTCTCTCTCTCTCTCTCTCTCTCTCTCTGTCCACTTTTGTCCTCACTCACCCTCTACCCTCTGTCCTGGTGTCTGACAAATTAAACAGGATGATTTACTTTGAACACAACGACCAACATTCATGCTGAAAGAGAAAAAAAACCAAACAATTCTTCACACTATTACTGACATTTTACATTATAAGTACACTGAAACTTAACACCTCCATCTTAACGACTAGTTTCACAGTTTGACAGGTTCAAATAAGTCATCAGTTTGTCTGGAGGTCAAAGGTCCCCCACTCCATTATGTGCCTAAATATATTTCTGTACTCTATTAGACATCAACAAAAACTGCTTGTAAAAGTTGGTTAAAAAATATGATTTTAAAAAAGGGTCCTCAATTCCTATTATACCTCTACACACCGTCCTCCCATCTTCTCCTCTTCGATCTTTCTGTCATCAGGATTAATTTATAGTGGCCCTGTGACTGTGCGGCTGACTTTATAGAGGTGGTAAGTATTGCTGAAAGCTCTGCCTTGTCTCTCCTCTGTCTGTTGTCGTGCCCATTGCCATGCCAGACCCGGCAGCTTGGCATAACCATCAGTCCTTTCAACAGCAAATCAGCAACTCTCCAGTCCTCCCGCTCTGTCACTGATCCTCTCTAAGGTTGTGTTTGCACAGACAGAGAGGGATTTATAAGGCAAGCAGCTCCAGTCTTCACAGTTCTAAAAGTCAATGTCAAAATTGTTTACTTGCTCTAAATGCTCAATCTTTTTTAGTTTCAAGCATTAAAGGAATAGTTTGACATTTTGGGAAATACACTTAATTGTTCTCTTGCAGAGAGCCGCTGTTCATATATCAACTTAAAAAGTGATATGTCAATCTTGAGTTCACAAATTGTTTCCGCTGTCCCCAAGTGGCCAAAACAATCAGTTATTGCAGGTTGAAAGAAAGGGGATGACCCATTAGAGGACCTGGAAGGTGGATTTTGCTTCTCTGGACATGAAGCTAACCAGCTGCTGGTGGTAGCCTTATGCGTACTCTACAGCATGAGAGATCTGCTGATGTAATTCATACCAAAAAGCACAATAGGCTTCCCAAAATGTTGGACATTTTCTTTGAGGAGAGAAACATGATGACAGATAGATGACAGATAGATGAATGAGAGGTGCACATTTCAACACCTCTGTGGGGACAGACAGAAACCGGCTGCTAAATGGAGGGTGGGGGGTGGAGACGTTGTGAGCGAACCAGGGGATTTGGGAGAGGAGTAAAGTTACAACAGCCAACAGGCTCAGGCCTTAGCAGGGTTAATTTTAGTCAAGGGCAATGTGTGTGTGTGTGTGTGTGTGTGTGTGTGTGTGTGTGTGTGTGTGTGTGTGTGTGTGTGTGAAGTGAAGGAGAATGGGTGTGTCACAATACCTCTTCAGTGTTAAAGAGAGACTATTGTAGGCTATTAATATGTTTTAGAGAGGAGACGAGAAGGAAACATGTCGGTAAAATCCTTTTGAAAAAGAATCCAGCTAACTCCATTAAAGACAGGTTGCTGACATTTCTCAATAATCCATCCACCCATTGTCTATACCCGACTATCCCTTTCAGGGTTGTGGGGGGGGCTGGAGCCTATGTCTTTTTTATCATTTAAGAAACAATTAGGGAAGATAGCCATAGAAATGAGTTCTTTTTGTGAGGCAAAAAGGCTCTTTAAATATGTTTGATCCCTAATTATGAATTATTTTTCCTATACTCAGCAGATGGAGGAAGTCAATCAATGAAAGGAACTTGGGATCTTTGTACCATTTTGTATCTTAACAATATCATACAACAGGTATGATACTTTGGGCCCAGGGCCCTCCATTATATTTCACTTTTAGTCCTCCATGGGAAAAGTTTGGGCACCCTGCCTAAAAATTAGCTACTGCTAGACAACAGCTAATGTTAGCATTCAACCACTTCCTAGCTAACATTATGGTTTGATAGTGGTACATGCGCATACGATAGGAAAGGTGTAACACAATTCTGAAGTATCAATACACATCTTGGATGCATTTATTAAAGCTTGGAAGTAAAACACACTGGATGCAATGAAGCTTGCACTGAAATGCTAACTGTCTTACTGTCTCTTCACCTGACCCCAGAAATGTTCTGGCTGAGTGAAAAACATCATGAGACACGACGCTCACTGGAACATGTATTTCTGTGTCATGTTGATTCAGATAAATTCAACAAAAAAGAGGGTTCCACGTAAGCTAAAACTGAGGACTCTGTGGCATGAAGAGGCTGGCAAGCCTACAGTACTTTATTACATTATGTTACATTACGTTGGAATCTTGATTACATCCAGTGTTGTTTTACCCTGAAATATGGTCTGATGTCCCTCCAGACTTTCATTATCCACCGCCTTTCCAGTTGCTGATCAACTGAAATAGTGAAATGTTTATGATTTGTCATATTTGCAACCTGGAACACAGCAGTGCGACATTATCCTTTGATAACAGCATTTGTGCTTCTCACAGTGTGAGGTTGGAGGACAATGGCCGGCGTGTCAATGTGGTCTATGTCAGGGGTGGCCAGACTTTTTCCCTTGGAAGACCAAAACTGAAACATAATGGAGGGCCCTGGGTCAAACGTTTTTTGTACTGTATTTTGTTGTTTAGATGCAAAATAGTACTCAGGTCCCAAGTTCCCTTAACTGACCTACTTCCTGTATCACTGTGCACCATGCTCAGATCATCAGATTAGGAGAAATAATGAATTAGTGATCCAACATTTTTACCTCAAAGCAAATAAAATAGCATGAAGAGTAATTTGCAGTTTAATTTTTTTTTTTTTCCTGAGAAACATCAGGTGGGCCAAATCAAACATCAGAGCAGGCCAACGTTGGCCCATGGGCCCCTTTGGGCAGGCCTCTATGTTATTACAGCTGTGGCAGGATGAACATGTCACTCACAAGGAAACAACTGAGAACAAAACAGGGAGCTTGATGTTGACCTGAACTAGCCACTGTACTTTTACTTTTACAACGAATGGGTTGCTGATTGGCTGGTGTATCTCTTGCTGGAGCATCCTTAAACAGACAAACAATGAGAAGTTTTCAAGAACTGATAAAACTGATGCAACAAAATGCCCACTGTGATACTCCAGGGAAATGAATAGAAAACAATGGCTGACTGACAATAATCGGACATTCATTGTTAATTTTTTGGTTATATTTCATTCTGTCATCCTATGAGAAAAAAACCCCAGAGAAGACATATTATAGGACAGACAGAGAGACGTACCTGAAGGAAGGTGTGGTATCACCGGACACAAGAGACAGACAGATGGACAGAGACAGACAGAATGGCTATTGTACAGAGAGAGGGAGATTTTTATACAGAGAGGTGGAGTATTACTGTGGGTGTGTGTGTGTGCTGTCTGAATGATTATGTGTGTATGCATGCTGTGAGAGTTACTGAGTGTCCCCGTATACAATACAAGAATAACTGTGAGTCTGTGTGCACAAATGTGCAGATTTGGTGTGTGTGTGTGTGTGTGTGTGTGTGTGTGTGTGTGTGTGTGTGTGTGTGTGTGTGTGTGTGTGTGTGTGTGTGTGTGTGTGTGTGTGTGTGTGTGTATGTGGTCAGGGCTGGGGGCCACTGGTGGATTAAGCAGAGGCAGAAAGATGAGCACCTCGCAGGATTAGGGAGAATAGAGGGATGACCTCACTGGACAAATGGAGGGGTGCCACAGGTGGAGAGGGGGACGACAAAATGAAGAGGGAGGGTGTGACAGATGGGAGAGAAAGCTGGCAGAGAAGAACTGGCATGGGGAGAGGTGAAGCAGTCTGCTAAAGGACAATGGTTATTATACTTTCATTCATTACAACTGACCCCACAAGCTGTGGCAAGTAGGTTGTGAGGACGAGAGTTAAGCACAGCACAGCGCCAGGAGCTCAGACACAGCAGAGGAAGGGATGGACGACCAGAGGAAACAGGAAGTGGAACGTAGAAGCACAAGGTGCGTGCAGGCTAGTTAGAAGATGAAAGTGAAAAAAAAAAAAAAAGAACAGCGACAAAGAAAAAGGAATGTCAAGGTACTTAATACTGCATTACCCATGAGCCTCAGCAGCTGTTACTGTAAAGATGGCAGCATGTACAGCTACCACATCACAGGTCCAACATCTTCAGAAGAAAAGCTTGATGCTTTGGGCAATACACATATTTCCTTTCTTACTGAGAGTTTGATAAAAAGATTGATACCAATTTCACATCAATACAATCAATATGAAGCTAAAGCCAGCTAACGTAGCTTAGTACAAAGTGGAAACGGGGAAAAGCCTGGCGTGGCTGTGTCTCCTTGCACCTCTAAAGCTCCCTAAGCAACACATTTCATTTGTTTAATCCATACAGAAATCAAAGTATTAAAACTTGGACAGAGCCAGGCGAGCAGTTTCTCACTTGACAGCATGATATGTATTGAACAAACGTGAAGTTTTATTGATTTTCTCACCTGAATATCTGCCTCTTCAGCAGCTAAATGCTCCACTATGTTCACCAGCCAGACACTAACTTTATCTGTTTGGTGCTGACTGGATTTATCAGAGATCTTTCCCTAAAATCAGCTGTCTGCTGCTTGATGAGAGCTGTGAGACTGAACCAGAATAGGAAGGTTGTGTGGTGTAAAGCAAAAACAATGAGCTAAAAGACACCAAAACCTCTGTAGAACTGATGGGAACTGCAATCAGGCAATATTTCCCAGTGGATTTGTCACTTCAAGGGACCTTCTTTACATTACACTAGTTAATTTGATACCTTTTTGAAACAAGTTTATTAGGGCATCTTTAAGAATTAAATGTAATCTTCAAAATCTGATTTGAGATCAGTAATTAGACGATTGTTCCTGAAAAGCTTTTGGGATTTATGGTCCACTTGTTTCAATGACATCAAGGTTTCTCAACAGAATTTCTTTTTAGGTGTTATACAACCCACAAGGTTTCATGACCATTCTTTCTGAAATGCCAGTGATGGTCAATCTGAAAGCAGTATGGTCAATCTCAAGCACCTATGGAAAAAATGAATGGCATTTCTACCTTTGGACCCTCCCAGCTCCTCTCTCATGAGAAACATGAGAGCAGAGCGAGCCAAACAGATGTGGGTGCTCAGCAACAGTAGGAGGAGAGAAATCAAAGAGGAGCGAGGAATGGGAGCGTCAGGCAGAACGATGGCCAGAGAAGATCCAGAAATAGACGAGTGACTGCTTCACTCATTCGCTTTTTCCATGAAAGGGGACGTTTCAGGTTCAGTGGAAGAGGTCCAGACAGAAAGAGGCCCCACAAGGAATAATCCATCCCACATCTGAAACTGATCTGCGTTTGGTTTCAGTGCATCCTGATAGGGTCTGTCCTAATCTTGTTACTATTACTACATGGGCTCAGGAACACTTCTTAAAACCTCAGTAAACTGAATCAGTAACTTCAGTAAACACAGTTCACACAAGCAAATGATTGCTTGATGATTGAGATCGAACAGGGCTCCTGTTGAGCTGCTCAGTGGCCAACAGATGAGGGAAAACCACCAACTGTCCCTTTTGGAATGTCAGGTATGCTTTAACAAAGAGATAGCTACTCGTCGCTAAAGTGATCAGAATGTTTTACTTTCTCCCATCAAAGGAAATGAAGAATGTTCTGCTGACCGCTTAGAAATCATCAACTTGAATGATAATGAAATGTAGTGATGTTTAGGGGTAAATTTCCTTTTTTCCACGCTTTCTTTTTTACCCTTAGAACAATCCACTACAGTGACTGGAACCTCTGTGAGCAGACTCGTAAAACGCAGAACTCCTCACTTCTAAGTCTACCAGACAATTTAACCAATACCTGGACTTGCAGATTTTCTAATGGCTATTTAGGCTGTGAATCAAATAACACAGAGGAATCTGACTTTATAAAAAAAACTCTTTTATTATCACAGCCTCATTTTTGAACAAAAAATACACATCTGGACATTACTTATGTAGTTTCATGAAGACAACACAGGCATGGTGACGGTAAGGACCTGGGAAAAAGAAAACAGGAAGTGTGTTAAGATACAGAATGTGTGTGTGTGTATGTCAGGTTTGTTTGTATATACAAGTGAGTATTTTGCTGGTGTATAGTTTTTAGTGGTACTGTCTGCAGTGTGTTGGTGCTACAGTAGAGGACTGTAGCGTGGAGTATACGTCTACAATACACCTGTGTGTTTTGTACCTGAGTGCTGTTGTTGTATTGAGCCACACTGCTCTCCTGGTCAATGAGGAAGGGATGGAAGATGTCGAGATGGAAGAGCGAAGGCCGAGCCGTCAACACTAGTCGGTCCTCTCCAATGTCCAGAACCAGAGAGCGGGACGACGTCTGCACAGGAAACAAGTTCACCCAGTTGATGCTCTAATAGACTGAGCGTTTGACTGTATGTGCACTTCTCAGAGCTGTACTGTATAAGATGGGATGACCTTGACATGACATGACAGGATGAAGCAGCTTGTCTGACTGTAGTTTCACAGTGATTCATACAGCATGAGTTGTTCAGACTAATCTAAACTGATTCTCAGTCAACATTCAAATTGTTTCTACAAAAGTATGTGTAGTTATCTCTGTTGTTCTGGATCAGAGAGGACACATTTACTTACTTTACTACTGGCCTTTGTGGTTTTTCTACCACGAAAATATTACAAGTAAGTGGGGAAACTCAGTAGGGGCACTGCAGTAATGCAATAACTGATACTCATACAGTATTAATCTATTTATGACACATCACTTGTTAAGATTGAGCATGACTCTGTGCATCCAACAGTCTACATAACACTGAAGCTGTTGTGATTGACTGTTTTCAAGCCCCTCCCCCCTTGATTAGTGTTGCTCTGCCTGTCAAGCTTTGATACTCACAGTAAAGTATGCCATAGACAGCGTTTTGGTGATGCACAGGCAGTCAAAGACTCTGGCGACTCAGTTCTTACTCTTTTAACATACCTTAACATAGATAACTGTTGTTTCATAGCGATGCATTCATTTAACTGTAGCAGCCTGTGCCTACAATATAGAATCCACTGCCCTTTTCAGTCAGCATTTTTTGCCGAACAACTGCCAGATCGTGACGTACGTGCGTGCGTGAGCGTAACATGTCATGGGTGACCAATGATGGCCCGCTGTGACTAGAGTAGACCTCATGTGATAATAGCAGAATAAGTGTCATATTATTTTTTTTCCCAAATGAAAACGTTTTTGTATTATGAAAATGTTGATTTTAATAATTAGAAATAAAAAATTCTCCAAGTCATTTAGGGTGGGCCAGTTGTACAAGTGGGTGGGCCCAGGCCCGTCAGGCCCACCCCTAACGCCGCGCCTGCACAGAAGTAAGCAGGCCTCTCATTTCTTGCTTGCAGCGGTGGATTTCAAACAATATGCTTCACTTTTACGGAAGAAAATAAGATGAGAATGAGGAAAAGTTTCAATGGGCCAAATTTGTAGTTGATGCAGACGGTGGGAGAGAAAGAAAGAGGGTAGAAAAGAGTAAAGAGGGACAGATAAAAGTGTGTTTATGTATGTGTGTGCGTGTGTGTGTATCTTACCACCCCAGGCAGCTTTATTTCTGCAATGAGGAACTCAGGCTCCCCAGCAGGGGGCTCCACCAGCAAGGTGAACTCTGGTCTGGTGACAGAGGGATGGACAGAAAGAAGAAGTGGGAAAGAGAGCGACGAGTGAATAATGATAAATCATTGAGGTAACACAATACAGAAAACATAAACCACACACAACACAGAAGGGCGAAACAGGGGGCCAGAGAAAACAGAAATGTGTCTGACAAGTTGCTCTCACTTTACATAAGATTTACAACAGGCAGATAATAACAGGTTTACCTTCTGGCCGTAGCAGTGGAGCTCTCCCTGTGGGAAGAGGAACAGATCATCAAATCAGAAAGTCGCACATCTAAGTCACTGGAAAACGGCACAACTCAGTGTTTTGTTCTGTTATTTCAGAAAGTTAGAGATATGTACATGTTGGCTTTAATGAACACACTCGATGAAATTCCCACAATAATAACATTAATAACAATTAATAATGATCTAATACAGTCTTCATACTGTTGTAGACATTTTGGACCTACACTGGAGTAAACTGCAACCAAATCAAAGCAAAGACAATTGGAGTACAGGAAGGTTATTTTTTATCAGATGGAGCCAATTAAGTTCATTTTACCAGCTGGAAGAAATTACAAGACAAAAGTTTTTTGTAAGGGATCTGCTTTGTACTGTATGTGCGTGTGCTCTCAATTAACTCTCACAGGAGACAGAGAAAGAGAGACCACACTGCACTGTTTTGTGAAAGGTTAGACAGTTTACTGGGTCTTTGTGGCAAAACTAAGCAGAGCGAAAGATGGAATCTCGGGGTGACTTGATAGACAAATAAGAACCCTGCAACAGGCTTCATATGTTTTCTGTGAACCAGTCAGTGAAGACAGAGAGGCAGTCAGAGGGACGTACTGAGGTGGCAACTCTTGAATCACCGGCCGGCTCTTCGTCCTTATGTTCTGCTCGCTAACAGAACCCAAGAACTTTCTGTTCTTCAGCACCTTCCAGTCTGCCGAAACACAAGAACAAATCTCCACAACTGATACCAACATGAAAGAAAGGTTACAGACACGCCCACACACACACACACACACACACACACACACACACACACACACACACACACACACACACACACACACACACACACACACACACACACACTCTGAACACAAAACCCTGCACTTACCTCTACTCAGCTCCAGATTGTATTTGTTCTCTAAACCCTCTAAAGACACCAGGATGACAAACTGCTGGAATAAAGGATCCTCCTACAAGAAACACACAGAAACCTTCATATTGTTGCACATGATAAGACGAGGCCGTTTGTTTTTTTCATGCAGCATTTATATTGAAGTCAAGGATGTGTAGCTACGGCACTGGGAGGTCTTTTGTGTGGAAAATTAGAGATCAGCACGACACAGATGATTCAAAGGAACAGATCGTAGCAGTGATCACTGTTTCATATTCCCTCAGGAAGTGTAAAATAGACATATACACTTCAGATTTTTCAATTCAGCGACTGCTACTGAAATAAATCGGAATATTTCTTTAAATGGAAGTACAATTTAACATTTAACTTGGTAAGATGATGACTATGATCTATTTTGAATAATCAGAAAACTGACAACGTAAAATTGCAGTCGTGTGGTCTCAAAATGACCTTTCACTTTGTTACTGCTGCTACGCGTATCAAGCTTCCCCTTCTCACACATACGCAGTGTACAGTGATCACAGTGACGGACAAAAGCCAGATTCCCATTTCCAGCAAGCTGCTGCTGATTTTGTTAGCTGAAATTATATCTGGCAGATTTTTTTAGCAAGCATTACGAGAGGAAAGGCTTTTAGGATGAGGTCTAACTATGTACTCCATTCACCGTCGTGTGTTTAGGATACTGTGCTATCTTGGATAACCTGTTTAGCTGAGGTTGATGGAGAATAGACTTTAACAAGTCCAGCAGGACAGAGCTGCTAATGGTAGTCTACACCCTTAGCATCCAGGCCCCCCCAGATCACCAATCCAACGTGTCTCTGTGATTTTTAAAGGAACAGCTTTAACACAGCAGATCATTTGAATGTGGCTCAGCTGTGTAAAAAACCTTTAAAACATAATAACTCAGAAATTATACAAGCGCTTAAATATAAACCTCCATTCTTTAACGCGCACCATCCCATGCAATTACATCATCTCTACCTTTGTTCCCTCACCTTTTATAACAATTACAGAATTGCACTGTTGTATAGATGAAGACATAAGCTCACGCACACAGACACAGACACAGACACAGACACAGACACACACACCGACACAGACACAGACACATACACACACCTGGCACTTTTGGAAGAACTCCTGGTTGATGACCACATCATATGCTGTACAACTCTGAGAGCCTAAAACAGAGAGAGACAGACCTTGGAACAAAGGCTGATTTCAGTTCCACAAGCTGCCTGTTAGTGTTAGGTCCATGTCAGTATTAAATAATCTATGCAGTACAACACAGAGCTGGAATCACTGCAGCTCACAAATCCACCGCGACACTTCCAAAAACAAGACGAGTACCACGTGTCATTTCATCATTACATTGTTTGAATCAGTCAAATGACACAAATTTGTTCAACGTGGCATGAAAGGTGGAAACATTACTAGTCAACATTAGACTTGCACTTAGTCCATCTTGGGAGCTTGAGCAGGATTCTTGCTTTGCTATCACTGAGCCACCACTGGACTGTGCAGAGTGGAGAACAGTGCGCTCCAGAAAGGGCTGTTTTAATTTGGTCCAAAGCACTGGACACAAAATGTAGCTTGAAAAGGAAAGCGAAAGCTCTCAGAATTCATTGTGACATCATGGAAAATGGGATCTGGGGCCAAACCATCATTTTTTTTAAATGCTGTGCTTGTGTAAGCACCATACAGGACTGGAAAATAAAATATGGGAACCAACAGATATGCTGTAAAGATGGTGGTCTTAGCTGTCTGAAAAGCTGTGTGCAAATTTAAAACAGATTACAACATGTATCAAGATCAGATCCTCTGAATTAGTATAAACCTCTAGAAATCCTCTGGCCGTGATGTGATGAAGGAGATCTAAATGTGATTATGTAACATTTTGCGTTTCTAAAAGTGCTTCAGAGGCCGTAAGTTTGCAGCTTACATCTGCTAACAGGAAACAGCGCCCGCAGCTTTTTTTACTTAAAAGACTTCACATTGAGATCAACTGTCTATGGACTGAACATAGTCTTACACACACATGCGCCTCATTTCCCATCTTGAAATTGAGTGATGAAACTGATGGGTTCCAGCTTTTAGTCTTCCTGGGTAACCTCACAGGTCCATGATGCAGTTACAGGAAGTTCACTTGAATAAATATGCCTGAACTCACTGTCTGCTTGTTGGACACTTAAACTCTGACATCTGTTTTGTCAAGTTCGCTTGACACAACTGTGTCCAAAGCTGCAAGATGTGACCTCCTGATAAAATTAGCACGGGAAGAATATGTCAAAGCCTGCATGTTTGCAGTGGTTGGTGCATTGCCCTTTAGAAGCATTAATTCTGGAGACTACTGTGACTACAGTAGAAGTATGTCTTTACATGGCTCAATAACCAAGAGCTTTCTTTACAAGGAGGTCAATGACATGATTGAATATTTGGCTCGGCAGGCCTAAACAAAGAAGCAAGACATGTCCTCCAGTACAAGGTTATCATTACTGTCACCAACTACACCACTGTGATAGCTGCTGCTGCTGCTGCTGCTGCTCAGAGTGGCATTACTCACTGAACAAAGTTTTGCAGTGACTGTTCTCATTACTAGCTTTGTAGAAACAGGCTCTTAGGCCCTGGGGGAGCACAGCTGTGATTTCTGGAGGTTTGTAGCCAATGATTCATTATCTGTCGCTTAAGTCTGCTCTCTGAAACAGACTATGAGGTTCAGAGCATGTTGCATTGCATAAGAAAGGAATGGAGGACTATAACTGTTTGTATAACTACTCTAAATAACTGAGAGGATGTTGTCCCAAACAGAATGAAGTTAATATACAAACCTGCTTAAGAAAAAGCATCATCTTTGGCTTTAGTTACGTACTGTTGTCTATTTCTGTGTGTGGCTCGCCAAGGCTCATGGGAACTCTGTAGCCACTGGGATCCTCTGACTGGAGCAGCTCCACCAGCTCCTCTCTGGAAAGTCCTGGTGGTGGTGGGACTGAGTTTGACTGACAGATGTTGACGAAGACCTTCTGCTTTCCCGGCTCTGAAAGAGTCTTCACACACATTCCTGGGGGGGAAGACAGAGAGAGACACAAAGAAAAAGACAAAGAAAAATAAAAAAGGACAAAGAGAAACAAAAAGAGAAAGAAAAAAAACCCCCAAAAACATTCATATGCACTGCCTTCCAAACTTGAATCAAAGATTTGATATAAGTTGTATTGCAGAGCTACTTACCAGGTTGTGGTCGGATTACTTTGGAGTCTGGATTTTCAGTCTGCATCTTTCCCACCGTCTAAACAACAACCAGCAGCCTAATATAGGTTAGGTAATGGTTTGCAGACCCACTGGCAAATTTTTCCACATATTCAACTAGGTGAAAAGAACTATTGTAGAGTGACATGCTCGAGTGTTACATTGTTCTATGAAGAAAAGCCACTGCAAAAGTGCAAAAGGAAAGAGGAGGGAGTCAAGACACATGACACAAATAAAATGGAATGGGCAAAACACGCTGATACGCCAGCACAAACAAGAGAAATGGTCATCTGTGTTCGAAAGGGTTGCACTACATGGAGCTTTTTGCATGCCATTTTATCTCTTGACATTTCCAGCAAACTATGCTTCCACTGAACTCAAACGAAGGACAAAAAAGCGATGCAGTAAGCTCCCTGGCTGAATTTCAAACTTGCCTGACCTGAAA
The DNA here is from genome assembly GCF_039877785.1 of Chaetodon trifascialis. Lineage (NCBI taxonomy): Eukaryota > Metazoa > Chordata > Actinopteri > Chaetodontiformes > Chaetodontidae > Chaetodon > Chaetodon trifascialis. The sequence goes on from NC_092070.1 coordinate 5,085,481, forward strand.
TATTTCATAATCAAAGCCACGGTCATTGATGAATAGTAATTAGAAGCTTGTAATGCTTCTTTCTACTTGATAGGCTCTTTTTACACCATGCCACAGGCCTTCTGTGTTTATGTGAAACTTCCAAATGGCTTCGGGAATGCTACAGAGAAGACGAAAGAAAATTCAGAACTATTAAGATATTTCCCATGGTGAGGAAATGGAAACTATTTTTACACTAGCAAGCATCCCCACACAGCCTTTAACTGGTTATGTGCATCATCTTACCAAAGCTGCAAGACTAAAGTTTCTCAACTACAAAAAGATGGTTTTAATGTTGTGTACCATCAGGAATGAAACAAACCTATAATGTATTTTTTGCCTTATTAGAATAGATTGACATTTTGAGAAATATGCTAACCGGCTTTCTTGCTGAGAGGTAGGTGGGAAGATTGATACCACTCTCATTTCCAGTTTTTGTGTTAAACTAAGCTAGCTGGCTGCTGTACCAAACTATATGTTGAACCATATAATAGGATAAGACAGACCTCCAGTTATCCTGAGCAAATGTGTTGTGCAGCAGTCGCAGTACAGAGTAGGGTGTTGTAGGGCACTGTATACTGTTTCTCCACTGGACTGCACTTCCTCGTGTTTTATGATAACTCCACAGATATGACAGATCTGCAGTTTGTGCAGCATCCTCCTCTCTGACCCCAGGACAAAAAAACCCCCCAAAACATCAAGCTTCACCCCAAGGACAGAGGCAGCCTTCAGGATGAGCTTACTGATTCTATTGGTGTCACCTGTCCTCACCCTGCTGTCCCAGCACATGTCAGCAAAGAAAATAGCATTGGCTACCACAGAGAGATGGTACTGCAGACAATAAATGATAGAGGCTACCACAGAAAGAGTCAGCTCTGGCTCTTCATGTACATACATACATACATACATACATACATACATGTACCTATATACATGAGAATGGTATTGATCCACTAACTCTTTGCAAGAAAACAAACAAGTGCAATGAATTGAATTCATTAGCATTAAATTGATCTCTTGCTTAATTCTATACACTCAAGGGTTATGGCCAGTGGCTTCTGGTTGTTAATATTTTGAAGGATAATGCTGTTTAGCTGACATTACTATGACTATACTCCATTTTTGCTTCTGTTACACTACGTTTGACCATTCACCACCCTGTACCTGTCAATTCAGGTCACACTGATTGCTGTGAAGCAATATTTACACTATATTTTACACAATCTTTATCTCATTTTAACCCAAATAACATTAAAATAATATTACCTCCAACAGCAGCTGTTGATAGAGCTCCTCTTGCTGCTGTAACTCCAGCTCGGAGTTGAGGAGTGAGGAATCTGTCGTCATGGCTGTGGGAAGAAATCAGACAATGAATCAACTTTCAAGTCCAAAATGTATCAATTAATGGCTTGTTTTTAATTTTGATCAGAAATCAAGTAACTCCCTGTTATGTGGAAGGACTGATTGTACTGCAGTTATAAACCATACATAAACATAAAATAAACCAAGAAACGAGAACAAAATATCTAAGATAAAGTAATTGATTAATGTCTCATCAAACAATTACTTTGTGTGATTTTAAAATAATTCAACAATGCAAATGTGAAATAACTTACATGGAAAAACTCTAAGATCTGTTCAGATTAATTCTCCAATGTCATTTTCCATTCCTTCCTTCACAAGATAAGAACAAAATGACTGACTGTCTTCTCTTAAGGTTTTAAAATCACAGGTTTATCACTCCACCATCCACAACCAGTTTAGATGAGCAGTATTATGTCATTGCAGTACTGTGCCAGAGCTGGTCCCTGTTCAAGATTTAACAGGTGATTGACAATTACATTTTAGTGACTTTTTCTGTCCGTAAGCATGTCACATTCTCCTTTGTCCAGCTCTCACTTCTTTCAGTTGCACCCTCAATCAGACAATTTACGTCCAAAGTTAGAGATGATACCTAAGCCATTAGGGGTTGATAAGGCCTGTCCCATCAGAAAAGCTTCTCCACATTAGGCCAAGAAATGCAGCTTTGTTTTGTTTAAATTTCTATGTATATTCTTTACGTCCCTCAGTATCCCATAACCCACTGCACACCATACACAAGACCATTATAAATACCCTGGAAGGTGTCATGGAGGCATTAACTCTGGACTGTTTCATTTGAGGAGGAGGCAAGGTGAAGGTTACGCCTGGCCTTTAAGGTTTTAAACCTTTGAAGGCCACATCATTTAGAATCATAATCAAATCATGAGATTCTCCAAAATCCCCTGTCTGAATATAGGATGATGACATTATCAGTTATTTCTTATAGACTTTAACATGCTCCTCCAGAGCTGTGGAACACATGACACACAGGCTGAGTGGTGCTCCACCTACTGCTGGTCCAAAACACAATATGAAGTTCATGTTAAACAAAAAGACAGTGACTTCTACAGCACAAACCAAATGTCACTGTTTCTTAAGGGCATATGAAAACTACTGTAAACTTGGGCATTAGTTTTTCTGTGACCAGCTCTCTGTATGTCATGACAAATGAACACACACTAATGGAGCTGATGCTGATGGAGCAGCTAGCATCAAGTCAGGACTGAGGAAACTAAGCACCAGGACTGACAGTCAACGTGATATTAACTGATAACTTACCTCCTACAATTTAAGAAATGGGACTTCGTATAAATTACCAAGTTAGTTCTTAATCTTCAGAGGAGTTTCTCTTCTTAAACTAGCATGAACTGGCTAACCTACCGGTTTAAGTTACCTTCCGTAACTTAAACCGATAGGTTAGCCAGATCGTCGTCTTGGTTACTAGCCTCCTAAAATGACCCATGTTGTTTGCCGTCCACAGACTTTAGCATAGCTTTAGCTTCCTTGCGGAGCAAACTAGCCGACTGGCTACACTCATTGTTTTGTACATGAATTAAGCTCACTCTCTGCTGTGGGTACTGTGCTTCATTATGACCCTCCTCTCAGCACACCTAAATAAAAATGTGTTTACCTTTTCAGCCGTACCAGTTTAGTGCTGTGAGATCTTCCGCTGATGATGAACGTAGCAACACTTCCGACACGGAACTTTCAGAATAAAAGCTTCATCTATCGGTTGTCAGCTGACAGAGCTTTGAGCTGGGTCTTTCATTATTGCCTGATCTTTTTGCAGAGAACTCTGAGCAGCTTTTTAAGGCTAAATAGAAAAGAAAAAACAAAACAAAACAAAACAAAACAACAATCTACATGGTTTGAACATATTACAACATCGTGACAATGTGGACATTGCTAAAAAATGCAGCAGTGAGATTTTTTTTTCTTGTCTTAGCCCTTGGTTTCTGTTGATAGCAGACCATTTTGTTGAAACAACATTGTCAAAGCAGACATACACCAACTGGCTCACATAAGCAGGCTGCTGCTGTACAAACCATACTCAACGTGTCTGGTATTGTGTTGCAGAAGTCAACCACAGGATGACACAGCTATGCTAAAATGGTTTGAAGATCTGGAGAAACTAAAAGTCCTGTAAATCTTCTGAATCCCAAGTGAAATTGACTATTATATTGTTCAAATAACTCCTTTCTGTTTCTCTTCTTTGCATATGTGTTTTCAGTGTGGATATTGACTGAACTAAAGCCAAAGCCTGCTGTGAATCATTTCGTGTGTCTTTTCCCATGGTATATCAGCCCTTCAGTACTTGTGAATGACTTGGCATTGTGTGCGTGTAGTCTCACAAACAGAAAAAAAAATCTTAGGGTTATGTAGTTCATTATCATTAGCAGTCCATTTTGCCAAATGAATACTATAAGTTGGGACCAGTCAGAATAAATTAGCAGCGGAACTTTCCTGTGTTGCACCCATAATATGACTGTGAATGTGTGATGGTGACATAAGTACCTGGCTGTTCATCTGAACAACAAACTGGACTGGACTCATAACACCACGGCACTTTATAAAAAAGGACAGAACAGACTCTCTCTGCTCAGGAGACTGAGGTCTTTTGGGGTGCGTGGGGCACTCCTGAAGTCTGCTGGGGGAGCAGCATCACAACAGCTGACAGGAAGAGGCTGGAAAAAGTCATTAGGAAGGCCACCTCTGGGAGAGGAGGATGACAGCCAAGCTGTCCTCTATGACAGTCAATGACTCCCACCCCCTCCAACACACACTCACTGCACTGAGGAGCTCCATCAGTGATAGGATGCTACATCCAAAGTGTGTGAAGGAGCGGTATCACAGGTCATTCCTTCCTGCAGCTGTCAGACTACACAACAAAAACTGCTCCAAGTAATCTGCAAATTAACTGTAAATGATCTGGGCAATAATCTGGGCAATAACTGGTGCAATAATCTGTGCAATCCATCCTGTACATAACAGTCTGCAAATACAATTTATAATTTAAGATAATGTTTATTTTTATTACACTCTTTTGTATATACTTATTGTTTTTACTCTATCTTTCTATCTAATCTATCTTTTATTGATGCTGCTGTAAATTGGAATTTCCCCTTGTGGGACTAATAAAGGTATATTGAATTGAATTGAATTGAATTGAATTGAATTGAATTGAACTGAACTGAACTGAACTGAACTGAATTGAATTGAATTGAATTGAATTGAATTGAATTGAATTGAATTGAATTGAATTGAATTGAATTGAATTGAATTGAGTTGAGTTGAGTTGAGTTGAATTGAGTTGAATTGAATGAAGAAATAGTGGCCTTCTTTATAAACCTGGAGCACCAGACAGAGCACAGCATCTTAGGAATATTTTCACCAAAAGTTAATGATATACACACTGCGAGCAGTTTGGGATACAGTATCTTAGTCCATGTAAACATATGGATAGCAGGAGCCCTGCATCAAACCACAGTATTGACCCTAGCCCTGGTGGTGCGCCCTCTATACATTTAAGTATTTTCATAATCAATTTATTTCCCATGACCATTGTGTGCTCAGCTGTGTCCCTGTGCCTCAAGCATTTTCCTTCTGCATATGACAGAATCCAGCTCTGGCCTTCATTTGACTCTGTTGCCACCTCTCATGTCAGCCCAAATAATGTGCCAATTTCACATTGCAATGTGGTGAATTTGGACAGCTTTTCTACTGTAATGTGATGAATTCAGGCTTTTGTGTCAGTTCCTGTCTCTTTGTTTTTCAACAGAATAATTCATTCATCAATCATAAGGCTCTGCTGTGAGCCTGATGAATACCTCTGGTTCTTATAATCCATCTGCATGAAGACCTTGGCAAGAGTTACACGTGTCTTTGTATTGAGTCATTAATTAGGCATTAGCTGTATTGTGTTTCAATCTGTGGCTTTCCAAGAAATGAAAGTTCAATCTTTAAGACATTAAATTCCATAAAACTGATGAAATGGTTATCATATTGCATAAACTAGCTGTAAACTATGAACAAATATGAAAATACAATTGCCTCTGTTGAAAAATTCTGAAGCATACAGTAATATACTATCTAACCACGTTGTTTTGTCCAGAAATGCAGAAAAATTAAGCCCATCTCCTGCTTGGTACATCTTAAATAATGAAAACATTCACAATAAATCTGACACTGTTAAACCAGTAATTGAAAAAAGTTTCTCCAACGTGATTTAAAATTTCTGGAATGTACAAAAGTTAGTAGAAAAGGTTTAATGGAAAAAAAATGGCAGAGATTGTAATACCAATTCATTCCAGTGATGTTCTGTGCTTTTTTGTGTGAGAATGTGTCTTTTACGCAATTTATTAAATGTTACGCCTTTGGTAAAAGCTATTTTTAGGAGAGTGAAGAATAAAATTAATTTCTATAGCATAAAATAAGGCAAACCAAATTGCGCTAAAAGTTTAAAAATAGATTTTTTTTTTTGGCTCATTTGTCTCTAAATAATAAATATCACAAGGTTTGTTTTATAAATAATAAACCATCACAATAGCATTTAAAACTCTTGGCACAGAAAATAAGGCCGTTGCAGGTCATAAAGACAAGGCCTGCAACGGCCTTATTTTCTGTGCCTCTACAAACTGGAAAAATTAACAAAGGGTCATACTCTAAGTGTTTGCCCAAACCCATATGTTCTAATGTGAACCACAAATTTTGCGGCGTAAAGGAAAAGCTCACACTTTTGGCAAGATCAACAATTGTACATAATTGAGTGGACCATTGTATTGTAGAGAGGACAATACTACCAAACCCCTAGATGTTGCCTGCTCTTAAAGTCCATCTTGCAGTGAAATTACTTACTTGCATTGGTGGGGACATACAACAGGTTTTAGAGAGAACTAAAACACTGCTGTGTGTTAGAGGAAATTTATGTGCGATGGTTAATACGGTCTCGATCTGCACCCAGTTCTTGAATGAGCTGTTGTGTAAGATAAATGTATTTTTCCACTTTTGTTTTTGGAGTGAGTTTTTTGACCTAAGGCGATTTCCAAAGCTCCCAGTTTTGTCCATTCATGTGTATGGAATGCAGTCTGACAATCATCATCAGTATGGCTGTTCCAGCACTTGTCAACCATATCATCATAAACATCATCAGTAAAAAGGGGATTGAATGAAATAGATGTCCTCTGTTTTGACTTGCCCCTTCCCTGATCATTGACTCTGAGACTTGGGCAAGAACCACTCATATGAGCAGATCACAAACAGTACAACTGTGGAGCTCAGAATCACCTGTTTTTAAGAACAGCCAGCATTTGTCGCCAGCAAATAACATTGGCAAGGATTTAGGCATGACATCTTACAGTATATAATTCAAGAATTCCTTAAGTGTCTGATACAAATCCAATTGATGTTTCTCTAACAATGTTTGCAGTTAACCGTCAACAAGACTAAGAGTCAATAGCCATGTCAGTAGGTCTGTGTGGCTGTACTTCAGCTAAAAGCTCACATCAGCACATTAATATGCATAACGTTGATCATGTTCATGTTGGTTTAACATGTTAGCATGCAAACATTTGCTACTTAGCAGAAAGCATAGCATACAGCTGAGGCTGATGGAAATGTTTCTCGTGTTGTCTGCAGACTGTCCCAGTGGATTTCTTTCTACACGGCCAACCAAAAGAAGACTGTAAGTGTCAGTATGCTCCAACCTAACCAAAACTAGTTATACAAACTAGATTTTTTCGAGCATAGTCCCTCAGGTGTCAGAGCACTGCTGCATATCCCCTGGTCAGACACTACATGATGGCCCAGGAGACAAGGGGCACACTGCATGGCCGCAGTGGCAGTCATTTGACTGCAGGGCACCTGTGTTGTAGCTGAGCCTTTCCTGCCAGAGACTGCAAACATGTGTGAGGGAGTGCCAGTACCTAATCATAGCCATGCTGTTTATAGTGCTGCCATAGCAGTTAGGTTAATGTTACTCTTCATGAGGTCTGAATATTGAGTGAAGCTGAATGTAACACAGTTGCAACACAACAGACCCATGCATTGTGTTTACTGTTACAGAAAGAAATTCACCTCTCACCTCTTCACCAGAATTGTTCCGCTGGGGTCTGTAAAAAGCTACATTACTGAGCCAGGATAAATTAAGATAGAAAGAGAGGTCTCCACTCCAAATACAGTTCAGGGCTGCAGTTCTGGCAAAGTTAAGCACAAGAGCCACTAAAAAAAAAAATTAAAAAATGCTAATAGATTTTGTTTTCTTCAGAAACCTCAACACTAGAAATGTTAAAGTACCTCTCTACAGTGGTTTAATATGTTATGGAAGCCCATAGAGGATTTAATTAAAAGGATAATGCAAACTTCCCTGAGAGCATTCTAATTTTCCATTGAAAATTGATGTTTAATCCTACTTTCATTCTGTTTAATATGGTCATCCTACATCCATATGAGTATGTATGTACAGTATGTATACATTTTCATTTTAACTTTGACCCAAATAACACATACAAAAATGGAAAATTATAATGCGATCATGGAATTACATTTTCATTTTCATTTCAAGTTTGCGTTATCATTTTAAATAAGTCCCCTATGGGCTTCCGTAACATTGAGACACTTGTAGAATGCTGAAATGATCTCAGACTTACTTTATGCAGTTATCTTTAATCACATTTGATATATGCATTTATTTTGTAAGGATTCTTCAGGGAATTTGGGCCACTTTAGCGCTATTATATTGCCCTCATATTATTGTTTACCTTTTGAGTAAACTGTTCAATGGTTCATCATGCAATATTGTTTATACCCTGATCACAGATAGTTTAACATGTATGTTGTGGACAAACATAATGTGATTTTCACTGCAGTGCTGACCATGAATTCAAGTCAGCATTCTAACTTGACTTTTGACTCAGCCAGGCTGCTCCAAGTTCCAGGTTTTCCCTGTCAGTGTGTGATGGCAAGTACTTGGAGGTTTTCAGGAAACAATAATGACCTTATGGTCACAGAAAGCATCCTATGGGCTGGAGCAGCTCCCAGCCTGGAAGGCATTCATCAGTGAGACATGTTTGGGGAATGCTAAGCATTGCCATCCTTCTGTTCTGTTTTGTTGAAACTCAGCTGTATGTTCTGTATGTCTGATATGTTTACATAAATATGTGATTTTACAGGACTGTGCAGAAATGTGTGGTTTCACTGCTGGAAAATCAACATGCCTGTAAATTGTACAGATAGCAATGGGTGCTGGCACTACACATCAACTCAGGGAAAATCATGTGTACGAGCTCATGTCTCTCCCACTTACAGTGACTTATTTGAGTCTGATGCCCAGAAAACTTTATGAGCTGCTCTATTTGAGAACAGATCCACTGGAAGCAGGCAGCATAGCACGGCAGGGAGTTTCACAAGCTGATTATTAAGCTAAATAGTTATTTCATTATGAGCAGCCCCTTTTGCTACATTATTACACACGAAACTGCATATAGCTTCAGGTAAGCATCATTTTACTGCATGTGCATGTCTCTCCCCCAGCTGCAGTGCATGTATTCATAAACTACTTCTGACCTCTTTCTTATTTAAAAAAGTGCAAGAAATTGAAACAGTTCCAAATCCACACAATGGACTAAATGTGAGGTAGTGTTTGACCTTTTCAGATTAAGATAATGCAAAGACAATTCATTTGCGCAGGTACAGGACACTCAAAGACAGATTTGAAATCACTTCATGTAAACTGAAGCCACCCTGAACTCAAAGAAATTAGCATCAGACTCTGCAGTACAGCTCAGCTCTCCAGAGGGTCAGGTTTTAGTGTCTTTCAGCATGTTGTTTTGATTTTAAGGGCCGCATCTTTACTGTTTTGATTCAGTCTCCTGACTCTCATCAGTGTAGTGTCCAGACACAGGCAGCTGTTTTCAGCTAAAAGCTCTGATAAACCCATTGTACACTGCTTGCCCAGCACCAAACAGCAGACATCCAATGAGTGATTACCTGGTGAACATGGTAGAACACTGAGCCACTAAAGAGACAAAAATTTACATCAGGAGACCAGAGCACAGATAATAAGAGACCAAAAATTGGACCGACAACGTGTTAATAAGAAACTGTCAGCTGGCATGTTTCCCTTATTTTAAGAGGTAATAAAACCTTGAATAGATGTGCACAGTGCCCTTGCTCTCAGAAGTGCAATGTCTGACCGCAAACAATTTGACAATTTGGAACACAATAGTGTTGTTATCTGAAAAAAGACAGTTGTTAAGTACTGTTTGTAATTGTAAGGGGGAAATGTATGACCACCAACAAGCAACATCAGAATAGAATGGCTTTATTTGTAAGCAATGTCAGGTTTTATGCACATTTTAAAAGTACGATGTTGAGAATCTTAACATTTCTGACATGTACTGCAGCACAGAGCAAAGGAGGGGAGCTCAGTACGCTGAGGTGAATGGGCCTGACGAAACACTCACTTTCACCTGGACAGGGTCAATATGTGTGCTATCAGAATAGTTTGAAAGAAGCTACAATCACATAACAATTCCGCACAAAGTATAACCAAGTTTGACCACTGGTACGAATGCATCACTTCACATTGTTACAAAATACATACATTTCAAAACTGCCACAGGCATTAAATAGTACAAACAGAGACCTGGCACAGCTTACATGTTCTGGTTCCTATTCACAACATGACGCAGAAATATGCTGCCAAAATGAAAAACACTCTTCCAAAGTCAACTTTGGTCTCATGGAACAGTTGTGAGGGGTGATGAGTTCAACCTCAGTGGATTGCACTCAGGAAGCGAGCAAACTGAAATGACTTTTTAGAAATTTAGTAACTCCTTTATGATTTGTGACCTTACCTGTAGGCTCCACCCATCGAGATTTATCCCAGCCAGTGAGATTTGGGCTGTCTCCAGTTCAGCTCTGCCTCCTCAACATTCTCATATTTCAGTCTATATATTATCATTCATGACTAAGTAGTCAGTATAAGTGCATTAATCATAGCTATGTGCATAAAACCACAGCACACACCCACAGGCACATGGTGACGATTCAGTCTGTTAAAAAAACCATAAATAACCCAGATGAATTAGAAAAAATGTATAAAAGCGAGGCAACACACTTCCTAAACGGCTAAACATATTCAATGACTGCAAAAAAGCACAAGACGAGCAGGCAGGACTGTAAGTCTGACAGTATTCTGAACATAATGAGGGGCAGATGGGATGTAACAAAAATTGAAAAAATATTTTACCATTATTAAATATTATTTTCAGCTATCATTGTCATGTGTCAGCAGGCTGACGTTGAAAATGTTGAGGGCAGAAACGTATATATTTCTCCTGGCAACTCAACTAAAGACGCATTTCTGTTTCTTTGATGGATGACCAGCATTTCAACTTTATCTTCATCATCAAAAGAAAAAAAAAAAGCATTAAGCACAAGTGCTTGTTTGGGTCTGATGCCCAGAGAACTTCATCAGCTGCTCTGTCCAGCTGTTACAGAAAGGAAAACTGGTGTCACACAGTCAGCACTTTTCTAAAACAAAAAAACAAAAACAGAAACAAAAACTGAAAATGGCTCAGTGAGGAGAAAGCTGATTGGACTGAGTAGTCATTTCTACAGCTAAATAAGCCTTGAGCATTTCTTCCTTCTCTTCTTGTGCAGTTGAAGAGCCTGCTTTAGTTGAACTGCACTGAACAGCAGGCTGAGATGGGAGTGAGGAAGAAGCTAGTGAGTAAACACACCTTATTAATGTGGACATTAAAGCTGTAATGTTTGTTATTTATACCTGATATACAAACTGGTATAGAAGGTTAATGTAACACAGAAACTGGATGCACATTTACTCCCTCCTCACTGAGAAACACAGACGGGCCGGTCAGGTATTATCTGTCCTGGTTACTTATGCAAGCGTTGCCTCTATGTCACATCACATCACCTTCTCCATGCATCAAAAACAACATAACATCAGTAGTAGTATACCACACTCAACAGCGGGTGTATTTTACAAATGTTGCTGCAAACAGATGTACACACCTGTGGGAGCTCTGCCAGCTTTGCTGCTCTGATGTCATCCTATAGTTACCTGTCTGTCTACCAAAAGACAAACTGATAAGGCCTGTACCGTGTTCTTTCGTGATTCTAATATCAATTTGGGTGGCTAATACTCATTCAGGTGATTATATCCTATCGCCCTCTCTGTTGTCTGTGGAAAAAACAAACCCCCTGATTAATAGTCTTGTTTCTGGTGGGTCATATTTGTCACAGGAGACAAATTTCTCAATATTTGATGCAGACAAGGAGCTCAGTACTCTAATCTTTGACTTCATTTCACTTTGGTAATGCATTAGTCCACCTTGATGAGAGACTGCAGCGTGGATGAATGAGCTGACACGCTGCAGCTCTTTCACTCTCACTCCTCTTCCTGTCTGAAGTGAAGCTTCATCTTAGAGTTCATGCTGTCTAATGCGGGCCCCGAGGTATGCAAACCACAGTCATCCAGCTCTTCAGTAGGGTCGTTAAAGTAGAGTATTGTTTCCAACAGAGTCATCTTTGCTCATATGAACTGAATGATGGAGTTACACTCAGGGGGCTGTATGACAGAGAGAGAGAGAGAGAGAGAGAGAGAGAGAGAGAGAGAGAGAGAGAGAGAGAGAGAGAGAGAGATAAGTGTCTATCCATTGACAAGACTAGGAGTCTATCGCCATGCTAATGTGTTGCAAGTAAAGGATAAGATAAGACAAAACTGATCCCACGCCAGGGAAATTAAGTGGTACAGCCAGCAAGTACTAAAAAAAGGCACAAACAGTGGCATAGAAGGATAAAGATGTCACCATTTCCACCATCTTAGTGTTGCATGTTAGTGTGCTAGCATCTGCTAATTAGCACTAAAGTGTAGACATGTACTACACTCAGGGATCACCAAGCTCATTTGGATATATTGTGTGGGAACTGTCAATATTTGTACTACATTTTGTGCCAGCCAGTCCATCCGGTGTGTGTGTGTGTGTGTGTGTGTGTGTGTGTGTGTGTGTGTGTGTGTGTGTGTGTGTGTGTGTGTGTGTGTGTGTGTGTGTGTGTGTGTGTGTGTGTGGGGCGGGCACTGTAAGCTGTGCAGCACTGGCACACAAGACACAATTACTGACCAAATAATTGACTTACTAACAAACACTTATGGCACTTATCTTAAGCAAAATGCAAAGATTGAATACATTAAGGAATATTAAGCATAAGATAATTAGCACCAAACAATGACCCAGATTAAGGTGAAAGGGTCGCTGTTAGTGTCAAATCCACTCTGCAGCTCTGCAGGTCTACACAGACTGTAGTAAACTTCAGGCCCACGTTAGAGATTCCTCCAGCATCTAGCAGCTACAGACACAGATATCTTTTTTGTTTGGAATTGTTGGATCAAACTATAGGTAAAGGTCCAAAACCCTGGGCAATGCGGCGTGTGTGTCTGTGTATGAAAGTCCAGATATCACATTCTGCATTTCTAATTACCTGCATTAAATGTGAGGTCTCTACTTCATTCCCACTTCTAGATGCCTGCAGTGCGTTTGACTGAAAGAGAGGGAACATCAGTTTAGTTCAGATGAACGTGTTTCACCACAGGAAAAGAAGGTTTGGACAGGTTGGTTGTATGGTCTGATCACTTAAATATGACCACGGTCAGTCTCAAAGGTACTTAGCATTACTTTAATATCTATAGCACTGCAACAACCCTGCAGCAGTTCAGAGTCACTCACAAAAGGTTATGACACAAGTTAAAAAATTCAAATACAGAACAAAACAGAAATGACGCAAACGGGATGTTTTTATATTCTTTTGTTCGTTTTTGCAGTTTGTGTGTATTATTGACACTTCTTCCCACCATGATGTTTGCTTTCATTTCCGTCCTTCAAGACAGTCATTGTTTCACGATTAATGTGTGTCATGACAGTGTTAGAATTAGCTTGTAGAAACTTCACTTGATCGTTATCAGAGGTTGGGAACATGAAGTATTAGATGAAGCTTTAAGGTTCAATTTCTTTTCAAGTGTTGGTGCAGAAAAGTTAATCCACCAGATTATATAAAGGGCTCTCTTCCATTGTTAGTGAATGACACAACTTTGCCAAAAATCAGCTCTGGGTCATGATGACTCCTGTTATTGAGCCTTTGACGTTCATTGTTTCATGATGAAAATTAGTACCATACATACATACATACAACCTAAAAATGGCTGAAGTTGACCAACAATCCTTTACAAACTAGCATCCAAATTCAATATCGCTTTTGGAAGATTTTGGAAAAACCAGTGTCTAAAAGAAATCCTGGAACCCTTAAAGACAGATTCCCTGCATCATCAGTATGGATTTGGTAAAAAATCATTCAACTTCTTTGGCACTTTTAGAACTTACTGATAGAATACATAGACCCTTCAATAACAGTGAGCATGCGACAGGTGTGTTTTCAGACCTGTTGAGAGCATTTGATAGTGTTCACCATTCAAAAATGAACAGTAACTATGGTCGTAACAGACCACAATATGTTTCTATGGCCATTAATTAATGGTCAAATTAAACTTCATATTCATGATGAAGAAATAAAGTTTCATCAACATGTTTTTTAGGGATTCTGATTGCTGATAAACTGTCTTGAAGAGTTTATTTGCAGTAAGGTCATTAAATCTTTTGTGATAATGAGAAGTATTTTTATACATAATGCATGTTTTGTGGCATTGTATTGCAGCGTCATTTATCTGTATTGAACATACTGTTTTATTGTATGGGCAAGCTTTTTTTTTCCAACTTATCTGCACCAAATTTAGCTGCTGCAGAAACTGTTTATTATTAGATTTAGTCTTTTTCCAAAGCTGTCGTACTGAGTGCATCTCTCTTTTTTGAACTGCAGTTGTCGACTATTTTTGACATGAACATGCTTCAAATCTATTAATTTCTCTTTAAAGTCACATATCAGAAGTCAGAGTTACCTTAGTTTTACATATTATTTTGTTAATAATTCACAATTCCATCATTCCAAGTAGAGTTTTTTTCTGTGATCAGGGAAAAGAACGCTCGACAGCAGACCTCTTCCCTGCTAGTCTGTTAATAATTCATTGCACTTAATGTGTTTTATTTGACTGTGACCACGTTTTGGACTTGGCCCAGTGACAGAGGTGGTTAAATATCATTTCCTCATTTTATCTTTACCCCCTGTGGTAAGATCAGTCATGCTGTTCATGTTTCAGGGTAAGAAGATCAGATACAGAGCAGCTTCATACAGTAAATCATCAGTTAGAATAGCATGACTCAACTAGCATGACTAAGCAAAAGTGATTGTTGCTCATAACATCAATACTGGAGGACTACCAGGAAGACTGACTCCTACTATGAAGAAAGAGTGGGAGTCAGGTTGAAAAGTATCTACAAGTACCTTCAACTCTGACATTGGCTGAGCTTCTGATGAGGCTCCATTCGACACACAGACTCCACTCTGAAAAGGAAATTAAAACACATTTGTTGCCATGCTGTGTAGATTGCTTTTTGCACCATGAACAAGGTTTCATTTATTTATTCAAAGCACTGATTAACTGTAACTAATCTGTAGTCACATCTCTCCTAAAACTTTTTGTTGGTGGCTCGATCTGCTAAATCACTTACTGCCTGCCCCTCAGTGCAGCAAGGTGAGAAGTTAAAACACAGGAAGCCAGCAAGGGCAAGATTTCCAAGGGACGTTAAGTAACTGTTTAAACAATCGAGGAGCTTCCACTGGGAAAGTGCAACATGCGCTCCAAAATGCTCTTGGGGCTACACTCCACAAGCGAGGCTCCTGAACTAGCTGTCGCCTGAACACCATTACCATCAAGTAACAGACATGATTTTACTCTCACTCACCGACTCTATGCATTCTTGTCTCCTCTGAGGGCGCAGGTAAAGGTAAAGAGCCAGAGGCACGACCAGATGGAAGACCGCAGATATAATTAATAATATCCTCAGGGTTAAGATTTCTGGTTAAGGAGAGATCAGAGACAACTTCTGTTAATGCCAGCAAACCAATAAAACTGCTTCTACACTATGACAGTACATCATTTGACAACATGACTTCAGTTAGCAGAGAAACAGGGTAAGTACAATAATTAACAAGGTGAGACCAGAGCTCAGAGGCTGCTGCTGGGTAATGTTAAAGGCTCCAGGCTAGTATTAGGGCACCACAAAAAACAACTTATACAAATAAATGGACCATATATATAAAGCAATGTACATTAGTTTTAGCCCTGCTGACTTCATAAGAGCAACCTATATATACTTGTCTAATGCTGTCAAGGCAAATATGGCTTGCCAGCTCACCTGCTGACCTTTAAAAGATCATAAATGATAAATAAAAAGAACTTTCTCTGAATCTTTTCCATATTTGGCATTTGGCAAACAGCACCAGATGACCACAAAAGCGGCTCTTGTGCAGCACTACTAAATTTAATCTCCTCTGAGTGAGCAGTAATTCACCATCCTGTCTGATCATGGTGTTTCTACATAGCCAAGCTAACTATACGCTGCCACGCACCAACCATATTCATATCAACTCAAATGTGCAAATTTTAATGAGGGAAAAAAGGTTACCTGTGTTCTTTTCTTGTCTTTTTTCTTCTGCATTATTATTGTCTATGGGGAGACAAAAAAACAAACAAACAAAAACAATATCAGTGCACTGTACTGTAAGTACAAACTTACAGTGTAAGGCAGGGATACCAATGCTTAGTTACTTCTTTTTACATCCTGCCTGCGTTTACAACACATGCTGCCATTTGTTACATGACTTATCTTGACCAGTATGGACCATGAGGCAGTAAAAGGCAGTAAAAACATGCTATATCTAAACATGGGTATGGGAGTCCGCCCACTACAGCACTCTCGTAACATCTCGCAAATAATGACAAGACTAACAACAAGTCATTTCTGAACAAAATCCTGCTCAGCTCACATGAGCAGACTTGGAGTTTATCTTTGTTTGGAAAGTGAAAATCTTTGGTTTTTGGACTGTTGGTCAGACACATCATTCAGCAGTCTGAAGACACAGTTTTTACATTTCATAGATTGAACTCTCTGACATATTTGTATTGACTCAAATGTATATTTCAGTTGAGTGAAAAAGCTTACCTGTGTCATCCTTGAAATGCAATGTTTGGCCTTTGGAAAGATAAAAGAAACTTTTCATTATAGATGCAAACATGCAGTGTATGACAGATTACTGTTGTACTTTTTCTGACTGATATAAACCTCATCAACCCAGGAATTTTAGTTTGTTTGAGATCCCCTCAGTTTTATTCAAAGATAAGCAAACAATATTAAATCTAGGGATTTCTTGGGTGGCCCTCTAGAAAAACTGTGAAAGCTGAAAACAGTATGTATAAAAAGTACAAGGAGCAAGCAAGTCTCAGTCTAGTATCCCATCCGCTCTGACTGCATGCAGCCGCCTGCTGTCAGAGGCAGGGCCCATGCAGCTACAAATGTTGTTTCAACCACTAGAAAACCATGGATTCATATATGCATATTAAATGCAGTACATGCACATAGAATGCTGCTTCATGAATGGAAATGGCTTTGTGACTTGTTGGTTATCTCAAAGCGACAGAGGGGAAACATAAAAGAGCATTATCAGTCTAACACCATGGTCACACACCATTTAATTATCATTAATTGTTTATGGTTTGATTGAATCAGTTTGGTATGGTCTGGGTTTATTTAACCAGTGAGGTAGGAAAGTTGACCAGACATGCACTTCCACACCTGATAAAGAGCTATGCACAGCTGCTTCTGCATGGAAAGCATCCAGGACTGTCAAACAGTGGTAAAATTATTATTATGGTCGTCTGCAACTGAATGTACTTTCAGCACTAACTCAGCGCGCAAGCTAAACTCTTGAAAGGAACTACGTTTGAGGTTTTCTGATAGATGATTTCAATTTAAAAAAAAATCAGTTAACCATGAATGAGTCTTTCCAGTGGCCATATAATGCTCCATTGACATAGCTTACCATTGGCTCCGCTACCTGCACACTGTGCGACTGTTGTTGGTGATGGCGGCAGTGACGCTGCTTTTAGTGGCAGTGCGGTTGTTGTTGCTGGCGCTGTTGGTGGCAACACTGTTGTTGCTGCTGTTGTTCTTTCTGGCGGTGTTGTTGTCGGTGGCAGTGTTGTTGTTGGTGTTGTTGTTGGTGTTGTTGTTGGTGGTGGTGGTGTTGTCTGATCAAAAACTGCAGGCAGGCCGTCAGTCAGTCAGTGATAGCATCTTACAGTATGAGGCAGAACTAACAATGTTTGTAGACTTGGGAAAATTAAATGCAGTAGTCAAAGGTACAGGAAACTCAAAAATGCCAGCTGAGTTTTCTCCAAGTGAAGTGTTAACTGGATATACACACGTGATGCATGTGTAATGCTAAACAGCATTGTTAGATTAACTCATCCCGCTCTCTGTCAGTGGAAAATATGGAACACACAGGGTGAAATAAAAAGCTTGTTTTGTCACTCATGGGTTGTTGAGTCACTTTGTTGTACGTGATGGATCAGTTCTGTAACTGAGTGTCACGACAGCAAGCTATGCTCCATGGCTCTGTTGTTTCTGTGATGTTCATCTCCATGTAAATGTAAATTGTGAAAGTTTGTTAAAGGAGGCAACAGTCTGTATAAAATCACAAGCCTATGTTTTATAAGAGATTAAATGAAATGTGTGTGAAGGTACCTCTGACATAATCAGTAAGAAAAATATAATAAATCCAAACCAAACAGTTCAGCTAAGAACCCCTTCCCTCACACTTCTTCTTCTTTTTTTCCTATGCGAGTACACTGAGTGCAATGTTTTAACTGAGACAAGCTCCCTGTGTGTGCACACATACTTGGCCAATAAAGCCAAATCTGATTCTGATTCTGAAATTAACAATTTTCTGGGCTCTCCTGTTGCAATGATGTCTAGAGGTCGGCAAGTATTTTGATCAACCATCCGTATTCATCATCGACCGTAAATATTGCCATGTTCTTTCATCTGTGTTTTAAAGCCGTGAATTTAGCTGCTGAACTTTTTAAAGAGGATTCCTAGGGGTTGCGAGCATGTTAGCATGCTGGTGTTAGCATTTCGCTTGATTTTTTTATTTGATGTTTTCACATGAATAGCTGCACACAGATATGGGAGAACCAAGGATCTACCTACAGGTACAAATAAAGTAACATGAAGTGCAATTCTAAATCAAGTTTCCTGCCCCTTTAATGCAACATTTAAAGTTGCACTGAAAATAGTATTGTCAATGTAAGCCAGAGGATGCACTGCTTAATATATATACACACATACACATGTCGACATACCATATATGCATTATGTAAATCATATGTATATATATCAGTGTGTGTTTATGTGTACATATATGCATGTCTGTATATAAATATATACACACACACACACACACACACACACACACACACACACACACACACACACACACACACACACACACACACACACACACACACACACACACACACACACACATATGTGTGTTATAAAAGACTGAAACATCCCATTATTCACTCAAGTCTTCAGACACTTTGTTATGACACTCACAGCTGAGCTCTGGTGCATCCTACCTCTATCATTGGTCCTTGAGATGCTTGTATGTCAGAGTGAAAAGTCATGAGGTCCAGAAAATTGTCTGTAGACCTTTGATGTAGGATTGTGTCAAGGCACAGATCTGGGGAAGGATACAAGAATATTTCTGCAGCATCGGAGGTGTTGAGGAGCATGACAGCCTCCATCGTTCTCAAATGGTTTGGAATCACCAGCGGTCTCCCTAGATCTGGCCATCCAGGCAAACTGAGCAATCAGGGATGAAGGGCTTTGGTCAGACAGGTAACCAAGAAGCTAAAGGTCACTGTGACTGAGATCCAGATCCAGAGCTCCTTTGTGGGGATGGTTGAAACTTATAGAAGGACAACCATCAGTGCAGCGCTCCAACAATCAGGCTTTTATGGTAGAGTGACAAGACAGAAGCCATTGCTCATGAAAAGGCACATGACAGCCAGAATGACTCTCAGACCATGAGAAGTGAAACCTGTGTGGCATAATTCCCAACAGCATGTGTGGAGGAAGCCAGGCACTGAGCGTCACCTCATTAATACCATGCCTGCAGTCCAACACGGTGGCGGCAGCGTCGTGCTGTGGGGATGTTTTTCTGCTCCAGGCACTGTGAGACTCATCAGGATGGAGGCAAAGATGGATGCAGAAAAATACAGAGCAATCAGAGTGAAAGCTTTTTCCAGAGTGCTCAGGTTCTCAGGCTGGACTGAAAGTTTACATTTCAACAAGACAACGACCCAAAGAAAACACAGGAGTGGCTTCAGGAAGACTGCGAAAGTCCTGGAGTGGCTCTGCCAAAGTCTGGACCTGAACTTAACAAGGCATTTCCGGTGAAAATGGCCGACACTCCCCATCCAACCTGATTGAACTTGAACAATTCTACCAAGAAGAATGGGAGAAACTTCCAAAACAAAGGTGTGCCACGCCTGTGCGATCATTTCTGAGAAGACTTGAGGCTGTCACTGCTGCCAAAGCTGCTTTAACCAAGTACTGAGTGAAGTGTCTGAATACTTACTGTATGGGATATTGCAGTCTTTTATTAGTCCATTTTTATTAATAAAAACTCTTTGCTTTGACATTGTGGAGTGTTGTGTGTAGATTGATGAGAAAGACGTGAACTGAATCCATTTTAAGATGAAAATGCAACAAAGTGTGTGGTTTTAAATGAGACAATATTCCCCACAAAACTCATGACTTAATAATCAAACAGTCAGAGCAAAGATCACGCTGATGGTTACATATGTATCCATGGTTTCCTGAGTGATCAGACTCGGTACATTTGGAATATGGAGGTGGTTTGGGAACAGCGAGCATAATTTCTGGGATGGCATGCTGATGGGACAGCATCACCTAACACTTAAACACTTCTAAACAAAGGGTGTGACTTACCAGGGCAGGGTCTTTCTGAATAGAGCTCACATGTAGTCTCTAAAAAAGAATCAATAATTCAATATCACTGACGGTCATTAACATATGTATATGAGTCAATAAAAACACCTGATAGAACAGAAATGTTCTGGTGCCTGCACAAACACGTCTGTCTAGGCAGGCACATGGAGACACACACTTTTCAACATGTGCATCACAGACCACACACTAACACTCACACTCACAATGCAGCATGTGCACTCACCGTATTCACAGCCTGTGATGCAAGAAAAACAGAAAAGCAAACAGTGAGTTTTGCAGTTTTAACAGCACTTCAATTTAGCACTTAATGGACAGACAGTTTTTCACATCAGTTCACAGTTTGAGTCAAATGTCTCAGTTCACTGCAGCGTGAGTATTTTACCTCCAGCACCATCTGTAATATCTGTATGAGTGATACCTTTAGGAGTGAGGTTCGAAGCTTTGGCTGTCAGGCACATGAAGTGATAGAAAGGGACAGTCTGAGAAGTGTCCCCCTCACACTTCTCACTGATGTTCTGTAGCTCGACCTGGGATGGGAAAGAAATACAACAATTCATAAGCTTGGCCCTTGGAAGAGTGAGAAAGTCACAATCCAAAAAAGGAAAAACAAACATGAAGGTGAAGAGGTGATGGAAATGGCAGTAAAAAGCTGGCGCTGTTCACTCACCGTTCTTTCAAAGCACTGATACAGTATGTAACATAGCTTTCCTCTCTGCAGGCACTCTCTCTCTACAGTGCATTCCACTATGTCCTGTATTTGGAAGAGCACACTTTGTCAGACGCAACGCAGGCCAGACCTTGTTGAATAAAATGCATCAACATTCGTATGCAATCTGTTCCAGGAAGTTACCTGTGAATGCTTCGTTTTGACGAGGGAGATGGTTTCTGTCAGATTTTTTGCCTTGAAAGTGGAACAGAGACGTGGACAAACAGAAGATTTGACTGTCAATTTTCATCATTATTATAATTGTTCTGTTCCTGATCACAGTGCTGCAGAAAGGTTACCAGGGGTCCATAGAGGGTTCCAAAAGGGTTCCAAGAGGGTTGCCGATTATTCACAGCTTCATCTAGTTTGATTGCTTCAATGATTTTACAGTGGTCACAGTTTTACTGCACAGTCTTGACCCTTCTAACTGTTTCAGAAAGTAAGAAAGTTTTCAGAAAGTGTTCTTTAAAGCAGCTGAGGTCAGCAGTGTACTGGCCATCTGACATACTGGGACAACACACAAGAGACAGGGTTTGAGTAGTAAGTAAGTAGTAATTAGTAGTAATTTTAAGCTAAACAATGATCTTTTCCAAAACTTTAACAAGTAGTTTTGGTGCCTACATTTAGCCTTGGCTACCAACTACAAAAAAGAACAAGAAACTAAACAACTTCAGCTGAAATGAAGCAGCTTGGGGCTGAATGCCACAGACACGCTGTGTGGAGAGGAAAGCACTGTGAGACGGGGCAACAAACCGTTGGTTTGGATCTTTGATATATGGAAAAATATTATGCTACTTTTAAGGGTGTAGAGCTGTTTCAGACAAGCCACTCTGTGTAGAATTTGTCAGATACATTTAATGTTGTTGTACCTCCTAATTAAAAACTATTCAGACATATAAAGCTCTGAAAACATAAGCTCAGAGGAAGATACATTATTGCCTTAACATTTTCATTTTGCTGGTGTCCTACAAATGCAACAATTAAACAACTGACCACTGAATTAAAAATAAAAAACTCGTACCCATGAATCTATGTCGAAGTAGTCGTAACAGTCCTCTTTTGACAGGTTGATCTTGCTTAGGAACACCTAGCAGAAAGCACGTCAAATATGCATCATCAGTTACACCGTACCGTAATGCACGTATACCAGCTGATAGTGTTTCTAAATGTAAACCTTTATTTATTCACTTACGAAGAGAAACAGGTGGGTCACATATCTCCACGATGTCATGCTGCCACCGTGACCATCTAGACTCACACAAGAGAAGGAGAAAACACAGGAAAGTTGAATTAACGGCAATATTTGGGTGCGTTGTTGGGTCTGTCACGAACCTGATCTCAAACAGTAGCAATGACAATAGACAGGGACTGCTCATAATGACATCAAATAACAAAAGAATCCATCAAACCATCGAGTGACTGCTCATGATCTGTGTAATGGGGGTTTGATGGATCAGGACACTCTCATCAACAAAGAAATTATCTATCCATTATTTATCCTATGATCTAAGAGGACAAATGGACCCATGCCAGGAAATCCATTTTGTTTCACCACAAATGGGTTTCCTAAATGACATGGCACCACCATGAGTCACTACGTTTTCACCAAAAGCACTCCAGTCGTCAAATTCATGCACACAATTCCAGCAAAAAAAATCTGCCTGGGTTCAGTCTGAACTTGCCTTTGGACTTCTGAACTGCCGTGTGCCTGCATACATTAGAGACCTACTACAGCTCCACACCACCCTCTGGGCTTCCTGCTTGTCCCTCACTCCAGACTGCGTCTTAGAAGGTGTGGCTTTTACTGTGGTCTTTTACTTTGAAGCAGTGAATGCAGTACAAAGCTAACATGTCACAGAAAGAATTCAGAGGACACACAAGCAGAAACACATGTTTCCAAACTGCCACACATATAACCTGTTTATTACTATTCCTCTTCTATTCAAACTCATTTTACTGCACAAAGTGAAGAACTGACAGGATTATATTTCATTGTGACTGTACCTGACATGATTACATGTCATAAACCTGATTTCTCACAAATTTCTGTGATGAAATGTGTCCAAAATGAAACATTTTGCCAAATTTTCTTAATACATGGGCAGATATTTTTTTTTTACTGTAAATCCTCTGCAATATTCGCCATATAAGCCAAAAGGATTTCACAAATGTTGCTTCAGATGTGAGGGGACATACTGATTTACAAGCTCTGGGTCACCTCTCAATCCAAATGCAGGAATGTTGAGAAGGAAGAAAGGAAAGGAGGGAGGCAAGAACATAAATACCCGCAAAATAGCAAAACAAAGCTCTGGCAAAGCGGCTGGCTGGACCTGATCAAGCTGATAGACTGAAATATAATAAGATAACGTGGTTTCCCCCTCTATCTCCATATGTTCTCACAGGCGTTCCAGAGGAGCGCGCGCGCGCGCGCACTCACTCACACACACACACACACACACACACACACACACACACACACACACACACACACACACACACACACACACACACACACACAAAAAAAAAACATTTCCTCCTGAGATATTCCCTGGTGACTATGAGGAACTCAAGATTTGTGTCACCTGTCCCTCCTGCACACACGGCAGCCCTGGCAGCTCTGCAGACCTCAGGAGACAAAGCGCGTCAGAGACATTCAGAGAGCGACTGCGCGTCGGAGTGGTCTTATCCTTCAAGAGTCCAGCAGCTCACGGACGGTCACAGAGGAGTGAAAGCAGCCCGGACACACGCTGAATGAAAAGCCATATGCTGGTAGTGACTAGGCATTAAAAGCTCCACCGTGCTGTGCGGTAGCTCCGGTCCTGGCACTCGCTGTCCTTGTGAAACTTTACTTTCACTTTCTACCCTTTCACACGCCAGCCCCCCCCCCCCCCCCTTTTTTTGACATTCTGATCTCATCCGAATTTCCAAACGAGGCGCCGCGTCACCACAAACACATCGAACTGAACTGTGGCTGGGTGATTGAATGGGCCCTATTCATCAACTTTTGTCTCACTATCGAGGAGACATCCTCATTTAGAGAGTTAGACGTTAGAATACAGGATAGCATACTGTGAAGTCAGTGATAAATGCGAAGTAGCTACAACTAAATATCAAATAAAAAGATACAAGAGTACACTGAAGAAAGTATAACCAAGCCGTCCTTCATCCAATGCGTTTTTTTTCATTCACGTAATTAGAAAGAACGACAATAAAAAATCTAGACTTTCTGGTTTGAAGCCTGGGCTAAATTATTATTATTGATTAAAATGTAAATATGATTAATTCACTGTACGTACAATCTTCACTTTCTATCAGTGTCTACGCTTTACGTTGCCAGGGTAACGCGCATGCGCAGTTGGTCCACACGGTCAACGGAGTTGAAGAAACAGCGCATATTGATGAAGGTACGTACTCCGCCATTTTTCTCAGCGGAAAAATCAACACGGAGCACATTGAAATGTCGGTTGGTTGCAGATGACGTGACGTCACTCTTGTCACGTCATCCCATGTCTCTCCTTTTAGTTTTCAACAATGGGTTCTAACAGCTGAAAGTAAAGCATCTGAAAATGCACTCTGATGTTCTCTCCCAATATTCAGTTTATGATCACAACATATGATGAACAAAGTACTGACCAAATTAAAATCTGGTTCAGGAGTGTTCCATGTACTGGCAGTTTTAGTCTACAACAATTAGAACATCTGAAAGTCCAACTATAACAGCAAAGGAAAAAATCAGTCAGGCAAAGCAAAAGAGCGAAGAAAGTGTTTAAAGCAAATTTGGAAGTTTTTGATTGTTGACTCACTGAAGCCAATATCAGGGACAGAAAACAAAAGGTAGGGAAAGCTACACTAATGTCTGCGTCTCAGCACCTCAAACTAGATCCTGATCTGGACTCAGCTCTGCCCAGAAGACAGCCAACACCAGCTGCAGACCCAGGAGGAGACCTCCACCTTATGTTAGCAAGTATTGTGCACCGCACAACCCCTCCTCATGGGACATGCACAACACATGACATGGCACCATTTTCAGTTCAACAGACTACACCCCTCGCTCAGACTCTGTGTTGGTTGCACCGATGGTTGAAGTAGCAGGAGGAGACGGAAACCCTCAGCTAATCTTCAGACAATGGACATACAACGCCATGAAAGAATCTGCCACTTACCTCCCCTCAGTCCAGGATGGGGAAGATGAGTTTGCAACACAACTGGACACTTTGTCAACGATTCAGACCCTCTACCAATGAACTGCAATGGCTGCTCATGGTCCAAATGGGGAATAAATGGGCAAAGTGGTCTGAAATTTCCCCATAGAAGATCAAAGATTGGTTCACCCGACATGGCCAATGAAGTGACTGAGCTCTGTGATAGAATCAGAACAGCTTCCCTCTAAGACTGGGTATGGGAAAGATATCAGCTTGCAAACGGGGGGAAAATGAGACCGTGTCTGATTATCTCAACCAACTCACAGAGGTCTACAACAAACACAGTGGGGTCCAAAGGCCAACTGCCATGGGGGGGCCAACCCAGTTACCCCATGGGAGGCTCGCCTATGAGACTGCTTCATTAATGGCATCAAGTCAGAAATCAGTTAGAGGGTTAAACATACTGTCTGACATGGGACTATGGCAATCTTGAGACATCTAAAAGACATGCCATACATGCAGAGAATTTCCTGACAGAAAAGAAGAAAGGAATGCACAGCAGACAGACAAATTGCACATGGCACAACTCACAGCACTTGAATACCAAAACGGAAGAAGAGGACTTTGACGCGAGTCCGGCGGCGGCTGAGGAAGTTACAACAGAAGACGGGGGCAGGCCGTGGGGCACCTGGTGCTTGTTTTACGTGTGAAATAATGGGGCATTGGGCTTAAGACTGTCCAAAAAACAAGGAAGTCGAGAATGGGCCCGGGGCCAATTGACTAGGGGTAGAGCAGAGGGCAGTGACGGACTCATCTGGTTATGACACACAGGCTGAGACAGCACATCACTCCACACAGCAGATAAGCAAAAATGCAAAAGACAGCAGAAATAGACACACCCCATGAGCAACAACTTATCTCACAAGCCATTCAACATCTGGAGTCTACACAAAAAAATTGATAAAAAAATTCATAAATTTCACACACAAGGCATACAAGAAAATGCCAAAATACACACTCATAGTTGAGGGACAAAACATCACTTTTTTGGTAGACTCAGGTGCCACAGAATCAGTTATCATTCAGAAAGATATCAGCCCAACCCCAAAACTAAGCGGCAGGTATGCAGAGACTGGGGGCGTATCAGGCACTCCCATAGAAGTATACAACCCCAATCTGATGTCAGGATAATGATGAGGGGAAGCTTAAACATTCATTTCTGCTGTCAAGACACTGTCCTGTAAATCTGTTTAGAGATTTAATGTATCAGCTAGGCATTGTTTTGTTTTCCACTCCCCAAGGTATTGTTGTGACAAACAAATTCCTTTGTCAGATATCGTGGGGAAGACCTAATGTATGCTTATCAGTGGAAGATTCCAGACACTGCACCCAACTGTGTCAACACACTGATACAAGAGGCAAAGGCACTCACTACAGACCCACACACTGACATCATGACCTCACAAAACCTGCACTGCACTTCTTACATCTCTCAGGGAGCAGACAGTGAGTTTGAGGACACATGGTATCGGACATATCAGGACAGGCACACACTTGAACTAAACTGGTTATACTGGACACACAATCAATGTGCTGTGTCAGTAACTCTGTCTAAACCATCTTCTCAAAGTCTGTTCAGGGTACCACACTCCGACCCCCATGTTTCACTGGTCAAACCCAAAAATAAAAGATGGAAGGACTTGGGACCTTGGATAAAAGCAAGCAATGAGGCCTCTGGGTGGGGAAAAACATCCTGATGGGGATTTCCACCTGCATCTAAAGGTGCACCGAAAAAGGTTTTTTGCTGTAGTAACAGTGGTAGGGACTGTTAAGCTCACTCCAGAAACAGAATTCCAAACAGACACAGGAGTAAAAGATTTTGATTCATTCTTCGGCAGTCACACTTTCATAAAAGATATCTCTGAAATTCCTGAGTTAAATGAGGTACCATCATGTTTGTGGGCAAAATGCAAATATGATGTAGGACTGATTAAAAGGTGCCGAACCGTTTGTGATCACACCAAAATCCTCATACAGGCCATGCAAAAATCAATATCCTTTGAAAGAAGACGCAGTTGAGGGTATCAAACCAGTGTTTGAATCCCTCATTGAAGCAGGAGTAATCATTCCATGTGAAAAATCTCCTGTACGATCACCAGTCTTTCCTGTAAAGAAAATCAGGGATGCTGGACAACCTGATGAGTGGAGATTTGTACAGGATATGCAAGCAGTAAATGCAGCAGTCCACACACATGCACCAAATGTACCAAATCCACATACAGTCCTCTCTCAAGTTCCATCTGATAGTAAATGGTTCTCCGTTGCTGACCTCACAAATGCATTTTTCAGTATCCCAGCAGATTAATACAGCCAATTTTGGTTTGCATGTCTATTTGAATCCAAAATGTACACTTTCTTGCGGCTCTGTCAAGGTTACACTGAATCTCCAACCATTTTTAATGCAGCCTTAAAAGACAACCTAGATTCACTCAACTTACCAGCTGGCAGTGTTCTTTTGCAATATGTGGATGACTTCATGATTTGCTCTCCCACAAAAGAAGCGTGTGTACAAAACACACTTGCTCTCCTGAACGAGCTAGCTGATAATGTCATAGTGCAGACAGTGGATCCCAAGCTATACAGAAATTGAGGCACAACCAGCAAAACTTGACTCGGTTGCTGCAGGACTCCCTACATGTCTCAGAACTGTGGCAGCAGCTGAAAAAGCTCTGATAGCATCACGTGACATTGTAGGCTATGCTGATCTCAATCTAGTGGTCCCACATGCTGTTTCAGTGATTTTGCTTGAACAGAAAACCTCTCACCTGTCAACAGCAAGGTGGCTCAGTGTTCTTAACCCTGCAACCTTTCTCCCTTCAACAGATGATGGACAACCACACGACTGCATGGCAGTCATAACTGAAGCTTGCTCCCCCAGGCCTGATCTGCAGTATACACCTTTGCAGAATGCCGACTTGAAACTGTTTGGACGGGCCTCGAGAAATGCAACAACCACAACAACAACAACGTGTGCCACTAAGTGTGCTCATCCACCACTACAAAAACCTTTTCATCACTTACAAATGGACTTCACTGAGCTAACACCTAGCAAAGGAAATAAATACTTGTTGACATGTTTTCCTAATGGGTGGAGGTGTTTCTCACCTCTAAACGAGATTCAGCAGCTGTAGCGAAAGCTTTAATCAGAGAAATAATTCCCAGATGGGGAATTCCAGGTAAGATCTTGTCTGACAATGGTACACTTTTCATGAGCATGGCCCTGAAGAGTGTCGATGAGTATTTTGGCATTGAAATGAGGCAACATTGTGCTCATCTGGCAAGCGGCGGGACTGTTGAGAGAGAGAATGGTACATTGAAAAGCAAGTTGGCTAAATGTTGTGAGGAAACTGGTTTAACTCGGACAAAAGCACTACCGATTGTTTTGATGCACATGAGAGTTAGGGTCAGAAGTAGAAACAGCCTCAGCCCATTTGAAATCCTCTTTGCAGGGCCAATGAATACAGGGATTGTACGGACTAAGGGGCAACGTCCCCATACCAGCCAGTGTGAAGATGAAATGTTACGTTATTGTGCAAACCTGTCTTCTGTGCTTTCTGATATCCACAAACAGGCCAAGGACACCCTGCCAAAAGCCATGGAGCAACAACTACACAACCTAGAATCAGCTGATTTGGTCGTAGTGAAGGATCTGAGGAGAAAGAACTGGAAAGTAAGCGGGTGTTACGGACCTTTCCAAATCCTCCTCACCACGGAAACAGCAGTGAAAGTCGCAGAACGGGCCACCAAGATGCACGCCAGCCACTGCAAATGCGTTCCTGAGAACATGGACGAGACACCATCAAGCGTGCTGAGCATCACTAAGTGAATCAACGTTCTCTCTGACCTTGTGTTTGCGAGGGAGAGAGGGGTGTGGATAACAATGAGATGATACGTTTGTCAAACTCACGAAGAGGCAGCGGGGTAAGCTGAGGTGCCACACCTGATGCGATGATGCCAACAAATTTACAGTGGCACTGGAGGAGTGACAGATGTAGAGGAATTAGCAGCATATTCCCGCTCACTGTCACCATTGCCCTGCTACTGCTCCTGCAACAAGGCACATCTCAGCCAACCAATAACAGAGGTGCAAAAACTAAAACAGCAGCTGCAGAACATACAACTGCAGGAGGAGTGACTTGCTGCCTGAGTCTACTCGCTCCCCGCTGAGGCTTGAGGAAAATTCCTGGTACGCTGTAGTACTATCAACAACCAGAAGGGTTACAAACAACAGTTGCTATGTCTGCACTCAACTTCCTCACGGAGTGGGGGCCGCAATACCTGTGACGCAACGACCACTGACCCTAGGCGTCATGGTAGCCTTCACCCTGGGGGTTTCCCTGCAGAATAGCACTGTGGCAGACCTGACTGAGAACATTGACATGTGCAACATCAGCATCACCAATTATGGGGGTGCAATGGCCAGATTCTGGAACATGACACAGGTGACACAACGAGAGGTTCAATCCAATCAATCTATCATGACAACAAACCCCACCCAACAACAAAGAACTGTCTGTTTAACTAGGAAATGCTTCACTGAGCAAGAGCACTTCCTGGGGATATCATGGTGCAAGCAGACAGTCATGGCCACCTGCGGGGCAGTATGGGGAAACGGTAACACAACCTCATGCAAACACAGAACACCATACATTGCTTCTTCGAACCTGACAGGCACTGTTAGCTTGACCTGCCCACGCAACGACAATCCTATGCTTCTGCTACCCTCTGGTGATGGCTATGGATCACTGAGAGAGTGTGTGTGGGTATGTGGACAACATGTGTACCAATCTCTAAGTCCCGGATGGTGTGGTACCTGCTATATTGCAAAGCTGATATAAATGTGGCACTGCAAAACAGGTTGGCAATGGATATGATGTTTGCCAGACAAGGAGGGATCTGCCATATTATACGTACTGACTGCTGCACTTACATTCCAGACATTACAGACAACATGACTCATGTTGTCTCACTCCTCAATGACCTGCTGCACGAAGAGTGGACCAAGGACTTTGAGAAATGGAGTCTGTGGTCCTCGCTGACTGAGGGAGGTTGGACTGTGACACTGCTGACTTGTTTTCCTGACAGTATTTATGGTTTTAATCTGTTGTGCTATATCTTGCACCAAAACTTTAGTCACGCCACCAGTCAAATCCTCTACAGGACAGTTCACGATTCAGTCGAAAGATTATTCCTCTCTGGACTGGATTCCACCCTATGTTGCCCTTCAAGTTTGTTGACACCACTGTTTAATCTGAAATATTGCTTAGCGATTGATGATTAGGCATTTTTGTGTTCAATGATTGAGTATAGTTTCATTAGTGGTTTGTGAGCATAATACGATCAAATGGGGGAATGTAATGGGATTTCTTATTATTCATCTTTTCTGTTCCTCAATTGTGAATCAAATCATTTCATCTTCTCTTTACTCAGTCGTAAGCATTCACTACCAAAGCCAAATGATTAACTATGTCATTTGATTAGGTGTATGTATGTGTTATTCTGCTGACCACGACACCACGTATGTACTCATCTACTGATTAAGGTAACATCCTGCACGATCAAAGCTGCTGACTGACCATTGTCCAACAACACATTATGACGTGCCTATTGTGCTCCGTCTCCACAGGTGCACATCTGATGCCCATGACACTGATTAAGGCACAAGATAAACGGGGTGAGCTCTCTCCTACCTGTTTCTGGATTGTCCTGAATTTTTGCCATTTTTGTGATTCTTACAAGTGTGAGTATTTGCTACACCATCCCCTCGCCTCGTGAGTTTACTAATGTCTTTTCATGAACTGCCATTTTTAGTGTGCTTATGTGTTTCAGTTGCCTGCCTGCCACGTCAGCGTGTGCCTTGCCTCTGATCCGTTTCAACGTTTCCCTTAGTTTGTCACATGATGTTTTGTTAATGCTGGTTGTTGTATGTTGTACCTTTCATAATTTAAAAAAAAAAAAAAAAAAATGCATGTTGATGTGTGCCAAATCATTGATCAAATGCAAACATTTTACTGAAAAAAAAAACAAAAACAAAAAACCTAAGTAATTAAAGTGATATAAACTGCAATGAAAACTAATTGCTCCAATTGCAAAAACGGTATAATTTGACTTAAATCTAGGTTTAATTAATTAGGTTTATTTTACATTCTGTCAATGTAAACGTTATTCCATTACACATTGCTATACAAAAGACCAAAGCAGATAAGGCAGATGAAATAAGGAAAAGACAATAAAATGAACTGAACAAGATTAAAATATATAGAAATGAAAACAGCGTAAATAAAACTTGTATCAAATATTTCCAAAAGCTTTTAAAAAATGTTTGAAGATGAGATTTAAAAGAAGCCAGAGACTTAGTGTGTCAGAGTTCAGTATGCAGAAAGCTTCATTGTGTGGGGCTAGTAGCCAGATCACTCTTTGACACAGTAACCTGGGAGTAACCAGCAGGGCTCCATCCATGCAGCTTAATGGTCAAGAGGGCACATACTAGGTCAACAGATCGAGAAAATGTAACTGGGAGCAAGGCAGTTTAAGGCCTTTAAAAGTAAGCAATTTAATTTTGAAATCAAGTTGACATCTAAAGGGAGCCAGTGCACGGAAGCAACCACAGGGGTGATGTGATGGTGCCTTCTTGTTCCAGTAATGAGTCGAGCTGCAGCGTTCTGTGCCAACTGAAGATGGTGGAGTGTCAATTGAGGAGAAATTTCAATTTTAGACATTAACTTGAGCTGGAAAGAAACATGACTGAACAACAGTTATGACTTAATCATCAAAACAGAGCTTAGCATCAAATATTGTTCCTAGATCATTAGCAGTCTGCGTAATATTATTTCAGAGGCCATCAAAATTAGCACCATGTAATAATGCTGCACAATGACAGCATGTATAACTGAGAGTCGTCTGCATAGAAATGGTTCAAAGTTTGCTTTTGCTTGACAGTTATGTAACCAATGAATTACTTCATGGATAAACAAAGGACAAAATGCAGATGCGCTGTTGGGTCAGAGAGTATTTTATTTCACATGACACACCATCACCACGTATAAAAGGCCTTCACAATTGACATTTATATAAGTTTTAGAATGAAAAAGAAAAACATAGCAATAATAAACACTGTTTGGAGTGTTAAGTCAGTAAACTTGGGATAGAATATAACACAAAACTACCCACAAATTCATCAAATATTTTCAAGCATCACTATTAACCAAGAGTAAAAACAGCAGTTTTAAAGGTTACACAGAAATAAACATTAAAAAGCATCCCAAAATCAAAAAAGTAAGAAAAGACTGTGCTAATCTTAATTTTAACCTTTAGTTCAAACACAAAGCAAACTGTGAACCTGCTGCTAAATGCTAGCTCTGCTGCTTTTTGAGGGGGTAGACTGAGGCACATAATCAGTTTGACTGGCTGAGGCGTAAAGTGAAAACGGATTAATTAATGAGGATTAAATAACATCTGTACCGCATTTGATGCACTTAAAAGAAGCTCTTATCCAAACTGCAACAACAACATGATCTTAAATCTACCACCATTATTAGAAGCCCTTGTTAAAGAGACCAAGTGACTCCATTGCTTCCCCTAGAAGATTTGCCAAAACATACAGGATATCATGTAAGTATGGAAGGCATTAGAGAAGGAAAACAAATAGTCTGACCTCTGTGTGATCGGGACAATGCGATGCAACCCTGATTTCATTTTTTTGTGATTAGCTATAAACAAAATTCATGTTAAAAATGGTTGTTATTTTCAGTAGACTGTGGAGGTAATATAGTACAATAAAAGGAAAAGAAAGCCAGAAATAATCCCCAGCATACTATTCTGAGCTTTCACACAGAGAAACTGTTAGAAAAGTCATGAGTTGACAGTGGCTGTGCCACAGAGCGATCAGAAAAATAGCTGCTCTGGCAGTCAACAGTTTGGGAAATGGTCTGCTAAATGTTGAACCTGAGTCAGAAACTGAAGCCACTGTGGTCCGCCGTTATAAAAGTTTTAAGCCAAAAATCTCTCTAAAAAGAGTTCTCATACAGATAGAGCACAGTTATAAAACATGAGCAGAAATGTGGTGGAGGGTTAACGCAACTTTCACAAAACCAGGCACTTTATAGCCAACGTTCTGTTCGAGTCAGTGAATATGTGGAAAATAGGAATGGCTCTGAAATATATCAGTGACAGATGAGTTAATGAGAACACGTCCTGACGATGAGAACAGTAACTAACTGAGCTGCTCTACTACATTCTTCTTAACAAACAGAGAAGACAGTTCAACAAGAAATGTTACACAGCTTCCTTCAGGAAATGCATTGATTAAGAAATTGCATTGAAACTGTTTTACTGAATGAATACTTGAATTCAGGCACAAAGGTGTTTCTTAAATGCCGTAGCTTTAAAATGGGGGATGAGTTGAGGTGGTTGACACCTTACTGATCTCCTCCACTGGCCCAGAGGTGGACTGTGTCATTTTGTACCATTTGTAAATCTGAATCCTGATCAAACAGAACTTCCTGCTGTCTGTCTTTGCCCTAATGAGTGTGCTTCCTTTAAAAAGAAAGCCAAAGCAGGAACCAGTTCGCTCTTTCACTTGTTTCCCTTTCAAATGTTTGAAAAAGGTTTCCAGGACAATACAAATAACTGGTTCAGTGACAGTAAGAATAATGAAGGCAATGCTGTATACCGTATAGCACATATGAGGAGTCTACTTCTGACCATCACTTGAAATGCCTTTTATTCCCCAGCAGTAAAACAACTGTGACTGATAAGCTGAAGCATAATAATGAAAGCTCCCTTGCTTCTTTCTATCATCTCAAATGGCTATAAATAAAACTTCCAGTGACATTGTGAGTTACTTCCTGATCTCAGTGAGCCTGAAAAGATATGTTACTATTTTTACGAGGTTGTCTAATATTGAAACAGAAGTCTGAATTCATATGGAGTGACTTCAATCTATTTAATGCAAGGACTGAAACGTTCAACTGTCATTTGGTGTTCCTGTGGCTCCATTTTAAGCACAGCCCTGCTGTGTAACGCTGAGAAGAGCAGAAAGCCTTCAGCTGGCACACAAGGACCTGACTCATAACCGATAACACATGAAACAACAGTTCAAAGACATCAGGAACCACTTCCAGTTTCAAGAAACTGTGTTCAAGTTCACGCTGAACCTGATAGAGAAACAGCAGGCAGCCAGCGCTGAAATGCAGTAAAGAATCTGAATACTCTGTCCTCCACTCCCTCCTCCTCCTCCTCCTGCTGCTGCACAGCATAAAAGAAATACTCAATGAGCACAACGCTCTCACCAAAGGTGTCGTCATGAGAGCGGTCTGAGCAGGTTAAAGACGTGCTCCAAACGTGCCAGCAGTTTGCTTTAAATGTGCCCTGTGGAGTGTTTGATTAGTACTGCCAATATTTTTACAAGCCAGTCCCTGTTTTGTTTGTAGTGTGCATGCATGTGCACCAGCATGCAGGAAGGGTAATACACATTTTTGCCAGTACAGTCTTAACAATCTTAACATAAAGACTCATGGTGTCTTGGTGAGAAACACCAAATGTAAACAGACGTTTTGTTAGTTCACAAGAACTCCACAGGGCACCTTTAACTGTCACTATACCAAACTGTCGATCAGTAAGAAGGTGTCCTAATTTGAGGGAAACATTCGACACATTTATTTGGAGGTGCTGTATAAAAGCCACAGTACCATTTAGGGTGCGTTTTACCCTGATTATAAGCATTTATTTATGAACAGCAACACACTTTCTTTCATTCAACTAAGACATCAAGTAGTTAATGCTTGATTCAGGCTTTTCCAGAAATCAGGTGATGGCTAAATGCAACCCTAAACATCAACTGAAAAGGTTTCACAGTAGCCCTTTTTAAAGATGGGACTTGGGACTTTCACTGTCTTGTCCTGAACCTCCAGTCCCATTTGACACATGATGCTAAAGGACAGTAAAAAAAAAAAAAATATGGTGCTATTTTGTTGGGAGGTGTCTGAATAAGTCTTTGCTTCAGTGACGTTCTCTACATCGATCTTATCGCACTTGTTGTAGCTCCTTTTGTCCTCAGGCTTCTCTGGTTTTAAGCAATGATCTACAGCATGCTCTCTGTGACCTGCTCTCAACTGTGTCAGTTTGCCGAGCTGCACAGCATCATTTCACACTGAGGACTAACTAAAAAAACATTTCCCTTTCACTTTAATTGAGATTTAATGTCTGTAAATGCCCTCCGCCTAACACCGGGGAGATTTGTCTCTTTCCCGGCTTCATACTTGGTCACTAAGACTTCCTTCTTAAGCGGACGACCTCTGCTCCCTCTTTCTTAAAAATCACCCATCGCTGGGGTCATATTCTCAGAGAACGTAGGGATACGACACATTCTGTCTCACATGCCGTTGAGCTAATTCTCTCTGAAGTGTATGTACATGCATTGCGCTCAATAGCTGTTAAATATGTCGGTGCCTGTTCACACAGAGAGGCTCCTGAACTTTGTGGGTTTTAGATGAAGGAATGCAAATCATAACATTCAGGTGAGGCGTGGCAGCGCTCTGAAGCAGGTGTGGGTGTTTTTTTAATTAATTCTTTTTTGGAGCAGGAGGTGCCACAGATCACCTGTCAAAATCCTTACATCTTCAGTGTGCCTTGTGTCTCTGCCTGAATGGGGCCTAAAAGCTATCTCGTTGCCGTGTCTTAAAATGGAGGCAGATTTTAAAAAAGCCCCCCTGAATCAGGCTGAGACCTCCATTTGATTTTACTCATTACATTTTGTCCATTTAATGAATGCTTTTATGTCTTAAGCCACATAATGGTATACTGCCTTTAACATTACAGGTTGTCGAAGATGGGTTCTTCACGGTCTCAGCTCAGCCTGGATGTCTTGGGGGGGACATTTCTGCCATGTTCAGGCGAGCTTCTTGGCCTGAGGCTGGGCTGTGCCTTTGGCAGACGAGGAGCTTTTGGTGTCAGCAGAGAGGACAGTCATGATGTCTTGGAGCGCTTGACTTATCTGAGCTCCAAACCTGTGGGAGTCCTAGAATGGAGAAAATCAAGTATTAAAAAGGAAGGAGTTGAGACAAGCTACTGTGGTAGAGAATCAAAGCCGCAGAGAGAGAAGGAGGAAGAGCCGACAGGATGTGGACAGAGAGGAGAAGTGCCCTGCTAAGACTGGATTCTTGAGGTTGATAAATGTTTGAGATTTTAAAAAATTCAGTAACAATATATCAGCCGATAGTCACTTAATTTTTTTAACAGATTTTTTTTTTAACATATCAGGTTTTTAATAATCTCCTTCAAGGACTTCCTTTGAGTTTTTTCTCCCTTTTCATGAGCTTTTTTATTTTTTTTCTTCACTTTTTTCCCCTTCTTTGTTGTTAAGCGCATTGGGTCCTAGAAATGCACTATACAAGACTGATTTATTATTATTATTATTGTTGTTATTTTGCTGGAAGCTGATATTGGTTCACATATTGACTTATCTGATTGATTGGTCTGGCTCTATTGAGTACATTAATCAATGCAGGATTCCACAAAAAAATAAAAAAAGGAAAAGGAAGTGAAAACACACAACGAAGCACAGCAAAGTTTCCCCTGTCCTGTCATGTGCTTTGTGGTTTACGAATGAATTAATGCTGATGTAACTCTGTCTTATGCTTGATGAGGGAGAGTGTCTCAAGAAAACCCATCACAACTGTTATTGTGTAATAATCTGCTTGACTGCTCACTCGGAAGTTTCTGAGTGAGCAGTCAAGCGTCCTGCATGTCCAAACAAGCATGGTGATGCACCATGTGCAAATGTGCAGCCAGTATCATGACAAGTAACTGAAAAGCAAAGCAAAATGTTTGATACCAAACCATCAAACATTTTCTGCTATTCAAATCATGCCAGCTGCTTTATAATTTACAAAATGGCTTTACTTACTGTGTCACTGCAGGAGTGTTTGGAGGACACGTGGAAGTTGATCATATCCTCACCCACAATGATGTATGAAACCCCATAACCATCATCAGCAACCTGAAATGACCACAGAGATCATACAAGATCAGTGTTAATGCCTCACACACCGCCTACTGTACAAATATACCTGTGTGTGTATTAACAAGCATGCAGTCAGCTTCTCACAGGTCCAAACCCTCCGCCCAGTGATATGAAATCGGGGTGGTTCTTCAGGTCGAACAGCTCCATCTGCTGAACTGGAGTCTGACTGGTGGAGAGACGCCAAGGCTCTGACAAAACCTGGAATGTGAGTGGGGGGGGGGGGGGGGGGGGGAGAGAGAGAGAGAGAGAGAGAGAGAGAGAGAGAGAGAGAGAGAGAGAGAGAGAGAGAGAGAGAGAGAGAGAGAGAGAGAGGTGAACCAGGACTTGTGAAGAAATATCCACCCTGCAGACATCATTCATGGTGAAAGCAAGTCATAAATCATGCCATGGAACACACACCTATCCATCCTTTTTAACTGCTGGAGGATTTTGACTTTTCATTTCTGATGATAGATTTACGACATCTACAGATGCTCTTACTGATATACGAAACAGTTTGCAGCTAACATGTTCTTAGGGCAATCAGACTGATTCAACAAGCTGTCAGCATTTTCCTCCGTGTACTGTTGATGTTACACTTGCATTTACACTCAGTCATGGTTCACTGAGGGACCAATTACATCATGGTCCTTTTGTGCTGTGATTCTCACACTGACTGACGACTGGATCTCCTGGTTTTGCCAACAATGAGGACAAAGTCCAAAATGCGCCACAGCGCAATTCCATGACTGTCTTTCTGTTCATTAAATATTCAAGCTTCAGTTGCTGTCTAGTCTGTTTTATACTGACACTCTACAGCTCAGAGAATCACTTAGTGAAGATATTACGCATTTGGTTTCATTACAACTTCTAGGGTAACATGGAAAACACTTGGTGATATTTCAGAGAATGAGAAAGGAAGTTAGCGAATGTGACTCAACCTAATGTGAGTTAAACTTTAATGCAGGGGTGTCAAACTCAAATACACAGTGGGCCAAAATTTTAAAAATGTTCCAAGTCGAGGGCCGGACTGGTTCCATGTTTATTGAAAACTGATTGAAATGACCTTATTGCACATATTGAAGCTGGAACTGACACAGCCTATAAGTTACTGCCTAGAAAACAACATTAATCATTAAAAAAAAAAAGAAAAATCAGTTGCATTCATCTCTTATGGCTTTATCTGCAGTTTTCCATAGAAATTTCATATGAAAACATTTTCCCACAGGCCAACAAAAACCAAAAAATCATTTCCTTCAAACAAAAACCAAAAATGCCCAAAGAGTGCAAAAAAAGTCAACATATATTAAACCTGAGTGTGCTGCCCTCTGATACGCACTAGTCTAGGCCAGATACTTGAACCTGAGTACCTGGGTAGCTGAAAGGTGACCACAGGTAATGAGCTCCATCAGGCTGCTGATGAACGAGTGGGGCAGGGACTCGCGCTGGCGGGCCTTTGACTGACGTGCCAACGCACTGGCAGTGCACTGTGGGACTTGTAGTACTTGTGGTGCATACTATATACCGGCAGGCCAGCTCTAATAATAATTAGATATCATCATGCACATCAGCATGCATTTCTGCCGGAGCCAGTGGTGGTTGATCATCATCAAACTACCATGATTCATTCCTAGCTTGAATCAATAGTGTTTGTATCGTAAGGTCTGAATAATAGAACAGAAAAAAACACTTGAGATGTGTGTTAATCTGTTAATCAGTTAATCTGTAATGTTTGGCCACCGTTGCCACTTATTCTGTGTCTATCACTGTGAAAAAGCTAAAACAGCAATGTAACATTGAACCAAGCTAAAAACGTACCTCTTTGAGGAAGGGTGACTCCACCCCCAAGTATTTGGAGACCACATACAGGCAGAAGAGGTGTCTGTCGATTCCAGCTCCAGTCATAGCCATTCGATAAAGGTTTTGGTGCCTCTCTGAAGCCAGTCGGAAAAGACGCCTGCATTGTTCCCCTGTCTGTCAACCCAAGTCACACTTTCAATGACATCCATGAAAAAGAAGCAGCTATAAATCATGTTTAAACGGTAAATTCACCAGAAATACACCACAAAACTGAGTAAATATTGGACTGAAAATGTTTGCTGTGACAGTATGATTTTAGGCTGGAGTATGGACGGACATTGGTGTCAGCAGGAGTCTAAAATGCTCAAGGAGTCGAGGAGTTTATTAGCACCTCTCCATCTTCAAGAGCTTTGACGAAGGCAGAGCTCTCGCTGGAGCAGGATCGCACAGTCTCTGTGCGGCCCTCCCTGAACAGGCGGGTCATTGACGCCTCGTAAGTCAGACAGAAACCACCGCGATCCTGGATGAAGGAGAGAAGAGGTTTGAGAGGAAGAGAAGATAACAGATAAAAACAGATAAAAACAGATAAAAACATGTGGTCACCGTTAAAGACACATTTGAAGATAGCAGAGATAATAAAAACAGTAAAAATTGGCCACCTAAGCTATCATTACTGTTCAACAATGTTACTGTTATCAAGTAATGGATACATTAAACTTGTTACAGTCAGGGTTCATAAAGGCAGACAGCAAACACAGAGGTGACAGAGAGAGAGGAAAACATTTTCAAGGTAAGCCCAACAAATTAAACATAGGAGGGAAAAAGTTCAATACAAATACCAGCCAAGATAAAAAGCCAGACATACAGATAAACAGGAAAGGCCAAAACAACATGACCACACAGACTGGTCCAGGAAAGGGGGTTTAAGGACACATTTCCCTGGGTGATAATCTCACCATCTGTCTCAGTAAAAGGCCACAATCTCAGAGTCTGAAAAGTCAAATAACAAATTATGCTGATGGTCTAAAAGTCACTGTCCCGTACCTCAATCAATATTTAAGTAGCTTTTCTCGTTAAACTCTGCAGATGTAAGTCAACAGAATCTTTTTGTCAACAGTTTGGCAATGGTTTGCCTCATGCGTCTCACTATCCTTCTTTATTATTACAAACACCTGAAATGAACACAACTTTGTGCAGACAAAAAAAATGTGACTTCGTTTTCCTGGTGAGGTTTTTCAGCTGACATCAATACAGTCTGAGCTTTGATAGCAGAAATCTTAATCTGAACTCTCCATCTTAACGCGGTTGGCATTGGCTTCGACATGCCATGGTTTGGACAGAGGACTCGACAACACACCAAACTTATTTAAGAACCACAACAACCATACAAAATTGAAGCAGATGTACAGCCAACCAAACAGTCCACAGTCCAGTCCCAAAGTCCAGAATCTTTGTCTTACTGCACTGTAACCACTGTAAGAAATCACTGTAGCAAAACACGGCTTGAAGAAACCTCCACCCAGATTTAGATTTCTGCTCTGCCATTAGCTGGATAAGACACAAATCCACAAGCTGGAGAAATATCTTTATACATTTCTGTGTCTACCAGTCAGCATACAGCTCTGGACGTGCAGATGGAATAAACAATGCAGAGGACATAAGTGGGATCTGATAAGTCAGTGGTTTCATGTTCACTGTGACTGGCTTTCAGGACGAGCTCATCAGCTCCAGTCAGATATTGTTTTACATTCTGATTACTTGATGGTTTCTTGATTGACATGCCATGCATAAAGAATACATTTCTGCGACTACACCTCTCCAACTCCTATCTGCAATGCGTGCGTTTGGTGTGTGTTACCCTGTAGTATGCCAGCTGCAAGCTGATCTGTATGAATGCATCTGGGCTGACGCGTAGCTTCTTGATATGTCCTTTTCCAAACTCTCTGAAGGGAAACACGTGGCAGTCCACATCATCTGCCAGCGCCTGGGCAACAGCAAGGGAGCTGCACACCTGAGCCTGGACCTGACAGACAAGACAGGCAGGGAAAAAGAGACTTAAAATCTGCAACAAAAGTGATAACTTGACTTTTCAAGGCTGGGAACTGCTGCCAATGTCCAGCTTTGTATTGCCATAAAGCTTTATGCTTCAGGGCTGTGTTGTCAAAAGAGTTCAAGTTACATCTCTCATGATGGACTGCAATTTGTCAAAGGTGCATGAGACGAGGATCCTCAGCCACATAAAAACATTCTAGAGTTTCATATGTGCCTCAAGTGTGACTGCCTTGGTTTATCCTTTATTTTTTTATTTTTTGGCTTTTCCTCAACCAACAGCATGAGGTTGAAAATGTGTGGTGCTGAGTGAAATGTCTGCTACTACAACTATTAGATGGATTGACATGAAATCCCCATAGGCATGTCAGCACTGTGATTGAGGGCATATCAAATTTGATGGCAGGTGAGAAACTGTTTGGGGCCACAAATTAAAGCAACACATTCAAATAGCCACATTGCAGGATCCACCCAAAAGAAATTATGGCAGGATTCCCCTTAAACACCAGTGCAGAGATGTGGACAGGATCAATGTTAGTGTTTTTAGATTCAAAAGTTTTTGAATTAAGCTTTGAATGTCTGTCACTATAATTTATGATGCCAATAAATAAATACTGAAATAAATAAATCCTCAAACAAAATGGTCAATTTAATCTTTAATGTTGATTTAGAATTCAAATGCAAATGTTATGAATGAAGCCCTGAACTATTTGCTACAGCCCTACTTGTTGAGATGAACAACAGATGATGAAGATGATGAGATGATGAAGATGAACTCCTCCTGTAATCCTTCATTTTTCGAAACACCCACATATCTTGGGTGCTATTTGCACTTCAAAGTCAGGCACTGCAATAAAAAATGGTGTAAACCTTTGTGAGGGTGTATCAGTCACTTATCATTGTCCAGTACGATGTTGTGGTATTTGTGTGATCCTCTCTCAAATGTATAGGCAGTAACAGAAGCATGAGTCACTGCTTACATACATATTGTGATGAACGGCAGGCAACTTAGACTTCTAGGTTGCTGTGTGTGGTTGAAAAATACTGTAGCACACATGACTCCAGGCGAAATTGGTCACAAATTTGACATCTGCATCAGCTTGATCCTCATCCAAAGCCAGCTAATGAGGCGAACATGCAAGCGGTTTTGTGCTGTACCCCAAATTCTACTTAAATATGCCCACAGAATCATGACACACACATTCACAGAGTCAAGTATTTTGCTGTCTTTACTGTATGCATAGTCTGACAGGAGCATTTAGCCTAGAGTATACACACCAAACACTTTCTCTTTTTTTATATCTTTGATAGATTGACAGATAGGCATAACAGATGTTGAGATCAAGAGAAGAAAGCAGGGAGAGGAAATAGCAAAAAAAACAGGAAGTTTAGTGAGGCCCCGCTCTTCCCTCAGCTCAGTCAGTTAACCACACACACCCTGATATGAGACGTGGTAAGTCTCATATCAGGTAAGGAAAAATCCAGAGAAAGTTCTGGATGTGGACACACGTTCACGTTAACTGAGTGGGATAAGGGCTGAGCGGAATGCCAATATAAACAGTACAGAGGAAGGGAGCCTATTGTTGTCGAGCGCAGACTCTCTGAGCTCACTGCTGTCAGGCTGATGTGTGCATGCATGTGCCTGTGTTAACTTAGCAAATAAAATAATCATTTTCTTTATTTATTAACATACCAGATTCATTATTACATGCAGCATTCACAATACCACAACACACAGAATGTAAGAAACATCCGATGACACATTATGTTGAACACACACACCCACAGCAGAAATGTGAGCCTGAGCCCAGTCCAGTGTTTTCAGGCAAATTAGTGAACCTTCTTTGATACACTCAGTCATTCAGTTTTGGACAGAGAAAGGGACTCATTCACTCCATAAATATCTGCTCATTATGCCCTGCCGAGTGAGGAGCCAATCATTTGATTTCTACATCTACATCACAACATCAACAATGTCAGCTGAGATTGTTTGGCACAATCGAACATGCAGAGGCCAAAAAGGATTGCTGTGTTGTAGATACACGCAGAAAAAAAGGAAATGTGACTGTATCGCACTTTTCTAACAAACTTCAGGCATTCATTTTTATATGAATTGAAAGAAGTACAGAAGTATGGATGATTAAACACATAGTTCAAGTTATGCTCACTTCTCATTGGTTCTTATAGCCAGGAGAAATATCCTGAAGCAAAATCCACTTTTCTTAAAGAGACTAAGACTCAAAAGACTCTTTTCTACATTAACACTGTGTGAATTTAAGTGTCATCCTAGCTCCCAAACACAGAAACACATCGTCACTATTTTAGTTTCTGTTGCATGCTTCTGTTAACAGACAGCCGTGAACGGACTATAGATCAAAGTGAAATGAGTCATATACAGGTTTCAATGATTTCTCTCCCGCATTTCCTTTTGTGTTCGTCTTGTCAGCAGGTGGACAGGCAGCTCAGAGTATGTGCGTGGGGA
Organism: Chaetodon trifascialis; assembly: GCF_039877785.1. Taxonomy (NCBI): domain Eukaryota; kingdom Metazoa; phylum Chordata; class Actinopteri; order Chaetodontiformes; family Chaetodontidae; genus Chaetodon; species Chaetodon trifascialis. The sequence continues at coordinate 5,129,108 of NC_092070.1, forward strand.
AAATCCCTGACTCTCCCATTGCTGAACAGCTTGCTGCAGCAGTGACAGGCAGGGGACTTTCAACATTGGAAATCACCTCACAGTTCATGTTTGTGCTTTCTGTTTACTTGATTGCATCACAGATTAATATTTAGACCTTCTCACATTCTCACTGAACTGCAGACGTTCCTGCTTTGTGAAAACAAAACAAAGAAACCCTGTCAGGCTGAGTTTCTTTTTCAATTGAAAAATGAAACTCTTTACTCCTTGCACAGGAAGTAGCTTAGAGCTTGCATCACCTTTTCAATCATCTGATCCAACCTTACAGTATATTTGCATTTGACTTGGCAATATTTGCACCATTTTCTCCATATTTATTTCTGTTCTTGTGCTTTTCCCTTTGTCTGTACACACTTTAACATTTCCATCTTGGTTCAGTGACTGTGAGTGGCTGACTATTCCTCTGTTGTGAAATCTCGCACTAAAAAAAGAAAACAAATGTTCCCAACATGCCAAAAGACAATCAAACCCCTGATGTTAACCACTTGTAAAGAAAGAAAAAGAAAAAGACACTATTTTGTCATTGTCATGTTTGTCCTCTCATAACTGATCTACTATCTTAAATTTAGGAGAAACTTGGACCGTGCTGGGAAATGCTGCAGGCCGTCCAGATACTGGGTTATCCTGGGCTCATTTGGCCCAGTCTCTAAGTAACTACTAAGCCATTGTAGTACTGCATAAAGACACTTACATGACTGAAACTGTTATGAGGCAATGAGATATGTAACATTAAGGATACCATATAATGCTTAAAAATCTAGAATTCCTCATATATTACCAAAAAGCTCTGTAAAAAGATCAGATTTTTAAAAATATCATGATAAAATTAAGAGCAGGGAGGGAAAGAAAGGTAAAAATACAGGTTTTTTTTTTTTTTGATGCCAGATCATTCCTGTTCTGCTACTTTAGTCCAGCTGGCTTTCCCACTTGCAAAACATTTCCAGGATCAGGGACACATCCAGCGGTTAGATCAATGGGGAAAAATAGCACAAACACAGCTCAGTACATGCAGTGATAAGTATGGGTACGGAGCTGATGTCATACAGTTTCCTTTATGTGTTGCGATGTCAACTGAAAACGGAAGTGTATCATCAGTGTTTTATCTTGCTCTCACGTGTGCCAAATTTGGCTTTGTAAACTGTTCGCTTAGTTATCAGCATCCTTTGCCAGTGAGCATAACTTTTAACACTTTATACCATCACTTCTTAATATCAACATTAAATGTATTGATAGTGTCATCTTCTGCATTACTTTAAATAATCACCTCTCAATATGATGCAGTCTGCCACCACCAACACTGGAAACAGTTTCCTGTGTTTATTCACACGGCATGTGAAAGTTCATAAAGGGATACAAATGCCTGGCCTTCTTTGAATCAGGATGTCTGAGGACTGTGCTGGAGGAAGAAGATAAGGAGCTTCAGACTGGGCCAAATGAGTGAGTCCAGAATGAAATACTTCATGTGAATGATTTGCAACGCAGTGGACATTTCAAAGGTTGAAATGTAATGTCTGCTAAGCCTTTGGTCTTATTCTGACCTTATTGTAAAAGCTGGCTGTATTTGTTGGCACTGCTTTCCCTGTGTGGCTACACGTGGGAAGGCTGAATGTCTCAAATCCTTCAATTGTTTCTTCTTTCCACTAACGCCCAGATAACCTACTAAGAGCTGCTACGTGTCGTCACAGACATGCACAGACATTTCAGTAGCGGTTGTACTTTGTAAGTATGCTGGGACTCCTAACAGATTTTCAGGGTGATGCTCCCCTTTAAGGGCAGTTTTTTCAGAGCACAGTCCATTCAATTCATGACTACATCCAGCTTTCACAAGAGATCTGTATGCAAACATGCTTTAATGGAGATAAATACATATAAGAAGTAAATGTTAAATAGTTTTTATTATCACTTATAAGCAACATGTGTTTGGTCATCTGTGTGCGTGTCTGTGTGTTTCCACAGCTAATCTTGCATACAGCTGGACCAGCCTCATATTTGTTGTGCACTTTTCTGACTATATGCTCAAGAATACAGTGAGTCACAATTGCTGAAAAACCTGTTCAACTGACTGCTCTGTTTTATACTGCCAGTTCAGCACTGTTTGTCGTTTTACAATATGTGTTACAGAGTAGCAAAAGGCATTTCTGTTAATTGATTACTTTGTAAACTGTATAGCGTCATCCTACCATGTGACCACACTGCCATCTTCATATACTGTTAGTTCTCCGCAATACCAGCATATGTTTAATGCTTATTTGCACTGGTATTTTATCAGCATTACTAAAAGAATTGGTAGTCTTATCATGTAATAATGTCAGGAAACATTACTTTCCTCAAGTAATCATATGTATTATGCTGTATGTTGTTGTAGCTTAAAAACTGACATCCATAAAAACATTTGCTCTCATCTTGAACCAGAACATCACATTAACTTCATACCCGATATGTTACGAGCAACTACAGTTATAAAGCTCCAGGTTTGATGGATGAGCAGTAGAAAACTAGCACTAACAAGCCAGAGACAAATCAGAACAGACAGCATCAGAACAGACAGCATTCAGTCGCCTTAACAAAAGTATCTTATTTGGTGTAATAGCAATAATTTCATGGAATAAAACAGGAAGCAGCAGTGATGACAATGTTAATAATTCCAATAATAAATCACAGTAGTGTACTACTCTACTCCTCCACTTTGTGAAGTGGAGCATTTAGTACTCAGTTAATAATGCTGATAACCACTACTCATGTTTCATACAGTATGATGTTATTAGTCAGAAAAACACACTTACTTCCTTCCTTTCTTACTGGTGACCTGTTATATCATGAAAGCCCACGTAATCAACTAAGCTTAACAAGTAAAGGTCACAGTCCGTTGTTGACTAAATGCTGTGCCTTATTGTTGCCAAAGATCCATTGCAGCTGGACTGAGCACTCCTCCCCTACTCCTCTAGAGAGCCATTAGGCCAACAAGCCATCAGCAATCACTCTGCCAGAGAAGATTCGGTTTCAACAACCGGAATGTAATGACGCCAGTGCTTTGCCTGCTTGTCTGAACTTTCATTTTTCAAATGCAATGTGAAAGCTGAACTGATCATGAACAAAATGAACTTGGCATCATATTCCGGCATATTCTGATTTTAGCTAAGGCGCAACATGGGATAGTGAGAATTGAAAGAATTGAAAAGACAAAAACTGCAACAACTCTTAGTCAGATAGGAATTACTGTGTTTTTTGCCACAGCACAGCTGCATTTGACACTTGGCAGCCAAATTCAGAAGTGGCCCACTACCAAAGCCATGCTGGCAGGGTTACATGTTAATACTGCTCTCCTGAACAAACACCATCACAGCTGCTCAAGATACAATCTGATCCTTCCGCGATTTGCGCATAGACATGTTTTATGATAGACATGATCAGCATTACATTAAGGTGTGCCACTTCCAGGTCCCTGATGCCAGTGGGCCATGCCAGTTAGCATGGCATAAATACAGTACATGAAATGCAGCCATGATAAATATCATTAATCGTGTGCTTTTCCTGCTCAGAGTAGACATTATGAGTGAGTTCAACAAGCCTGCATATACTCATCTAAAAAATTTTTTAAATATCATGTGAAAATGTAGGTTACCCACTTGACACCAATATCTAAAGTGATTTAGAAAATAGATTAAAAGTAATATAAGTGATAATATAATATATATTATTATGTATATATATGTTTGCCATGTGAATGTACATTGTTAACTAACCGAGTCAGAGATAACAGAGTAAATGAGGCTGGATGTTTCAAAACACGCACGCACGCACGCACGCACGCACGCACGCACGCACGCACGCACACGCACACACACACACACACACACACACACACTGCAGGGCGTACATACCTCTGAGGGGATGTCCCAGACGAGCCTCTGGGGTAGTGGCAGTGAGCGGTCGACCTCGCCTTTAGAGTGTCCGTCCTCAGTGTAGCCCAGCTGGAAAGCATCTGTGGCCAGCGTGTACTGGAGGAGGAAGATGTGCTCATGTTCACATCCAAATACAATCTAATGTACAACACACTACACACTACAATACACACTAACATTACTCTAGCCATTCATTTTTAGAGCTCTTCTTTGTTTCCTCTTTTATACTGTGGGAATCTGTTCATTAGCTAATTTTTGCATTCCCTCTTACTCACAGAGCTCTAACAGTAGTAAAAAGCTAGACGGCAGGGATAGATGATAAAATTGTATTTGTGATGTATTAGACACAGACTGTGCTGCCTGTGTCTGGCTTTTGAGAGTTATGAGAATAAAGGTCGGCACAATAGCATCAGCTAAATGCTGTTTATTTTCCCTACTTAGATCATTCAACTTAGTTTCACTCCATATTTTCCCCTGGTCATCCACACTGCCTTCTCAGGCATGCAGTCTTTTTAATGGAGCCATCATATGCTCTGCAACAACCCAGGCAATCAATTGTTTGATGACGGCATCGCAAAAATATGCAGCAGGCTTGGCCCTGCTGCATATCAGCAGCAACATGATCTTGGTTTCTTTTTGCATCCTCTTTCTCTAAACACAGTCATTTCTCTGAAAAGGGTTCCTTGACTCATGAGAGACAGACTGTAGTGGATAAATGCTGGTAAGCACAAATTCACAGCTGTGGGATAAACAGAATCCTATGAAGGCACACACCTCCCAAAGGTGAGCCACTGTCGGCGCGTCAGCCCAGGAGTGCTCTGCATTCAGTCCACACTTCCCATTCTTGTAGATCACAATGGAAAATGATTTATCAAACCATCTGAGGGACAAAAGAAAGGAAGAAAATGACAAGAACAAGAAGAGAAAAAGGTCAGAATCTAATAAATGAATAATGAAATTTGTACTTGGAGCATATATTCAAACACTCGTGCTGTGTTTAGAAAAATGAGCAAAATGTCCTGAATAAAATCTATCACTGCTACAAACACAGAGGGGATGAGTAGTGCTTCCTGTAGGCAGAGTGGAAAGTAGCGAAGGCCTTGCACATCAGCTACACTGGATTCCAACGATTATTTTTTAACGAGTCTCTTCAGCCATGTGAGTCACTCTGTGAGGCTGTGCTGAGGCCCAGCAGTACTTTAACTAAATGCTAACATCAGCATGCTGCCACGCTCACAATGACACAGTGGGTTTCACCTCATCTTATATCTTCCTCCCTCTTCACAACTTCATGCACCCTCCATGTCGATTGAGGAAAATAATCTTTTTCCATCATCTGGGATGGTTGTGAGAACATTTTGCAGTATAAGATAAGGTGCACCGTCTGTGTGCCAAGAGTTTAATTCATCTTAAATTCATTTATCAAATTTGGTTCCGTTCAGTATGAGAGAATGTTCCTCTGGTTGGAAACGATTTCTTGACGACCATCTTTCCCCTGTGTTCCCCTCACCTATCATAACATTTCCCATGGAGCAGGGACTTGGCGTAGCGGTCCAAGTTTCCTGCTGGGTCGTCTCCCCTCATGCCTTGCTCTTCATCATCTAAGGTTACAAAGAAGGCTGCTCTCTCGATGGCATCCAGTGATCGCCTGTTGATGCCGGAGCTGAAGTACTGCTTCCTCATCTGAGCCCAAGGAATCCTGGGAGGGGGTGATACAGGAAAACAGGCTCATCATAAATATTATTATGAACACTGGTCCATATACAGTACATTGCTAACACATCCACACAAATGTGTTAACAATCACAAATGCTCAAAAAAAGAAATGTCTTTATTGCCAAAACAGCACAGGCTGCAGAAAGAATCTCAGCACAAAAAAAATTCTGAAAGAGGAAACTGCGAATGTCCTTTTATGATTAAGATGATGGATTCAACTCTCAGAGCATCTAAGATATATTTGTGGTCACTTCAACAACAAGCAGGATATGTGGAAGTAAAATAAACATTTTACTTAGGCCTACACATTCTCTTATTCTATTCTCTGCGTCACAGTGGCTTGGAAAAGAGGCCCCACTAAGTGAAGACAGATGGAAAACAAACAGTCTTTGAACAGTGAGCACAGGATGGGGGATGGGCTATGTCTGAATGTTCATGTGTTAAGGAATATGAGACTACATGGTCAGCCGTGTTCTGAACATGACTTTACACAAATTGCCATATTTGGAATTATCCAGAAGCCAGTGAGATTATGGTCAGTGCAAGCATAACTCAAGGCTCCTTGCCATTGATACTTTTGGACACAAACCCAGCGAAGGTCTTTTTTCCACACATTTCTAGACAGCTGCATAGCTCTAGGGATGGCAACATTTGTCTGCTGGTCGATTCACAACTTCAGTCCAGACTGAAATACCCATGCGAATATTGCATGGATTGTCAGCAGCATCATTGGGTCAAAGTTCTGATTTGTCCAAAACTTTGGTTTATGACCAAAAGCCCACAAAACTACTGACATTCCCATCAGCTTCAGATGTACTTTGTGTTTAGTGCTAATTAGCACATGTGCTTAACTTTGATGGTAACCACAGTAGGGCTGTGCCGAATGGTTCGAGGCCTCATTCATAACATAGCCAGTGGAATTCCAAACCAGCATTTGAATGCTGCACAGCTTTAATTTGCACGTCTAGTCATTCTGTTTAAACTCTATTTAAACATAGTTGTTGGCCTTTGAAAAACAGCATTTGGACGGCAGTCAAAAAACTGTTTGCTCCCACTTTCCACACAGAAAGGGATGCACACATCTAACAGGACCATAAATTACATTTATTGAACCACAATAACAATAAAAGCTATCCTCTTTCTTAACAACTCTTTCTTGAAGTAATGATTTTTCCCTCTCTCCAGAGTCCACGATACACCCCACATCGCATTGTGCGCCATTAACTTTAGCTGTGTGCTAGATGTGATCACTGAAACAGGAAACATACACCATGATCATGGCTCTCATCTTTTTCTTATTCACTGGTACACTCGGCTTCTTGGCTTGTTTTTGGTTTGTTACCAAAATCCACAGCAAAACACACAGCGGACTGTATATGGCCTGAATGGCTGGAGGTTGCTTTCTTCCATCAATCTCTGGAACATTCAGGCCTGTAAAACTGAAGTGAACCGTTTAACATGAACAACCTTCACCTCCTCTTTCCCTCAAGCAGAGCAGACTCTCTGCCTCCAACACTACGGACTGTCATGAAGTGATGGCATAAAAAATCCAATCCTCAGGCAAAAGGCTGAATTGCTTTCTTATCTGTGCTGTCCATCTACATAAACACACTTAGCGCCAATTATGCAAATGGTTGCATGTGTCTGCCACCCACACCCACACACCCATCCCCCCCCCACACACACACACACCACACACCCTCATTTCCTAGTCATTATTCTCTTCACCATAGAAACTTATTACTCATTCCCTTGACTTTCTCCTCTCAGTTTCTTACACTGCTATCTGTGCTGTTTGTGTTATTTTCTTCTGACTTCTCGCCCCTTTTCCTGCAGTACAATTCCAACCTTTATTTAAAAAAAGCAGCCTGATGTGTCAGGGTCTGGGGTTTGTTGTTGCTTTTTGTTTTGGTGTCTTTCTTGTGGTGTCTTCTCTCCACTTGCCCCCTCCCTCTTGTGCTGTTTCTTGCAGCTTGTGTGGCAGGTGGTGGGGCTGGCCGATTTTCCACCTTCTCTGGTCCTCAGTGAGACGCACCTGTTTCTCATTGTCAGTAATCACCTCTCCATAAAACCTGATGTGTCTCGCCGTGTGTCTCTGTCTCCTGTGCGTAAGCTGCCACCCTCTTCATCCTTCGCCAGCCTCCCCATGGACCGCTGACTCCCATCTCCTCCGCCAAGGCTTTAGAAGAGCTGGATCTTTTGTTTACTCCTTAGCCAGCTGAATTTTCTGTTTGTTCATTAAAAGACTCTCGAACTGTTTGCCTGTGTCCGGCTCCGCTACTGTTGGTCCAAATCACTAAAACGTAACACTGATGAGCACTAATGTAAAGGCATCAACTGTCAAAGCCAAATGCTTTATCATAAGATATAATGAAGACTTCAACCTTTTCTAATATGTTTTGTAAATGTAAGAGATTTTAGATATTACATTAATTTATGCAAGAGTTAAACTTTATCATCTTAACAGACAGCACTGTACGGCCTTGACTTTCATAGTTACACGTGTGAGGCTGGGCGGCATTCATTAAGCTGCAGCTAAACAGAAAACGGCCAAGTTGAGTGGCCAATGTTTACAAAAAAACAAGTATCAATCACTTCTACTCTTTATCATTCATGCTTCTCCTTTTTCATTTCAGCTAAGCATGAATACATCTTATGCGTGGAGCTGCAATGATTAGTCGACCAAAAGAAATTAATTACCAACTATTTTGATTATCGATTAATCATTTCATTTTTAAAGCAAATATATCAACATTAGCTGTGAAAATAATTGGCTGATAAATCACTAACAAAAATTATTGTTAGCTGCAGCCCTGCTTATGATACATTTAGAATTTGCATCCACATTATTGACCCACAAATTTCAAATAGGTGGGTAGAAATATAATTGCTGATATTTTGGAAAGTTGCTAAAAATGTGGTTAAAATTTGACGAGATCCTGTCAAGCAAGTTTTACATCTCTGCAAGTGAAACACAAACAGAAACTGACTGCTGCCTGGAGAGCAGGACATCAGAGGAAAATGGAAGCGATGTAAAGAATACGGAATTTGGGCTTAAACATTAAAAATCATCGATGTGGTCTTTCAACCGTGACTCCTCCAAAAAGCTGAAAACTTCTAATTTCAAAGTTCTCTTCTTACATTCATTAAGAGTACATGATAACACTCTGGTGATGGATCCAAATGAAATTAGCTGAAAAAAAGCCGAAATTAACAGCTAATGTTGCCTTTCTAAAATCCTACTGCTGTTTGTTATTGAGCAGGGATTTGCATGATGCCTTTAGAACACAACTGTTGCCAATGAGACACGCTTCCATTCCTGTAATGTGCCTTTGTGTAATGTGATCTGGGTGAAGTGGTGATGGTGATTAGACAGAGCCATAATGTAGGAGTGGAGTACAAAGAACATTGCAACTTCTTAAAACACTCGAGGGGTTAGCCTGCTCTGAAATGTGCATAAACTTTGGCTCACACTCTTGCCAGGTGAACCACCTTTACTACAAAAACTCACAGATTATGTCTATCATGCTGCAAGTCACAGAAAAGCTACTGAATGCTTTCCTGTCTCCTGTCTTTCCCATCTCATTTTCATTCTCATCTGGGAATTAGATTTCTGCAAACATGGATTACAACATGCCATGTGTATCCTGCTGAGAGACACACTGAAAAATGCGTCATATAATTATACATCCAATGATCACACTAGACAGACAGACAGACAGACAGACAGACAGACAGACAGACAGACAGACAGACAGACAGACAACGGCTGCTCCTACCTGTCGCCAGCTGTGAGAGCTCCCAGTCTGTCCTCTCCAGGTTGTGGAGGTGAAGGGTCATCCAAGATCCTCTGGATCTGGTACTCGATCTCTCTGGGACACAGGAGCCGGCCTGCGCGGTACACCCACAGGCGGAAATAGCGTCCCTTGTGGTACACTGCTATAAACTCACTGTCCTCCCAGTGCTGGAGGACATCTGTGGAGGAAGAGAAGATTATTCTGGATTACTCCCACTGGGTCAAAACTCATTTCAAGTCAAGTTTGCCAATTCATTGAGTATATATTTTTTTCTTGCTCTATTTCTGAGTCTTCAGGATTAAGCTAAATGTGTTTGTGTTGTTTTTAGGTTTCTAATTCACATCTACTTTGTAAATGCATTTTGCTTTTCAATGTAAGATGAGCATCTTCTTACTGTGTTTGTGTGTGTGTGTCTGTGCGTGTGTGTGTGTGTGTGTGTGCGTGCACGTGTGTGTGTGCTTTACCGGTCTCGACTCCTGGCATGCGTGTTGTGTTGAACATCCTTTCACATTGAGCGGCACACAGAGGGATGACAGTGCCTGGAACGCGACTCTGACACACAGACACACACTCCATCATTATCATTCTGTGTTTTTTCTGGACTAGAAAATAAAACGATGATAGATCCATAAAAGATAAGATAATCCATCCATTGGACAGATGTAGCAAATCAAGCTGCTGATTAAACAGCAGAATTATTGCACAGGTGTGCCTTCAATTAGTTAGTTATGCACACATGCACACAGAGTCCCCATTTCATAAACTTACCTATATTAATTTCTTGGGGACTAACCATGACCATACTGTAATTTATAGATTTACGTCATGAGTGTTTTGCCTATAAATGCTAAATTGTTTCACAGTCCAATAGCATATAACACACACGAATCCATCAACTCTACAGAAGTGTACGTATGTGGCCTTACTGGTTTGAGTTCCTCTCGGTTGACCTTGCGGCGGTAGAGCAGCAGGGCAGTAATGGTGTTGCCTGCCCTGGCCGCCTGCACCGGGGTTGGGGTCACATATAGAAAGTCCTGGAAAGTATGCACATAGGACATTAAAATGAAAAAAAAAAAAAAAAGAGTCTCAAGATTTATGCTTTTGAAGACATAAAAACAAACAGAGGACAAGTAAAATTTAGCATCAGCAAGAACAGAGGTAAAGAAAGATAAAGAGAAAAGCTTCCATCCACTTTGGCTCAAAGTGCTCACATTGATCTCAAAAGCTACAAAAAAAGATAAAACACATCTGGGGACCCAGTCTTTTCCGATGCTGTACTACTTTGAAAGGCAGCTGCTTACCATGCCATAGTAGTTACTGTTCACCATTATAGGACCTCGGCCCCTCAAGTAGATGTACTCCTCCCACCAGTCGCTCACCTGGAACCAAAACAAGACAAGTTGCACTGTTGTCTATATTAAATAAATAGGACAAACCAAAACTATTCCCGTCCTGTTCACCTTTTTCATACTTTTACTTTCTACTGAGTGTTTGAAAAAGAAAATATCACAGCTTTCCACAACTCTCCTTTGAAAATCAGTCACCAACAGAGCAGAGAAAAAGTCATACATTTACATGAACATGCCACAGCTTATTGCTTTGAAGTCACTTTTGTTTAAAGCTTACAGATGTGCATTAGGGTGTTTGGGCCTCTTTTAGAAGTCTGTGACCGGTAACAAACAAGGTACAACGATGCTATGAAATGCAGGACTACGTCAGAGGTTCTGGTTTGAGTTATAACACAAAGAGAAAAGGAAGGAAAGCATTAAATGCAGAAAAAAACTTAAATGCTCAATACGTGCACAGATCAAAGGAGGCAACGACTCAGTCCAACTCCTGTGTTCTTAAATAACTGCATTTGTGCACACGTTGAGCACATTAAATAATGACACTTCTCTAAATTGGACGGCTCTCCTCCTTTTTTACTTGTTTTATTAGAGATAGAATGAGAATGAGATAGCATTCTTATGGCATCAAAAATACAGTATTTACCTTTCCTTGATTAATCACTGATGTAATGCACCACCCAGTGAGCATGCTAGCTTAGCGATGCTCCTTGAACACACCAGCAATGTAATTGTGGGTCTGGTTCAAATACTCACTCATCCAGCAGTGACTTGCATTTCAAATTTTGACAATCCCCGTTACCATTATGACTGTTAGATACTCATTCTTCAGTCTCAAAAAGATCATTTTTGAGGAGCAACACAGGACAAAAGAGTGGATTTGCTATAGTATTTTATCCACTGATAATGACATGAGCTGAGCGTTTGTATGTAGGGCAGAATGTGGTGAACTCTGCAGAGCATAAGGCTCAAAGAATTCCAGTTAAACAGGTACGTGCAGCAATACACTTAAACTATAATTATTACTACAATAATACACTTAAATCATTTGTATGACAACGTCAACAACCGTTACATCGCAGACTCAGAACTTAACACTGTGCGAAAAATGTGCAAGCTCTCCCTACTCTCATTGATATAAAATGATCCAATTATTTTGCTGGGCAAAATAATTGGATCACCTACTAGTGTAACACAATGACATTTTAACAGCAACGCAAACAACATCCTCCAAAATGATCATTAAGTTGAATTGACACCTCACAGTTTCAACACTTACGTAGTTGGTGGCCCACAGAGCTTTGAGTTTCAGGTAACGTTGCAGACGGTTTCCCAGGTTAGACTCAAAGTCTTTGGCCAGTTCAGTCATTCGTCTGAACTCTGGATCAGTCAGCAGAGGGCGCACTGACTTCAGGTACTGAGATGAATTGAATTGAATAGATGGAGAAAAACAGAACATCAGGCAAAATCTGCTTCTGTGGTCGTGAAATGATTTGCAGTTTGTTAGTTTTTTTTTCTATACTTAGATCATTATTTACAGCCAGTATACACACAGACAATGAATGTGAAGATAATGTGTGTGCACACTCACCCTGCTCAGTGTGTCCTTGATGGCAGGAACAGGCAGGTGAGGTAGAGAGGTTTGGTAGCTGTACAGCAGAGGCTTCCTGCTTGATAATAACCTCAACAGAGTCTGAGAGAAACAGAGGAACATTTGTGATGCTTTCAAGATAAGAAAAGATAAGACTTTATTTATCCCACATCAGAAAAATCCACCTGTTATTGCACCACAACAAAAAAAGAGAGGTAGAAGAACAAGAACAAATAGAAAATAAAAAAGATACAAAATAAAATCAACCATAAAAGGCTATGTACATTATATATAAAGGTTACAAAAAATAAATATAGTCATACATATATGAAGTACAATAAAATGGTCTTTCAGCTGTGGGGCTCATAGTCTCACACAGCATCCTTTGCATGGCGTTAGAATTAATAACATGCTGTTACAACTACGACTACACAAAATGATTTTTGATTTTGTGTCTAAGGCCCAAAGAAACTTCTGCACAGTGGCCACTGGAGGGAGCCATGATAGCAAAGCTTACCACCCAGACTTTGGTGACGTTGGAAACACGGCCGTGCTGCTCAAACATCCATTGATGGTAGGAGAGCAAAAGTTTGAGGCAGAATCTGAGCGCCAGGATGAGGGAGAGCCACAGCAGCGTGCTGAAGACCAGCGCCGACAGCATGGTCTGTCCCTGGGAACTGAGGGAGACATGGAGACTGGACACAGGGAGGGGGAATGAACAATTACTCACTGTGTACATACATACATACATACACAAGGCATTTTTAATGTTACCTGTTGCTTAAAGTAGGAACAAAATGAGTAAAACTAATTATCCAGGCACAAGACACCAATTTATATTGGACTCAGATGAAGTACAAAAATTTATGTTACAATGCTCAAGATGAAATGGCACATATTAGAGTGGGCTTTTATTGTGACCTGGCAAGGCACACCTGTGTAATCAACCTGCTGTTAGTCATCAGAATCTTGATACGACACCCTTGTCAGGTATAGATTATCTTGGAAAAGGCTCACTAAGGCGAATTTTAACATATTTGTGAACAAAATTTAATCTTGTGTGCTGAGCAAAAGTCTTGGATATTTTATTTCAACTCAGGAAAAATGTGCACAATACCAAAAGTGTTGTGTTTATATTTTTCTTCAGTGTAGTTGCAGGAGCAGTAATCTGTAACTAGCACTGAAGCCCAATTCACTCATGTGAGAAAAAGCAAGTAAAAACTGCAACAACAACAACATCTGCTGGGTCAAAGAGGAAGTGAATTTGAAATAGTTTTTTTCTGAATCACACAAAGCAAGACACAAAAATGTAATAGGCTGAGTATACTAATATGTAGAATAAACAAAATGAGGCACATACAATAAAATGAAAATATGACTGTGAAATGCATTCAGACCGTAATAAACAGAAAATCAAAAATACATTCTGTATGCAATGAAATCAAGACGGAACTGGAGAGAAGAAAATGTGACTCTCCATCTTAAGGTTTAACACTTAAATAGCATAAATATCATTCCATGTATGTGCTCTTCTATGTCTTATACCTTGGCCACAGCAAATATTTGTTTCTGATAGACTGAGAGATGACTGCTTCCCATAATTCCACTGTTGTGAACCAGGGACATTAAACTGCTGATAACCACAGCAGCAACACTTTTGCTTCACATCACTACTTGACTGAGTGGTGAGATGGATGTGACCCACAGCTCACATAGGCAACACACTTTTAAAAATGGAAGAAAATTAATTTTTATCCTGCAGTAAGTGGCAACGGTATAAGTGCTATATAACGAACTGAGATGTCAAACATGCACAAACAGAGGCTCCCACATTAGTTTCAATGTCCTAATATTGATATTTAAGAAGACATGTCCAGTTCCCTACTGGCAAGAAATACATGAACATGTTAACAATGTATTTGGTAGTAGTATTCCTCTCAGATGGGATACTATTTACCTGGGTGATATCCAATTAGATAGATGGAACAATAATGACAGAAACTTGCTTATATACTTCTGGCAGCAAGTAAGAAGGCTGTCACAAGGAGATGGCTAAAACCAGATCCACCAACTATATAGGAGTGGACAGAAATAATACATGAAATTTATATTATGGAGCGACTGTCATTTTCCCTCAGGATCCAAAAAAAGAAAAGAGAAAAGTTTTACCTGATTTGGGCCAAGTGGACTGAGTACGTCAAACCAGTTAGATCAGATTTTAACTGACGTGATAATGTGGTTGAAGAGATTCTGACACAATTGATGGATTTATGTATTAGACACAACAGGAAATGTAGGAATGGACATCAATAAAAAATGATGTGTTGTCAAAAATATTGCGTTATTAATGCATTAACGCAAATCAATTTTAACGTCATTTTTTTTATCATGAGATTAACGCTCTTTGTGACCTAGTGAACATGTAGTTTTTTTAGAAGCTGTGGCCACTGTTAGTAACGTAAGAAAAACTACAAGATCCAGTTGTAAACCGGAAACAAACAATAGGCACGCCCCACGCACGTGTTTGGTCTTGCCTGCTCGCTAGCTTTAAAAGAGTAGGCTACCGGTTTGTGTGGATGTCAAGCATGAAACGCTGAAATGGATGTGAACAAGATTCTGAATGGAAAGTTTAGTTTCAGAAAGTTGCCCGATGGGTCGACTGACAAAGTTATCTGTGTGTATTGTAGGTGTGAACTGAATTATCACCGCAGCACATCCAGTCTGAAATACCACTTGATGGCCAAACACACAGCGAATGTGAATTCTCCACCGACTCCATGTCAAAACCAGGCGACAATGGATGGCTTTCGACAGAGGAATGTGGAAGCTATTATGTTCAAAGGAAACGTAAGAAAGGAAAGTTTAAGCCATGGTTTAACTGCACTATAGCCTGAGTCCTAGTTTACAATGATGTGCACTTTGTAACTTTATTTTGGATCACCCTGTTTTGATTCCTTAGAAAGGGCTGTTGAAGGGGCTTTTTTGTAACCAAGTATTTATTTTTTTGTCATCTGTTTATTGACAGTGTTAAATTGTGTGAGATTTGATTCATTCAAATGTGAATGACTGCTCAAAGTGAGAATGTTAGTGTGAAATTTAACACTACACGTTGTTGTTTTCAATTAAAAAACATTTGCACAAAGCAAGCCTATCCACTTTTCCATGTTGATAAGAGTATTAAAATGATAATTCAAGGGACTTTTAGAATAGGTAAAAATGTGCGATTAGTTTGCGATTAATCGCGAGTTAACTATGACATTCATAAGATTAATCATGATAACATATTTTAATCGATTGACAGCAATAATGTGAATATGTGGATATGTGTGTGTAGGTATAAATGTAGATATACATGCATGTATGTATACTGGTGTGTGTATTCCTTACCACAGAACTCTGGAAAACCATGGAATGAAGAGCTTCCCATGTTCGATTATATACTGTATAGTTAACTATGTCCTACTTTTTTTTTAAAAAAAAAAAGAAAAATACTTTCGAAGGGCAACATTTGGATATTTGAAGAAGAGTAAGTCTCAAACATATGTTTTGTGAATTTATCAGTAGTACAGCTGTAACTGTATGAGATGATATGTAAGATTGTATTTGCAAAATTCAAAATTTAAAAAAAGAAGAAGACATGTCCAGTTGCCAGGTTGCTGCTGCTCAGACTGGCCTTTAAACAGGAGCTGTTATTTTCAGTCGGCAGTGCTTTCAAGTAGCAATGTGAGTCAAAGGAAATGCCACCGTTTACAGCCTCCATTTTATTATCAGGGTGGAATATGGCAGGTCTGTGTGTACAGTATGCCTGTCTGTGTGTGTGACAATGAGATAGGTAGTTGAGTCAGCAATTTTGTTAGCATCTAAAGCCACAGTTTGTGAATCGACGGGAAGGTAAGTAGGGTAGAGTTCAAGTGCAGGCACCACACCCACTCTGAGCCCTAATGACTCAACAGGTTTTCTATAGTGTGAAGTAATTTGTTTGGCTCAGCCTTGATCCTTTTTCCTCCCAACTGTTACTAGTGCATGACAGAGTGGACTTTAAAGTAGAGCTGTCACATTCAGCCTGCAGCACCCTCAAGAAGAGCTCAACAAATACTGGATTTTTGAGATTTTTGATGCTGATATCAATATTTGATAATGATATATGAGACAACAGTATTTTTATCTTTATTTTTTTTTGCAGATCCTGCAAAACCAAGAGGGTCACGGTGTAAAAATAAACTTGCCAGGGCTGTTACTTAAGTGACCGACACTGATATGTCTGCAGTAACCTAATATCTGCACACATCTGGCTGCTGTTACATCAGTTTAACTTTATATTTAAGCATTATACAAACCACTCTTTTAAACATTTGAAGCAGTAATTGCTTTGTTTTGCTAATTTAGACAACAGCGATATGATGTTTCCCAGTTTTCTCCATCCATCCAATAGAATCATAGCTTCTGAATGTCAGAGGTGGCATCATATTTGTAGTGTTTTGATAGTGTTAACAGACAGTTTTTACTGTTTGAATGAATATAATGAGCTCAAACCAGAGCAATAAAATCATCATTTCGATTTATACACAGAAAACAAGGTCGTTCTTTAAGGAGTTAAGAAATTAACACAAGGCAAGGCCAAGACGCTGCTGTAGACATTATACCTGTTGAGAATGGCTCTCATAGAAAGACATTCAAGTCATGGATCAGCAACTTCATGCGCAAAAGCAAAACAAGTTATATTGTCTGTGTAAAGAAGCTCAAGACAGAGATCTCTGCGTGTGTCTGTGTACCTCAGTGGCAGGTGTTGCTGAATCTTGGTGATGAGCCCCATGCTGGGATCCGAGTGCATGTACATGATGGCCAGGATCGCTATGACAACAAAGAGCCAGGAGGAAGGGCTGGCAGGGTACACTCCCTTGATCACGCTGTTCTGTTATCACAGAAGAAGAAAGAGCAGGCATTGTGGTTAGTGAAACTTCTCCCCTCTTTTGCTCTGGGCCACTGAAAACAGAGGCTCCTTTTAGAGACAACTGCAAGTCATTCCTGCTCCCTAAAGTGGCTTTAATGTTCTTGATCCAACGCAGTGACAGTACATGGTATGTAGCCTATATATCCTGTCTTTGTCAAAACCACCATGGCAAAAATGCATGTCTGTACAAGTTAGGAAGGCTCATCATTCCTCACCTATACAGATGGGAATTCACGCCCTGTAATAAGGCCTTCTGCATTAAGCTACCCTTGCAACAAATTACATCCTTCTATACAACTCCTCCAACTTTTCATAAACATAAACACACACACACACACACACACACACACACACACACACACACACACACACACACACACACACACACACACACACACAAACACTATTCAGCAATACAAATAAAATTGATCTGACTAACTTCAGTTAGGGATATTGTGTAAAACATAAGTAAAACACGATGTGATCATTTGCTAATCTTTTTTGACATATATCTAATGTTTGACCTCATCACCTTCATTGATTTTTGTAAATATCTGCTTATTCTGAATTTGACGCAGCAACAGGTTTCCAACATGTTGGGACAGGAGACTGGGAAAGACTGGGAATGCTCCAAAAACATTTGGAGCATTCCACAGTTAAACAGGTTCATTGGTAACAGGTGATAGTATCATGATTGGGTCTGGAAGGGGCATCCTGGAAAGGAGATTAATACATGAGCTCAGGAACACTTTGTAAAACTGTTGACAGACAATTTGTTTGGAAATGATTATTTATGTTTTACACAGTCCCAACTTTTTTCGAATCATTGTTGAGATTACATGTGTGATAACTGAGATCTTCTGTTTACATAGTCAAACATTGTGGCTCAGCTAGAGATGCATGACAGACAGACTCTTTGTAGAGTGGTAAATTAAAGCATAGTAGAGTTGGGCGGTATCCAAATGATATCGTCAAACTTTCCCCACATTTTCCCAGGGTATACGGTATTACCGTGACTAATTAAAAATCAATTTGCAGGGCAGCGTGACATACGCACAGTTCAGACGGTCAGTGCTCATGCTAAGAAGCACCAGTCCTAACTTGTAGCATACCAGAATGACGGGGAGAAACTCAGCTAAAAGCCTCTACCAAGCATTGCCACCCAAACGAAACATAATTCATACCCCACGAAATTATATGCGCATGTAACGACAAACACGAAAATAGCGCACGTCAAAGGTACTGCATCTGCTGATTTCACCACTTCACCTCAAAAGCCCAGTATCATATGAAAGCAGAGAGTCTGATGATCATGAAGATGTCTGCCTCCACACTGTGCGACGAAAACTCGGCAAGCTAGCAGCCAAAGCGTAGCAGGAAAAAAAACTTCACTAAATCATAAAGTATGTTTTACCTTTGCTGTTATGTGGTCAAAAGTTACATTCCAGCTCGAAAAAACGCTGCTAATGTCTCCTCCTATAACTCTGTGTTAGTTATCACGAAGGTCCTGCTTGTTTACATAGAGAGAGGTTGTTTCTAGAGTGGAGGGAGAGCTCTTCATGCAATAACCTATCTCTGGGCTTACTTCCTTCTGGATCGTCATTGGTGTTTCTATGGTGAATTTGGGCGGGTCGCTGAGCTATTGATTGGCGTAACCACGCAGTTAGTTTCACCGCTCCGTCTCATGAATGAGCAGAGCGCTCACAGAGGACTCTGCTGAGCAGCCTGAAGTGTTATTTTACTGTTTTATTTGCATTTCGTCTTTTTATGAGAGCTAAGAACAATAGCAAGCAGAAAAAGGCTGAAAAACTCAAACAGAGGAGTTTCTCCGTATGCTTGGACGAGATAACGGTACTCTGCCCAGACGCGCCTAAATGAGCGCCTGGACATACCTGTGTTAAAACGCCTGTAAAACTGCTCAGGTTCTTTTTTTAGCATGTACTTTTGCACAGTCACCTTTTCTTCGAGTAAAGATTCAACCAGATACATTGAACGGAGTGGACTTCATTTTTGTTATGACGTTGCTACAATTATGTTAGACCCCTACAGACCTATATGCGCAGCATTTTTTTAATGACGGTAATGAAACTGATACCGTTGCTATTTTTAGATATCGTGGGATACCTTATTGCCGGATTACCGCCCAACCCTAAAGCATAGATACTGAAATGATGAGATTCTTTAGCTAAAGTCAGTTTGTTCTGAACGATATGGAAGCACAGCATCAATGGAAAATATGAGGACAAAGACTGCACATTTTCACACGTGCGCGCGCACACACACACACACACACACACACACACACACACACACACACACACACACACACACACACACACAGGGACTTGCCATCACCCTCACCCTCATGCGGCTGACTCGTTTCTTCCATGATCGTACTCCAGACAGATAGATCTGGTTCAGGGCCTGATAGGACAGCTGCAGATCTATACCCTCTGGCGTTATGGTGAACTGAAACGCCACCGCCTGGTGGGCTTCTGCCATCACTATGGAAACACAGAAGAAAAAACATGTTAACACCAATATCATTTCTTGTATCAATTAATCATGAATCATTTATTAGATTTATTAGTGTGTAAATACAATTCATTATTGCAAATGTATGGTTGATTTTCAGAAATCAAGCCTGTTTTGCCAATTTTTTTGAGTTTTCTTGAACCAGATGGCTTGAAAATGTTCATTACTTCCCTACAACTGTGGCACTGGTTAGTTTATGACATGAACTTTAGACAACAGCTGGTTTTATAAGCCAGCAGACACCAATGTTTGCTCTCTCTCTCTTGTATAAACGCTCTGTGCGACAATACTTGAGTAATTTAATGTGTCAGTGGAATGTTGTTGTCTCACTGAGTCCTGCTGCAGCAACCAAGAATACGCAGTACAAAATGGCTCACAGCATGCGCGTCTGTTGAGTGAGGAGATACTGTGTAAAGCTCACGGTTATACAGTAGTTTTAATTAGTAGACAAACAACTTCAACTAAATGCTGAAATACAAGTTTCCGTCAACTTTGAACCTGGTTATATACAAAAATGTATTTAAATATAAATATTTAACATTGACATGTACTGTACCTGGAAAATGTAAAACAGACAGTAAGTCTACACTGCTGTATAAACATGTCCTCATACTGTTGATTAGCAGTGTGTTCATGGAGGTTGCCATGCCAAATTATTGCACTTTTACGGTCCAAGTGACCCTGATTCTTACATTATGGAAGTGAATGTACTGTGCAGAGGTAATGGTCAAACTAACGGAAAGTCATTTCTCATTGTGTCAGGGTTCATTTAGATTACGGGTATAAAAATACTGACTGTTCAGTTCAGGAAACAGTGTTGCATGGCATGCAGTCAACACAGTCTTTATTATCCCAGTGCCTCTTCTTTTAAATGCTGCACTGTGTAAATGTTCATCTACTTTATCAGCCCAACTACAGGTTCATCAACATGTCAGCCGACTGTCATCAGTTCTGTTCATGTAAAGTTGTGTGAAAAATACGTCAAATGACAAACTAGGAATAGGCTTTTTTCATAAAAACATGTCATGGTTGAAAAAGCACTGATGTTAACATTAATAATAACACTGGCTGAATTTCATTTCGCTGCTAGCATTGTTCGTGTTGGCTCACTCACTGTTGTGAGACAAAGAGTAAAACACAAAAACGCATGTGCAGAATGTGAACAATTAACATTCCTTGAGCTACTACTCACCCTTAAGCAAGGTATGTCAACAGACTAGTATGCAGGTGAAAAGCAGGATGTGAATTGATGATGGTTGAAATTCATCAAAACTGACTAAACAGTGAGCAAACAAAGCTGCAGGACTCACCCAGTTTCAATCTTTTTAATACTTTCTAAAGCTCTTTTTTGGAGCAAACTTAATTCAGTGATTGGTATAAGACTTGTCTGCATAACCTTTTCCTTCTGTCTTCATCTTTATCTTTGGGGTTTTCACACTTGATAATGATTGGACATGTTTTTCCAGACCCAGCTATGGTACTCAGACGACAAAGTTTCTGGCAAAGGTCAATGATATCACATGTACAACATCCATGTTCTGCAGCAGCATGTGGTTTTGTATCTATGCTTTGAAAGTTTTGATAGGAACATTTATCATTTAGCCTTCAGGCAGCAGACAAGGTGTTCCCAAAACAATCAGTCACAGATTGGACAGAAATCTGAGAGTGCTGCTGGTGGCTTGGTTTGCTTTTGAATTCCTTTACTGCTTTTCTTCTTGTGTAACCTATTCAGAATGTGTACACATGGATACCAACTAAAGGAAAAGTTTAGTCATTGCTGCGCTGCTCAATTTTCCCAGCTGAACAGATAATAACAACTCAGACAGAAACATATCTGTCAGGTCCAAAAGCTCAGTTTCTCCAAAGATTTGGTCAGCCAACCGTCTGCAGCAGTGTGAGCGTGTGTGTGTGTCAGGACAGTAAAGCCTGAGAGCTCTGAAGTCCTGTTCTGTTACAGGGCAGAGCAATGCACAGCTGTTGCCTCTGGTACATACGGTGCTGGATGATGACACGACTATAGAAAGTAGGTCAACATATAGTCTCTGGGAGGTCATGTTGTGTGTGCATAAGCTGTGTGTGAGGAACTCTGTCATCTCTTCCTCTTCTCTCTGTCCAGCCAAGCAATTGATTGCTGCATATTTCTCACTTCCCACAGCTATTTCACACAGCTCTTTGTGCAAGTGAGTGTGTGTGTGTGTGTGTGTGTGAGTGTGTGTGTCTGTGTGTGAGTGTGTGTTTGTGTGTGACTGAATGAAAGAGAGAGAGAGAAGTGAAAAAGGCAGAGAGAGAATGAAGGTGGGAGGAAAAGTGTGGGCATGCTAACTAGCATTCAGTTGTTCAGACACTGAGATGGACACACAGCGCCTTACTATACTCAGGTGGACCTCCAAATGATTCACATTCACAAACCATTAACCATTGTCCTTTGCTAATCTATCCTTGTAAAACTAAACTTCATTCCACTCTTGACCTAGAAGCCATTGAAGCACATTGAAGCTACACATACTCCCGGTTCAGTAAGGATTAGCCTGTCTCTAATACTACAAAAAAGGGTTTTAATCAAAATACACTGGTTTGAAAATCTTGTCCAATGGTTACATATTAGAGCAGTTTTCTTTATTAAGGTAAAATGTATCACAACATACATTATAAATAAAGCATTATGGTGCAACAGAGATGCTCTAGTCTACAAATCATAATCTCCAGATATAGGGGAGCATGCATGTTTGGTATAAACCTCAGCAAAAACCACATAATCTTCCCTTTTATACTGTTTTTTTTT
This sequence comes from Chaetodon trifascialis, assembly GCF_039877785.1. Classification (NCBI taxonomy): domain Eukaryota; kingdom Metazoa; phylum Chordata; class Actinopteri; order Chaetodontiformes; family Chaetodontidae; genus Chaetodon; species Chaetodon trifascialis. Next base: position 5,151,767 of record NC_092070.1, read on the forward strand.
CTTTTTTTTTTTTTTCTCAGTGAAAATGACATGCAAAAATGACTATTCCCACAAAAACTGCAATTCATGCAGCAATTGCGTCAGGTACAAGATAAGACAGGACTTTATTGATGCCACACCGTGGAAATTTAGTATTGTCGTATAAAAGTATATACTTTAGGAATACTGGACCATAGTTCAGTTCATGTCTACTAGATCATTAAAGTACACGCAGAGTCACATAGTAGAATTTCATAAAACTACAAATTAGTGTTTGATTCTTAATTGTCAAGACGAGGTGGACCAACAGGTTTTACCTGCCGGAGCGGAGAAGGTGGGGGACTCAGAGGAGTCTGACAGGCTCAGCACGCGGGCACGAGCACGGCGGGAAGGAGCGCGTGTGCACGAGCTCATACTGTGCATTAATGTTAGCTTAATGTAACGTATCAGAAATAACAGTAGGTTGTGGTTTACTCGAGGCACGAAGGTGGTCAAACTGTTTACTATCTAAACAAACAAAACTCCATCTCTCTCAAGAGTTGTTGTTTGTTTTGTTTTATTTTATTGGCCTCGCTAACAAAGAATTAGCTCAAAGATCTGGCTAACATATTTTATCTCATCTTAAACAGTGCAACAATTAGCTTATCTGTCATACCTAGACATAGATTAAGAAATGTTCTTAGTTGAACGTACGGGCTGGTATGTAAACAAGGCTACTTAACGCTATCGTGTGTCTCTGCATGTATGAACAAAACAAGGCACTGTCACGTCTCACACCAATGCAAAGCAACGTTTCAGACTCTCACTCGGACTGGTCTGAATGGTCAAACCAGTTTGGTTGATGGAAATGGTTTGTTTGCGATGTAACCATGCTGCTCTCAATCACTACATCATCATGTTACTGTTTGGGTGAACAGGAACACACGCAGCTACCAAAACAACCAACACATTTAAGTTAACTGTGTGAAAGTACAGTGTATTCGCACACATGCACCGTAGCCCACTGTAAAATCATTACGCACAGTGGTCCATTCATGGCCAGCACCATCTCCCACCCCATGCGATGCACAAAAGCCAACAGAGAGCAAAAGGACCGGAAAGCACTGAATTGAGAAAAACTGAGCCAACAGTTCGATGAGAAATGCTAAAATGCGATTTAAATTGTACCTGAAGTGTCTTTCGAAAAGCTTTCTTGGTGAAATGGTTGATACGGACACGTCTCTCAGCACCCCTCCCTTCTTTTCAACCCTGGCACAGCGCGCACTCTGAGTTTCTTCACAACCAGCGAGGAAATCACTACCAGCGCCAGCGGACAAAGATCGTGTGAGTGTGTCGAGATGAGTCACTCACTCACTCTGTGAAAATGACAGAGAGGGCGAATTGTCGCTGTACGCGTTAACTTTGAGGCATATGCTGTAGCTTGACCATGCACTGAAGCACACAGATAATTCAAGGAATGATGAGATAAAACAAGATAACTCTATTTAGTAGCACAATAGTATAAATTTGCATTTAAACATACAGCATATTAGTATTATGCATGTATGTATACATAACAAAGATATAATATTAACAAACATAACGTGAAAACATTATAATGAGTAATTAATATGACATAATAGAATACAACGGAGGCATACAATAGCACAGCATAAGAATGATGAAAAATGATATAGAAAGACAATATGCATTATTGGGCTGCACGGTGGCGCAGCAGGTAGTGCGCGTGCCTCACAGCAAGAAGGTCGCAGGTTCGATTCCCGGGTCGGGCCTTTCTGTGTGAAGCTTGCATGTTCTTCCCGTGCATGCGTGGGTTCTCCCCGGGCACTCTGGCTTCCTCCCACAGACCAAAAACATGCTCATTAGGTCTAAATTGTCCCTAGGTGTGAGTGTGAATGGTGTGTGTATGTGCCCTGCGATCGGCTGGCGACCGGTCCAGGGTGTACCCTGCCTCTCGCCCGTCGACAGCCGAGATAGGCTCCGGCCCCCCCGCGACCCCGAAAGGGACAAGCGGCATAGAAAATGGATGGATGGATGGAATATTCATTATTATTGTTATTATTATTACTACTGTACTGTACTACTGTACTGTACTGTAATAGGATGGTTATCAATAATCAATACTGATTATTGATAACTGATTCTAATCACATCCTTTGTCAGGTAAAATTATCAACGACCGTTCTGAACAGCGTCTCAAACATGAGAATTTGCTTTGTTTCCCTCAATTCAGAACAAATGTCATCATCATCATCAACTTTATCAACTGTGCTTTTTCCGTCGACTCTTCACAAACCTTTCACAACTTTTCCACAGATACCATCATTATCTTTTACATACCAGGGCATATTCTTGATTTTGACTTGACCTTTTTTTAAAGTACAGTTTGTTTAACTGAGCATCTTCAATTGTACAAGTAAACACTTCTAGACAAGGACTCGGAGTGAGATCTCTTCACTTTTTACCTCTCTCTGCAGGAAGCTACATGTGACGTTGCCATAGAGACACACCCATTTCTGACATGACACACGGAGGATAGTTTTTTTTAACTTTTTTCTTGTTTTTTTTTTTTTTAATAAATAGGTTCTTGTGACGTAAATAGGCCACATTGTAACTGAAAAGGAGCTTATTTTATTTAATTTAGTTTTTCAAAGGCCACACAGTTTTTATAGTTGCTGCTCCCTGTTTCCCATTTATGCTTACCACTAGACAGCCTTTCCCAAACTAGAGAAACCTAAATAGAAGAGTGAAATTTAAATGAAATTTATTGTTAAAACCTCAGTTACTGTGTGCAGAGACCTTGAATGTGGCTGTAGCCATAATTATAAAGTTGTGAAACTCTTTTTCTTTACATACCCCCTTGTTTGTTTCGGAATTTCCCCTCGAGGGACGAATAAAGGAATATTGAATTGAGAAATATTGAATTGAATTTTGTGTATTGGAAGAGTGTACGTATGTGGTTTTTGTATGACTGTATGTACGTTATTGTTTAAAATGTCAGAAAATTAATAAAAAGAGTTAAAAAAATAAAATAAAGTTGTGAAAGTTCTCCCACCCCAACTAAAAAGACCTTTAAAAAGTCTTTTTAGTTTTTAGTTTTAGACACCAAAAAGTAAAACTGTTGAATATTCTGTAAATTTTCTCTCAAGACATGATCTGAATGCTCTTTCAAAGTGCCACTGTAAAAATGAAAATTTAAAGGAAGTTTGACATTTCATAAACTATGGATTAGGGTTAGCAGCTCTCATGTCTGTACAGTAAATCGCTTACCTGTTAGCTTAGCTTAGCACAATGACTTGAAACAGAAGGACACAGCTGGCATGGCTACATCCAAAGGTAACAACATCTGCCTACCGGTACCAGCAAAGCTCACTAATTAACACAATATACCGTATATGTGATTGGTTTAATATGTACAAAAACCAAAGTAAAGCAGCGGCTTGTGGTTTTCACAGGGGTTTAGGTTCCAGACTGTTTCCTTTAAAAAAAACACATGCGTCATTTTGGCACTTTGATTGCGAGTTTGGAAAATGAATAAGTGTATCTCCCAAAATTTTGAACTATTTAAAGATATCAAAAAAGCAATGTGTCATTAATTCCCCAAAGCCCAAATTCTACAGAAACATACTGAAGACATGTAGTCCTCATATGATCCAGGAGAACTATAATAGGGGTTTTGCCATGATTCCCAGTGAGGACAACGACCGTACGTTTTTATGTAGCCTACTCTGGAAAAGAATGCATAGACCCACATATATTTCCATTGTTTATTGGTCAGTATTTCTCACAGGCAATAATAATCATTGTCATAATAGTGCACTTTTCCTTTTTTGTAATTATACTACAGACATTTCTCTTCGTCATTGTCGTCATCATCATTAATTGTTTTAGCAGTTTTCTCGACCCACCCTCCCCCACACACCTCCTCCTCTTTCGGGTTTTTTCTGACATCACAAATTCCTCCAGAGAGAAAAAAAAACTTTTCTACCAAGTGGAGTGGAGTTTCACAAGATGGGGGTGGTGGTGGTCATGGGTGGGGTGTGACTGGGCGGGGTGGGAGTGGAGGGGAATATGGGAGGGAGACAAGAGATTATAGTCATACAACTCTAACTGCAGAATAGGAATGAGCCATAATGATGAGAGGAAGAGATGTACGGTGACTACAGTGTCGATAAAACATAGTGAACGCTACATAGATATGGATGGCATACAATGAGACAGAGACAGGCATACAGTGTATACAAATGTATACAGCATCTGTGTTGAAGTATACAGTGTATAAAATGTATACAAGGGCAAGGGAGGAGGGGGCGATTATATAAGGGGGACATATGTGTGACTGGGACAAGGACGGGTGTGGAGCACATTCAAGAGATACAAAGAGGTGGAATGGGGGTGTAGAAAATGTAAAGTGAATGGGTGAATGGAGGGGGTTAAGGAGGAATGAGGGAGGGAAGGGTGAGATTTCTTTCAACAGGAGAGTTTCGTGAGCGCTGCAGCCTCCCAGCCACAAACGTGCCAAGGGTCCCGTTGTGTCTTTGAATGGATTTTGATGGAGTTTGCTCAGAGTTGAGCACAATCTGGAGCAGCCTCTTTTGCCTTTCTGTCTGTCTTTGCTCTGCCCTTTCTATCCTTTAACAAGCTTCTTTCTGTCTAAAAATGGATGGAAGGTGAACTTGACCCTGACCTTGAGTCCAAAAAAAAAAAAAAAAAAAAGACTGACATAACACATCCGTGCATGTGACTGGGTAACTTTAAACCTCCCAGGCCTTTGACCTTTCAGATGTGTCACCTCACTGCTGGATTCTAAGAGGCCCGCTTTGAGTACCAGACGAGAAAAGAAAACCTCTGATAATGCAAGAGGGGGAACAAAATGCATTTATATCTATTGTTTCAACAGTGAAGACTGAAAATCTCTCTTGGTTGTGTCCATTAAGAGTGCTGTAGCATGTAAAACTGCAAAATGTCAAGAAAAACTGGCAAATTGTTTGTCCAAGGCTTTCTGAAACTATTCCAAAACTTTTGACTTGTGACTATGATGCATTCATCAAACAGGAAATTCTGCGAAAGTTCAGTGTGAAATTGGATCCTAATCTTGTTTAAACAGATTCAAGGATGTTGAAGTACGACTGCTAAACACACTTCGCAGTAAAAGACTAAAAAAGGCTGCTAAAAATGCAAATGAATCCATTTTCTTTCCATTCTTGTCCAGCTATTTCAGTTAAGTGTATACACAGTGTGAAGAGACTATAGAAAATTAAAGAAGAGTGTGTTTCAGGAGTGTTTGTTTTGTGAACAAAGTTTCACAGGGAATGAATATGACAAAAAAAAATGCATTTGTGTTTGCAGTCACTGTTCATGAATTATTCAGCACAAGACTAAGAGTTTCCAGCCATGCTAGCTGCTCTGTGAGGCTGCACTTAGGTGTGCTTTGAGTTAAATGCTAATGTTAGTATGCTAACATGCTCACAAAGACAATGCTAACATGCTGATTTTTAGCAGGTATAATGTTTGCCATGGTTCCCTTCTCAGTTTTGTTAGCATGCTAACATTTGCTGGTTAGCTCTGTCAGTTTTTCAGGTAAATCTTCATAAACCAAAGTATTGGACACATTTGAATTTAGACCTGATGATGGCACTGGATGAGGGATCAGTAGGAGAGTATATCATTAATGTCTGTCCAAACCTCGGTGCCAGAACAAGTCTTAGATTTGTTCTGATTTTGAGATATTTCACTGGATAAATGAAAACTCTGACCTGCTGGTGGTGCTAGAGGAAAAGTCACAGGATCACAAGAGCCATTAATATTCATCGTCTCAGGTCTGTAAAGATTTATAGCAATCCATCAATAGTCCAAGTGGTGGATCAATTAATAAACCGACACTGCTATCTCTAGCGCCACGTCATCAGCCTGACCTCTAATATGAAAGGCCGTTTGTGTTTGTGTGTGTGTGTGTGTGTGTGTGTTACATACACTTTTAAACTAATTATGTAAAATTCCAGCAACTAAAAACACAATATAAAGATGAAAGATATTTTTGCAGCATCAGTTGTCATAGTGTTAAAGAAAGAAAGGAGAGGAGTTTTTCTCGAGGAAAGCTGGTTTGTTCTGCAGCGTCAGACATCTTGAAAGTGACATTTCCCTGTCTTCAACCATTTCCTGCTTTTCAAAAAAAAAACAAAAACCACGCTTTCAACAAATACATGGCAAATATATAAATAAATAAATAAATAAATACATAAATAGATAAATACATTTTCAATAAACATGTGGAACAAAAATATGTTAACACTCTTGCAATAATTTCCAAAAAGTTCTTGACATTCACATGGTTAGCGCCGCCCTCTATTTTGCTGGTGGCAAACACGTAAACCTTAAAAAAACACACACAGAATGATCAGACCACAGTTTAAAAAAGAAAATACAGAAAGAAAAGAGAAAACAAGCAAAATTTCATTCTTTATGTGTGGCTTCATTTTTCCTTACCCCCTCCAGGCAGTATGTGTGCAGAGTTTTACGATGACAGACACACCCGAGTCCTTTTTCTTTCTTGCTTTCCTGTTTTACTTCTTATGAAAAGTACATTATTTGTTCATCTCCACCTGCCTCTCTCTGTCCTCCTGCCATCTCTGTGGCTGAGGCTTTTTGCTGAAGCTTTGAGTTGCCCTGCATCATTCCGCATCTTTTGTCAAAGGAACATAGGAAGGGTTTTGGTTGTCTAATTGTGGGTCTAAAAAGCTCAAACGCTTGTTCTGGTTGACCAGCCTTGTTATTTCAAGTCCACATTTCCTTCATCATCCATCTTCAATTACAGTAATTTCATAAATATTAATTATCTTCCTTGTTTGGATAGATTTGGACTTTTTTGAGCCTTTCATACAACACTCATGTCCATATGTACAGTACACTGAAGGAGCTACAGGTCACTGTAATATTCCTCTTCTCCATACTGGCTGTGAAGTGATCCCCTCCTAATGTGACTCCATTATTAGAGATAGGAGACAAAACAATGCAAAATGCATTCTATCAGCAAAAGCTAAAGTGAGGATTTGGCAGTCCGAGTTAGCCAAATTAAATATGTATCTTTGTCCAATGTTGGCTTGTGCCACATTTCCATCATATTGAGCAGACAGTATGAGCAGCAGCAACAGAGTCAGGAACATCAGTCTTCTCCATCTAATCTGAGTCAGTTACACCAGGAATTTCCAACAGTTACACTATCTGCCACTTGCTAAAAAGAACTACTAAAAATAACCTCTCTACTGAGAGTAGACCAAAGCAGGCTTATTGTTTTCAAGCTGCTGACTGACAGTCGACTGTCATAATCAGCTTTAGCTAGTTAGCTAGCAAACTGAGCTAATGTTCCATGAGTGGTAGCAAACTCATACTGACTCATTTTGGGAACCTTTAAAGGGATCTTAAAAATGTTATTTACATGGTAGGCTATTGTGCTACAAGTACCAACAACAGTATCTTGTCTACTACAGCGCTGTGTACAGCATTTCCCCAGGTTTGACAGGCCTGCTGTGACTAGCAAATTAGGCTAATTCACAGTTTCAACTGTGGATTTTGTCCCCTATCGTCGATGGTCGAGTCACACGTGGAAGCTTCACAGCCAGATTGTACAAGAGGAAAAACAGCGAACAATAGCTTTTTCAGTGTACATGAATGTTGAGATACACTGGGAAACAAATCCTCACTTATTGTTTAACACAACTGTCTTTCACTGTCATCTTTAAGTTAGCTTAAACTTTTGGCTACTATTTTTTTTTGTCCTTCCTTTGCTACCGAATGGAAACCTGTTGCTAGCTATCCTCGGTTTGGTCTCCATCTATCTATTCATTTCCACTCTTCTAGCGGGAGTTTTCACTTGTGAGACATTCTACCTGTGGTGTGACTAGTGTCCTCAAAATGGGGCTAAATCTAACTATCCACTGTTTTCTCCTCCGTTAAAGGCAATATGGTATCATAGCTTTATCAGAAGTAATTGTGGGACTTTATGCTGCTCATACACTCAAGGAAAACCTTATTTTGATATTCCCCTAGCTCTGGGGCTACGTTACATAGACCACACAGATCCATTCTCTATCATTTCTTTGTGTTTTGTCCTCTGCTCTAAGAATCCTTGGTTGTTAAAGTACAGCCTTAAGTTTGCTAATTATTTAGACATAATGTCCACTTGAACAATCAGGTCTAACACAAGACTCCTAAAATTCTCCTTCCTTTCTCAAAAGACAACATCATTTTGTTGCTTTGCTTGAGAATACACTTTTGTCTTCAATTAGAAAGCGAGGGGAAGAGAGGAGAGCGGGCTTCCTGTCATGTGACTCATCGTGTAAGCTCAGGTGGTGTTGAGGAGACTTGATGATCCAGGTGACAGTTGGCTGGTCAGAAGATGATAAAAGAGAGTGACTGAAGGGGCTTTGTTACTGGCCAGTATCTTCCTGTGCCGTTATGACTTGTGGGAGGTTTCCTGGTGGATTTAAACCATGTGCTGCATGTGATTGGTTGATGGGAAGGATGTGTGCTTTTCTTGATTCTTCGGACAGGGTGAACGCTGTGTTTTCTGGCTGTGAGCGTTCCTGTATTTCTCTGGTAAGGTGGGACTTTCTGGACATCCTGTCTTTGGACTTGCCCTTGCCTCTGTTGTGAAGCTGCCCTTGAAGGTTGACTAGAGATCAGCTCAAACTTCCTTTGCTATCCCCGTAAGTATACATTTCTGCTAAAATCAGCCATTTGTGGGGTATTCTCCGTCATAATCCTAGATCAGCTTCAAGGATAAACATCCCCCTCCTACATCCCATTACTTTGGAATAATGGTAGGAAGCAAGGCAGGAAGTAAGGAATGGGGAAGGAAAGAATGTGGGAAGGACTGAGGGAAGGAAGAGAACAAGGCCAGGCAGATGACCCTCGCCTCTCTTCCACAACATTCTTTTCAGGGATGAGACTGCGTCCCGTTGGACGACGAGAGGAGTCTGGTCTTGTCTTTCCCTGACCCTCGCCTTTGTAAGACGGTTCCGCTGCTGCTCCCGCTCCCGCTTCCCCCGTCTGCCACGCGGTCCTTCTCTCCACGCTCCCGCTCGCATCCGCTTTCTGAACGCCGGGAATTCTGACGCGATGGAGTGCTGGGTTGGCGGGAAAGCTGACCATTCTTCTCATCTGAGGGGTCAGGGGTACAATCGGGACAGGAGAAGTGAAACCAACAGCTGACCTACTGGTACATGTTGTGTGTGTGTTTGTTTCTGTGTGTGTGCAACTTACCAGCCAGTGCCTGCACAGAAGGCTGATCATGAGTACTCAGGAGCTGAGCCTGAATGGTTTCCACCACTCTCTTGAATCTGCGGCTGGGACCTGAGAGGAGAGAGGATATCTAATGTTAGATGATATTCCACATATTCTAGGATCCATAAATCTGCAATAACTAACTTATTTGGCCACTTGGGTGCAGCAGAAATAAGTTGTGAAAATGCACATGAGCATACACGTGCACTTGGCATGCGTGTGTCAGTGTAAGCAGGAAACAGATGGTCGACTGTACTATTACTGCACCAATTTACAATACCTTTGTATACAGGTGCAGTGCTTAATCCAAACAGAAGGACTTTAGCTTGTGAGCTTCCTACCTGTTATTAGAGTGAAGGTGACGCTGTAGATGCCCATCTCTCTTCGTCCTTCCCTCTCTGCTCGTTCCCTCTCTCGCTCCCTGTCTCCCTCAGAAAAAGCAATGTCCACCTACGAGAGAGAAAGGACCACATGTCCTTGAGTTCATGATTATGATTGTTGCATTAGTAAGGTTAGACCTGTGTGATTATTTTTGGTCTGTATGTTTCAGTGGGGTGGATCTGTTGGGATATTGCTACAACCACTAGGGGGAACCAAAGATGGAAATTTTCAGTTTGAGACATAGCGGCTTTAAGGATAAAGCTGAAAAATGAATGAAACAGCTCTCAGTTCTTAATCTATGTAACTGTAAATTTAAAGCAGAAAAGCATGCAATATTAAGTATCTGCATGTTTGACTTCATGGATGTATTGATGTACAACCCCATTCCAAAAAAGCTGGGGCACCGTGTAAACATAAATAAATAGAATACATACATGCATATACATACATACATACTCAGTTAAAAACAGCACAAAGACAATAAGTTTAATGTTTGACCTCATCAGCTTCATTGATTTTTGTAAATATCTGCTTACTCTGAATTTGATGCAGCAACATATTTCAGACCGGTTGGGACAGAAGCAACAACAGACTGGGAAAGTGGTAGAATGCTCCAAAAATAATAATATATTAATACTTGGAACTTGACAGGCTTCTGGAAGACAGAGGGGCCACCAGAGGACTTGTACTCTGCCCGGAAACTGTTCTGAGACACCACACTGTGGCTGAGAGATGGGATCTGGAGAGAGACAAGAAAAGGGTGAAAAAAAAGTGAAATGGTATTATCCTGCAGTGCTGGAAGTTGTCGAGGCTTATCTAAGATTAATCATACTCACAGAGAGAAAGGCGTGGACGATGTCAGCCTTGATAGAGCTGAGCGGCTTGTCTCGAATCAAAACAAAGATCTGCTCCTCTTTCTCCAGGCTGATGAAGTTACCGAACCAGGACCTCTTAGCCAGCCTGCAAAGAAATGAGTGTTTGATATGTGACAGATTAGTTCCAGTCACACATTCACACAAGTACAAATGAACTAGAGAACAAAATACTCAGATTGGATGTTATATTTTTAACTGGCCTATAATGACTGACACAGTGTTCAGTCAGAGACATTCACGTCATGGAATTGACTATTTATAGCATTTTGGTCATACTGTTAAATTTGGCAGAAAAATATCTGAGCAGTGACCAGAATTCTGCAGAACGGGAGAACTAATAACCCTTAAAAAACAACACATGCATGAACATTAAAACATTCAAAATGAAATCATTCCAGGAGATTTTGCTGGTAGAGGGATCTGCAACAATGAACATGAAGAGTGAAAGTGTTACAGCGTCGTTTCAGCGCTGAGGGGCCCTGATGGCAAAAGCACTGCAACTAGAACTGTGGCACATTCTGCAAAGCTGTTTATCAAGTCATTATTTTCATATTCAGTCTTTAAATTTGCAGTAACAGATTTTTTGGCCACTTATGGGCAGAGGAAACCATCCAAGCTAGCAAACAGTGCTTAAAAAGCCTGTTTCTTTTCCCATCCAGCAGATACAGAGTTGATTTGGAGTTGTGCTTCTGATTGCCTCATGAATGGAAGTCCAGTATTCACTCATATTTCAGCTATGTGCTGAACAGAAAGTGTGCAGTGGGTTTGTCAGATCATTTTACTGAGAACAGCTGCCTGCTCATGTTGGAAATGAGGTCGATGACAAAAACCTTGCCTGACGAAAAACAGTAGAAAGTAGCTGAAAAAATGCTAAAAAGCGCTGTAGAGCTGAGAAAACTATAAAGGTGGGTGATAATTTTCTGCAGGCTCTCGACTTTAACATACATGAAGTCATGTGATTCATTGTGATTTTTTTTTTATTACAGCCACTTTAAATCATACATTCTCAACCATGTTTCCAGTGCAATTTCCTGTGTTTCAAGGATTGTTTCATACACTAAACACTGTTTCGGTAGTTCATCCCAATAGTTTGATCATGACAGTAAAACAATTCAAAATGTAAATTAAAACAAGTTATTCAATTTAATCTGAAAGGTCTTTCTTACCCTGGAAACAGTAAAAATGTCTGTTCTTGAGTTCAAAAGCATGAAAGCTCCAGAACAACTATTAAATGGGCCTTGAGGTCAGGCTGTTTTGTCAACAAACGGTTTCAATTTTGTACTGCTCTCAGGTATAAAATAGAGGACACTTCGGACACTAAGGACACACAGAGACTTGTGTGGACTTACTCTGGACTGGACTCTGGGGTCAAACTGGACATGTCCTCTGATGTGGGGACTAAAAAAAGTAAAACAGAGAGAGAGACAGGAGAGAGGAAGAAAAAGGGAAAAGGGCAGTGAATCTTGATGACAGGCCCTAATTTAATTGCTCTAATTACAGATTATCACAGAATCAGACATTACTCATCACAGCCGCAGGCTGCAGGCTGGGGCTGCAGCAAGTTTCTTGGTAATAATAGATTCTATCTTGGACGCAAATGCAGAGTAGGAGAATCTGATTATTTAATCTGTTAGCAAGGCATCAAATTAACACTGATGGAGAAAAATATTATATCACTCTCCGGCTGTAAACCAGATTTTTAGGATGCATTATGTCAACCAATCAGTGCAGAGGATTCACATCATCTTCACCTCCACTCACCTTGCAGTTTGCGGCGATGGAAGCGCGGCGAGCCCAGAAGGTTGTTTTTGAATGAGTTGAGCCTTGTTCTCCAGTGGGCGGAGCTCGAGGCGGCCAGACCGCCACTGCCACCCGGGCTTGAGGGCGGAGTCAGTGACAGCGAGGCCCCACCAGCTCCATCAGCTCTGGAAGAAGAAGACGAGGAGGAAGAGGAGGGAGGGGTGGTGGAGGAAGGGTGTTGGATTTGGTGCACAGGTGTGCCCAGCGGGGTGGGCAGCGGTGAGCCCTGTGGTGTGACCTGTGACACAGGAGGAGGGGTGGCAGAGGAGTTAGAGGACGAGTGGACATTCTTCGACTTGAACACAGAGGGAGAGGGGAAGTTGAAGAAGCGTGGAATGGGGGACAGGAGTGGGGAGGGGGACGGGGAGGGGGAGCGTGGACTCTGAAGAGGGAGGGACTTCATGGAGTGAAGCTGGGGCCGGTCAGTGGGGCCCTTTGAGGGCAGGGTTTGGGTTTTTGGGTCAGGCGCTGGGCGGGTAGGCCGAGAGGTGGTGGCACTTCCTGGCTTGGGTTCTTTGGAGGTGGAAGCAGAGGTGGGGGTGACTTCTGATTGGCTGAAAGTGAAGACCGGGCTCTGATGGGCAGACAGAGAGAGATGGGGAGAAGGAGGGAAAGACGGGTGGACAGATGAGAAAGCAATGGTCATGAATTATGGGTCAAGGAAATGGTTCTTAGACAAGCCTCGATCAGAAGCAACAAATGGAAGATGGATTTGGTGATACTCTTGGGTATAGTTATGTGTGTGTTTTAGTTTCTTTTTGTCCACATCAGCATGTGCACACAGACTTTTTTACGAGGCAGCATGATGTGTCTATGAAATGGGAATGTGTATGACTGAGAATGTGACAGTATGATGGACAGGTAGGGCTAGCAGTCACAGTCTGACTAAGGGTTATTATGAAAAAACAGCATCACAGGAAATTTGGTTTTGTGCTGTTGATGGCCAAAGCTGATATTTATATATTAAAGCTGCCAATAATACACATGTTTACAGTGTGTTCATAGGAGATGCCTGGAAAGACAGATTTCTGACACATCAGACAACTGTTTTGAGTCCACAACATTGCAGACAGCGAACAAAGACTGACTGACTGACTGGTTGCAACTGAATTACAGTTAACACTATGCTGCCTGCAGGAACCTGTATGATTATAAAGATGATTGCAAAGGATAACACTGGAATTTTTGAACAGTTTTCCTATTGTCAACAATTACAAAGAAAAGACCAAAAGTTACACATTCGATCGTCTCTCACTAATAAATTCTTCTCTGCTTTGTCTTTCAGACACAGCCCCAAGCCCACTGGTTTCTACTTAAGATGTAAATGTTTGAAAACTGGCAACTAATATGTAGTTTCAGGACAACTGGGCAATGTAGTTTTATTAAATATTTCTCAGGAAGAGGAAGAAACTGCATTTCTTAGGGACTATTTTCAGCTGCAGATGAATACACACCTGATACGTTAGCTAGCATTTACAGCAGCAGGAGGGTGTACGTGGCATTGACTTAAAATAAACCACAGTGCCCGTGTTTGTGTTAATAAAGGAACATGTCACCCAGAGCAACACTAATATGTTCTAATAGTTTTTGGACAAAAATGGAGCTCTATGGAGGAATTAGCTATATCAGGCGTTGACTGCACAGAACATACTTACTTAGTACTTCCTTAGTGCAAGCAGTTTATTGTTGGTTTTGGTCTTTTTGGAAAAATATACTTGTTGTCGAGGGTTAATTAGAAGATTGATACCACTCTGTTTCTGCAGTAAACATGAAGCTATAGGTAGCAGCTGGAAACTGGGAGAAACAGCTAATGTTAGTCTGGTTCTGTTAGTCTCACAAAGCTCACTTATGAACACATTATACCATGTCTGTTTCATGAGTCTCTGCTGGGTCGCTATCCAGGAAGTTACTCCTCTTTGGCAGGAAATAGTCTGCTACATATCCACTTTTACAACCAACAAACAGTTGTTTTTCCATGCAGGTTTTCATATCGATTTGAACAGACAAAATACAATGAGGTAAGTAGTGACCTTAAGAGGTGCTGGTAGGGTGATTTTGTTACCTTTGGGCAGCACTAGGCTAACTTTCCTTTTCTTACCAGTATTTGTGTTTAGTTCAGCTAACAGGAAGCTAGTGGTTGCTTTATTTTTACTGTACATTCAGTACATGAGAGTGGTATTGATCTTCTCATCTAAAAAAGGAAATTAGGGCTTTAACTGCTTGTAAACAGTAGCAATAAGATCTATGAGAATCTCCATTAGCTGCTATAGTGTGGCTAATCTAGTCTGCATTTGTGTCTCTAGGTAGCAAGTCAAACCCTATTTTTCACGAGGCAGCTTGGTCAGAGGCAACAAATAGTACAGTACCACAGTTGAACACAGTAGAATAGAGTAGAATGCAGTGAAGTTCTTACCCTGGGACTGCTGAGAGGACTGGAGGACAAACCTGTGGATGCTCCGCTGACTGAACGAGACCTTTTGAAAACAGCAACAAACAACAAGAAGGTTCTTCATTTAGGTGAATGGAAGGTTCAGGTGCAACAATCGAGACAAATTCTGTAGTTTGTAATCCATAATTTCATTAATGAAAAAAGCTTGCATGATATGTCAGTGCTGGTTTGTACCTCTGGCTGTGTGCATTAGTGTCCAGAGCCCTGCGAGGTGGAGTGGGAGACCCCTGTTCTGTGACACTGAGGACCTCTAGGCTCTTCCTCTCCGGACGACAGCGGCCATGACGCGTCAGCATGGGTGAGTCCACGCGCTTCCTGGGTGGGTCTTTGAGGACAGAAATTTTAGTAAAAAAATATAAAGTATAATTAATCTTTAAAAAGCTCTCCTGACATTTCAAAGTGCAAAGTTCAGAGGAATAATAATGTTCTCTTTCATAATAAAGCTGTTGCCTTGTTGTCCTTGGTTAGACTGTAAAAGTTTTCTCACCTATGTCGTTTCTGGGTGGCAGATCCTCGTCCTCACAGCTGGGATATCGCTCCTTCCTGTCCAACAGGAGGTAATAGATCATCTTCTCTTGGTTTTCCCTGCAAAAGAAGATGCAGAGAGACACAGAATTTAAAGGTCAGGTTAAACTGACAGGAAAAGACAGAGGCTTGTCAGCAAGACGGGAATTTCATACAGGACATGAGGGCCATGGCTGCGATGCCCCCTCAGTTTGGCCTTATGCCTTCATGTCCTGCAGCCACAGTGGCCCTGATGCCCCGCCTGTTCTGCCTCAGCTGTTTTCACCATTTTCTCCTCTGCCTCTTTCCCATCAACGCAATTCAGAATTCTCATTAGACAACATCCAGTGAAATGCTGTGCAATTTTGAGCCTGATATGAACTTCTGGAAAACCTGACTTTTAATGGTAATAACATGACACAAACCTAGGATCAGCTTTAGTGTTGTCTTAGCTGACCCAGGGGCCTCACTGTTAGGTGCCTAATGACTATTACAACCTAATGTTTGTAACTTTACTATTACCAATAAATTATTTTGTGAAGTAAACAGCTTTACCTATTTATTCATTTTACTGACAATCATTCTGTTTATTAAAAATAAAATCATTCTTAACCCTTAAAATAACTGTTTCATTGATGGCCTTACAGTATGAACTTACACGTCGTTTTAAGTCACTGAAAGTTGCTGCTTGAGTTAAAAAATCAGCTCACCTGACATTTTTGTTTTGCTTTGTTAGCCGGCTAATTAGCCTGCAGGCTAATTCAGCAAAGTAGAGTTAATGTTAATGAGGGTCAAGACAACTGTAGCACAAATTAAACCTGCTTTAATAGATTATTTGGCCCCTTGAGGTCAGGGAAAAAACTGTACACAAAATACTGACAATATTGTCACCATACAAAGTTATATATTGGCAAAGAGTTGCTTATTTTGGTTTCCATTAACTCTGAGACAAATATCTGGCTCTTTGGCTACAACGTGCTCTACTATATTCACCAGCTTGATGCTACATTTGTCTGTCTGCTGTCTGGTGCTGCTCAGATCATGTACAGTAAATTCATCAGAGCTTTTTCACTGACTACAGCGGCTGGTAAAGGGGAGAATGAGAGTTGGACCAGAAACAAACAAAACAATGGGCTGAATGACACTAAAATGCTTCGTAGAGCTGAGCAGACAGAGAGTCGGCTGATAACGATCTGTGCGTTTGTCAAGATGACCCCTTTCACATTATGCATAATCATTTGATCCACTGTCAATAAAAAAACATTGACAAGTGCAGCTCTGATGTGAATGTTTGTTGGCTTGTCCTGTTTAAGACAGCAGTGCATTGTGGGTAGCGAGAAGCCAAATCAGTTCGGCATAGAAGTGGGACACAAGGGATGGATGGGGAGAGAGATAAAAGGGCCATTGTTGATGTTGTTGCTCTTGTTCCTGCCATGCCAGGCAGATTAATGATGTAAGTAATTGACTGGCCACAATGAGACAAAAAAGACAATGAGGGAGAGAGAGTGAGAGAGAGTGAGACATTATGAGATTAACCACAAACACAATTATGCAATTTCTTTTTTAGTGTGCATGCAAGCATACCTGTGAATTGCATCTGGGCCTCTATGAGACTTGACATGTCTGTTCAACTCTTTTAATGACTGCATAATGTCTGGAGACCAGCAGGTGCAGCGCAGACAATGTTTTGAATTCTTTCATTCATTCACTTCTATGAATATTTATCAGCAGTTGGAAGTAAAGCAGATCTTCCTGTCACATATTCCAGAATATTTACTACTCAACACTGGTGCACATGGATGCATTGCTTTCTTCAAAATGGAAATGTTAGATGGGTTGTATTTACTCACTCCTCACTTGTAAGGTCCTGTGTGAGTTTGACCCGGTCTCTAAAGCACCCTAAGGAGTACATGCTTTCCAGGACATCAGGGTCCAGCTCTGTTAAGGACAGGATCCTCTTCACACACACCCGGCGAGGGGGCGGCTGCTCTGGGCAAGGCTCATTACGACCACTCCTGAGAGGGAAAGGTCAGTGTATGTGGTTAGCATGTGCAAATATACAAACATGAGAAACATCTGTAAGTTTACAGCAAGCACTTATGGACATTGAGGTCCAACATCAGGGTTGGACGGGACGGGACGGGTTTTCATAGTCTACTATTATGGTGCAGACAATTCCCAACAAAAACAAGGTAAAGCTAGGAAAATCATTTTAATCTTGCTTTGAAACTGCTGTCACTTTTATTCATTAATGGGCGATTTTTAGGTAACTACGAAATATAAGCAGGATGGTGTGGGTGCACCTGGCTTGAGTGATGGGAACAGGGAAAATGCAAAGGGAGTAAGAAAAATGAATGTACTTACTGGTACCAGGCATGCTTCTGTATTGCTTCTAGCTGTAATCAACAAAAACAGAAGACAATATTGAAGCATTGATCCAAACATGTCTTCCCATGTAACCCTAAAATGAAACAAGTCAACAAAGATGAAGCAGCTGCTGTCAAACTGCACACTGGGTTCTGAAGGAGTCAAACCAGTATTTTTCTTTATGGGAGTCCTCTCCCATTCTCCCAGTGGCCACTTGTGGTATTTCAACCAGAAATCCCCTGCCCCACAGACCACCATCGTAAAACAGACGTCTGTGTAACTGTTGGCAGGACAACCCCAACTACTAATTACGATTAGTTCTAATTAGCAAAGGTTAGTGTGCTCACAAGCTAAAATAAGATGGTGAACATGGTAAGCATTACACCTGATAAAAAGCATGTTAGTATTGTCAATGTGAACATGTTAGCATACTGATGTTAGCATTTAGCTCAAGTACAACTTCACAGAGCCTCTAGCATTAACTCTTGTTTCTACATTCACAACTGCAGAAAGTTTGCCTGCAGTCCACTCCCATATCCCCTTATACATTATATACTGTACTCTGTGAAAGTCCCTGCTCTGCATTTGGACTGCATACAGTGTAGCCACTGCATCAATACTGCACAGCATCTCTTGGGGTTGGAGTAATGGAGCAGCTGCAGTTCTGCAAGCATGTAAAAAGTCAAAAGCAGGCCTTCTGTGAACGCTGTATTTGCACATCTGCAGAGAAGAGACCAGTAAGCAGCTGCATACAGTAGGAGCTTTGCATTTTTTACCTTGCCTATAAAATCATGCATGCAGCACAGAGGAGACACTCCAACATCCCTGTTTCCTAACTGATATTAATATTAATATTATGTGGGTTCACTTCCTCATGTTCTCCTTGCCAGTTACCCATGTAGCTTTGAAGTGGATTGAAATCTGTCTGTTTGCATGGTGGGTGGTTTACCATGGAGGCTGCTAGCAGACTGACAGAGACAGAGGGAGAGACAGTCTGACCTGGTTTCAGGCTCCATTAATCAACAGCTCATCAGACGAAGCCACAGCTTTGATTACATCTGCTCTGTTGTAGCTGACTGACTAACTGACCAGACTTACTCTTTCCCTCTGTCTTTATTGTACAGCATGTAGCCAACCACATTATCACAGCTGTCTCTATCTTTCTGCCTCTTAAACATGAATTCATTTCCACCCCACATGCCGGCTTTATCCCAGCCTCTCTTCATAACCTGAGTGCAGTGGAATTTCCTCTAGCAGTCCATTCACTCAGCCATTCATTTATTCATTCACTCATCCTCTCCCCTCTCTCTTTTAACGCCTTGCTTTCAGGAAGGAAAGCTGGCATTCAGGTGAAAAGGAAGCCAGTTCCTCATCTTTTTCACCCTCAGTGACTCCATCCTTCTTCACAGCCACTAATGAAGCTGCTTTATCCATCCATTCATTCCTTTACATGCATCCATACGAATGTGACTCTTGTCCTTCACATATCTTAGTTTCCACCAGTCCTGTTACCACATAAACTGCTAACTTGCCTTTGAGGACAGAAATAAAGACTCAGGCCAGCCCTGTCATGGCTGACTCTACTCCTGCCTTTAAGCAATACCTTAGGCCCATCCCTCTGCTCTGTTCTGTCCACCTGCCTCGTCTCCCTCTCCCCTCTGTATAAGGTCCTATGTCAGGGTCAATTTCTGTCACATCTTGAAGCAGCCTGGGGCTGGGTCCTCTCTGCTCCTTCCTCTCTCCTTCCTAAATGCCTGCTTCATGCTTCATGTGCTGCAGATACTGATGAGGTACAATGTGAGTGGCAGCAGTTGACCCGCCTTCACTTGTTACTGTTACTTCCCATCAAGCTCTCTATTCATATGCAGTTTAGAATGATAACTGAGGCAGACCAAAATGCTGCATAATCTCTTACAAACAGAGACAGTCAAAACCAGCATTTCTGATTGTGCTGGCTGAAATGACAACGGTCGCTGACAGATTTTTTCAGCTGTAGCTAGCTAATTACACTAGCAATAGTTCCAGGAGTTAGTTAGAAATGCTGGCTGATTTTTTTTATTGCTTCCAGCTGACTCTTAAAAATGAAAACTCTCTGAGAGGGGTCTTGTTTGTGTCTTGAGCTTGATGGCTACATACACAATACCTGCTAAAAGACTGAGGCTAGCGCTACATGCTCCAGGCATAAAGTCTGCATCCTCACTGTTGATAGTCCGTGTAGAAGACAAGGACATAAAGAAACAGCATTGCTCTTGTATAGAAGTCTACAGCTGATAGTCATAGTATTGATAAGAAAATTCAAAATCACACTCATTTCATTCTAAAATAACTACTTGCCTGCTGAGCACAGTTATCAGTATTTTCAAACAACATATTTTCACTTTAATGTTAGAAGACAGAAGGCTTTTAGGAGCAGGGCTGGCCGGTGTGTTTGGCAAACACAAAGGTACCACAGGCAAACGCTGGGGTTGCTGGAGTGCAAACTCCCCCAAATCCAATAAAAAGCAGGACGGAGCTACAAATGTTTAGAACTGGTGCAGCTGAGGGACAGAGCTACAGGAAACACTGAGCCGCCCATACAGTGAGAAAATACTACACAGCTGATGTGCTGGTCTGGGAATTTTTGCATTTAACCTGTATCGCCACAAGCTAACTACTGATAGCCTCCTTGGTGTTGGAAGTCGTGCTCGGTTAGGTAGTCAGCTAGTTAGCCGGGCATGCTCATGTTTGCAGCTCCGTTAGTTAACTACACTGTTTAATCCATTCCTTTCTTCCTTAAGCTCTTGTGTTTTAGTTTCAGAAAGGCTTCAGTATCACTCTCACAACATGAGGAGAAATCCAAAGCTTGACAGGTCATTTGCTCAACTATGACTGGACAATGGTCGTAAGGTTGAGGGGTTTAGCAACTCTTTGTGTCCAAGATGATGTTTCAGTTGAACTGAAATGAATTTTCTAATTTTAAGCTTCACTGTGATAAAAACAATACATCACTATAATTCAAAGCACATTGCCATTAGCTCGTGTTTTTCACACTGAATCAGCTGTCTTTTTCCTCTCCCTGTATAAGGCCCGTGCCCCATTTCCTCCTCACCGTCAGCCTCTTGTCAGCGTTGACTTCTATCATCCCTTTGAGCAAAGCTTGGCAGTCCGGAGGTATAAAGTGGGGCATGTGGAATACCCCGCTCTTCACTTTCTCTAGAAGCTGCCGCAGGTTGTCATGGTCAAAGGGCAAAGCACCCTGGGAAGGGAGGGGAGAAGATGGAGAGACAGAAGATACATTATGAGGGAGAAAACGCATTAAAAAGAGATGCAAAGAGGTGAAATAGCTGGCAGTTTAGCACTCATTTGTACAAGTGGGACCATGAGCTGTCTGTGGTTGTTTTATGCACAAAAATATCACATCAACATAGTTAAAGCATTACTTCCACATTTTGGGAAATACACTTATTTGAGACATCAGTAGAAAACCGCTAGCCTAACCTCTAACACTCAGTAACTGTGTTATCCTGTATGTTGTTTGTTTAATCTGTTCAATAACTGAAGTGTAAAATTACAATTCTCATTTTCACAGAGGGTCATGTTCTACATTTATGGATTAAACGAATGAGATATCATGTGTTAATTAGGGAGCTCTGGAGGGGCTGGTCGGTGCAGTTTTCTTGCAGACAAATGCTGCGATGTCTTTGTGTTATGCTTCTCACAGAAACACATTGTATCTATATTTAAGGCTTCACAAATGTGTGTTTTTTACATCCATGTTTGCAAGCGGTCTTTTTCTTCCCTGCTTTTTGCTGGCACATTGCTACATCTCTTGGCAGGTTCCACCCACCAACTGTCATTCAGTGGAAAAGTGTAAAGCCGTCAGCAGCCGGGTACTGTGTCACCCACAGGCTTGTGCATCCTACTATCTTGTTAGTATAGCACAAGACGCAAACAAAATGGTGACCAGCTCATTGACAGTGTTGTTATTACTGTTCGGCCTGAGCTGAACTGTGGGAGTCAAAGGGCAGGGAGAAAAAGACACACAGCTAAATACTGGAAGAGAGAAAAGAAACAAATAGGATATCAGAAGGATCTTCTTACCACAAGGAGAGCAAAGAGGATGACCCCACAGCTCCAAACATCTGCCCTGCGACCATCGTACTTCTCCCCCTGCAACACAAGTGCAAGGAGAGGGTGGTATTAGACATGCACACGCGTACACACACACACACACACACACACACACACACACACACACACACACACACAGAAGGAAACGTACCCTTATGACCTCTGGGCAAGCATAATGAGGGGATCTATAAATAAAGAAGGTGAAATTATTAAATGATTTCATCAGACACAAACATACACACAGACAAAGGAAGCAGTGACTTCCTGTCAGTATAAAGTGCTGATTCATGTAAAAAAAAACAACTGCAGTCTGATTGTACAAAAACTGAGAACACCTGCTCTTTGATCCATGGAATAGGTGAATCCAGGTGAAAGCTACAATCCCTGACTAAACTTATCTGTTAAATCCAGGTTTTCCACCTCCTGATGGGCTGGTGATTTCAAAATGTTTAAGCTTTATGAACAAAGCCATCGATTATGTGGAAAGAAGCTGAATAGAGCACTGAGTGGATGTTCTGTGTATATCACCAAATTTGATCAACTGTTTAAATACAGGCTGCTTTTAACCCATCGCCCAGTACTCACCCACAACTGGTTTCCAACAGGCTGTCCCCGACTTGTAGTGAGGCCATGCCAAAGTCTGCTATCCTGATGTTGTTCTTCTCATCCAGGAGAAGATTCTCTGGCTTCAGGTCTCTGTGACTGAACATACGCACACACACACACACACGCATGCTCAATGAAAGATCTTGAGGATTTTCCAAACCATCAACAGCAACTAAAGGTAAATTAACCTTGTTTGGACACTTGGTTAAGTCATATGACATGTCAACACTTCTATCCAAATGGAGATTGGCTGTTTGTCAAAGCATAGTGATCTTAAATAGAGAGCGGTCATGTGTGTGTCCTGGTTCTTGCTGTCAGTGGACACAAAAATAGGCTTTTCCAGAAACACAATAAGCTTGATGTTGATAATGAACAGGTTTTTACAGTAAAGGTGGTTTTCAGATGGACCCGACATGGATGTATGTCAGACGTTTTAAGACCAAACCAAACCTTTTCCACTAAACACTTGTTTAAGGGAATGCTCGTTCACATACCAGCTCATACTGGACTGCATGAGGTCCAAGAAATCAAACATCTGTCACATTTTCCATGACATGGGCTTGTTATGGTGTCAGAAGCTGATTATTCTAAATTATATTATTAATAAAATTTATATTATTTCATTCAGGTTTAAACATCAGATTTCAGTTAAAAAAAAGCTAGTTCAGTGATCATTTGTGATGAATTAATATGATGTCAGTAGGTTAATAACATGCATCATAGCACTGGTAAATTAAAGGTGCTCTTTGGAGTGCTGTGGAGCAGTTTTTCCATCAGTGGGTGCATCTGCACATGCACAAGGACACACATGTGCAGGCACATGCTTGTGGATGATCAATACACAGCACAGCCTGCCAATGGTTTCACACTATTTCACTGATCTACTGGTGGCGATAATGTACAAAGAAATGCAGCAATGTGCCAGTAGAGGCAGGGAAAAAGGACACCGGTGAATTATTTCACCATAGAAACATGAAACGCCAAAGTAAGCGGGCTAATTTGTGGGTAACTTGGTGCCAAATGTTGTCTTTTTAATCTAATATATACATTGGACATGGTGGTGTCGGGTCACATGACCACCCCATAAATGTGGACAAATGGAACAATGTAATGACAAGAGGTTAAGAGCCAAACAGACACACACACACACACACACACACACACACACACACACAAAGGAAAAAAAAGGGGCAGGCCTCATAGAGGCCATTAACCTGTCACAGACCATATGGAGTGACTGTGGCAGAAGTCAAGGGCGGAGATGATTTGTCTGAAGAATTTCCTGGCCTCTTTGGGGGTCAGCCTGCCCTTTTTCACCAGGTAGTCAAATAACTCTCCGCCGGACACATGCTCAAGCACCAGGTACCTGTGAAACGGAAGGCCAGAGAGGTCAGAAAGATGGAAACAGGTCCGGAAAGGGAAGGATCTTTGGTAACAGCAACATATCAAATAAAATACCTGCCATCCAAATTCATGCACACAAGTCATGGATGCTTTTCCATACATACAAACTCAAACACACACTCACAGCTCTTTATAGCTTCCATGTCATGTGGTTAATTATCTCAGTTTTGTCTTACAGAACCTTTTTTCTTTTTCAGATTTAAGGTTGTTTCTGCTCTGGCAGAGATCCAAAAGCAAAGAGGGGAGATTTCTAAAAAAAAAGAGAGTGGAAAGGAGAAAGATAAAGAGATACTCACAGGTATTTGTTATTCTCATAGACATCATGCAGCTTCAGAACATGAGGGTGCTCTATTAGTTTAAGAATAGCTATTTCTCTCTCCACCTGGATAGACAGAGGGAGGGAGGGGAGGGGAGGGGGGTGTGGAGAAAGGTTAAGAGAGAAAGAGAGAGAGAAAAGAGGAGGAACGAGGTTAGAAATGATGGAGATTGAAATGTCAGAGGGAAGAGGAGGGTAGAGAGGGAGGAAGCACGTAAAGGCAGAGTTAGGTGAAATGTGGAGCAGAGGGAGGCAGTGTTAAATGGCATTGTAAATTCCTTCCTGGGCAGAAACAAGTCACTGAAGTTGTGCTAAAAAGTGGCTGTCGACAGGGAGGGGCAGAAACAGCAAATAAGCCTTTACTAAAACAAAGTATGTTTTTAAAAGCATAAGGGACAAATAGAAGAAAGAAAGAAAGAAAGAAAGAAAGAAAGAAAGAAAGAAAGAAAGAAAGAAAGAAAGAAAGACATACTGCCTGTGCTGTCTCTCACATTTCCCTGTCCCAGTTCCCCTCAGCTTTAAGGAGAGTTTTAGCATCTTTCAGTTCATTGCGTTAGTTTTACGGCCCATAACTTTACTGTCAGCGCTCTCATCAATCTCTTCTCCAGCATCAACACCAGTCAACCAGGCTAAAACACTATGGGCACTACCTGCTTTGAACCAAAACAGTAGACAGACACAGTTAGCTGCTAGCTGCTGAGCACAGTGGAGCATTTAGCAGCTAAAGAGACAGATATCTTGCTCTGGAGTTAGTGGAAACCAAAAGAGAGCTGAAAGAGAGTGAATACTGGACTTACATTCACCACATGGCACAAATAATAGCTTTGGATGAATGCTAATTTTACTTAGTTTCTGCAAGATGTGTCAAGCAACCGTTTAATCTCATTTGCTAAGTTGCTTAGCCACAACTTTAAAAGTTCACATTATATCAATGTTGTGCTTACAGCTTGTTGTACTGTCCCAAAGTGGCCCAAAAAAATCAATTGATGCAGGTTTAAATTTATGACAGATGGACATTAGCTATTTTATTGATTAATCTATATTAGGCTGCATGAACTGCAAACTTACACAAGGATCTGGATGTCGTATTAAGATGCACTTAAAAATATCCAAAACTGTCCTATAAAAGGAATGAATGAAGTTAATCAGATCTCATTTCAGCACCAGCAGCTGTCCATAGTATGACCTGTTAAACTCACACATGGCACAGCATGAGGCCCAATACCGGCTTGGTCTCCACATGGCTGGACTGGTTATTGGATGGTATGTTCATGTCATTTTCATTCTGTTTTGAGGTCTTTCAAGGTCTTAGGAATTGAAACATATAGTCTGAAACATGCTTAAAAGTTCTGATGAATCCTTTCATGGGGCCAAATTCTATTGATTTTAAGCCATGTTTGGTCTAATAGCAGCCATGTGCATGAGACTCCATTTCACTTGATGGAAAGGTAGAATAGAAACACCTCTGACTGTAATGCAGTCTGGCACAACACTAACTATGACCTCAAGGTTAAACCATATTACAAGCATCACAGAAGTAGACTTTACATCAGCATGGTTGTATATTGGACTACATTAGTGAATGTGAGAGGACAAAAGTGGGCAACAACTGCCAGAAACATATTTCCAAACTTCTTATGTTTAGCCTTTGTGTCATGTTGGAGCCCTTGGGCAGAAAGCTAAAATTGTAAAGCCACATTTGGAGTGTCAACGTGAAAAAACTACTTCAGTGTGCTGGCTGTCCCTGCTAAAGCTAGCAGACAGCAGCCCAGTAATGCGGTTACTGACAGTTAGCATAGAGGAGGAAATGGGCAGCTGTCCAGAGCACATATAAACTGTATAAACCGGAGGACTGGGGACCAGTGACATTTGCAGGGGATGAAGGCTTTCTGTCTTTGGTGCAAAAGATTCAACACTTGGATTTGTCATTTGGCTATATAAAGAAATCTGGGCAAAAACACACAGATTTATGCTGTTCGAGCCACCCATACCAGACGCCTGACTGTCTACGCAAGTGTGATCTGATATACTGTAGAACAAGGAGCTCTAGCTTTCTATAGACCACAATCAAAATCAAACACTGAGACGTTGGTCAAAATCATATGAATGACAACGCCTTGTGTTTTCCCCATGTAACATGCTGTATTTTCAAAAAGAGAAACTGCTCAAAGCTGCAAGAAACCAGCCACATTAGAAACGGCAACATAAAAAAGCTATTTCAGTTTTAATTCAGTCCTATGTGTTTCAGCTGCAGTAGCTTTCATCAGAAAGCTTAATTAGCAGAATGAAATCATCTCTATTGTTCGCTATACAGAAGCAGTGCCCACACACTCAGCAGCTCCAAGTTACAACACACAGATGGGCTTTTCTTGACAAAAATATAGACTCCATTTCTGTTGCTATTTCTGCAGGTTGGAGGGTGCAAGCTTATGATTTGAGCTTTGTAGCCACCATAATGTCACAGCGACAACAGGCACAACAAGTACAGCACATAGAAAGACATAAAGATAGACAAATGGACAAGTAGTTGAGCTACATTATAGGTGCTGTACCTTCATTAGAACTGATTCGGAGAGTTTCTCTCTGTTGACAATCTTTATGGCCACCTTCTGCCCTGTTATACAGTGGACACCCAGCTTCACCAGTCCTGAGAGACACAGAGAGAGAGGAAGAAAATGTTTGAGGATCAGAAATCATCATGCAGCGTGAAAACAGGAAGGAGGGGTTGTCATAAATAATTCAAAAAGCTTTACTGACATTGTCACAAACATTGACCAAACTCAGCTCACCAAAAGGCTGATTGGAATCTGTGTTAAGAGGCCTGCTGTGATGTCTTCTCAGCGAATACTAAAGAAATGTATGTCCGCTAATGAATTCTAGGAGATCCTTTAAGAAGGTGGTAGCAGAATAAAACCAATGATGATAAGACTTGCAGATGGAATAAGGATTAAACCAGGAGCTGTGAATATCATGTGTTAAAGTGATCCAGGATTCTGGAATCAGCTGATGCACCTTGCAGACGTCCTACTGGCCGTGCTGCAAGAGGAGGCTCCTACCTGTCTGTCCCTTCCCGAGGGTCTTCTCCAGCCGGTAAGGCCCCACATACTGGCTGGACTGGGCCACCGTCAGCTCCTTGCTGCTCATCCTTGCCGAGATGAAATTCTACTCCTGATATAAGGCAGATCAAGATAGCGGTCGCTCCTGCTCCGTGCGTAATGCCGTAACGCACATCACTGGAGAGGAGAGGTACGGAGGACGTGCTCTAAAGCCGGGCCCTGCAGGCTACTCCCATGCACTTGTTTGTCATGCGGTCAGGTCCGTGCTTGGAGTGAGTACCGGCCCAGTTTCTACTCTATAAGGCCTAGAAGAAAGTATCTCCCAGTCTCGGTTTGTGTCTCTGACTACAGCGCAGAGAGCAGCATCATTCAGAGAGGGAAGGTAGAAAAGATCAGAAAGAACCGGACGCGTGAGGTTTGACCGGTGCCAGTGCTGGGAGACGTCCACAGTAACGTGTCTCATCAAACCCACTCCCTGCTATAAATAACAGGAGTTTAAAGCTGATTGATCCTATATAGCTTATACAGCTGGTTAAAAGTGGGGCAGAAAAGACTGATCTCATTCAGACATGGACAGGAAGGCTACATGCCACAGACTGATTTCCGTAAGAGCAGAGGCTCAAATATCCCAAGTCAGAATACCCTGATTGAATGCATTCTCTGATCGATATCAGGGACCCCCCCTCTCCTCACTGCTACCGTCCAAAAATGTTTTTCATAATCCCTCCAAGCTCATACATTTCCCGTTTCTTCTCAAGCCAGGCCTCGGTTGGTCAGGATCTGCCTTTCTGTGCAGATGCGGCGTTGTCCAGATAATAATCTATTATCACAACAGCATCAGCAAGAAGAATGGGTTTTCCAATATCCGGTGCACACTTTGGCTCACCCCTCCCCGGCCTTGCATCAGGAAATAGAGGAAGAGGGGGGAGAGCATCAAAGAGGCAAACAGCGTCGGGCAAGACCGGGCGAGACAGGCGCGATGCGCCCTCTGTCAGGACAGCTGCGGCGAAGAGAGGTGCGCTCGGTGCGCCGGTGGAGGTTCAGCGCTCGGCCCGGTGATTAATCCTGTTTCTAGAAACAACAAGCATCCTCAGCTGGCCTGGTGGTAGCCGCCTCCCCGCCTCTCCTCCCTCCCTCTCTCGCTCTTCCTCTCTGTGTCTCTTTCTCTCTCCCTGGCCGGCTATGCTCATGATATCACCGCATCTCCTCCCTCAGCCGGCGCCAAACTGCAACCTCCAGAACAAATGACAGAAATGAAAAACAACCAAAAAGCGCCTTGAGGAAAATTATGTCTCAGTTTGTCAGAGGTTGCCCGCATCCACGGGGGTGTCCATCATCCACGGGATGGTCTCCTCCACTCTGCTGCTGCCTGTGATATCCCCGTTTCCCTTTCTCCTTTTCCCCGCCTCTCACGCTCCCCCTCCTCCTCCTCCTCTCTGCTTCCTACTCTCCATCGGTCAGCATCAGCATCCGGGTTCCGCTTCTCCCTCCCCACCCTTTTTTACTACAGCAAAGTTCCATGTTATGTGTTTGACTGCAACAACAGAAAATATCAAGACTGTCAAGCACCACATGGTCCAAGCCAGCATCACAGACGTGCTCCAAAACAAGAGAACATTAGAAACTATGACGAACACATGGACAGGGATGTTATAGAAACACTGGTAACACTTTCCAACGAGGATAGCTGAGCAATGCTTAACTAATGCATGACTCATGATCATTTGATGCATGAGATGATGCTGGATGTGTCATTAATTTCTGCTGTTATTAAGACACGTTCAGGTCATGTGGTTACTTTACATTGGACCACTTAATGAATGTCACTTCATGTCATGAGGCTGCATGATTCAGCTGTCTTTAGGTGACATTCAGGGGTGGAGCAGGAGTTTAACTTTAACAAAGATAATTAAGATCAGTTCTGTTTCAGTTCAGTTTCAGTTGTATTGCTTGTATGTAGGTTAACACAGGAACACTGTACTGTGAAATGTGTTGGATGAGGAAAAAAACAGGTCAGCTCAGCAATGAGAACATTAGACATAAATTAGATAAAAAAAGAAAAATGAGGCAAATGAGAATACATTTAGATAATTAATATGTATAATACTATATACGCAATATGTATATATAATATGTATATAGTGTTACTGATGATCTAAATGTATATATAATTATATAAATATCATATATTATATGAAGATGAGGAATATCTGTAAAAGAAAATTATATGTTTTTCATAGCCTATCAGGAGATTGGAAAATGCAACAGAGGAGAAAAACTCAGTTTAACCAAGTGTTTTATCCCCTAATGGGAATATGATGATATTATTAGAATGCTAACCCTTTTTTCCAACAAAGCCAATGAAACGTTTGGACAGACTCATCCAATGCTTTTCGTTATTTTTATTATTGTAGATTAATACTGAAGCTTCATGAGGCAGTCACCTGGAGGGGTTCTCAGTTAATAGGTTTGCCTTATCAAAAAGTAATTAGTGGGATTTCTTTCTTTGCTGCATTTGAGAGAGTAAATAGGACAATTCAACTCGTTTAGTAATCCATATTATGGGAGGAACTGCTTATCTAAGTAAGGAGAATCAACAGGCGATCATTACTTTAATCATTACTTTACTTCCAACAACTTTGAGTGCAGTCACAAAAACCATCAAACACTCCCATTTGTCTATTTGTACATTGATGATATATAGAATGTTTCTGAAAAAATGACAGTTATTTTCTTTGCAGATGACACAAATTTGTGTTGTGATAGGAGGAGGAAGTCACAATACTGTACAAAACGAAAGAATTCCTTAAGTTTCCCTCCACCCAAGAAAGTTCACTGTTTTGTTGGGTTTAATTGTATATTTGTTTTTCTTTTCTACCAAATTGTGTAATTACAGTACAGAGTGAATTACATTTCAATCTAAATGTTGACTTAAAGGACCAGTGTGTTATATTTTGGAGGACATATTAGCAGAATATGGCAGAACTCTAACATAATATTTGTTTTCATTGGTGTAGAATCAAGACGCATTGTGTTTCTGTTACCTTAGAATGAGCTCTTTATATCTACTGAGCCGGTCGTCTTCCATGGACTCCACCATTTTGCACAGCCATGTTTCTACAGTAGCCCAGAAGGGACAAACCAAACACTGGCTCCAGAGGGGACACATTTTCTTCAAGCTTCTAGCTTCTCCTACATGCTTGGAGAGTGAGGTGTGAGGTAAGGTGTGTTCAGTCCATTCCAATTGTTAGATGCCACAAAATCCTACACACCGGTCCTTTAAAGATTGTACTGAATTAAGCAAGTGTGTGTTTTATTTATTATGAATTCAACTTTGCATTAGCAAGAGGAAAAGTGATATTTCCCTTGTTCAAAAATTATAAAGTTTAAAACCAAAGCAAGAGAACAAGTCAGTGAGTGGACGTTCAGTGTGGATTGTGTTCAATTAAAGCTCAATTAAAACACATTCACTGATTATATAGTATATACTGTATTCATGTAACAATGTGTGATTTTGCTTTCGCTTTTTACATATTTAATTCTGCTTCAATAAAATGAAATGAAAATATAGATTAAAGAACATGTAACTGATGAACAGTCACTGTACACCACTGACCCCTGGGGCGGACGATAATGTGCAAAAGCACTGGATGATGCATCAGTGTGTGCTGTGATTAAGGTTCACATTGTGATATCTGTATGACGCTGACTCACAAATCTTAATCTCTTTTAATCTTAATCTCTTGATGCTGTCAGGTTGATGTAGCTCAGATTATCTAATGGTGCCGTTTTTGAGTGGTAGCATGTAAGTCCACGTCCATGAGTTTATCTGTGTGCTATAGCAGGATTTCCACATGAACAAACCCAAATGAGAGAAATGTCACAAGCCAAAAAGCATGTTTCACAGAGCTATCTCACAAAAATCTTTTCCAGTAGGATGCACATTGAACACCTCCGTCCATTCGTGCCTTACATTCAAAAATGCTTTTTAAAGCATCACAGTACAAACAGATGTCTCAGGACGGTTCACATTCTCACAAAGTGAAACAAGGTGAAGTGTTTTTTCCACAGATGAATCAGTGAAGTTGTGGTAACTGCTAATGTAAGTGCATTTTCCCACCACAGGGTGGTGCTGTTATGCTATTACTCACCCTATCGTTTCTTCTCACAATCTAATGGCATTTTCTGGCCATAGGATCATGATGTAGAACAGAATGTGATCATTTGCTATTCCTTTTTTTTAAATGTTCAATTAAACAGCACAAAGACACATATTTAATGTTTTACCTTCTTAGCTCCATTGAGTTTTGTAAATATCTGCTTATTCTGAATTTGATGCAGCAACATGTTTCAAACATGTTGGGACAGGAGCAACAAAAGACTGAGAAAGTTATGGAATGCTCCAAAAACACCTGTTTGGAACATTCCTAAACTAATGGTGCCTAATGTTTCTGAAGGGCAAGAAAAGCAGCTGGGGTCCTTTGGCTATGAGTTCTTAGCAATTTTACCAAAGACTGATTTGCCCTAAACATCTCAGACGTCCTATATTTCACAAAAAGCTAAATAAAAGAAAAATCCAAACTATGAATACATGTTATTTTTTGCTTCTTTCTGACTCCAATAATCAATATTTATACTGTGACCCTTTGGACGATGAACCCACCCACAAGGAATAGAATGAATGAATTAGTTCAGTTGATAATACTTCTGCACGACAGTAAGTAGGATTGCAAGTTTTAGAGTTTTTTGGGCTATTGATACCTTTACTTAACCAGCATTAGGTACCAGTAGTACAAGTGAAATGAGTTCAAAATGAAGAATTTAAAATAAAAGGCTGCTGAAAATGAAGATGTAAAGGTTCATCTATCTCTTTTTAAGACAAGAGGCTTTTTAACGTTCCTCCCACATGTGTTTCACCTCCACTTGGTCTTTGTCATACAGCCTCTTAAGGTTCTGGCATGCATGGCATTTGGAAGCTGCAAAAACAGATCATCAGTGAATTGCAAATGTAACAATCAGGTTTATAGGCCTCTTTCACAACAGATATTTTGACTTGTCATAGTTAGAAAATGTCAAACTAATAACAATAATTGCTCAATTCCAGTAATGATCGAAATGCAATGCAGCAGTCAGCAGTCAGTAGTTATTAGTTACACCTGTGTGTGACAACTTAAAAGATCTGCTGGTGGAACCACTGTGATCATTTCATAGAAACAAATATAATGCATATCATTTTAGGGCTGCACGGTGGCGCAGCAGGTAGTGCGCGTGCCTCACAGCAAGAAGGTTGCTGGTTCGATCCCCGGGTCAGGCGGGGCCTTTCTGTGTGAAGTTTGCATGTTCTTCCCGTGCATGCGTGGGTTCTCTCCGGGTACTCCGGCTTCCTCCCACAGACCAAAAACATGCTCATTAGGTTAATTGATGACTCTAAATTGTCCGTAGGTGTGAGTGTGAATGTTTGTTTGCATGTGGCCCTGCAATCGACTGGCGACCGGTTCAGGGTGTAGCCCGCCTCTCGCCCATTGTAGCTGGGATAGGCTCCAGCCCCCCGCAACCCCGAAAGGGATAGGTGGTATAGATAATGGATGGCATATTATTTTATTGATATTTCACAGATACATTGTTCCTGTGGTGGAAATGTCCTTGCATTCGTCAAGGGCCTGAACAGGGGCTGAAACTGCAAACGAGAGGACGAGAGGACGAAAGGACTATTTCTGATAAATTGTGGTGGTATTTAGATGTGTTTGTGTTTGATTTCAACCAAAGTCAACTAAACTTAATATAATTACCAGCTGTCAAGTGCCCACAAATGCTAAAATAGTAGTTTGTAGCTACTGCCTCATAATATGATTTATTTAGTTTTGTAAAGCATTGAGGTATTTGACCTGGTGGCAAAGTGATTAATGGTCCCTACATTGTAACTTTTTCTAATACAGATTTGTGCATCACGTTTCATCCACCTCTGCCTTTTACACACACACACACACACACACACACACACACACACACACACACACACACACACACACACACACACATTAGGTTTTCATCACTCACTTTTGGGGATATTACATAGACTTACATTCATTTCCTGGAGACTTACACAAACCTTAACCTACCCCCCACCCCCACCCCACCCCTTTAGGCTCTTCTCTGCAGAGTCAGGCAGAGGAGCTATCTCTCCTCTCCCCTCAGAAGAATCTCCTTCAGGCATTCAAGCTTGACACCTCTCTGAAGTGGTTGGGGATGGTATATCCAATGTCAAGTGCAGACTGGCTCAGTTTGTTAACGTGTTCATGTAACTGTTACACCTGAAGTTTGTCTGTGTGGGCAAATTAATGATTGATCTCACCACTGCTCGTCTTCAACAGGGAGCCTTGCGAAGACAATGCTGAAGATTACAGTCAGGCTTTAGCGGAATTTAATTGTTGAAGTCCAAATGTCGTCCAAAGTAGTGTGTGTGCCTGTGTGTGTGTGCGCGTGCGTGCATGTGTGTGTGTGTGTGTGTGTGTGTGTGTGTGTGCATAGGCATGGTGGATCCATCCTGTGGTGCAGTTAATGCAGGTAATTTGTAGGTTTTTCCTTTCACATATTTCTACCAGAGAAACATTCCTGGAAACACAGCACACCTATTTACTCAGGTCAAATACTGTACACACACACACACACACACACACACACACACACACACACACACGGTTACTGTATACTGGATGTGCACACCTGCCGTCTTATGGGATATGACACTTACATTTTCTGCCATGCAGTTTAATACAACTGTATAATTTGACAACAGAAAGACTTAATGTACAGGGGTGTTGTAGGCAGGGCTCCCTCTTGTGTTCACTAGTGGTTATGTCAAAAATGAGACTTTTTATTTGGGGATATATTTAGAAGTGTTCATATTGGTGAAGTTTGGGAAAAACTGGATTCAGGGCATAATGATTTCACTGCTGTGAGGCATCTAATTAAAGTTTGGATGTAATGAACTCAGTTCTCTGCTAAATTTGATTTTCTCTGTTTGCAGTGGCCTAAAACAATTATATACATGGCTTATAAGCATTACATATGTCATATAGTGGCTTTAAATCTACACCCCTAACAGCAAGGCTCTAACAGCAGGCTAACCTAGGAATGTGTGCGTGTGATGCCTGAAGGAGTTCGAGTTTACCCTCTGGAGCTAGATTAAGACCACCAAACCAACAGCTGACAGTATTGATGTCTGCTTGTGAGTGTGTGTGTGTGTCTGTGTAAATATCAGGTTGAGAGAAACACTAAATTTGGAAGTTCAGGGTTCATATGTCCATATTCCA
The DNA here is from genome assembly GCF_039877785.1 of Chaetodon trifascialis. Classification (NCBI taxonomy): domain Eukaryota; kingdom Metazoa; phylum Chordata; class Actinopteri; order Chaetodontiformes; family Chaetodontidae; genus Chaetodon; species Chaetodon trifascialis. Next base: position 5,186,209 of record NC_092070.1, read on the forward strand.
AGAAAGTAGATGCCCTCCTCCAAATGGTGAAACAAAAGATCACAATTTGTTTTTATACCAATTATTTGATACTTTTATTTCCATTTATAAGTATTCATCTCAAGTCGACAATTTACATCACAGGCCGCCAACTCTCTGGAATCGTCTATGAGTGGAGGTGCTGTGAGTTAGCCGTAGAGGGAGAGGGGGAATGATGGAAAGACTGAGGAACACCAGTTAAGCCTAAAACGGGGGGAGCACAGGGGGGGGAAACTGGTTACTGCTGCCAGATCCAAAATTCAGCCTGAATCAACGCAATGTTCGCCACACCATCATCATCATTGTTGTTGTCATCATTCAGTCCAATACTGTTGTGCAGAAGGGAATGCTGGGAACTTGGAGGACTCAGTGCAGTGGACCTGGATGAGAGGAGATAGAGAAGAGATGGAGAAGACAGGGAATGAACACACACCATGTGTAGGCACCCTTCACGCCAGGATATTAACCTTATCTGGATTGGAGCTGAGACAGTCGATTAGCACATCAGCAGAAAAATAATCAGCAACTATTTTCATGAACTGATTTATCAGGTCTTTGCATTTACACCTGGTCTGAATGAGCTTGTCAGCTTTATTGTGCCTTCATTGTGATCAGATCTCAACGTGCACATTAGTTAGGCGGAGCAGGCTGACTACCTACTGCTACGACTAGTTTTCACAGGACTAAGTAAGCAGGAAGAGGTGGGGCTACTTGACCTTTCCACTGACTTTAAAGAATGTGGACACACTGTGCAGACTGCAGTATTACTGAATCGAATCACAATGCAAGCAGCTCCTGAGGTCGTCTCAATGGTCCGATCAGTGTGATCACAGTGTGTTTTAGCTGCATTTGTAGCCAGCATCAACGCACTCAATGTTCATGGTTTTTCATGAGTGATTCATGAGATATTGTGGGTAACCTTCAGATCAGCTTTCAATGAATTTTGTAAATCGAGCATTTAAGGGTACCTTCCATAAAAAAATGGTTTTGATTTGCTTCCACAGCTGATTGGATTTTCATTTGTAGAGCTCCAAGCATTGGAAAATTACATTTAAAACATCTTTTTCCAGAAACAGTGCCTGAGTGGATAATCCACACACTTTTTATTGGAACTACTTTCTGTGCCTAAGAATGAATCAGCAAATTATGTGACATCCTCACAGTTGAGGTTGGAGGGCGACTCCTCATGACGTGCTCTCAGCTGCACTCTTCACACAAGCAGCAAAGGCCTCCATCAGATCTTTGCAGCCCTCGCCTCCCTTCTCTGCCACACTGCAAGAAAGATTTTTTAACAATTAGATCGCAGTCAAGTTAAGACACATTTCAATACCTTTTCATTTCAGAAATGGCTGCCGTGTTTCAGTGTCACCTGCTCACACAGATGGCATGAGAGCTGAAAGCAGAGAGAGGAATGACAGACAGTCTTAGTGTAGCTTTTGTCAGCAGTGGTGGACTCAACTATGTCCCAGTCCCACTAGATCTGTTAACAAAACAATGGCTTGCTTCATGTACTAACAGATGTCTCACTCCTGTCTCTCCACTGGCGGAGGAGAGATAAGGTCAGTAAATGACGTTTTGTTTGCAGCTCACTTGAAAATGATTTGACTTGAAATGAGACACAGAAAGTGACTCATGCTGTCAGGCTGCCAAGTGTGCCCCCACAATGCAAGATCCACTCATTAACAAACTTTGATTAACACGAGTGAGTGGACGTACATCTGAAACACAGCTGCTGACAAAAGACAGAAATAACAAGAAAGAAAGAATGAATGAATGAAGGACAAGACAAAAAGTGGGATGAAAGTGAGAGAGGGAATGCGGGCTAACAGATTATTTCAGGCTCCTATTCAGGAGCAAACACAGCAGCCAACACTGCCACAGAGCATTAGAGTGATGGAGCGAGAGGAGGGGAGGGAGGGAGGGAGGGAGAGAGAGACAGAGGGGGGAGTGAGAGACACAGGGAGCCATGTAGATGAAGCCATCTGTTTGATAGGACACCAGAAAGGGTTGGAGGGAGGGAGGTTGTGTGATAATGCAGAGATGACAGGACACGGGCTAGAGGTCGAAAGCACAGGAGGAGGGGTTTCATCAAAATGAACCTAACAGCATCCTTTGGCTCCTCCTGTCACTTCATCAGGTCCGAACATGCCTCTGTTCTGCTTTTCCCTCCTCCATCCACTGAAGAGCAGGGCAGCAATCCTTATCTCCTATCAATCCCTCCACCCTGGCTCAAGTTCACTTTAAAGCAGCACCTGCTCGCCTCTAAAGTAACTGTTTTGTGATACGGATCCAATACCTACTTAGAATTTATAAGATAAGGTCTGTGACGTGTTTTTTGCTTCTATGGGATGAACAACATCCACTCAATGTGTAAACATTCAGTAAATACCAGTTGTTGTAGTACATTCTATGGTTAGTGGTGGGGTCCGCCAGTCCTGCACCAGATTCAAACTACCTGCATACGCAGGGGGGTTCACAGGAAACAAGGAATGCATGTAATCCATCATGTTTTAATTTGATCTCACTGATATCAGCCTCACCATTTACTGCTCACTCCGTCAGCTGTATCAAGAACTGTATCAGGTTTCTGCTAATGCTAACCCGACGTGTCCGACTGCAGCTACTTCACATGAAGTGTTTAACTGGTGAAACACAGGGTGGCTTTTACTGTTCAGCAGTCGCAGGAAACTGACCACAATCATTCAGAAAAGGGTGTCAAAATGTCCAATCAACCAGGACTTAAATCTTAAACAAGTGCTCCACTGATCTAGCATTGCACTCCTGTAATATTGTTGGACTCACAATGGACAGAAATGACTCAAAATGATGCAGCAGAACCAGATATGCTTGTTTGTATTTCACTCATTGGGACCTGGGACCTACACCTACACCAGAGTTTCGGGTGTGTTATGCTTGCAGTGGCTCATGTATCCTTAAACTGTTCATCTCAAGCAGAGGTGAGGAGCAGGGGGCAGAGGTCTGTTAACCACACCTCTAAGTGCACACTTCCAGATTTTGTCATTTTCAAACTTGTAGTCTTTACACTGATGTGGATTCAAGTGACATCACTTGAGGCAAGATTTCAAACAGCTCCCTTTAAGGATACAGCTTTAAAGGACTAGTTCCACATGGTGGGAAAATGGTGATTCACATTTTTGCGGAGAGTTGAAGGAGAAGCTTGATACTATTCATGTCTGTATGTTACATATAAAGCCAGGAGACCATTTCATGATAAGACCACTCTCAACTCTTACAACAGTCAGTTTCATTTTCAGCCTTGTGTGATCACTTGAACACAAACCTAAAGTGAAATAATGTCTGTTGTGCAAATACGACACTACACAAGGCCATCTCTGCTGCTTTATCTCTTTATATTGTGGCTGGGTGCCTGTTAGTGATGTAACATACAGCTGGCTGCAGCAGATTATCACTCAGCGCTTTACTTTGCCAGGAGGGATGGAGTGTGTGTGTGAGGAAATGGGAGCCATTGAGTTTGTGTCACTGCAAGCATCCCTTTCTGGTGGTGTGTTTGTGTGCCTGGACAGTCAATGAGCGCTTATGTTTGACGCACTGCACTGATGACCCAACATCAGTGCATCAGAAAGTAATCTCAAAACCCGTCGGCTATCATCTGATGATGATTAAGCCTCTGGGGCCAAGAGCAAATGTTTTGGGGCTTACGGTGTAGCCAGTAAATATTCAGATAACAGAAATGGGGCCAAGACTTCTGTGCACCAGTCATTGTTTAGCGTCCTATAAGCAACTTAACTTTCAAACCCAACATTTTGGCTAATCTCTATAAACATACATTTGCATATGAATGCAAATAAATAATAATAAAAAAGCTCATAAAAAGCTTAATAATCATCAGATGATAATAGATGGGTTCTGAGATCATATTTCAGCTAATGCATTGTACCTCTTTTAATCCCCACTGTTCATCTGCATACAACCACAGCCTGCTCAAACTTGATTAGTCAGCTTGGACAAATGAAAAGCAGAACGCTTCTGGCACCAAAATCTTGTCCCTTGCCTAAAGATTGTGCCTTGATATGCAGTTATCTGTTTATAGAGATTACAGAAAGTCTAACCCTGAGGGTGTATCGTCACATAATTCTGCCACAGCACCACAGGTCTACCCCAACATACTGCATGTACCTCGATTTCAATCTCAAGAGGAGCTCACTGGTCTGAGGAGGAGGGAGGAATCGTACCAGTTGGGGCTTCATTATGCAACAGTGAAATGAGAGTCCTCTGGTCTTAGCAGTGCAAATGTGAGCTCTCCTCAAATTCCTATTTTTCAAAATAAAGGCGCCATAAAGGTTTCATCATCTCTGAACATTTGTCCTTTAATATAAATGCAATATCGTTAACCCTCATTAAATGGACCGTCTCATCTCACGTGATTCAACAGTTTAAAATGCACACAGTCCAGATATTGATGCATACATATGAAGTGCACACAGGGGGATTAGAGAGAGAGCAGAGCAGGGTGGTCACATGCACAGGCAGAGGAGGGAGAGGAGCCAATGACATCACCACCGCCATCATGCAATCTCCTGAGAAAAAGCACGACTCTGAGTGAGGTCACGTTACAGGGTCATGGGGCAAAGCCGGGCTGTCATGGTGACCAGTTTAGACCTGAGCATTTCAGCCAATTCAGACTCAATTATATTTATTACATCATATGAAACAACGCTTCTGATATTCAGATGTTCAAAATTCCAGGGAATTAATCAACATAAACGGTGAAACACTAGCATGACCACCATGATTTGTAATCTAAACCACCATCATGCTGTTGAGCACTAACTGCATCCTGAGGCAGTGATGTCAGCATGTCCGGGTCTGACCAATCACCACTCAGGATGGCTGGAAGAGTGACGTCGTCCTCCCATGTTGGACACAATCAGGAAATGAAGGCTGAATTATTTAGACTGGGCTAGCTGTAGTCTGTCCTCTGGGACGAATATGCATAATGGATCACTGAGCAGGTGCAGCAGTAAAAGTTGATGCATAGGCCAAACATTAGTGAAGAGACCATGTGATTAAAGCTGAGTGTGCAGTGTCATTGTCTAGTGAGGAACTCATAAGGATCAATAAAGCATCCTTTGGCACCTTATGCCAGTGTTTCCCCAAGTCTCATGACCGCTCAACTTGTAACCAGTCAGAAATAACACTGACACTAACACTGAAATAACACTGCATTCCATGTACTATCACTACACTCAATGCACATGGATAAACATTTGGTTTTGTTTATAATACTTTTGATCTTTGACCCAATCAGAAGTTTGTGTAACAGCACTTCTGTCCGCTGCACAATGAGACAGGATTTTGACCCTGCTTTCCAAGATGTAACTGGATTTCCTCAGCAGGTATAGGAAATAATTCACTTCTTTGCTCATTTTGAGGTGATTAAAATAGATAAAATAAACATAAAAATGTTATTTTGCATGAAATATATAATAAAATGTGACATCAATAGTCACAGCGAATAATAAAAGAGCTCTCACGTGTCACTTCTGTCTACAAACATTTTGGGATTAGGAATTAGTGGCAACTTGAAGAGCAGGTTCAAAACCATTGAGGATTCTGGAAATACCTCCAGGACAGAGCTAACGGTTGGAAAAGGACCAGGAAAAGGAAAAAAATAAATAAAAAACATGCTTAGCTGTGTGCCTCAAATGCAATGGTGAAAAACTGGGGCTGGGGTCTACCATGAACTACAATGCAAGTTCAGATGGTGACATTTTTTGAAATCACTGTGTTTTATCTCAGTACACCAAGTTGGAAAGGAGACTCTTACAGTTGCTAGCGATTCTAAACATTAGCAAACTACAGGAAGACCCCTCCTCCTGAACCTGTCTCCATATTTTCTTGAACATTCTTGAATGACACAGAAGTTCAGACAATTAAAAGAATTCTAACTATTAGTCTACTAACCAGGATGCATGACTGATGGTGCAGCATGGGGGGTTGAGGGGGAGGGGGCATGCTGGTGCCAGTGTGGCAGAACTACAGCACAGCACTCAGATTACTGACTTCTGCAGAGTCACTGAATTCCATAATGAAAACCAGCACAGTTTCCACTGGCAAGAATGTCCATGCATGTCTGCACATACAACTGCAGGCAAGTGTTTGCATGTGTGTGTTTGCATGTGTTTGTTTGCATGTGCATGGAGGGCAAAGGGACTGTGTGCTTATGTTCAACTCTTATGAAAGAGCCTGGCGTGTCAAAGTACACAGGCTGACCACTAACCAACATGTTAGATACAGGAGTTTCTGTCACTAACAAATATTAACAATGGACCTGCAGCTCAACCAGTCACATACACTGTACTGTAGGTCAGCATGGACATTATAGATCCATCCTGTGTGTGTGTGTGTGTGTGTGTGTGTGTGTGTGTGTGTGTGTGTATGTGTGTGTGTGTGTGTGTGTGTGTGTGTGTGTGTGTGTGTGTGTGTGTGTGTGTGTGTATGTATGTGTATGTGTGTGTGTGTGTGTGTGTGTGTGTGTGTGTGTGTGTGTGTGTGTGTGTGTGTTATCGATTATCCTGGCCCTAAATGCAAGTTTCAACAAACAGACACTACAAAAAAAAAACAAAAAAACAACAAAGATTCATTTTTTAAAAAAGTGCTAAAAATCTGTTGATCTGAGAATATTTCAACTCATATCCAGAAGTCCTTTTGAAGAATCTTAACTAAGTGCATCTTGAAACAATAAGGCAGGTCTCTGTATGAGAGTGAGGTGAGAATGAAAGTACATTTTAAGATTCCTGAAACAAGTTGATTTACAATAAAAACAAGGTGAAATATTCATACTGCATTTTCTCACTTTTTTATAGGAAGTAAGACAAAACTCAGTGGAGAATTTTGCAATTCATAAATAAAGAATAAACACTGATTTTTTACCAAAGTTTAATAGAAATACAAGTGGTCCCAACTTTAAATAAAGCAAATGCATTGGTCTGACTATTTAAACAGCACTGCTATAGCACTGTTCCAGCAGTTGGACAGTGCATAACTACATGTAGAGAAAACCTTGAGTAAGACATTAGAAGTGTCAAACAAATGACTGATGTGAAAGTAAAAATGGTTTATATACTGTACATTTTAAAAGGCATACCATGCTTTATTGTCTCACACACGCTAATATCCTGTTGCTCTCATGTCACCTCTGTGAGACTGTGCCTGTGTGACCTTGACAAGGTCATAACTACTGCAAATGAAGAGATATTTTATTAAAATGAATTCTCCCATTACGTAAACCGCATACAAACCTGTACCTGAAACTGTGGAGTAATGATCAAATCTGAACTAGAGTGTGTGTAAGGAGATGCTCATCACCATGCTGACACTCAGGCCCCGACATGGCCATGCCTCCATACACCATGGCTGAGTGTGAATGTGAGGCTGTTGCTTATTCGGTTGGCCTGGTTAAAAGACAGGTGTCAGGCAGTAACGTGATCTATGGCACAGAACATGTCATGTTATCCTGCACATACAAGCTCATTTGTACACAGTTCTATCCATGACTTCTAAAAATATGTAGGGGGTTTGATGGTATTCATTACACAGAATCAGCTGTGTTGAATCTACAGCTGGCATTGAAGTGTGTCTTAGTTGGAATAAAATGAAAGCACTGGGAGACCAGCAGAGTTCAGGTTGTCTCTACATCTCTATCCAGCACATATGTAAGAGAATTTGACACATAAATGGCTACATGCTGAGTGCTGAGTGGGGGCGCAGGAGTCCAGGGGGAGTTGAGTAGTAATAATGACCTAATTCCTAATAACGGAATGTAAATTATTAGAAAGCCTGCATTGAAAACAGTCTGGACTGGCTGCTTTCTCAGTCTCAACCAATGGCACATTCTTACCTTGATACATTGCTGTCAGAGTTCAAAGATGCTCATTTAAATGGCACTAAAACTGGCAGCACCCAAAGCAGAGGTCAACGACAGCATATTAAATGTACCACCTGTCTCACTGAACAAAAGAATCTTGGGGTTAACTTCCTAAATTGAGTGGAGAAGTGGTTGTAAGCAACAAAGGTATTTCCATCTGACAGAGCAGACTAGTGCTGTGTTCAAAACCTGAAGGGGTAATGCCACTGATGTCAAAGTCTGTTTAGTGTGAAAGATGTTTGGGGTGTGAAGTTAGAAAGATAAGCAGTAGAAGTATTTTTAAGCTGTCCATCATGTGTCCAACAATGTTATAGTAGTGCAACTTGTCATTTGGCTATTAATGCAGCAAAGTTGTCCACATCATCATGAACTTATTTACATATCCAGCAGATCCAGAGTAGCATCATTTGGAGTTGTGTCAACATGACAAATCTTAGACAATATGAACTCTCTTGTTTTGGTCTCATCCAACACTTGAGGATATCTTCCATTAAAGCTCATGGGATCAAGAGCTAGCAGGTTCAAGCATCTAACTGTATCCTGTGAGAAGCCACTGTGGCCCTCATATTAGCACTTGCAGCTGCTAATGCTGCTGCCACCTGACTTTCTGACCATTCAAGGTTCTGCAGGTAATAGTTCACATACAGTAACCATGACGCCTTATCACCATAAACTGACTGTGCTGAGCTTTAAAACTGGTTGACCTTGGCCAGAGCTCCCAGTATAGGCCGACTTGGATTTTAACAAGCTGCAGTAAACTGCATGGCCCTCCCCCATAGCTGCCTGGGGACTGAAAACAAAGAACAATGTCTGCAGCTTTAACACAAGAGCAGCTCATGTTATACATAGACAGAAATATCAAACTATCGAGCCTGTAAATTCAAATGGATCTTGAACTCCTCAGACACCTAATAAAGAAGTGAAAAGGAGGGTTGGTACATGTACAAATTTGACACGGTTAGGCAAACATCCACACCTTGCCCTGCCAGCCCTCCCTCCTCCACCTCAACCTGCTGTCTTATCTAAAGGCTTCACACACCCACCGCGAGCTTATCAAGGCCTGACAGTCAGGCTGGAACAGACTTTCAGCCTTTACTGTGAAAAAAAAAGTGTATTCCACACAAATATGAACACAAAAATGCAAAATTACAATATCCAACTATTCTCAAGTATTCAAGAAATGTAGCAATAGAAGTTAACTGGGAATGATAATCCATTTCATGAGAGGTTAAAGCCCCATCTTAGTGACCATCCACAGAAACCCCTATCTGTCAAAATGGACTGTTCCAGAGAAGAGGTGTGGATGGTTGACGTGCAGAAGCCAAGAAGATGTGCGCCAAAGTGTTATGTCATTGCATGTCTCTCTGAGCTGCAAACACAAACACAGAAAACAGTGTGTGCATTTACATGAAGCAAGACCCCAAAATATCATTGAGCTAGTGTCCCTGACCGTTGACACAGCAAAGGCAAAAGGAGACTGCAAGGACAAATGGAACAAGCTAACGCAAGGAATTCTGGGGAAAGGGAGGCTAGTGACGCAAGCAGATTCCCAGCCTTCATCCATGCGTATGGATGAGCATCAAACATCACCCCGCTGCCACACATTATTAATCCCCAAATCATTCACCCAAAAGAGGGTACCCCAAGTTTTCATAACCTTTCCCCCTGCCCCCCCCGCTGGGCTGTCGAATTCAGTTACATTTCAACATGCAAGACATTCTCTCTTGGCGGTTTTCAGCGCTAACCATCGCTTCCTATGAACAGACTCCATTTTAACATGGCGCATTTTAGGATGCTGCACATCTCATTCAGTCGTTAAACCAGTGCAACAAAAGATGAGCTCCGAATTTTTGAGAAATATTTCGCCTAAGCGCGGACGTGATGTGGAGTCATTGGGCAGCTTGTTAGGTAACATTCAAACACGTCGCTAACGACTCAAATGGTCAGTTTTTCGCTCAGGGCTTCTCTGCCTTCAGCTGTTCAACATCTCAGCAAATACGAACGTTTGAAGGGAACTCTTGAAGCCAAAGGAGAACTTGTGGAACATTCAGAGGTGGTTCAACAATTGCAAGAGCTTCCTATGTGCCCACTGAGTTTGAGGTGTTTGATGAAGGGCTGTTCTTCAGTGAGGGTAGAAGAAACACATTTACACTGTCTTTCTCTTCTGCACACCTCTTTGCAACATGCACACAGTCACCTACCATTTGTCCAGGTCAGCCTTGATGCTGGCACAAGCAGCAGGGACGGGGGCCTCGGCGGGGGCAGCGGCGGTCTCTGAGTCTGACATGTCTGTGGTGCTGCTGTGTGGTGTCGAGGGTATGTCTTCCTGTCCTCCAAACGCCTATGGATCCCAGAGCCACCAAGAGAGACAGAGAGAGAGAGACCGAGAGATAGTGGAGTTTAGAGTGAGTTGGTGAAAGGGGAGGGCGCACAGGAGGAGGTGGGAGGAGATAAACATGTGACAGGGCAGCACACGTGTGGACACAGCAGTCGGGGAGGGGGGTACAAGAGTGAAGGGGCAGTGACCTCGTCTGAAGTATAAAGGCTGAGGATTGGGCAACAAGGACAAAAGGGGGAAGTGGCGCGTTGAGGTTCCTCTCTGATGGCAGGTTCATCATGTGCTTTGATACTTCCAGGACCACATCAAACTGACCATCAAACATCAAGCGGAGCTCCTACCAACGCTGCCGCTAACAATTCTTTTCATTCATCTGCTGATTATTTTCACAACGAGAACTTCCCAGAGCGATGTCTTCAAACTGCATTGTCTGTCCAAGCGACAGTCCAACTGGAAGGTGGAACCAGGGAATGATTGAAATTTTTTCTTGAAAAATGACTAAAATGATGAATTGATTGTCAGTATAATTGGCACTTAATTTTCTTTTGAGGAACTAATTGAATAATCATTGCAGCTCTAGTTCTGACCCAACTGTAGAGCTCATACATGGAGAAACAAGCTTGAATCTCATTAATACATGAACTTATAATCACCAAATACTAAATGTGTCAATGGTAGTGCAAAACCCCCCCAAACTCTTAAGATATTCATATATTGCAATACCCATATACAATGTGATGGAGTGTAGTAACTGGTGTGTGTGTGTGTGTGTGTGTGTGTGTGTGTGTGTGTGTGTGTGTGTGTGTGTGTGTGTGTGTGTGTGTGTGTGTGTGTCAGGGCGGCTGCAACATGAACAGTGACAGCTCAACCCGTCCATTGAACAGTGCCACCTAGTGGCAGCTTTGTGCAAGACGTTACAGCATCGCGCTGCTGCTGCAGTCTTCATCACAGCGCATGGCAGCCATGCTTCAAAGGTCTGGGAACATAACGTCAAAATGTTTAGGGTGACAGGACGCGTGTCTTTCATCAGTGTCTTTTATAATTAGTAATCATGTGATGTCTATATATTACAGTATATAGTGTAAATACTGCATATATTCATCACCAAGTGGGAGCAGTGGCCACATGGAGCTGAGTGTCCTTGTAGAAACAGACTCAAGGTCACAGTCACAACGTCACCTGGAAACGAGTATTCTTCTGAATAATCTTTAAATATTTCCCAGTGACATTCAGTTTAAAATCCATGGAAATGAGAAAAGTTTAGCTTAAAACTCTATTAATCTAATAGTTTCAGCTCTAGTTTGGACTCAGTTGAACTATAGCGGTCATTTTAGTTTGAGTCATCTGAGGAGATTCTGAGCCACTGATGCTGAATGCTCACAGTAAGGTTTGTTATCTGCGCCCACCAACAGTTTTCAATGGTTTCTTCCCTCACAGGAAAATGATGGAACTGGATGTGAATAATTACAGGATTGCCGGCAGTGACCGGCGCTGTGTGAGAAAAGACTCGTTTTTTCTCTATTTGCTTCCAAAACCTGATTTTTTTTTCTCGATACTTGGAGTACAGGTGTAATTAATTTGCCTCTATGTTATAAGCCAACCTCATACTCTGCAAACATTAGTGATACTTAAATGATGTTACACGAGAGCAACGCAAGACACTTCAACGCACCGCGGCTGCTTTGCGCACAGACTGAGAGAATCGCGTTTGTGCGCACAAAAACGCACCAACTCGGCACCTCTTTTGCAAAGTTTTCATTCTAACTCTACAACTCTAAAGACACCAGCGACCACAGTTAACTCCACTCACCCTAAAACACACACATCTGTCTTTAGAATCTATCTTTCTATCTAAGCTTTCCTGGGTTGGCGTCTCACCTGACTCGTGCGTATCCACAGTTTTGCGGCTGCACACCTGGTGAAGCTAATAAGTTTACACAAGCCTATGAATTATGGGATATGTAGTCCTGAGCCAATGCACTCGTGTGAGCTCGACAAGCTCAGGCTGCCAAAGTGGAACAACAAAGGCATTTTTCCCACTTAAAAAAAACATGTTTGTTATATCAGGCACAGCTCACATTCACTGGCCTCTGCTGTTTCCGAAATTAGAGCTCATTCATATTCCACAAAGAAAAAAAGTGTGCAGTGCCTAAATTACATTAGCATTAAATGTCAAGCAATTATCTCCCAACATGGAAAACCCTTCTCTTCTCACCTCCTCACGCAGATATATTGCTCTCTCATGCATAAAGTCTCTGGCATGAGGACACAAGACAGAACAGGCACAACTTCTGACGCAGTGGCACAGTGAAAAAGGAAAAAATTGTAAATATTATAGGAAATTTATGTCATGTTATATCATAAAGCCCTGGGTGATCCATCAAATCATTCAGATTCTGTAAAAAACAAAGTTTTTGAGCAACACAAAGTTTCTCTATGAAACTTTAGTGAGAAGCTTCCACACCACAGTGGGACACAAGAGGGAACACCATGTACTTTAAGTAGCATCAGTGGCTTCCTGTGCACAAACTCACCATATGAGACTGAATTCATCAAACAATTCCATTAATACCTACCTGTCTGCAGATGGAAAGTCTCGCTCCTGAGTTGGACGGCTCAAAAGTGAGTCTAAATGTGAGCAGGAATCACCAGAAAATGCTAAGGGGGGCTTTAGTGTGCTGCAACTGCTCTGCTGCAAGTGTGATCTCACTGAAAGGGGGTGTGTTGCTCTGGTTTACGACCGTGCGTGCGTGCGTGCGTGTGTTTGCTTATGGTATGTGCACTGCCAGGGGCAAAAAAACCAAAGGGGGGGGGGGGGGGGGGGGGGGCAAGAAAGAGAAACGGAAAGGGATTGGGAATTGGAAGGAGGCTTGAGTGGAGAGAGCAACAGACTGACACTGAAGATGTACATGTTGGAGATTCCATGAGGGTCAAACAGTCCTATAAAAGGGGCCACATGTACTCATGAGCACACATGTAACATACATGTTGCCTGGCTGTGGTGGGCTGCGGCAAGGTCGCACACATGGCTCCTGCAGTTCTCATGTTGTTTACTCACAGTCTGTTCTTCATTGCAAACCTTCAGGTTCCTCCCTCATTTACATAAAGACAAGGCCCTCAGGCTTCATGCTGACTTTGCTCAAGTAACACCACGCTATACATGTTCAAACACCCTCAACACACACACACACACACACACACACCCACACACACACACACACACACACACACACACACACACACACACACACACACACACACACACACACACACACACACACAAACACACACCCTCTTTTTGCTTTGTAAGCCAAAGCCTGCAACATGAACCTGTTTTCCTGACAACAAGTGGGCATTTGCTTGCAGCAACTGGGGACTGGAACACAATGTGTGTGTGTGTGTGTGTGTGTGTGTGTGTGTGTGTGTGTGTGTGCCACTATCACAGGTAGTACCTTGCAGGTGATAAAATCAGAGGAGCCTTCAAAGACAGTCTGTAGGTCACACGAGAGACCTGCTGCACATGTGTTTACACATGTACAGGCCATCATGTGTGACGCTGCAGACTGAATGGAGACACAGACACAGAAAAGGGAAATGCAAATGACTTTCTGCCAAGCAAAAGGAATCTATAATTTTTATACATAACCCATGTGACATATAAAACTTGAGATATTTCCCCTTTGGTGTTTTATCAAAACTTGGTGGTCGTTTCTGTATTTTCTTGCCTTCATCAGATGTTCAGTCCTTTTTGCAGCAGAGGGAGGGCTTACCTCTTCAAACCTTCCTGCAAATGAGGTCTTAATAAGGTCAGACGAAAAGAACAAATACATGGAACCAATTGCACATACAGTACATGTACATACTGGTTAGACTCCAAACATTGTAATGTCAGAAACAACACAAAACATGGGTTAAATATGGAGAAGTTGAGGCAAAAGCCTCAATAACACATAAATGTTGGACACCCTAATAATTAGCTCAGCTCAGAGCCTCCACCCTCTGACAGTCATCATGTCTTCACATTATACACAGTGCATAGTATCGGCTGATCACTGACAGTGACCTGTTCTGTCTTGATTTCACCAGTTTTAAAAATGTTATTGCTTCTCAGGCCAAAAGCACTAGATATTTACCATGAAGTTATAATATTTTATAAAACTTGCTCAGATGCAGAAAAGCACATTTTCTGTATGCAATGTCACATTAACACACAAGTACAGTTTGTGTCCCAGCTGTCTGTCAACCCTCTATCTCTGTCCCTGTTCTACCCTCTCCTCCTCCCTCTCTTTTAATCAGTTTCCCCTCAGGGATCAATATTCTGATTTTGATTTGCCCTGTTCAGCCTGTCCAGCAGTGTCATGTTGGACCTGTCATTCCACAGATGGCCATTAGACGTCGCCAATGAGCTCCTGCCTCTGTTTTACTGGACCTGATGACAACAGTAAATATTTCCCTGATTGCAAAATATAGCTAAATAATTAACAATCGAAGCTTGGAGCAGTTACAAAAAAAATCTGCGATGTGATGACAGATAAATAACGCGGAGGTATAGCCAACAAAACACAAGGGTTATATAAAATAAAATGAAAGCTGAGAACAGATGAGTAACTCACTACTGATGCTGCACAATAATCCAGTAAAATACTGTACATTAGTGGTTCAATCAGTGCATAATTCAATTCAATTCAATTCAATTCAATTTTATTTGTATAGCGCCAAATCACAACAGAAGTTGTCTCAGGACACTTTCCATATAGAGCTGGTACAGACCAAGCTCTTTTATCTACAAAGAAACCAACAATTCCCCCATGAGCAAGCACTTGGCGACAGTGGCGAGGAAAAACTTCCTTTTACCAGGCAGAAACCTCGAGCAGAACCAGACTCTGGGTGGGCGGCCATCTGCCTCGACCGGTTGGGTGAGAGAGGAAGAGCAAGAGAGGGAGAGTGAGACAGACAGACAGACAGACAGACAGACAGACAGACAGACAGACATGCAGTCACAGTAACAGTGACAGTGGATGTAATAACAGCAGTAGCAGTTGCAGTGGATGTCAGGCAGGGCCAAGGCAGGAGACGCAGCTGTCATCCACAGTCCAGATTCAGACACTGTCCATGGGAACCTGCAAGACGACAAAGCACAGAGACTCCGGGGAAGGAGCTGAGTTAGTAACACGCCAAGGTAGGACATGAGAGCGTGCGGATGGAGAGGGACAGAAGGACAGAGGAGCTCGCTGTATCTTTGGATGTCCCCCGACAGTCTAATCCTATAGCAGCATAACTACGGGCATAATGTTATAATAATGTTATATGGTGAGGTCAGGTGCACAATCACTAACACTCTGACACCAAAACATCCATTGACTGGCCATTCATAATCCATTAATGCAGTTTTTAACATGCACATTGTAAATTTCATTGTATATATTGTTTATTGTCTCATCATTCCTTCCATATAATGTTTATTGTTTGTTTTATATTTTTGTCACTATTTAATATATATATGCAAAGATTTTTCTCCAGGGAGCAATAGTCTTATTTTATCTTAACCTATAATAATATATCATGATTTATTTATCAGTATTTCATTTTTTATTGTGGATCTGCTAAGTATGAACTAAAAGTATCAAATTACTGTACTGAAGTGAAGTAAAAAGTAAGAGAAAATGCTAAATGCAACACTTTCCACCACTGGTTAGCGTGCCTGCAAGGTAGCCATCAAATCTGAGGAGAAATCTTCCAAAATGTGCTTTAAAAAGAGACATTTCTCTTTTTTCTTTCTCAAGAAATACTAATATTTATAGAAAGTATATTTATCTTTTCCATTTTTTATATCAAAATTTCTTTTTTCTCTTCAATTTATTTCTTTACTTTTTCTAAATATCCCCCTTTCTATATTTGCTTTATATTCTCCTTCCTTCTTGATTCTGATACTTTTATATTTTAAATTAAGTAAAATTAAAAGTCCAATATTTAAATGCAAGACTTTCACAGTTTTGTAGTATTTCTACACTGTGGTGCTGCTCCTTCTACTTCAGTAAAGATCTGAATCCTTCTTTCAACACCGACTGTACATGAAAAGATCAGATGCTGCTGCTGCAATAAATTAAGAAACAAAACCTTCAGTGCGAACATCATTGTTTTTATTCATCCATCTAATCAAGATCTTTCCACATTAGTGGCACACACACACACACACACACACACACACACACACACACACACACACACACACACACACACACACACACACACACACACACACACACACACAAATCATCAACCTGTTGCATCCATTCAAATCCCCTTGACCATGTTTCTCATTATGAGCTGGAACAAAAAAAAAAGTTCCAAACAATCAGCACACACACACCACCTGCTGCATAACCAAACAGCTGAAGCCAAGGAACTATAAGATGGAGCAAACATGGAGAAAGAGACAGCGACAAGGAATAGAAGAAGAGCGATGGCTCACAGAAAAACCGAAGGAAGCAAACTTCTTGTGACGGGTGAGCTGAGCTTTTCTGATTGTTTTATCAATGAAATGATTTGAAAATGTGACTTTATTTGCATTATTTTTCTGGAATCTATAGAAGAATATTTATTACACTAAAATAAGAAGAGATGCATTTATTTTGCAGTGCTAATACACGATAATACATCAAAACTGATATGTTCTGCTGCTCAAATCACAGATTTCAAACATCATGTAGTTGGTAAAGCCAGAGAAATAAATTATCAGCTCCGTTAACCGACACAGCTCATCACAGAAACTGTATAATAGTAAAAGCAAAATATTGATATCTGCATCAAACTAAAAAAATCCAGTATCAGCTGGGCTACCTACCATTCAAAAATATAGTAATTCAGATCAAAATTCATGACATGGTTCATCAATCATCAGTTGTACATTCTTCAGAAAACAAATGTCTTGGAGAGGATTGTAATGGATACTGAAAAATCATGCTGCAGCGGTGTCATGTTGAAAAGTTGTTACAGCTGCTGGTCAGGATAAGCTGAACTACTGTCAAGGCAAATATAGTAAAATGACCACTTGTAATGTAAAAGAAGTGCCAGGACTGCTGAACCAAAGCTCAGTGGTGTGTTTCAGCTCTGCGTTTCTGCTGCTGGAGTACTTTTGCAAAGCCTACTTCGACTCTGTATGTGCCATTTGACTTTATTCCACAGTTGACTGAAATGTAAAGGAAAAGCTCTGTATCATCTCTGTCATGTGTCAATGCTCTTTAGTGTTGTGTACTGTGGCAGCGTGCAGTGCCGTCCCCATCAGTGACCTGCTGGACCGAGTGTCCCAGCGCTCTGACACACTGCACTCCCTCAGCACCACACTCACCCAAGACCTGGTCAGTAGCTGTGTGTGTGTGTGTGTGTGTGTGTGTGTGCGCATGCGTGCCCATGTATTACTCACGTTGTGGGGACAAAAAAAAATCTGTTTACACAGTCACATGTGGGGACAAAATACAGGTCCCCACGATTTAAATCATTACATTTTAGGGTGCAGACTGAGGACAGGGTTACAGGCTAGGTAAGGTTAGGTTTAGGGTTAGGAATAGGCAAACTGTGGTTATGGTTAGGGTAAGGCTCAGAAAATGAATGCAAGTCTATGTAATGTGCCCACAAGTGATGAAAACCCCCTTGTGTGTGTGTGTGTGTGTGTGTGTGTGTGTGTGTGTGTGTGTGTGTGTGTGTGTGTGCGTGAGTGCACTTCTAGTTTTTTCATGTAATTCCTGTGAATTTTCTACCACTGAAGATTTGGTAAAGCTCTTGAAAGTTCATTACCTTAAGAGGCCATTCCAGTGGTTTTGGATGAATCAGTTTTTACATTTTCAGCCTTCAAGGTAGCCATCATTTCATATTCACTTATGTATCAAACATGCAAAATTTTTAAACTTGCTTTCCATCGCAGTGAATCATTCGTTCGTCAGGCTGGTAGTTCACTGTGATTGTACAGCACAATATAATAATCATCCTCTTTCCTTTCCAGGACTCTCATTTCCCTCCTATAGGCCGCATATTCATGCCCCGGCCCTCAGTGTGCCACACCTCCTCTCTACAGATACCCACTGACAAGGAGCAAGCTCTGCAAGTATCAGTAAGTGCGTTGCGTGTCTTGTTGATGAACTCATCTCACAAATCCAAATTTTTGTGGTGGTGGTGTCAGTCACGACCTGAATGAGGTTTTCTATGAGTGCAAACATTAATGAGCTGTCTCATCTTTTGTGTTAATAGCTAAGTGAACACTGGGTCAAAGCAGTTGGCTTAGATAGGATGCAGGCACAAGCCACGATTTATTTAAGAGAACTTTGTACTGAACAGTACTTTAAAAAATGAGCCTGATTTCAAAATAATGACATGAAAGTAAATCAGTATTTAAATGAATGTGATTTGAAAATTAGCCAACAAGGGGAAAGACATTTTATTTTCACTGTCACATTAATTTTGAGAAATGTGTAGTATTTACTGACCCCTGCAGGCCAACTGTGGAATTACAACAAATTTGGAAGACAGGTCTTTGTCCCATCAGTATCCCTGCAGACTATTGTAATTCATGACACTTTCATTAAAAAAAAAAAAAAAATTAAATACCACCACATTTCTGCATTTTTCTGCATTCATAACACACCAGTTTGATCTCTTGTCTTCACAGTTACCCCTCAGCTTATTGTTTGAACTTATCATTATCTGCCTAACTTACACTGCAGGAGTCAGACCTGTTGTCACTGGCTCGCTCCCTGCTTCAAGCCTGGCTAGACCCCCTGGTAATCCTGTCCACCTCTGCTAAGACCCTGCCTCACCCAGCCCAAAGCAGCATATCCAACAAGATCCAGGAGCTGCAGGAGCACTCCAGGTACCTGGGAGACGGACTGGATATCTTATCTGGCAAGGTGTGAGAGAGATAAAGAAATTTTGTTTTGCTTTTGCTCACATAGAATGTGTTTTAAAAACAGCTTCCCACACCTCCCTCTCACTTTACCTGCCTCCTTTCTCCTGCAGATGGGTCCAACGGCTCAGGCTATCTCCTTTCTGCCCTACAGGGGAGACAATGACATTGGCGAGGACAAGATTTCCAAACTGTCCAACTTCCATTTCCTGCTGTCCTGCTTCCGCCGGGACTCCCACAAGATTGACAGCTTCCTGAAAGTCCTGCGCTGCCGGGCAGCAAAAATGAAACCTGAGATGTGCTGAAGAGTGAGGCAGCCAGCTTGACTCTGAGGGGAAAAGCTTGTATTGTCTAGCAAATATAGATAAAAATGTACTAGAAACCTGCTATCTGAGCTAATATCCTACTTGCTAATTAGCTGGCATTATGAACTTATAGAAGGTGAACATAAGGAGGGGTTACATGGCACACACACAAAATTTTCTTTCCTTTGAAGTGAAACCTTTTAGCCTTACGGTGCTCAAAACACTGACTTTACAGATCCAATTCTCAGTGAACGTGTAGATGTTGAGATAAAGTGTGAAAAACATTCAGATGGATGGAGTTAGCTCTGGTTGATTAAGATAAAAACATTTCCCTTGTACATTTGCAAAAGAGGCCAAGTTTTACTGTAAACAGCTTCCTTATTGACTTGAAAGTCAAAACTTGAAAAGGGTTAAGACATTTCAGGTCTGTAGGGGTGCAGCCCAGTGAATCTAAAGGTTTATACTGTTGATCAGTCTTGCTGATGGCTCATTGGAGGACAAAGAATGGGCCAAATATTTTCCAGATGTTTCCAGCTGGCCTGGCATTATGAACTGACCACACTGTGGTCACATGCTGTGGGAAATCTGTGTGTTATCTCTCCTGTGACTCCTCGTTTTTTTCTTCTACTAAAGATTAATACTCTCAAAGCCAAGCTGCTGAAGGAGCTTTGCAGTGGCAGGCAGGGTTTGACACATGAAATCCTTCCATGAGTCATTCTTTACGCTGGGATGCAGGGCTTCAACAGAGAATAACTTTCTCTTCAGCTCTCCAAATGCTATAGTTTGCCTGATGAAAGCGTGCAGCATTTGCACTTTAGATTTAATTCCACTTTCTTGGAAGCATCTTGCATGTGATGCCTATCAATTCAAATAGTTCTTTAAAATCTGCATATCAATAAAAATCATCTCTTGCACTGTAAAATTATTTATGTCAGTTTTTTATTTACACATGACTGAGTGTTCCCAAAAGAAACATCAGTGGAGTCAGTGATCATGGGAATTACAGTGAATTACAGCAAGTGAGGAAATGATGGGATGATGCCACAGAGCAAAACATTGGACCACTGTTTGTTTTCTGCTTCTATTGAACAGTGAACATGCTTTTTTTAACCAACTGTGGTGGTTCCCTTCCCTTAAAGGTCCTATATGATTTTAACATTAATATAGCAGCAAACAAATCTTTGCTTTGCAAAGACAAAGTGGAGTGATGGTGTCCTGAGCAGAGAGCGAAGTCACGCTCCCTGCAAACCTAATGCACATTTCACTTAATATTTTCGGTAGCTAGCATTAGCAGGATAGCTAGCAAGCTAATGATTACGTTACATGGATTTAAGTTACATGGTAGACGGAAGGAATAGCTCCTTACCAAGCTGAGTATGCTACTAATCCAGAGTGGGGGAAAACAGCATAGAGACAGGATATTTTGACATTCAACTTGATGAATTAAAAGTTCATATCAAGAGATCCAGAGTTGGTGTAATGTACACTAAATTATTAATAGGGCTGGAAATCACTTCAACTTTACACACAGCAAAAAGTGTTGCCCCTGATAATGGTGGTGTCACTACACAGATATCCCTGCAATATGAAATATATTAAAGGTCAGTCAGGTTCTAAACATTATTATGTATCTGCGTAACTGAGGAGGGAAAGCATGATAACAAAGTCATCATGACTTGTTTGCCTGATTGACAAATTGATATAAATGTACGTGAATCAAAGTGAATGCCTTGAGGATGAGCTGAAGGTGGCACAAAAAGAGTTATTCAATTGAAATCACTGAACTGAACTGAAATCAGGCCGCACAGTGAAAGCTTTCTTAAGATGCCTGGCCTCTGGCTTTTTGTGGAGAGGTGCAGGTGGCTGTCGGACGTGTGTGTGCTTCAGTTCAGGCTTCTGCTGTCTCCCTCTGACCTCTCTCCTGTTCCAATTTATGAAGCAAATTTATAAAGCTCTGATACATTCACATTTTTCATTCAAAATGAAATATTTTGAACTCGTGTTGATGCGTCGTTTCGTTAAATCACACCTCCCCAGTTGAATTTGTGGCCACTTTCACCTTTCCAGTGACTTCATGACTCGCATGCTTTTGTCCTTAAATTTAAATAAATATACTAGGAATGAATTTTATTTCTGAACAAAATAAAAGAAATACATCATACAAATGATCAAAATAATGTTTATTTATTGTTTATACCAGTTAATGCAGTATCTGACTCTAACGTGTTTGGGGTGGGGGGTGATGTTAAAATGTGTAATGTGTAATGATGTAAAAACCTGAATGTGTCCTCAGCCTTCTATGAAGATCTATAGTTTTTCTCCTTATCTCTGTCATTGTCTCGGGCCCCACTGACCCAGGTCCCCCAAAAAGCCTCGGCCGGCCCTGCATGCGGGTTTACTTTCCACCACACAGAGCCGCTCTCATGTTGAGCCGCGCCGGAGGCGCACGGAGAGCCGGGAAGCCTTCAGTCCATCCGACCTGTAAACCGACACCCAGTCCACCACATTCACCACCTTCTCCCCTCTGTGTGAGCCTGCTGCAGCCGCTTCTTCGGGCATGAAGAATAAACACAACCAACAGGTCAAGACAGCGACTCCGATCGGACTCGACATGTCGAGCTTCGAGGTGACTCTCCAGCAGCTCAACGATCTGCTGACGGACGACAGCGGCTTCTACAGCTGGCCGACCAAACACTTCCATGAGGTTTACCCGAGGATCTACGTCGGCAATGCGTGAGTCATTGTTGGGATCATTTGAATAACTAAACTGAAATGTTTTCCCACATACAGATGTCATAATGACAGTGGACGTGTCGCCGTTTAATTCAGGTCACGCAGCATAAACAATCTCCACTAATTCTGAATCATTTGACCGCAGTTAACCCATCAATTCCACCCGTAATGATCATAGCCTGTTACACTCTTTATTCTTTATTACTCTATTCATGTGGTATCGATATTATACGACAACTGCGGGAAAACCATGCCTATAAGGTAATAAAAAATATATATACATATATATATATACCTCAAACAACAACAAGGGATCACCTTTAAATTAAATTTAAACACAACTTAAACATTTTCAACAATATCAGGGTCTTAGATGTGCTCCAGAATAATCTAGAAGTAGACTAGATGAATGAATGGCATCATTTAAGGTCATTAGGAAGTAATTGCTGCAGCCCACCACAATGAGACACTAGACACTTTTTTATGGGGAGTTTTTTTTAATTAGGTTACATGGAAAAAGCATTAATTCTTCTGTCTGACAGTGACTCTGCTCACAGACTGTGGAAGCATGTAGGCAGCAGGAGCTGTGAGGGTTATATCAGACAGAGAAGCTTGTTTAATTTTTGAAGAGGTGGAGGAATGTTCTGAAAAGGCAAAATGGAGCAGAGACAGAAGGAGGCAGAGCTGGCAGAGAGGGAGGCTGCTGAGCCTGTTAGTCCCCTGCTGAATGAAGATCCACCGTGCTCTACATGGCAGGCTCTGCAATTAACATGACTGACCTGTCTGTGTCTCTGCTGACATCAGGTGAGTCAGATTGGAAGGAAACACACACTTTCAGGCCAAGACACAAGAGGATAGAGGACACCAGTTTTCACCATTAAAAACAAGCTCATTTCACCTGTTAAGTGCAGCTTCATCAGCATGTCTTTCACAATATACAGACAAAAACATTTAGGAGGCAGACAATGTCAAGGTGCATTCTGGGAGGTGGAGGATCTAATGATTTAGGCTCAGACTAGGAACTTCAAGTCAGGATGTCTGAGCCTATGCTGCTCCCTCTGTCGGTTGGTTGCATTTGCTCACTGCACAAAAACTTCCCAAAGTCAAGTGTGCAGCAGCCAGTTAGCTTAGCACAAACACTGGAAACAGAGGGAAACTGCTAGCCTGGCACTGTTTGAAAGTACAAAATTGGTAAACATGAAGCTGGAGATTGCAGCTGGTTAGCTTAGCTTTGGTTTTTTTTGACTAAGGTTTTCATACAGATGAAACAAAACAGTTCTGATGTGTTAATATGTGAGCATTAGAGGTGCTAGTCAGTGGATTTTGTTACTGGTTGCGGATATCATGCAAACAAGAGAGTGGTATCAGTCTTCCTATCTAACTCTGTGCAAGAATTGAAATGAACATATTTCCCAAAATGTTGGACTGTTCTTAAAGTACATGTAATGTACACTGGAAATCATTTTATCATCAAAAATGTGTTTCTTATAATCCTGCAAATAGTCATACATTACAGCACAGTGTGACACGTCATATAGGTGTGAAAAAACACCTTTAAAATAGAAGAGAGTGAATAAAATGCTGTCTATTATGAATTGCAAAGTATATACAACTTATTTCTTCAACAGGCTGCATTGAAGTGTGAAAATATCTGGATTAAATGGAGATTGTGCCTGTGCTCTCGTATGAGACACATGCATACATATACAGTGTATCAGTACAGTGTTGAGTACAATGGGAATTCTAACTGCTGGAGATGCTTGAAAGCACATGCCTTTCCTACCGAGAAGCTTGTTCAGGATGCTTAGCACTGCACATCAGATTGTTTTTTTCCCACAGCACATCAGTCAATCACAGCTGTTCAACATGTCCTGACGTACCACACTGTATGTCGAGCTGAAACAAGCAAATGTGTGTTCTGAATTTTAAATGGTCTCACCTAAAAGCTTTAACATAGAAACTCTTAGAGCATGGTGAGTCATAGCAGTGTATTTCAGGAGAGAAAGCCTCTTGAGTGCCTCTTTTATTCCACCTGCCCTACTGAAGGAGTCATAATGGACAGAACACAAACACTTGAGTGTGTTATATTGGAGCAAATGTCCTCACAAATATAGGCTGGAACACACAAACGCATCCACGCAGCCCTGTGAAGAGAACATGCGCCCACGCATCGTTCTCTCTGAGCGGCTGTTTTTTGTTTTGATGTATCTGTCCCGCTTCCACCGTGTG
Organism: Chaetodon trifascialis; assembly: GCF_039877785.1. NCBI lineage: Eukaryota > Metazoa > Chordata > Actinopteri > Chaetodontiformes > Chaetodontidae > Chaetodon > Chaetodon trifascialis. Next base: position 5,210,637 of record NC_092070.1, read on the forward strand.
GTCTGAAAGCCTGGCAGACCTTTTTTTTTTGTGGAGGCGTGACGATGCCTTCAGTATTAGCACCAGAGTGCATCGACACTATTTTTAGCGCTCTACATCTAAAAGGCAGGAGGTGCCAACTGGTACAGCGATCCCAGAGGATCACAGCAAGAAGCAGCAGATCTCTTCGACACAGCAGCGGATATGTGACAGAACGAGTGGAAGGGAGGCAGAAAAATGAGCTCTTTCATTCCAAGGTGCACCAAAACTAGCACTGTTTCTTACAGCTGGTGTCAGTATATAATGTAATGTGCTTTTTGTTTCAAAATGCCACTTTCCCCATGCAATGCCACTTTTGTATTTTGCCACTTTGTATTTCATGACACTTTACGGCACTACCACGTTCTCATTCAGCCATTTTTAGGTGGCATGGTGGAAACACTATTGTCTCACAGCTAGAAGGTCCCCAGTTCGATTCCCGCTGTGGGCGCTGGTGGCATGTCCTCCACCATGCCTTCAGTACCTGCTGCTCGAGGAAAAAGGGGCCTTTCTGTGTGGCGTTTGCATGTTCTCCCCGTGCTCATCTGGGGTATCCTCCATAAAAATACCCCCACTAAAAACATGCAAGAAGATCTCCACCTGACCAATGGTGACGACTAAGGAACTGGTCCCTGGTCGGCTGGCAGCCCACTGCTGCTGGTCTGTCGTGGAGGAAGGACTGACCAATGATGGTTTAAAAGCGGAGAAAGAATTTCACATATGCATGGCGTGTGCAGTTTCCCCCCCTAACTCCACGTTGTGTTAATTGTGACTAATAAAGGATTTCTTCTTCTTCTTCTTCTTCTTCTTCTTCTTCTTAAGCGAGCAAGCTCGACCACTGCTACCAGATGTAGCCACTTAGTTCCTGTTGCTGCTGCAAATAAACACAGTACACAGACACAGAAATTAATTGTTCAGGCAGAAGGATGGTACAGAACAGTCTGGCGAGTGCCTGAATTAGCTGGACAGGTATACTGTGGGGCTGATGGGTAATGGGGGCCAGGTATGCTGGGAGGAGCTGGGACAGGTGGCTGTCAAAGCTCACCAGCTACAGCAGTTCACCAACTAGCTGTGCAAGTACAGTCACTACATCACAACTTTTTGCCCCGCCGTTCACGTTGGTGAACAGACATTACTTTGTGATATGACCTAAATGGGGAGATGCTATCTAGTTGCATTATGGGAAATGAAAGCTCCAGGCTTCTGGAGCTTGACCCATATGACGGACTAAAGGTCTCGACTTCTGCTGCATCAGTTTTGTTTTTTTCAATCTGTCTCCTGCTTGTTCCAAAACTTACATAATATTGATATTGAATTGCTGGAGTACTGCTTTTAGAGCCAAAGATTTTAAATGTTCACATGCATCAAAAGATGAATGCTTAAGCATAATCTCAAGATGAAGCAAATACCTGTTGCTGCTGGTTAAGCAAATGATTTAGAACGCAGCACTTCTGCTGCTATAGAGCTGAGTGCAGTCAGGCTTTAGTCCAAAAGCAGAAACTATCAAACTGTATTTTGCTTGATGTCACGTTCATTCAACATTAGCAGTGTGTGCAAACTAAGCTGTATAATGTGTGTATTTGTTCTGCCTGTTAATCCGCCGCAGGTTTGTGGCGATGAACGTGATGCGTCTCAAGCGGCAGGGCATCACCCACATCCTGAACGCCGCGGAGGGAAACTCCTTCATGCACGTCAACACCAATGCTGAGTTCTATGCTGGCACAGGCATCATGTACCACGGCATACCAGCCAGCGACACAGACCACTTCGACATCAGCGTGTACTTTGAAGAGGCAGCAGACTTCATCGAGAAGGCGCTGGCATACAAAAATGGAAAAGGTCAGAGGATGATGCAGATTTGAGTTTCTGTGGGGATCTGGTTGCTTTTCTGGTTGTGTTCAGTAAAAACCTCAGTAAAATCTCTGACATTCTCTGAATTTTTAGAATTACTAGGAAGCAAAAACAAGCTAAAGACTTAAAGCAGGCTCGAGAATCATTTTCAAAAATCAAACTAATTATCTGATGAACACATTATTATTAAAAATATTTTTTCAACTCGTGTGTTACTGGGTCAAATACCACTTTGGCAAAACATAGAGGAGTAATCCTGTGCCTGTATCCTAAGTACATACTAATGCTAGGCATGAGTGGAGTAGGTTACATGTTCCCACTGGAATAGCGGATGATAGATGAATAAGTCAGCATGCAGAATAAAAACACTGACTTTTAAGTGTGCTGCTGATAGACGTTATTGTACCTGAATGCAAAGCAGAAGAATAAACAGAGGAGCTGCTCCCAGCTGTGTGACATTAAATTAAACAGCGGATGGTGTTGAGACAGCTTAAGAATGACCTTTGAAAGCAAATAAAAAAAATAATTGACAGTGCATACATACTGTATGGAGAAAGGAAATGGGACACAGAGGGGGTTGTCAATATTAAAGCTGCACTCAGCGAAACTTTAATATAAACAACAGATCACACTGCGCTTAATGTGGGGTTCACTCATGAGTACAGACCTGAAGATACTTAAGTCTGCTGTTCCCCTCAGCTCTACAGAACTTTTTCACCTCTTGTAGCTCTTTGTTTTGGGCTTCTGGCCTTTTAAGTCTTTTCTGATCAGCCCTGCTTCCTTCTGCAACAAGCTGCTTTCATTGGACAAGACTGTACACTGCATACAGACAAAGTTAGCGACAGGCTGGTGAACATTGTGCAGCACTTAGCATCTAAAGACACAAGTATTTTTCTGGTTGGTGGAGATGAAAACAGAGTTAGAAGGAGTGTCTGCTGGATGTTTAAATAGACATGTGCTTGCATACAAATCCTTTTATTAGGCCAATGTCAAAGTTTAGCTTCCGTCGTCTTCTTCCTGCTTGGTAATCACCTTCGCTGCACTAGAGCTGACACAGAAAAATAGTGAAAAAGCTCTAATAAACTTGATAAATGCTACCTGTTTCCCACTAAACGCAAGACTGTGACAAGCTTGTGACAAGCTGAATGTGGAGCATTTAAGAGCCAGAGTTGTTGGAATGAGCATTAAACTGGTGACCAGAAAAACAATGTTCCTCCATTTCTGCTGAATCAATCTGAATTGGCACTAAATGTTAGCGAACCCGTGCAGCTACCACTGCTGTGACTTTGACCAGCTGCTTTTCTTCTGCAGGCAAAGTGTACGTTCATTGCAGGGAAGGCTACAGCCGCTCACCTACGTTAGTCATAGCCTACCTGATGCTTCGCCAAAACATGGACGTCCACACTGCTCTGGCCATGGTGCGTCAGAAGAGAGAGATCGGACCCAACGACGGCTTTCTCAGGCAGCTCTGTCGGCTAAACCAGAGGCTGGATGCCGAGGGAAAGTTCTGGAACAAGTGAGGCAGACGAGGAAGTAGAGAACAGAAGTATGATTAAGTGCACATCACTTTCCTTCACTTGCTCTGTGACATGTTGTGGATGTGGAGAAAGAAGCATTTTCTCTCAAACTAAGGTTGGCAGCACTGAGTGTATGTACAGTACAGAATTATTGGCGACAGCATACACACAGACCTTCAACAGGTACAGTACTTTAATTATGTTCAAACACTGGCGATACCACACGCGTTAATCCAGCTGCACTACATTCACTGAGTGTGTTTACATATGTGTATTCTGAATATTAGATTTTTCTTGGTTCAGGTCAAAGTGACTTTGACTTTGACAGTCAGCATACATTATGTTTCATGTCCTGTACAATGCGTTGTGTTTTCCTGCTGCTCATTGTTCCAGAGAATAATATAAAAGTGGGAAGGATCGCTCATTGTGGGAGCTGGTGAAACAAAAGGTAGTGTAACTGATGTGATTGTCTTATCCAGCCTTCTTTCCCCATCTCCACCTCTCTTCCTCTCTCCTGGCATTGTGTCCTTTTGTCGTGGCCTCACTCCTGCAAACACTGCCAAATCTCTCAGCTGCTCCCACAGGGGACTTCAAGTGGACACTGTGATTTTTCATATTGAATGAGATTTTCAGGGTATCAGAGGATGATTTTAAAACTATGTTTTGTCTAATATGCTCAGTATGTTTTAGAAACCTGCACAATCTTAGTACCTATATTGTACTCACATCTTGAAGCCTGCCTCAGAAGTATGTCTCAGTGAAAATGTGGTCTTGCTGTTATGGTGCTGAATAATGAATAATTCTTGATGCTATTTCATAGAGTAAGATGATTCAGTTTTCAATAGGAACATTAAGCTGGTCTGAAACAGTATATGACTGAAACAGCAAAGGAACCAAGGAATGGTTGGCATTCTGGGGAATATATTACTCACTTTTTTTGCCAAGAGTTATTAAGAATATGATAATTGATACTACTCTCAAGTAAATATGTAGCTATCATCAGCAGCCGGTTAGCTTAGCTTAGCTTTGCACAGAGTCTGGAAACCTGGGAAAACAGCTATCCTGACTCTGACCAAAGGTCACAAAATCTGCCTACTAGCACCTGTAAAGCTATTTAACTTGTTCTATCGCACCTGTCCAATCCGTCCAAGAAACAAAAAGTGCTGGACCGTTTGTTGACGGGCTCAGTAACATCTACTATCCCCTTATTTTTACCGTGCTTACGTATAAACAAACAAGATAAAACGTGAATTAGTGAGCTTTAGAGGTACTGATTGCCTTCAGAGAGAGCCAGGCTAGCTGTTCCTCGCTATTTCAAGTGTTCAGCTAAGCTAACAGGCTACTTCCAGTCACTTCATACTTACTGGACAGACGTGAGAGTGGAATCCATTTCTCTCATTTAACTTTTGGCAAGAAAGCGACCAAGTCTGTTTCCCTAAACATCAAACTAATCCTTTATTGTCAGCTTGGGGAGGCGATGTGTCTCACAGTCTTACATCAAGCCATTCACTCAGTCAGGTTGCTGAGGGTATGTGAGCTATAACTTCATGCCAGATGATCTGGGGAGTGAAACCAAACCATTAAAGTGTGATTGTAATTTAAACACTGCCAGAATGTGACGTATGTTTGTCAATGACCTCAGTATTATTAGATAGTGTCTCAGCCAACACCTTTTGCACATTAGTGTGTGTATGTCAGAGTATATGCAGTTTTATATTGTACAGCAGCATGCTTTGTAATATACATGTGAGCCAAAGTTGTTGTTTCTATTCCTTTGTCAGCACAGCTGTGTATCTCTGTATAGTAACTGAATCATTATTGAGTGTGCATTATTTGTCACAATGTGCATTATTAATCCTGTAACTTGTGAATCATCATGTGCATTACTGAGTAGGATGTGAAGTAACCGGTCATGTCAGTAGGCTTTCATTGAGTCTCACAGATTATGACACTGCTTATATCAAGTGCACTTTATCGAATGACACTTGTGATTGTTGTTGCCCTCTTTTCATACATTCAGTAATAAACAGAAATTGACATGGCTGGTATGCTTTCTTTTAACATTAAGGTTTGTTGAGGTGACCTTCAGCACATACTGAGTACCAGACAAAGTAAGCAGATTGCTTACTGAGATATTAGTTCATCAAATTTATTTCAACTTCAGGGAACAGCTACACTGAAGGGAAGGCAAATGTAACTTTAGTCAAGGATAGACGTGACAACTAGTTTGAGATGGATTTGACCCTCTTGCTTTAGCTGTGTAGTTACAGTTCGGTTTGATTTTTAATAGTTTTTCCATTGCTGCACCTTTAATGTGATGTTTTCTTTAAAAATATACACTATTGTAAATATACATATATAAGTATAGAGAGAGAGAGAGAGAGAGCGAGAGAGAGAGAGAGGATGTAAACATTGGACAAGTTTGGACTAGATATGCAGTGACTGCATTTTTAATGGCAGCACAGTGTGATAGATTGCTGGTAAGTAGTCCCTTCGTCCTGCAGAGGGAGCAGTGGGACTACTTTTGCAGTGCCAGTGATGAGCAGGGTCACCAGTTCAAACTGCAAGCTCCCATCAGCATCACAGCACTGTACAACTATTATAAGCTTCAGCTACAGTTCAGGCCAACATTCTGTTTTTAGACTGATGCAACTCCACCAGAGTAGACTCTATATTACAATACATCTAAAATGCTGTACATCTGCTCATATAGGATTTAAAGGGGCAGCCCAACCGAACTGGAGCATGAAGATCAGTTCATACAATAGTAAACAGCTGTATAATGTCTTCTGTGGCTCTGGAGATGCTTTGTCAAGCCTGACATAACTACCACCTAATGATAGCATGGGGCTATGTTACAGGTTTGGGCATGGATTTAAAAAGATGTGACCATTCTAGGCAGTCCAGAGATATATGCTACTGAGATGCATTATGGGATCCAGTGTTGTAGAGCTCAATATATATAAAACTTTAAAGGCTTCTTACCGCAAGGGAATGGGTCTGACATGAACACACACACACACACACACACACACACACACACACACACACACACACACACACACACACACACACACACACACACACACACACACTTTTGCTGCTCTCCGGCCTTTTTTGGTTTTGCTTTCCTCATTGGCTAAAAGTGAGAAGGCCTCTGTTGGAAAAACACCATGTCACACACTTCTGTGCACCAATCAGGGTTTAGTGACATTTGAATCTAAGCATGATGACAGTTTGTCAAAAAATGTCCGCTTCTGTTGTCAGACCAATCAATCAAATCAAGCCACACATACACATTCCTGATGGAGCAGATTAGCTGAGTTCTTGAGTGTTGAAGTATAATAAGTGAGGATGCTTTTGATGAATGTTACTTATTTAACCATGAATATTTTATATATGGAAAAAAGGGGCGTAATTTAATATGAATAAAATTAGAATCATTTCTCTTAAAAGAAAACATTTTATGTTACCAAGAAGAATAACTGATTTTGAAACTGCAGTCTAACACAAACATGCACTAACTCATTTCCACTGCTAAGCTATGCAAATGTCTGAGCTGCTGTCATGGACTTCCTGTGTATGCTGAAACCACATAACCATTGTCTTCTGATTTATATGAAATACACAAAGCAGATTTTGTTCAAATGTACAACCAATCTTTTTTAAAAAATGTCAGCATCATCAGCATGTAGATGGCTCACTATCAAAACAAAACAAACATCACTCACTAATGCTCCTCTACCCCCCTCTGCTGCTTCCGTCTGTTTCCCTCTAAACCCCTTTCATCTTGCCAATGGTCTTTTAATAGGCACCTCCTCCTCTCCTAAGCGTGTGTGTGTGTGTGTGTGTGTGTGTGTGTGTGTGTGTGTGTGTGTGTGTGTGTGTGTGTGTGTGTGTGTGTGTTTGTGTACATTCCACAGGCTTTGTAGGTGAGCTCCATGGTGGGGCCTCTCTCCCTTCCTCAAGTTTTCTCTGCTGCTTGTCTTTTTTGGTCTCTTTTGCCCTCTCATCTGTTTTCACACATGCTCTCTATTCCTGTCCCCATCTGTCTGTCTGTCTGTCTGTCTGTCTGTCTGTCTGTCTGTCTGTCTGTCTGTCTGTCTGTCTGTCTGTCTGTCTGTCTGTCTGTCTGTCTGTCTGTCTGTCTGTCTGTCTCTTTCTCTCTTCATCTCTGTCCTGGTGTGACACGTGGAAGTGATACAAGGACATGTCTACTAGGACAGGATGGTAACTCTCTTACATAACACCAGTCTGCATGAATGAATCCATGGGGGTGGGGCAGCCATGTGTTTTCAGGCGTGAGTGTGTGAGTGTGTGTGAGTGTTCTGGAGGAGTCAGATGGATGTGTGTAGCGAGGTATTACTGCATCATGTAGATCCACTGTATTTGAAACAACTGACTTCTGGTTGATTCATTTTCATCCTCTTAAACATAACTGACCCCAGTCGTTACAAACTCATGCCGTGTGGTCAAACATTATTAGAAAACACAGAAATTCAGTTTAAATTCTAGTGGAGGTCCAAAGTTTCCAAGCATACCAATATGATGCAAAAGGCATCCAGAATATTTATTTATTTTGGATGCAATCAGAGGCTTCAGTTTAATTAGTGAACTTTCCAGGTATCAGTCTTCTCATGGAACTCTTCCTTTGGGGAACCAAACTGGAGGTTTATTGGTTAAAGCAACAACAAGAAAAAACAATCTTGTAGCATTTCAGTAGATAATGAGTTTTGTCCCAACATGGATCTAACATTAGAAAATATTGATCTCCAGTGATGGATATATCCTTTTTAACCACTCTGAACATGTTGTGTAATCAAATCACATTAACTTCTTCCAGCAACCTGTGTTTAGAAACTGGAGTGTGTTCTTTTCTTAGAATCTGCAAAATGACCAAAATGATATGCTATGTCACAGAAGACGAGCATGGTCATCAAAATACACTGTTCTATTTTTAGAGCCTCGCTGGAAGCACTTTTCCTTTAGTTGAAGGGAAAAATCTGTAATGGATGTCCTGGACTGTCAATCTGAGTCTGTGTGAGAGGGTTTGTATGGTTCTCTGTCTCTCTCTCTGTCACACAGACAGACAGACAGACAGACAGACAGACAGACAGACAGACAGACAGACAGACATGCATACTCTATGTAATGTCCCCCGTAAGTGGTAGTGTTTCTACCACTTTCGGGGGACATTACATAGACTTCCATTAACTGGAGACTTACCCCAACCACACCCATGAGCATTGCTTGCCTAACTCTGACCCGACCAATGTCTTGGGGGACTTGTCCCCATAAAGAGGGCGAGTCCCCACAATGTGACTGTCTAAACAGACTTATGTCCCCAAAACATGAGTTGCCCTGTGTGGACACAGGGACACACACAAACACACATGCACACACCCACTGCTGTGCCCTTCTGTGTTTGTTGGAGGGGTGGGTGGGTGGGTGGGTGGGAGTTGGTGGTGTGGGTGAGCTACAAAGCACTTTGGATTGGTGGAGAGCAAAGCTGCTCATTGTTACATCATCTCCTCCACAACAACCCTAAAACGAATTTGACATCGACTGGCTTTCATGGGTCACAGGATTCATAATAATTTAGGAGTCTGTTTCCACCACAGCTATGCCACTGAGACTGTGCATACAGTGGAGTTATGGGATTATTACATTCAATAATGGTTTTAATCCCACATAGATCAAGAATGTACATAGATTATTAGGGGACTTTGGAGTCTCTGTGTTTGAATTTGCAGTACAGCCTCACAGAGCTGATGGTGTGGTCTCTTAAATTTATAATAATCAAGAATCTAAAAACCAGATTGGAAAAGGGTCAATCTAGAAGGCAGGCTCACAAAATTAGGAAACAATGTATCATCTACCTTTATTACTGTATATTCCTGCCATTTCCTGGGATCAAAGTGGACTGACATGCAGGGAACCCAGGGATTTCTGGCCCCTGTGGGCCCGGGGGCAGTTCGATGATTTCCCCGGTTAACAGTCCAGCTGTCAATCTGTCTAATCTGGACATTCATAGACTGAGGTGGACAACTGGACTATTGCACTATAGGTTTGCACTAACCTCTGTACCTCATACTGTATATTTGCGGGTAGTCTAGCAGTCTTTGCAGAACTCAGATTGGGTACACATGTTAGACAAGGAGACAAAAACACACAAGGACATAAGCATCTGTTGAGTGATTACAAGTGTGACACATTTGTTATGTGTTGACCGAGTGCATGGAATGGTTCAGAACTTTATTAACTGTTTTGAAATTCTTGTCCATAAGTAGCTCTTTGTATTGCTTGAATGAGGTGAATGATAATAGTCAAATATGATATGCCATGTCTTGGACAGAGGACATACTGGAGTCCATAGACAGCTGACGTCCCACCGTCTTCCAGGTGGGCTTGTGTTCTGGTAGCATTCCCCTGTGGTTTCTGTCATCACTCTGAAAAGCTGAACTACCAAACTGTGTTCTGACTTAAATTACTTAAATATAAAAATTGTTTTCACTGTTTTAGTTTCTGTACTGGCCCTCACTATAAGGCTCTTGTGCCTGAGTTGGAGCAGATTGCTGCAGCCAGGTTCAGCAGTCTTGTTGAGCGCCTTCCCAGAGGTTCTGCAGCGGTACACTAATGAATCAGCAAACAACTTTTCGTGCTCCTAATTGTTTAGATACCGTGGGTCACAGATTTTCTGGGTGTAGCACTAACTTAACACAATGAACCATAATGAGAATGCAAAATTCAGTCCACACCAGATTTAACACCATCAATCTCATCAACATACTCAAATTGGAATGGATGAATGTGTTTGAGTTATAACACTTGCATTTAATCTTAATTTGTGTGAGAAGGCTCGATGTGACATGTTTGGAGCAACAGCCTCCCCTTAACAAAACTGTTATTCTAAGAAATAATTCTAAAGTTGTGCAGTGTTAACACAAAGCATCAATCAGTGTTAGGTGAAGTCAATGTGGCATGACTTGCATGTGTTCAAAATTGAGTTTTCAGGCTGTAGAAAGCAAAATGTTCCTCAAAAGTGAAAAAGAATCTTCCAGATTTACTTGGATTAAAAGAAAAAAACCTTTCCTGCTTTAGCTCGACACTGTGTCCTGATTTATGTTTTCAACTAATGAAATTGGAGTGTGATGTTGTTGCACCTGTGATGTCATCCAGAAGCACAATCTGGAGCCTAGAAATGGAATGACCAATGAAAGCTGGTAGAGGCGAATGACCTAAGACTAAACTCAAAACACTGTCCAAGTTCATTCGATTGAAAAAAAAAAGCCAGACACAATATGTACACATCTAAATGATTCATATCAGCTTGTGTGTGTGTGTCAGAATGTCATGGGGCTTGACGAAGGCAAAGAAGACAAATTGTTATCAAATAATTTTTAATGTTGAAAATGAATGTCACATAGCCACAAACACAAATAGCTTTGAGCCATTGAGATGCCATTCTCTGATTGTGCCATGAATGATTTGTCACAGAAAACAAGACAAACATCAACCGTGCCCATTACAAACCCATAACCAGCATTATAAAACACACCACCAAACTCTCGTCTGGGGTGCTTCAACCCCACGCCGCATTCACCTTTACATTCAACACTGTGCTGTGCCAAAAAAATTATGGCTGCTTTGCTCACAGGAAATAGCCTTCTGCTCGTGCAGGGCCTCACATGATGTCTCTCAGATACACTAATTCGGGCCGGGCTGTGTGCTACTGCATAAAGTCACTGTGAAGGGGAGCTGCAGGGAGCAACCAACAAAAACAAGAGAGGACATTGTCATCACGGGAACAGAAGTCTGGGACTCGGGGTCCTAAACCTTTCTTGTTCAAGGCACAATTTACTGGCCCATATTAAAGTATACTGGACACAAAGAGAAGCGTGTAATAACATATTCGCACTTGAGGAGATATGAAGGCTCGAAGAGGATAACATCTCCCTTCACAGCTGTTTTTGAGGGCAGGAGCACAGTTTTTGATTTCTTTGCCACTGCTGATCATTTTTAAAACTGGAATTTGCATTTGAAATATTTAATTTGGCCAAACTACTCAATGTACCCCAACGCTCGTCCTGATGAAACATTAGTCCTCTCTTGGTTTGTCAGGGCAGAACACACGCAAAGGAGCAATAAATATCTGCCAGCTGATGATAAATACTCACACCATGGCTTCATAGTTCATGCTATCAGTTCCTTATGGACATAAAAAAAGTGCAGTAATCTTCAAACATTTTCTAGAGCCACAACATTGTCACAATGATGCATCTTACAATGTGAACAGATCCTGTAAGCATCTTTACCAAGTCCACCCACCCTTTTCTACACATTTAGGGTGTTTTTTCATTTTTTCAGTCTAGCTTACATTTCAGGGATGTGGCCAGGAGCTCCGAACTAAACTGTCCAGGCAAAAACTAGTCAAGCCACCAATTTTTATTCCAAAAATTTGGGGCCACATTTTAATCTTGCTGAGACCACTGTTGGGCCCTGTTATTTTGACAACCACTGGTGATTTTCCATGCCTGAGACTGATCACTCCCCCTGCTTTCCTCTGGCACACAGCAGGACAATGAGGTATGAAGAGTTGTATAAATCTCTTTTTTTGGTTTGTATTTTGTGATTTTTTTTGTTTCTTTAATCTTTCCTTTTTGTACGATGAACCATTTTCCCATTAAACGCAATATTCTTGTCACAACATTGAGATTAACATATGGCAGATTTGTACAGATTTGTCAGATTCATTTTGAGCATTCTAAAGGCTAAGATCAGGGTGTGGGTGTTGCTTTTTTTTTCTTTTTTCTTTTCGAACGACCCAGATCAGGAACAGGAGCAAATGCCCAGCTTAGCGAGTGATACAGCCCAAGCAACTGTGGAAAGCAGGATTCAGGTTCATTCACTTTGAGTTCAACTAATTGGAGAATGGATTTGGCATAACTTTAGTTTGTAATGAACATATGAAACATCTTCATCTTAACTGTACTGGAAGCAGAAACAATACTGTGAATGTACCCATAATGAGCCTCAAGGGACTGGATGAAAATTATTAGGCAGGGGGAGAGTTATCTAATTGGTCTTTTAGTTATTAATGATGAATCAAGCTGTAGCAATATTTTAGCATTCTTTTGAGACACTGTTGAGGGTGAAACATACAGTTCACCTCCCCTCTCCACACCACTAAGTCTTCTACAGTCCCTTAAGGGAAAAAAAGTATTACTTGTACAAGTATTTAGTGACACTGTACTCACGATGTGTCGCTGTGGCTTAAACAAGAAATCAACTCAACATTCAACCCCTGTCGCCACACCGATAAGTTTCATACAGTCCCACAGAAAAAGAGATGTATTAATTGTACAAGTATGAAGTGAAACTGTACTTCAAATGTGTTGTTCTAGACTTTCTTTAGAGGAACTAAACCTCCTTTTTTTTAGGACTTCTTTGAGGCCCATTGGTCCACCTTACCCAACGTGAGAGTGGGAACAGTCATCAGACAGGCGTTTGAGCTAAGCGATGCATGCTAAGGGTTTGGGAGAAAGTATGGTGACTTGTCATACAGGTGACTAACATTATCCTAAGAGTGTGAATATGAGAGACTGAAGAAACCATGTGGTCAGTTGTTCACTGACAGGAAACAACAAATTATCTTTAAGACCCAAAACAGCTTCTAGAACTGTCCGTTGTAGAAATCCTAATTACGCGAATGTGGGAGCAGGACCTAGGTTCAAGAAAAAATATGATGACCATTGCTCCTTTAAGAGGAAAGGGAAGTAGATATTAGGGCATGTTTCCAGTGTCTCAGCCTATCACAGGCAGCCATGGTGGTAACTGACAAAAAAGGCGGGAAAAACCCAACTGCAGGCATTGAAACTTGAGAATCTGTTTCAAATCAATTCTAAAACAAATATGCAGTATAAATGCCAAGTGTGTGTTAATAAAAGGTTATACTTTGAGTAACTCAAGTGACCTACATCGTGTGGGCTATAAAGTGCTATCAAACACACTGCAGAGCCAGCTCTTACCCAAACTCTCATTTGATCATGTCATGTAATGTGACCAATGGGCCAGCTCCTAAAACTGTGTTTCATAGTGTTATTCTGAATGTGTATCACATTTCATTGCAGACTAACACCAGAATAAGGCAACTTAAACGTTTAAATGCTAAATGAACAGCAGGACATTTTCAGTGTATTTTTCAATTAGCTAAACTGAAGGTGATTTGAACCCTGGCCCTTGGGTGACATTTGAGCACTAGCTACCACTGCACCAATGATGGTCTGAAAGTGCATATACAGCCATTTTCTCACAGTAAAGCATCAACACAGATAGACAGACATTCACTTACCAAGAAAATCAGATGCAAAGTAATAACGACATTAAAAGAATAATCATAAAAAACAGCTTTTTTTCCTCTATCCAAAATAAAGTCACTTCATCTCTTTCTTTACATCACTCAGGGTTTTCAGTCCCAACACCACAAGTCTTTTATAAACATACTATATTTTTAAAAAAGGACTTGTCAATAGCAGTCTGTCACACGATCAAGGTTTTAACCCCACCTGCAAACTCATCCACCCTAGAATAAGCATAACAACAAACACTTGGTGCACAACGAAAGCAACATCAACAACATCAAAAACAACATCAGTGTGGGACTGCACACCGTGTCTTTAATCGTACAATTTCAGTATTTTACATTCCACATGTGGACATATTCCTGCAGGGATTGTCGTCTTTCTCCACCAAAGAGTGCTCGTATGAGTTGGGGTAGGTTTCTGTGAATTTTTGTGTATGTCTGTGTGTGGGAGGGAAAGAGGACATCGTGAAATAAATAGAGAAAAGGGGGACAGGGATGAGGATGTAAAGTCAGGAGAAACTAGAAAAGGGGTTTGGGGGAATGGAGATGGAAGGGCGGGAAAAGACAGATGTTAGGAAGAGAGAGAGAGAGAGAGAGAGAGAGAGAGAGTGCTCTTGACTTACATATGTTTTCCCTGGGTAAGTAATAAAAGCAGTAGAAGTAGTTTATTTGTGGAAAACAGCTTGCATGAGAGTTGAACTGCTTCAGAGTGGTTGTTATGGTTTTGTGCCATGCTGCAACGACAGAGCTTTTACATAAAGTTCACATTTTAGTTTAGTGTAAACGAACAGAAACCTTAAGCCTAACTTTAATCTGAGAGAGAGAGAGAGAGAGAGAGAGAGAGAGAGAGAGAGAGAGAGAGAGAGAATACACAATTCTGTGGTCACGGTGCAGAAAAGACTGAGATTTCTTTCGGTTATATTTTGCAGCTTAGCTAGGAAGTATGGAAAGTTAACACAGGGCGTACAGGCAGAAACGGACTCTCATGGACCTCATCACTGCTGCTCTTGTCAAACAGTGCTTCACTGTCACAAGGAAACATGTTTTGGACTCTGTTATAACGGCAGGCATTTCCCTTCAGCTTTGTCTGCACAACTGCCTCATGTACCACCACCCTGGTCATGTTCAAATACGCAGAGCAAATCCATTTTTCTCTTCTGAATTCAGGCAGAGAAGAAGAAGGAGAAGAAGAAGCAGCCTTCATAAGCTCCATGCCTGTTTTCGAGAATGCACTGGAAGGAGGTGATGAAGCAATAAAAGACAGAGTAATTCACTCCGTGTCATCAGTTAGTTGCAGTATCTCGAGTTGTTGGTCATGCGCAAAAGACTGCGTGTCTGGCTGCCATGTCGCTATGACAACCAGGGTGATGTAGACAGCAAATGAATAGGCTGTCCAGACCCAAATTTGGTTAAGCCAATTAAAAATGACACTATTAACAGATCAGATTTAATGAACTACTTGGATTTGCCCGCTGTGTGAACATAACATAGCTAGCAGTGATGTCCAGGTAAAATGGCTTTTCGGTGAAGAGGGTGGTCACTGACTATTGGTCTGTCTCTCTGCTATGCTGGTGCAACTGATCATGGCTGAAGGCAGTGTGCTCTGTGGTGCTGGTGTGGTTCTTAAAGAGGGTGGGGAGGATTTCTCCGATGATCATTTGGCTGAGACGGAGAGACAGAGAGAGAAAGAGAGGCAGAGAGAGAGAGAGACAGAGAGAGAGAGACTGGCTGTGCTGCCAGCTCAAATCTAAACCTGAATTCACCAAGCTGTGTGGACCAGACCTGATCTAAGGTACTTCCTGTGCTATATGAAGTGATTCAGAGGTATGCAAAAGGTGGGTAAACTATGAAGGTTAGTTGGTGATCACCACAAGGCAAACAAGCATCATAATGCAATATGACGTCAACTGCAAACAATGCATAAATATTACTTTACAGATATTAATACAGCTGGGTAAACGGAGTTCTGACACCCTCTGCTACATGACTGGTCAGACAGATTCACGGTCTGATTTAAACTGGCAGCGATTCAGCCACTGATAGCTCGAATACCACAGACAATAACTGTAACATTTATATATATATATATCTATATCTGTATATGTATATCTAGAAATATATGCTTCTGTAGACTGTATTATGTATATTGTATTAGCAACCTCTGTGAGGCACATTGACATGTCAGAATTACTAAGCCAGCGGTTCCCTGTCTGAGCCATGCAGCATGGCTTTCATTCACAGTGATAGTGAGCAGAGTGCGGTACAAACACACAAGGCCTGGAGATGGCAGGTGTGAAACTGTACTGCTTGATCATCCTATTGCTGTGTGTGTGTGTGTTGCTGCTGCTGTGTATGTGTGTGTATATCCCTGTGTATTCAGCGCCTATGGATCTATTTGAATACCCTGCAACATAGATTTGTAACACTGAGAGTGGCGGTGCCCAAAGGCCGTGTCACAGTCCTTGTTGGTTTCAACAGAAAATCAACACAAGAGAGAATGGACTGTGTGTGTTTTCGTGTGTGTGTGAGATATTTCAGAGAATATTGTTAAGACTGCTTAAGACAGGCAAGAAGAGGAAAGGTGTGAGGGATGGGATAAAGGAAGGGGTTCAGGGCTACTAAGGGATACAGACATTGTGGTTTTAGTGCAACAGAAAAAAACCTGATAGTTATTTGTAGTGGATGGCAATTTGGGATATGGTTGGTGGAGCTTATTTCAGCAGTGTTTAATTCATATTGTGAGTTTCTGGGATAGGACAGTCGCTCAGAAAGTCTTTTTAAATGGCTTGGCGTCCATTTCTGCTGCGGTGGCGAGGAAAGGATCGGGAGATGTACTGCAGGTGCGAGAACAAGGGTCCATTGTTCTGTGGCAATCTGCTATTGGCTTGGCCTGAGCCACATCGCTACCTGCACAGTTGCTCGCTCGCTGCTTCCCTCCCCTTGGCCGGGATGGAAACATATCCACAGGCGAATACTGCTGACTCATTTGCTGTTTATTCACCTCCCAGTCGCCACCCACAATAGTCCTGATCTGACCCAACCGGGCCAAAATGGCTTCCACTGGAGTCCCAGCTTCCAGCTGTCATTGTCCCCTGACAGTTTCCTTTCAGTTCAATCGGCACGCTGTAATGTCACAAATTCACCCCTGCCCTCGTCGTCATTTCAGGTGTCTAAATAAAAACAGAATCCAAAGTGACCGTTGGTCCCACATGGTGTGTGAAAAAAATGAAAAGGGGAGAAAATGATGAAGTTTGCCATATCAGCTGTCAAATGTTGATCCATGGTCAAGAAGACCTGCTGTACACTGTTGGTGGAGCAGCACACTAAACCGCTCCATGCTGGCAACTCATTTGTGCACTGTGTACATATATATATATATTTGTATTAATATGTATATATGTGCGCATGCGTATCAGTGTGTTGCAGATGGAGGGGCAGCTGCACGGAGATGAGAGGTGAGGTAGAATCTGTCAGTTTCAGGCTGGACTTGAAACAGGTTCAGGTGACGGGGGGGGCTGCAGAGGTATAGTAAGTGACATCCCCTCCCACCACCACCACTATCTGCCAGTGCTGAACCTATCACAAGACAGCGGGGAGGTGAGGAGGCGGGGCTATGGTGCGGTTGACGGGGCAGGGCTCTGATGAGAAGACAACTCTCATACACACACGGAGACAGGAAGTGTGGTGCAGCCCAGTAGTTATTAAGGGGAAAGATGGGATGAGCAACAAAACAACTGAGGTAATGCATTAAAAAAACAACTGGATGGATTTGTGTGATCTGCATGTGTATGTGAGGTAATGAAAACAGGAGGTATATGTTGGAGAGGTATTGTAGCAATATATATATATATGTATGTGCATGCATGTATTTATGCACACATATACATACATACGTACATACATGCACATACTCATACACTGTAAGTGATTAGTAACATGATGCATTCTTTCAAGTCATATTGCACCTACATGTGTTTGATTTTAAAATGTGTTTTCTTTGAATGAAGTAAGGTTGTAACCTAACTATTTTCTTCAGTGTTGGAAACACTTTCTAAGTAGCCTAGAGCTAAAATACACTTTATTTTGAAAATAACACATAATCATATTGTATCATTACAATACAAAAGAAAAGGAGCTGGAAAGTGCTACGAATAAAACAGTGCTTTCTGTAAATATACTGAATGAGGAATGGGGTTAGAGCAAGCATCTCATTTTGGTGTTTGACAATGCTAAACGTAATTGATTTTTTGGTCACTTGGGGGTAGTAGAATCAAAAAGTTATCACAGAACTGACTTATCGTGCTAGTCAGCCGTTATTTAGCAATGTTAGCATTAATCTGGAGACTTGTCTCTGTCCACCTGTCTTTCCAATATTCAATATTCTCTGTTGTCTCATCACTTTGAGCACCTTTTACAAGTAGTCAAACAACAGGTCGTGATCTGTTCATATAAAAATATTGATTAAAGCTGCTTTAACTTTAGCAAATAATAATAATGTACTCACCATCTTAGTTCAGCGTATTAGCATGCTAACATTTATTAATTAGCACTAAACACAAAGTACAACTGAGGCTGATGGATATTAGTTGAGAAGGTATTTGGTCACAAACTGAAGTATAACAGAAAGAGAAACTTTGAGCTGATGAAAATCCTCTTCCTCTGGGGAAATTTAATGGCAATTTTGAAATATATTACTCTGGACCTATGTTTGCTACTTTAGGAATTACGCTAATAAAGTAAAAAGGCAAGAAACAGCTCGCCTGGTTCTGTCCAAAGGTAGAGAAATCCAACCAATCCAAGAACCAGTCCAGCACATAACCTCCATAATATATAGTACTCACATTTTGGACAGAGCCAGGCTAACTGGCTAACTGCCGCCTTTCTGCTAAACTAAGATAACCAGCTGCTGGCTATTGTTGAGAGTGGCGTCAATCTTTTCATTTAACTCCCTGCAAGAAAGCAATTAAGTTTACTTCCCAAATTGCTAAACTATTGCCTGAACTTGAAGAAAACAACAAGCATTTACTGTATAATGCCACAAACCCCAAAACCTTATTGATATTAATATAACCCTATTGATAACTGCACTCAGTATAATCACAGAAAGCAACATAATGTTCATAACATTACACTTTTAATGCATTAAAAATCATACCTATAATGTCTTATGGCTGCAGTTATAAAACATAATAATGCACACAGCAACTATTATAATGCATTATTATGTGTCATGAGAGGTATGGATGCATGAGTAACACATTATAGATGAGGGCATCATACAAAGTGTTCCCACTGTAAGTTCTCCTAATACTAGCACAGAGGTACATGGGTAGCTGAGGACTGCATGGCTCCATGTTTTCTCCATAAGCTACCACCACCCACACAATTAATGAGGAAATACGTTTTACAAGGTATGAGGTAAGAGTGTGGGGGTGTGTTTTGTGCATGTACATAATGTGTGTGTGTGTGTGTGTGTTTCTCTGTATGTATGTGAGACAGAGAGATAGAGAGGTCAGTACGTGAGGGAGGTAGGTCGACAAACACTCACAGGGCCTCGGCGGAGTGAGGGGAGGGCTGCACCCGCAGACGGAGGATGCCGCTGCAGTTATGGAGATGTACTGGAGATGGGTGTGTGGTGGGGGTGGGGGTTGTCTGAGGAGCTATGAGTCAGGTCCCGGAGATAAAAAATAAAAATAACAACTAACTTAATTGAGGTGTGAGATGAATTGGTGTTGGTTTGCATTAGTGTAGGAACAGTGTACAGCTGTTTGTCCATACCGGTGCAAGAGGAGTTAATTGCTGAGATTTGCATATAGATCTACTGTACGTTCACGGCAGTGTGTTTGAAATTTCCATCTGTGAAGATCTGTAACTGTTTGTAACTGTGTACTCTGTGTGTGTGTGTACTTCTCAGAATGTCCAGATTGTCAGTGTGTTTCTCTCAGGTGATGTTGACGTGTGTTTGCTGGTGGCAGGTTAGTGGGGTCTTGTGGGTGTTTGACAAAAAAGGGCCAAAAAACAAAGTTTACAGGGTACATTCCCAGTAAAGAAAAAGAAATCTTGTTTTTCTTCTCCTCTTGTCCTTCCCCCACATTTCCTCTTACGCCAAAGCCACCCCATTTATCTCCTTCTGTGTGTACGGTTCTTTATGGGGGACTCGGCGCCCTGTAAGTCACACTTCCTGGTCCTCGAAGACCTCCAGGAAGAGCGGGGGAAAGAGTTCGTTGGGACACTCCACCTTCATATGGAGGAAGCGGCTGGCATGGCAAGCTCCGATCATGCGCAGGTCCGTCACCTTCATCAGCAGCTTGGGCCAGAAGTGGGGAATGTTGTGCTTGCGGTAGTTGATGTAGTGCTCGAATGCCAGCAGGTAGGCCTCTTGGCACTGCTCGATCTTCTCCACGCTGGTCAGCCCTGAACGGTCTGCAGTGGTGAAGAAGAGAGAAAGAAATATATATTCGTTACTTTTATGCAACATTTCAACCTCAGCAGAAAGTAACGATCCAATACTAAGGGTTGAAATCATTTTATCACAGACTCCCTCTTCAGAAAACATCATGCAACATATGATAACTTTACTTCCTCCTCACCTGAGCTCATGAGCAGCACGGCCTGCATCAGAGCCACCTCCGAGTCATCCAGGTTAAAGTGAGCCAGACTCTTGCCCAAATCAAAGATGGCGTCCGACACCACGCCCAACCCGCCGTTCTTCAGCTGCTCCCGTTTCACGGCCATCTCGCCGTTTAGCGTCAGCGTCTCGCTGTCTGGATCGTAGCGTACAGCGGCGCGCAGCGACATGATCTCCATGCAGCAGCCCTTCAGCAAGATGATCTGGTCTTCACAAGGCAGCTGGGAAGCACCACAGCAACACATGAGGTCACCAGGAAGTAATATGACAGGATAAGAATTTCAATCTTAAAGGTCACATTTATTTGAGATCAGTTTTCATCTACTTTTACAATATAATGAACGAGTAAGTAAAGCTCGTTATGGCTGTTATGAAATTTTAGATTAAACATAAACGCTGAAGGATTCAGATTGGACCAGAATCATCTGTGTTTTCACAATGAATGAATTAACCGATTAAGCTGAAATAATGGCTGGAAAGATAATGCTATTTCTTTAAAATACCTTGCGATTATGAAAGCTGCACTAATAAAGATGTTCAAACCTTTGAAATGCACAGTAAAATGTGATATAATAGCTTTTCAACCCCAACACAATTATCTTGGAGTGCTTCCTTGCAGAGAGCTATCATCTGCTAATCACAACAAATCCCATGCCACACCTTATGTAACTGGGAAGCCCCTACAATATACATGATGACCGCACTGAGTAAGGTGGAACACAGGCAAGGGCACACGCAGTCTCACACAGATCCTTTCTGCAGAGAGCAGAGCAATACCAATGAGTGGTGAGTCATTACATCCTCGAGAGGGAGGGAGGGAGGGAGGGAGGGAGAGCGTGGGGGAAGGGATCAATAATTATTTGGTGTAACAGCTGACAAGCTGCATGACAGAGGCTGCAGGAAGAGGAACTTTCCAATCAACAGAGGCACTGAGGCTAACAAGCTCGTTAGCTGGTAAACAGGGTTCATGAAATGAGTCTGGAGAGGCTGCTTCCAAAAACCCAACCTATTTTTCCGAGTCTCTGCTTCCTGCTTTTTATTTGACTGTCCAGATTTTTGCTATAAAGTGTCATCAAAATAACCCCTATGGAACCAGAGCGTATTGACTACTTTGACTGATGTTAATCGACAGATATGATGCACTAAACCTGTCAGTGAGGGTGCAAAATAATGACGAATATCAATCATCTCAAGCTACTGTTAAGAATAAAGTTAAAAGCACTGTCTTAACCCTGTAAAAAGCTCTTAAATACCTGCTCGATGGCTTCACGCATGATAATGCGCTCAAAGACTGAGGCTGTCCTTTGGCTGCAGAGTCGAGATAGTCCTTAGTATTAATGTAAGATCAGACATTTAATTCTAACATAACTATGTTTGGCTGCTTAGCGTACCTGAACAAGCAAGGGATGTTTATACGGGGCTCCTCCACTCTGAACTTCCCCTGATGCAATAAAGAGCAGCTCAGAGCCATTAACGTTACCCTACAATAGCATCCAGCACTGGCTTCCATACGGTCAGGAAACACAACACAGTGGATGTGCCACTAATTAACAGCTAACCCCCGTAACCTCTGTGGCCCAGCTAAAGGTAGTCAGTTAACCACGTCCTCCTTGGCCTGGAAGCAACACTCGGTTACTTTACTGCCTTAAACTAGTTAGCCGGACATGTTTACGACTGCTGCTCTTGTTAGAAGAGATAAACACAGTGTTTCATTCAATCCTCACATTTTTGCTCCTGTGCGTTTGCTTTTGGAAAGGCTAAAAAAAGAACACAATGTTTAGACGCTGACTAGGAGTTAAGCTCCATGTATGCCGCTTTTACATGTGGGGAAATCCACAGCTTCACAGGCCTGGCTGCTCAGCTATGACTGGACATCAAAAGAGAGGTCTTTCCAGTGGTCAGTTGATACACTTTTCATATTTGATTGGTCTTTTCTGAGTAAACTGCTATGGTGCATGGAGATGTGATTTACATGCAGTAAACAGCAGCATAGGGCTGGATGGCTGCAGAGACCACCCAGACCAAAAATGTAAGCACTAATGATACTGTGAGGCACTTTAAGTTTTTTTAAAGCACCATGTACTGAGACTGATGATAGACTGGAGCCCACAAAAATGCTTGAGTGTTGAAACAGATTTAAACACACGCACGCACACACACACACGCACACCAGCCACTGAGGCTACCTCTGAGAACATGGGCAACTTCTTGGCAAAGTCGACGACTCGTGTGATGGCGGGGGTCATGATCTTGGTGAACTCGCTGAAGGCTTCCAGGTCCACCTTATCTCCATCAGAGGTGGGCACCATCGGACCCTGGCCGATATCATCCGACTAGAAACAAGACATCACACAGATCAAGATAATCAGGGCTAAAGTGTCACAGGGGACTGCTGATATCTGAGCGAAGTCCATGAGCTGTGAAGGCTCAAATAGCTCGTGAGGTGATATTTGAGCTTAGACTCTCCTGACATTTTTTTTTTTTTTTTTATCTTCTATTTTACACTTTGTCTGACCGGAGCAGTGAAAAACAGAAGCAAAGCCTGAAATTTTAAAAGGTTTACAGACTTGTTAAAAGCCGAAAATATCGACTGGTTCCATGTAGAGACTCACATGGAACCAATTTAAATGCCACTGTGCTATAAAAGACAGCATGGGTAGCAGACAGGAGACCAGAGTAAATTAGAGGTTAAAATTCTAGCCTGTATTCAAGGAAGACCTCATGTAAGTTTAACAAGATAATGTAAAGATAATTACATGAGCCATGTTGTGGTACAATGTGGACAAATGTAGTAAGTTTAGAAGGCTGTAGCAATAGTAGCATGCTATATGAATGCAGTTTTATGAGACAGATGCTGATGGGTCTAAACACACACAGATCCTCTGTCTGATTTAAAGGCACTTTGCATCTTCCAATCAGAGCACCTGGTCTGTGCTACAGTGGGTTCAGCACCAAGGAGAGCTGAGCTAGGAAGTTATCTAACTGTCTGGGAGAAGGTTGTCAGCAGGTTTCCATTCATAGCCACACAACTGATCCCTATTCTGTTTTGATTAAATGGGAACTTGAAAGCTATAACAGAAAGCAAGCAGCCTCAGGCAAGGCATCGACAGGAATCCTTTATTAGCCAATAGAGGGAGACTTGGGGGGGGGGGGGGGGGGGTAATCAGCAGGACGTTTGGATGAAACCTAAGAAAATATGAAAGAACAACTGTGAAAGCTATAAAATCATGTAGCAGTGACATGGTTTTTACAGTGTGCCTGGGAATTTACGACTCTATGCTGGCTGTTCTCCTCAATAGTTTTCAAAGTGCTCCGACAGACAGTAACTCCACAATGCTTGAAAAAAGTGGTGTGAGGTCTTGAGTCTGGACAGTGCAGGTGTGAGATGTTGATCGCTCAGCAGTATCTGGATGACGTAACTCACATCGGTCGTGTTTTTTATTGACTATATGAAAAATATGCACTCTTTTGCAGCTTACTGTAAGCAGAATTCAGTATACAGTACAGTATATGACTTCCCAAACTTTGGTTCCAGAGGATCGCAGCCAATCCAAAGAGGAAAGCAGTGAAGACTCTCTGCGCTCTGATTGGCCTCACCTGCTGTGTCACTTGTTCCCAAATATGGAATCTGTGCTTTTCTCTTGAGCATCCTTTTCTTGTTTGTTCACCCCCCCCCCCCAAGCAATTTCTCAGCAGGCCTTCAAAAACTGTAGTTGACTGTACACCTATCTTTGCCTATATGGATTGGTTGCCTGGTAACTGTCATCTGACCTTTGCCTGAAGGTACCCATCGGCTGTGCAGACTCATGCGTCTGCACGTGGCGCTGATCCCATGGGACGAGCACAGAGTGAGCTGCTGATGAAAAGGAATGCTGTCAAAATAGTTTCTTTTGAAAATGAAACGAAGTGGCTTTCTTTGATGTGTTTGATTTCTGAAGTGGAGGCAAGTTTCAACATACTGCTGGTGGAATAATGAGCAAAATAAAAGAAGGAATGAAGTACGATGGAGATAATTAATAAATATGAGAGAGAGGGATTCAACAAGTGTGATCAAGGCGTACATGCCACAACCCTGAAGAGTATTAGGATTTAGATGTTTAATAATGAAACTAATAATGAACTAATGACTTTTCTTGGTTATATTTTCATAATGATTTCATGGATTAAGTAGAGGCCATTTTGCTAGAGCTCAAAAGCTAGTGGGCAGTTGAGCCTGCTGCATATTTTTTCATCTCTGAATCATTTATGGCAAGGGTTTAGCACTTACTGTAGACAACAACTTGAGCCCTGTGGAGTATTTTTTCAGCCTATATTTGTTTACATATTGGCTAACTGGCACCATCAGAAGTATGCTGAAGTAGCTATTAGTAGTTCCTGTCTGCAGTGGATGTACAGACAGCCATCACTTGATTACTTTGACGCTGAAGAAAACTTAAAAACATGATGATTCTCAGGCATGTTCTGGAGTCATAAGAACTCTTTTTTCTATGATTTCTAAGTGGATTTAGAGACAAATATAATGAGAAAAATAAGAGGGAGTAGATCACACTAAATCTAAAAATGTCTGCATCATGTCTGTAAGCTCAGATCTGACTGATGACTGTGAGTAGGAGAGTGATTTTTGACTCATTGGTGACAATTAGGTGCTTTGGGTAAGATAAGATTTTGCTGCTGCCACAGCTGATAACATGTTGTTGAGTAGGCCAAATCAGAGTCAAACTCCGTTAACTAACCTCCCATCAGTTTTTCCTCATCATGCAGCCGTGCTCTGTCTGCTCAGATCTAAAAGCTTACCAGGAACTTGCGCTTCTGTTTCCAGCTGGAGCCCTGGGCGTTGGTGTGCCGGTGGGCCTCTGTGGCCATCCTGATCAGCTCCCACTCTGCGTTGTTTGGCTCCGGCCTCAACTGCAGCGTCCGAACCATCTCCTCCCTCTTCCTTCTCTGTCGATTCTCCTCGATCAGGCGCCGCTTGGCCACGCGCTTCGACTCGTCCAAGACCACTGATGATGGGGGAGGAGAATTTAATATTGTTTAATTTACTGTTTAATTTCTGATTTTGTGTTTTTTGTTTGTTTATCTGTATTTTAAGATGCAAATTAAATGCATGTTTGTTATTGAGTTCATGCTACAGTACCATGCTCAATGACAGTTCTAATGCTAATATGCTGATGTTTAGCAGGTACTGCATTACATTCACCATCTTAGATCAGTGTATTGGCATGCTAACATTAACTAGTTAGCACTTAACAGAGTACAGCAGAGGCTGGTCTGGTGGGAATGTTGTGAGTTTTGCATGTATTATCATAAACCAAAAGTATTAGACAAATGAGATGCTGACTTCATGATTGCGCTAGATGAAAAGTTAAGTAAGCATCAAAAATATTACAACAATTCCTTCAAGGGAACATGAATGTGTGTACTAAATGACAAGGCAATCCATCCAATAGCTGTGCAAACATTTCAAATAAAGCCATTCAACCTGCACCAAAGAGGCGACCAGACTGACAGACTGACACTACCGAGCGTGAGTAAATAGCTCGGTGCTTCAAAGGCGTTTTCAACAGCTGCACAGTGACAGTAGCAACCCCAACCTCGATACATGAGCGCATAATAACTCACAGTCCATGGCCATGCCCACAGAGGTGCACTTCTTAAAGCGGCACAGCTGGCACTGGTTGCGGGTGATCTTGTCGATGATGCAGCAGCCTTCATATTTACAGGCATAAGATGGATGGAGGTTCTTCTGGATGGTCCTGCGGAAGAAACCCTGAGGCAGCAAAAGAAAGACGGAAAAACCAGAACAGAGACAGAAAGCATTCAGTATGAGGAAAATATGCAACTCCATAACATCAAAATTAAATCAGTGAAATGTTCTTGTGTCTTAATTAGCATCTGCTTGCCAAGAATGGCTAAGTAATGAAGTGATGGCTGACTGAGTGTCTCTCACAAAGCACTTTTATACAAGACAGTTGGGGAGCAGTTTGATTAGAATCCCATTCTGGACAGGGTTTAAGTATCGGGGAGGCAGGCAAGAGAAGCTGCTCTGCTACATGTGAAATCCCTCTAAATACATATCAAAACAAGAGTTTTGCTCACTGGTCACTCCCAAACCCATCCTTTCATAATTTCATGACATAATATCATCACAGAGGGATTTCAGTCTGCATCAATGGCAGTGCGAGCGCGGCAGAGTGGTACAAGGATAGATAGAGAGCGTGGGCAGGGTGCTGACAGGTCGCCAATCACTGGACAATAAACCTCTGCTCAGCAGATGAACACACCCACACCTGCCATCACGAGGCCTCCTGCATGATGATGATAATAAACAATGCAGACATTTGAGCAAAAGCGTGAGAGTGAGAAACTTGAATTCTGTATTCTTTATTTGTTATATTAGTGTTTTTAAGCCTCCAGTTTTTATGCATGTTTTAGTTCTATTAACACAACTGCCAATATTTTTCCAACACATATCACCGACTGTTAGAGAGCCAAATACGTTTTCTCAACTTCTGGGCAGCTGTTTGCTTCAGTTTATATCTTTAGAGCATGGTAGTAAAAACAGCCTTCAGAGACTTGAAACGTGGTGAGACAGAAGGTTATGTGCGCAGAGATTTCTTGGCTAGGAGCAGTGATGTCCTGGAGCGTCTACTGCTCGCCTGGCAACTGCTCACACCTGACTCTTTGTGCTAAGATAACTGGCTGCTGGCTCCAGCCTTCTTTTAACAGGCAGTTATGCGAGTGGCATCCATCCTCTCATGCAACTTTGTGGCAGAAAGCTAATGAGCACATTTCCCAAAATGTCCAACTATGAGTTTAACGGTTGAGGAGCATGAAAAATAGCTGCAAGTCAAAAAAAAGCAGACATGATCATTTACACAGTGCTGGTGTAAACTGTGGTTCATTTTGAGTCTAACCCACATGTGTACACTACGCCTCCTCTTCAGTAGGAACCAGCGCACTGAGGCACAGATAGGCTCGGGAAGTCACAGAGTGTTGACAGATGGACTAAGTCATGTCAATGGACTACCCGATTAAATAAAACCAACAAATTCCATTCTAGTGAAGGGTGTAAAGCTCAGGAAGCTCATAAGCTTGTTTTCTGTTTTAGCTCAGAGGACTCGAGGAGTTCACAATTGAATTTTGCCATGGCCTCTGTTAACCAATAGGCTGCTGTCAGAATTTAAAGGTCCACTGTGCAGGATTTCGTGGCATCTGCAGATTGTAACCAACACCCATGTTTCTTTGTACTGTGATACTGTAGAAACATGGCGGTGCAACATGCTGGGCTCTGTGGAACAGGACCCACTTTCTCTGTAAAGATAAACTACTGAAAACATAACTATGAACATTCTATTACATTTCTGCCAGTAAATTCTCCAAAATCCTACACATTGGACCTTTAAAATGGTTCCTTTGTGGGCTGCTGTCAGCTGTCATTTCAGAAACTGATCAACCTTCAGAGTCAGCACAGAGCGTGATCCAGCTCTGTGTCCATTCCTGTGAGCTCCACAGAATAACTTGCACCAGGTCACATCCAAACAGCTTTTCAGACTGATGTTCAGTCTTCTTCAGATCTTCAGCATCACCAGCACATAGGCCGTATTTGTGAGGTCACTGTACTCAGCAACACTGTGTCTGCTGTCATCAAAAAGGCCTATCGGAGGGTGTACTTCCTGCACCAGCTCAGGAAGTTGAAGATGCCTCAGGAGCGTCTGATCCACTTCTACACTGCCTGTTCTGTGTTCATCTAACACTGTCTGGTTTGGATCGGCTACCAAACAGGAAAGGGACAGAGACGCATACTCACTGCAGATCCATCATACTGGCACAAACTGAGCCCCTGGTTGGCGCCACAGAACACTGCACGCCAAAACAACCAGACACTAAAACAGTTTCTTCCCACAGGCCATCACTCTGATGACCTGTTATCAGTCGTATAGTGTCAATAACCTTGTAACACTAAAACATCCACTTACGTCCATTTCAGGTTATATTTTCACAATTTGGAATGCACAATTTTTAACATGTGCATGCATCATCTTACACTGTCATCATCAATATACACCACGCACACTGTACATAATGAATATAAACATGTCTACATGGATATACTGAACATAATCATCCACTCCATGTACATCTATTTGTGTTTCTTCGCAATATGTTGTATTGTTTACAACTTAGAATACTACTAATACTTAATGGACTGCCTTTGTTCTGAAAGACGAATGACTAAAAATGCTTCAGGCAATTCTGCCAGTGTTGATTAGCCTCAAGGCTCAAAGGATGGTACTATGACAGCAAAATAAACCAAAATGTCAAGGATATAATTCCAAATTACTTGTCATGCCAGCGGTCATTTTGAGCTGGGGCCAGATTGTGCAAACAAGATCTGAATGAGTAGAGAAATCTTGTTTGTGCGCATTTTATAAGCTGCAGTTGCAGTAATTGGGGGCTTCATGAGTTGGTTGAAAACAGTCTTTTTTACTTTTTTCTCGTCATGAATGTTCCATTTTTTTAAAGTGATATGGAACGCCGCAAAATAATGTAGTATGAAATGGCTCTGGCCATAGGAGCGCCACTGGGTTAGGAACCTACTGGAGGGAATATGCTAGCTAGCTGGACATGCTAACGACTGTTGCTTATGTTAGAGCAGATAAACACAATATTTAAGCTGATTCTTTCCCTTTTGCTCTATACATGGAGGATCTCTGTGACTACAGGCTACGCTGCCTTGTACAGATGCTAAGCTATGATTAGACAACCGCTGTTCAGCTGAGAGGCTTCGTGAACATTTCCCCTGACTCATCTGCTCCGCCCTACTGAGTCAAAGATCATTTAGCAAGAGGGAGATGTTGTACTGTACCTTGCAACCCTCGCAGGTGATGCAGCGGTAGTGGTAGCCAGTCGCCTTATCCCCACACACCACGCATGGCTCATCCTTCTCCAGGTAGCTGGGAATGTACCCTGGAACAGAAACACTAAGAGCTATAGGAGAGGAGGAGGAGGAGGTTGAAGAGGAAGACAGGATGGAATGTGAGAAGGTTGAACGATGAGTATGAGCAGGGGAGGTGAGGTGAGGTGGACGGTGAGGGCGGAAGGTAAGAGGAAGAGTTTGAATGATGGGGGGAGAGGAGGAGACGAAGAGAGGCGGCGACGAAGAGGAGAGGAGAAGATGAGGGAACGGAGGGGTGAAGGAGGACAGGGAGGAAGGGGCTGAGTGTTATCACAGGGGCCTCAATGAAGCTCCTGTGCAAAGGGCCCCAAAAGATTGACACAGGATGAAGCACACTGCAGTCCACTCTGCACACAGACCTGATATCATGCAGGTTTATGAGGTCACACCCCCACAGTTCATGAAGAATGCTTTACACCTGGACTTCATTTGTCTGCAGAGGTGGAATGTCTCCCTTCACTTTAACCCACACTTACAATAAGTCTGTCTTCTTATTCTCTTTAGAACTTTAACCTCAACGCTGTCATACTGTTGCACAAGGACTTCCTCCTCAAACAGACTGCCCACCTGAGACTTTCTGAAGAGCACAGACATGCAGCAGCACACTTACAGCCATCCACTGAAATGCCTAAGCACCTCCCCCACCTGTATAAACACCTTGATACACACATGACCCAGAAAAACCCTATCATAATCACAGTATCTCTCAAACACACTCATTGATACGACTTGCGGCTAAGCCTTAAAGTGTCCCGCAGATATTCTGGATTCCAAAGAAATAATCCAACTTTGTTATAAGAGAGGGGAACATTGCTTGACCAATGTCTTACTCTTATATGTGCCCTGAATTCAAGAAGAGGACAAACCACTCCCTTTTTTACAAAATCAAGCTAACTTGCATTGCACGTGCTTTTGCTTTTGATGCCTAATGCTTCACTGTTTCCTATTCAGAGTTTGACCCAGGCTTAAAAAAAACAATATGAAACAGGGCTGCATGTTGAGCTGATTCACAGCAGTCTGTGATGAGAAGTGCTTTAAAAGTAAGCCTTCAAAAGTAAAGTAAGTGCAACACTATGTCTGCCTGTCACTGCTTAACTGATCTCCTTAAGGACCAATCCAGGAGTTTAATGTTAAAAGCATTGTTTCAATTTTCCAATAAACTGCTGGTCCTCGTGTCTTGTCTGAACCCCGGACAAAGGGAGAAATTTGAGTCCAATTTCTGTTTCTGGACCCATTTTTCCATGATTTTATGTCAAAGTGTCTAATGGAGACAATTTTGAAATTGGTCCACTCTGGAGCGACAGCGCACCGTCAATGTCCATCCACTGAAAGTGTTTGTTTCTGTCACTGTTACTGTGTGTGTGACAACATTATGAAAGGATCCCTTCTGATTTAACTTTTTGTTCCCGAGTAAGATCCTTTCTGTTTAAGCAGAAATAGCTGCTACATCGCTCTTGCCAAAGCCATCGGACTCCATTTACAGAAACAGTCATTTTGGCATCGTAAAACACACTTCATTCCACTGTTCCTACAATCACCAGCTCTGGTTTGGTTGAAATAAACCCTTAATTGACAGAGTCAGACATGAAAATATCAG
Source organism: Chaetodon trifascialis (assembly GCF_039877785.1). Classification (NCBI taxonomy): domain Eukaryota; kingdom Metazoa; phylum Chordata; class Actinopteri; order Chaetodontiformes; family Chaetodontidae; genus Chaetodon; species Chaetodon trifascialis. The sequence goes on from NC_092070.1 coordinate 5,241,567, forward strand.
CAAAGGAGCAAGAGAGAGGGCGGACATCAGAGAAGCAGCAGGGAAACAGCGTGTAGAGCGAGGACATTCTGACATCTGACTGGGGAACTGAATTATTGTCAGCAGACATTATAACTGGAGATGTTTAAATACATCAGACTTCAACAGACAAATGGATAACAGAAATCCTGGGCCCATCATCAATATTTGATAGGATTGTCGAATGCCTGCCAGGGCTTTTAACACATTAATTTAAAACTAAAACAACAAAAAAAAAATCAAGTCTTGATGTTTCCTGATGCTGATTGTTTGCACCAGTAATGTTTGCGATCTCACAAGTAAAACAGGCCACTGTGTGAAGCTTAAGACTGTACATCACATTCAGCTTGGTCCAATTTGTCTGTTCTGTACTGCAGTCTTGTATCTTCTATCTATCTTGTATCTTGTTGAAAGACTTCTGTCTGCAGCTTCATTCAAACAAATCTCAGGCTCTGGTCACCTAGGTGAACTAATTTGTGTTCGACAAAGCCTCTGGAGGAAAATAATATAAATATAAAATGGTAAGGAGGAGATTATCATAGAAGGGACCATTCAGGCTCGCGGGAGCCTGCTGTGGAGTGACGGGCTGCACTGAGCACTGACCAGATCAAGCAGCACATCAAAAGACTGAGCGTCTTAAAAGAAACCTGTTCTGAATTGTGTTCACTTGCTTGTTTGGAGGTGACAACAAAATGAGGAGGCGAAGGCGGAGATGAAAGATCCTTACCAGACATGCTCTTCACCGAACACTGGCTGTTCTTGCTCTTTCTCTTCGGCACATCTGGCCACCTGGGAGGGGGGAGAGGAGGAAGATGGGGGGGAGGAAGAACGGGAGAGAGGAAAGACACATTGTTTTTCATTATCCACTAATCTGTCTCTTTTTTGGGGGGGGGAACTTGTTTAATTGTATAATCTACACAGTTTAAATGCTGAGAAGGTCTCAGAGCCAGTGGTGGTCTTAAAATCGCTTGTTCATCCAACCAACAGTCAAAACCCCAACCATACTTCCTTTGCAACCATGAGAAACAGACAAAAAGCTGCAAGAATTGACTGATGAATTCAGTTCCAACATTCAGCTCACAGCGTTCACAAGCTCGTAACCTTCTGATGCTTGGAAGGTAGCAGGCTGTGGGTTCATCACAGCCTTTCTGCTAAAACAGCTGCCTGCTTGAAACAAGGTTAATGAGAGAAAAATGTGCAGGCTGAAAATCAAAGCAATGAGCTACAAGAAGCTAAAGCATTACACAGAGCTGCACAGCTGGGTGATAATTCTCTGTAGATTCATCATGAGCAGAAACACCTTTCATATTGCAACCATTCTTCATATGAAAATGCTGATCAGCACACCTTTAAGCTAAGTAGTTGCTAAGTAGAGTGTTACAGTGAACCGTTAATGGCCAGCCTGTGATGGACAACATCAGCCTTAAGTTGCAACTAACTTTACTCCACTAACAAAGAACGAAAAGAAGAAATATCCTCTTGTACGGATGAACTCTCGTGTCAGATGGCTTGTAGACTTGCTGGTGGAACGTATGCATGGTTAAAATTTGCTTGGCTGAAGATTCAAAACAGTTTCTTTCTATATTCACTGCTGCTGTCTTCATTAATTCAGATCTGCTTTTTACTAACAAAATACATTTCTTTGCACTTTCAATGATTTATCCAGTTGTGAAATATATAAAGGTAACTGACAGTAAAGCCGACACACACTGTACTTTGAGCGTCTGTTTGGAAACGAATAACTGAATGAATCATACCTACACCAACGATTCACATGCATGCACAGACACATGTAAGCACGCACACTCCAGGACACAGATAATTCCTTCACTCATCTCTTCTCCACCTTATATCTTTCTATAATTCTCTATCCTTCCTCTTGTCTCACTCTCACAGGATGGAGTCTGCATTTACGGCAGATTTGGATTACCGTCCTCTCTCCCTCCCTTTTTTCTGTCTGTCCCCATGTCTGACTGTTTGCTCCAAACCCCTCCCATTCCCATTTCCCCTCTCCCCTCCATAAAATCTCTTTTTCTCTCTCTTTTTTCTACCACTTTGGCTACTACTTCTGTCTGCTCCCTCACAACTTTCCTTCTTTCCCAATTTTTCCCTCTCCTATATTCTCTAACTTCCTTCAGTAGTATTAGGTAACATGGCTCTTCTCCCTTGTTACCCTCTCTCCCCTGCCTCCACTCCTCTCTTTGGCTGTCAAATCCACTTTCCTCTTCCAACCTAAAAAAAAAAAAAAAATCCTCTGACGTCTCTTTCTCAGTTCTCGCTGCTCTTCACGGTCGAGCAAACTTATTAATTTATTGCTGTGCAAATGGCCAGGCAGTTACACGGTGGGAAACTGTCTGCTCAGGGCTACCATAACAGAAAAACCTCCATCACCAATTCTGCATCTATTAAAAACAAGCCAAATTTTCAATGGATGTAATTTCATGGAACTTGTGACAAGTAATACAAACACAGCAATGGAAATAATTACTTTGCTATGAGCCTTGAGTCAAAGCAGACATATAGAAAGTACAAAAAACTCAGTTAGCTGGACATGCTAACATTTGGATCTTACCTTAGAACAGATAAACACACTGTTAACTGTACGCTTTTGCTCAAGACACCACCATCAAACTTGACACTGTTCACATAGCACATACTTATGAGACCCATTGTTGTTTTTAAAAATGCTGATTAGTGCAGCTTTAAAGTTGTATTCACTTTGAAAATGTCAAACTTTGGTGGGTTGGGGTTGGGATTGCAGTGATAGCATCATAAAGGCAATGCATGCTGCCATAACTGCATAAAATCCTGACAAACAATGGCTTTAAATAGACCACGCCATGAACATGTACAGTGGCAACAAATGCTGCAGCTGCAAATACAGACACAGCAGCCAGCCTATGGCTGCAATGTGAAGGCATCAGCTGAAAGATCATGAGCAGGAAGATGCTGTGTTTGGGTCAGAGCTTAGAAAAAAGATTCATTGTTGAGTTGGCCTTAGTGATATAATCACTAACATACATTAAAAGCTGATATCACCTCCCCACCAATTAAAAATCATAACAAAACACACACAAACACACTCTCTCACAAAACACCATATTCATTTTCAGAGATCTCAACAAATGAACATAATGTACTACTTCGAGGGAGTTTCCCTACTAATTACTTTAGCAAAAAGAATGATGGCCACAAATTAGCTCATTAAAAGTACCATAAGAATCATGTGAAGAAGCACATTATGTGTTTCATCTGAGAATTCCTGGCATTCTGTTAGATTAATGTAATTTAATATGATAATCATTTGGAAATCCAATTTGTGGATTACAGTTATGAACTCCAGACTAAGATTTATCTAAAAACAGCCATGACAATAACACAAACAGAGCAACAGAAACACTTCATCTGCTGTGAACATGCAGTCCAGGGTCTGCATGTCTGCTGTGGCACACACCCACTTTCCACTCACAGAACTAGACATGTACACACACACAAATATACCAACCTGTTGATGCAGTATGGCTGTAATATATGCATGTTGCTCTCCTTGCAGGAATATTAGTGGAGGAGAATGCAACCCAGCAGTTGTTTCTGCTGTTTGAGCCTCCCAGGAATCAGTGCATGTGTCCCATTCAGCCTGCCTTACGTGGAAAAAAAAACTGCTGTTTCTCCAGTTGTATTAGTATTATGATAGTTCCACTTCTCTGGAGTATTATAAAGTCTGTGTGGCTAACAGCAGATTTTGTTGCTCTGTAAAGCTCTGAAACGAGGTCCTTAAATCCTCTGCAACCAAGCTCCCAGTGACCCGAGAGCTCACGTCGATCTCAGTGAAGTACAGTAGAGCCGAGCAGAACCTCGAGCTGCTGCCATCAGCTGAGATATGTGAGGCAATAGTTGCTCTCTGCCTCAGACTTGCTGCCAGAAGGAATGGCTACTCTGTTTATTTCCCTCCCCCCTCCCTCTTTCTCTCCCTCCCTTCTAGTTGTTCTCGTCCAGCCTCCACTGACACCTCCCAGTCTCCCTCCCTGTGCGTCTGCGTGTGCATGTGTAGTTCCTCCCTCGGTGACATGCTCTCTGTCATCACAACAAACCTCGTCATGCTTCGGTCCACCTTGTGCAACCCCTCTTGCTCTCTATCCCTTTCTGTCCTTGCTTTTCTGGATTTATTCTATATTTCTTCCACCGACTGCCCAACTTCTTCTCTCCGCCGCCCTCTCTCCATCTCTGCTGTGTTATTTTTACATTTTTATTCCCGCTACTTTCTCCCTTCATGCCCTTTGTTTCCATTTTGCTCTTTTCATTTTTGTCCCTGGAGAAAGAAAAAAAAAAGCCACACTTAAGCTTAATGCTAACTTGATTACATAACGGCAGGCTGATGCAGTCTCCCTGGTACAGCTGAGTGTCTTATGAGGACAAAGACATGCTTGATATCTCATCAACTGAATTAGACTGCTCTATTATCTCTTTTTGCTCCAAATGTAATCATAACCTGTTATTGTGAAGGCCACAGTGACTACCTAGAGAAGTGTACCTGAGTGATTGCTAGCAGGGTTCATACCAGACATTATAGCTTGCTCAGCATTTAAATGAAAGTATTCCATTAATAGCTATGGACAGGCTGGCACAAACGAAGAGGCTGGCTGCCAATAAAGGCTGGATACAAACATCAAGGGTGGTTGGTCTTACCTGTATTGTAAGGGCTCACATGGTAAAAATTCTAAATATTGTACATTTCCACAGCACAGATCCCACCAACACATTAACGGTGTTGTGTCCTACTAACCACTTTGCTGCTGTGACTTTTGATTTTTAACAAAGACTGCTGTTTTCATTCAGTAATTACATCCAGTCGCCTTAACTTTGACATTTTTTAAATCAATGTTAAGCTGTTGTCAATCAAATGCAGGACTTCCAGCAGGTGTTTCACTTTACGCATGAAAGGAAGGGGTTAAGCATGCTTTTAATGTGAAATACCAATGCAGGAAGTGTTGCTGAAGTTGCATAGCTTGACAGCAATCAATCGTACAGCATAGAAGAAATTATTGGAATTAATATGCGAAAGGAACAACATGGCTGTTGAAAATAGAAACTCTGAGTCTACTGCCAACACACAGAGACAATGCTAACACGCTTTTACAATGTTAGCTTAGCATTTTAACATGCTATCATTTGCTAATAGATACTCAGCACAAACTCAATCTTTAGTTTTGCAGGTATATGGTCATAAACCAAACTACAAACTAAAATTTGTCTTGATGATGGCGCAAGATAAAACAATCAGGTGGTTGATGAAGCATGAATGTCAGCCTCATGGTGGCACCACAGGAAAAGTCAGCGAACATTGAGGTCAGTAAGACTCATCCTCTGGAGATCATGAATGTATGTACAAAATTTTATGCCACCATACAGTGGAAGCATTAATACACGGGTTTTAAGGTTTACTGGCATATTGATGCATAACGTTAGCTAACTACAAATGTACAGAGTTTTTCAGTTGCTGTGAGATCTGACTTATCTGTAAACAACATTCAATTGATAGTTATGGGAAGTGACTTACAATCCAAAAGGACACAGTAAAATCACTATCAACACATTCAAGGGATACACCCTGTTTTTCCCTGATGTTGCACAGTGCATTAAAGTGTTATGAGCTGATGTTTAATGTGTATCTGACACACCAAACAGGGAACATTTTGGTGAAAATCTTCATTTTTGAAACAGTTTGCCCCACATTACACTACGATATGGTTGTCAGACATTCATTGCTGTGGTTAGTTATTGGGTAGATTCATTGTTTACAGTCTAATGATGTGTGTTGGTACTAATCACTGACAGTGGATCAGATGCCACTCAGATATGCTTTTAAACTCTTTTCAAAACATGATGTCCTTGATGGTGTTATTAATGACTCCTGATGAAAACTGAAAGCTCAGATATCTCATTGCCCCTTTTTAAAGTAACCTTGACAATTGTTAACCCAAGACCAGCTAATATTTCTCTACAGTATACGATATGACCTCCTCTTTCTGTCAGCCGCTGTGCGTCTGCAGTGTATCTAGAGACAAGTAGAGGCCAGTCATCTCACCTTGACAAGTTTCCCATCAGTGTGTTTAATGCGTAACAGGTAAATTAAAGTCTTTTATGTGGCTGCTCTTATGATCTCACACTCATGGGTGTGGAAACATGTTCTGATTAATTTTGATCACCCTAAACAACATAGACGTTATTTTATCATTCAAGTACAACAATAACACTTAATATATTAAGCTGTTCACATTTAAAAAAAATCAATCAGACAGCATTTTGTGGAAAATTCAAACATTCAGGTTTAATAACTCAGTACTGCTTTTCAGTACAATGATTCCTACAACTAACTAACTGTTGACTGTGTACTACTTTGTCTTCACAGTATGTGATTATTGCTTATTGCTATTGCACCAGTGGTTTTGGGATTGGTGCCCTTCATTTTGGTTGCCGTGTCTCAGTTAATTTGTATTTGTTAAAGGCCAAACTGGTCTTGCTTGCTAAAAATGACTCAAGTTCAGGCCTGTTCTCTACAGCACATTCCTTCTGTCCAAATTACGGTTCTCAGAGCATTAAATAATGTTGCCTGTCATTCACAGTCAGATTATATAAAAAAACCCAAAATGCTAAAAAAAAAAGGTGTTTATTTATATGATGGATGACTTTGTTTATTTAGCTTACTTTATTGTATATTATATGTTGTGTGCACTGTCAGAAGAAGAGTTTAACTGTCAGAGAACACTTTTATTCAAACGGTGAATATTTCTTTTGAGATTCATCTTCTCTTCTTTCTTCTTCTCCTTTCATGCAGTCCCCTGACTGAAGCTAGCATCTCTCACAGTTCACTGATAATGTCGCCCTTTTGTCAGGTCTCAACCACGCACCGACAGTTTTAGCAACACCTCAAGCTAATTTCCACGGTGTCAGTTATCTGTCAGATGGCTCACTGACTGAAGAACAGGAAACAGCATTCGAAAAGATTTCTGGTGTTTAGCCGACGTTCTCATCAGGAGTGGCCGGGCAGTTGCTCAGCAGTCTGCCAAAATCACAAAGCTGCTGTTAGACATGCTAGGGAACCAGCTGGCTTGTACACCAGTGATGTATCATGTGTCAAGATTCGATGAGCCTGTGACATGGAATCAACAGCATCATTAGCTTAAAACAGCCAGTTATGTGGGGTCTGACCTCAGTGGTTGTGAAACGGTTCGTACAGTTGTTTTCCTCTGGTGATCACACAAGCACACACACGTACAGACAGTGTTACGTCACTATCAGTGCTGGCACGTTCAGGTCGCACAGTGCTGGCGGCCTGTTTTTCAAGAGGCCATAAAAAACTGCTGATGGACTGAATGGATTATAATTTTACTCTACAACTAGTATGTGCTAGCACAACAAACACTCAACAGTATTCTAATACTGAATGGAAATACTGTCTTGTTTTGTTAGTCTTCAGGAAATGTGGCTTTTGTTCAAACTCGCTTAAGCACTTTAAGCTGGGAGCCTAGTCTGACTCAGCGGATGTAAACTGTGGGTATAAGCCGGCTGTTAGCGTTTTCAAAATCATCGTCACTACAGGGAACAACAACAACAACAACAACAACAACAACAACAACAACAACATCCCAGCTAACAACCTACACACTGACCTACTGTACCAAGAAAATGGAAGTTACCCGAAACTGGTTGCTTACAGTACAAACATTAACAAGCTAGCAGTTGTTCCTTTTCCTTGGCAGGGATTCAGCCATTTCATTGTTTTCTCAAGTTTTAGTGAAAAACATTTTTACTCGTAAATCAACAGCAAATCATGAGGCAACCCTAAAGGGTCAGTACTTGAATAGCAATAACACAAAGACGGCATTTTGGTTTAAGGGCTACTGAAATTTGATGCCATTTTGACAGGGATTACTTGCAGTCTCCTCTGCTTGCTGTGAGCAGAGTGAGTACGCTGTAGTGGCTTCCATGATGTTGTCCTGTAAAACCTGTTGTGGATGTCATGGATAAAACAAAGCCAGCATCATTGGCCCTCTGATGGGGTTTTGGGTTGTGCAACTGTCCTAGAAGGTATTGATGCAGGGCACAACTGCAGAACTCCTGACACTGGTCTGAGCCAAACCTCCTGAGGTGTATTAGACAATAAACTCACAGTAATGTTGTCTTAACCAGAGTTCCTGAGTATAGATCCAATGACAGGTTCTCTGTTTCGTGTACACTGAGGAACTTAAAAGCATTGACTTTCTCTTTCTGCCTCTGTTAATGGAGGAATGCTCGCCTGTAATCTCCCCACCACCTGCTTGGTCTTGTTAAGGGAGAAGTTATCTGGCTGGCACCGCCATGCCAGATCTCCTTACGTCGGCCCAAAAGGCCAACACCCTGCCGACGGAGATCAAGCCAACAACTGTTGTGCTGTTGGTGAGCTTCAGAGTGATGCTGCAGCCGTGGCCCTGTTTACTATTTTGGATCTCAACAGAGGATGAGTATTTTATGTAGTTACTAAGAACGTTTCTTCGGTTCAAGGATTGCACACGATCTCATATGATGGACTGTCGTGCTAAAACTAAACAACATCCTGGCCTTACATTTAACAGAGGGGAAAACCTGCCTGCAACCATGACAATGTCATGTCACAGTCACATGAAGCCAGGGGCTAGCTTGGAGTGTTTTTATGAGTGTGTGTCTGTGGGGGTGCTGGGAAGTCACATGTGTGGCCCACTGAGGTCTTCTACTCATGATCAGTGATCACTGGCATGACTTATGCTCACTGCAAGGTGTAGCTCAAAGCACAGTGCAGAGACAAGGTGTACTGTGGCGTCACATCAACGATGTACCCACTCTTCATCTCTGCTAGAGGCTCCAGGCTACATTAGCTGCTAACAAACCTGAATCTCTGACTGAATGGGCAAAAAAAGACTGGGCACCACATTTAGACAAAGTGTCCTAAGTAGCCCTGCAATAAGCTTTGGTGTCTTTGTGCTTTCTGTAGGAAAACAACAGCTCAAGCCATAGTGTGACCTGACAGACGTGGGATACGAGGAACAAATATGAGCATCAGGTTTGGCAATTGCTTGTTTTATCCCTTGTAGTGTGTCTCAACAGAAGACAGCTGACAGAGCATCTGGGATGCCTTATGATAAGAATTCACAAATAATTTGTTTGGCTTCTCTCTGGCCAGGTTTTATAATTTTGTCATGGACTGTGATGTTGCTCCATGAGAGCAAAAAGCACTCTTTCGAGAACAAACTCCAAATGTGGCGAAGCGAAAGAGGAAAGATGTTAGTGCTGTCATGTGGAAGACTCAATCTCTAGCATTATCTTCCCAGTCACCTCTATACGTCACAGGCCATGACTGGTCAAGGTCCATTGTGTAGTCCGTCATGCCTCCATCAAGGCAAGAATTTATGAACCTATGATCATCTGATCTGACACAGTGAACACAAACACCATCTGTCTTGAATTCAGCTTCAACAGGTCACATGGCAAAGCAGCTTGTGAATTAATACACAACTGTTGTGTTTGATTGTGCTGCTTCAGCTAATAAACTCAATGTACAAGTGCAGAGGGGTTACAGGAGGACAAGGCCTCACTAAGAGAGGAAGAATGGCCCTTTGAGGAGAAAGGAGTAGAGGAGGGATAAAGCCTATTAGTTCATTTCACCTACAGAGCCATGCTGTTGCTAATATCTCAGGAAACACACATACAGCTATTGGTCAGTGGTAAAGGCAGAAAGTGAACATTCCCAAACATGAAATGCTTTTCCTTCAGGAATCAGTGCACGAACTCACGACAACTGGCTTTTGAGCTCAATGTATAGCAAAGAGTTGAAAAGATTAAAAAATTGCAATGCAATGTTTCCATGGGCTTAATTGCCCCCACGTGAATGTTCTTTACTGTGATTATGAGACTGACTGCTGAAAGCACAAGAGCACTGAGCAACTGCTCCGATCAATGTCCAGCAAAAGCACCCAGGAAAATAACGTGTTTTGGCTCTTAAACAGCAATGAAATCAGTTCCTTTGTGATCTTAACAGCTCTTTGCATCAGAAATGCTCAAAACAACAAGCTTTATGTATGTGCCTGCAATCACAGCGAGTCAGCAGAAACCAAACTCTATATGAGCTTTGTTCACAGCTTGGTTCTGTTGATTATGATCCATCTCTGTCTTAACATGAAGAAATGAATCAGGAACTTGTATTGCGACTCTGCCATGTGACCAGGGAACACAGTCCATTTGATAATGGTTAGAAGCTTGGTTAAAAATAATCCCGCCATTAAACCAGCCACCTCTATCTCTGCTGTCCTGAACGACAAGAGAACCACACCAGCTTTTGATGTCCGTGACGTTTTACTAAAATGGACACTTGTGACAAAGCTAATCATTCACTTACCATGGGCTAATCATTAAATAAGACTAAGAGTCTCCAGCCATGTTTGCGGCTCTGGGAGGCTGAATTTAGAAGCAGTGGTACTAGGAGCTGAATGCTAATGTCAACAATGCTAACATCTTGATACTTGTCAGGTTTACATCTGGCCTGATGCAATCTGTCAAATAGCTGTTGACAAAAACTGTTGACAAAAAGACCTCAACCTCATGGTGCCTCTTTTTAACCGAGAACTCAACTTCTGCAGAGTGGCAAGCCTTTGAATCTCCCAGTTAGACGTTCATGCATATCATATTAATAATTTAAGATTACCAGCTGGATAGTTTTACATAGGGGCTTTTAGTATTTGGAACAAGTAGCTCATGAAAAATAAGATGTGGAAAAGAAAGTAGGCTGTACCTGTTATTTAAGTGTGCCAGCTGCAATTAATCACAATTTAATACTTTCTGCTTTTCACCTTGAATACAAAATTAAATATATCAATTAAATGTAATATTAAACTCATACAGGCACATCAACAAACACATACTTATAAAAACACACACAGTTAAAATCTTTCTATTTAGACGTAATTGAATTGAAATGCTGACAGCCAACCATCTCCTAAAATATTCAGAGCCTTTATGGTGCAGTTAATTCTGACACACACACAGAAATAGGCACACATACACACACCAAATTCTATTTTAGCATCCTTTACTCCAGGCTGTGTGAAGTTTTTCATCAACATCTGTGTGTTTGTGTGAATGTGTGTGTATGCATCCAGAACGCTCCATGACTCAGAAATCACAGAGGGGAGGGGTCAGGGCATGAGGCAGCGCTCACAAGAACACGTGCATGCTCAATGACACTGAGAGAGACACACACACACACACGCACATGCGCACAAACACAAAGCGACAATCCCCTGTTGTTGTCACATATTGAGGCGTCCTGAGCTGTCCTCTGCTTTCTGTGGCTCCATCTGCCCTCACTGTTCCTAATCCAGCTCTCTCCTCTCCACTAATCCACGCGCTGTATGACGCATGCCTATACACACACACTCCTATAGCTGCATACATGCACATGCAAACACACAAACATCTCTTCAACAGACAAAGACTGATAAACCTTCATGCACACAGATATGTTCAATAATACAAATCCATCTACTCACACGAGGATACACACACATGCATATGGCACACACTCAAACCAGAGAGGCCTCTGCCAAAGCCTAATTACCTCCCCAGGTAGATGCTACTTTAACATTGTGCTGGCTAGATCGCACACTGTCTGCAGGAGGGTAACCATGGTGATGGCTATGCCAATGGTCATGGGGAAAACCTCTCTTTCTGCCGAAAGCATCAATGTTTTGGTATGAATACTGATTCAAGACAAAACGCAAAGCTTGGCCTGGTGGCGGTGCCAGGTGAAAGGTCACAAGGGCCCCAGAGTTGGTGGGGTTCTTGCTATCTGGAGTGAATACAATACATTGAGATTATCAGCTATGATAATAATGTGGTTTCACACAAAGTTGTAGTAATTAGCAAAGAACAGTCTGGGCCCAAGATGCATCAAAAGCATTACTACTTAATTATATCAGTTTATATTAGTGCTGTCAAAATACGTTATTAATGCGTTAATGCAAATCAATTTTAACGGCGTCATTTTTTTTTATCGTGAGATTAACGTTCTTTGTGACATAGTGAACTTGTAGTTTTTTATAAGCTGTGGCCACTGTTAGTAACGTAAGAAAAACTACAGGATCCAATTGTAAACCGGAAACAAACAATAGGCACGCCCCACGCACGTGTTTGGTCTTGCCTGCTCGCTAGCTTTAAAAGAGTAGGCTACTGGTTTGTGTGGATGTCAAGCGCGAAACACCGAAATGGATGCGAACAAGATTCTGAATGGAAAGTTTAGTTTCAAAAAGTTGCCCGATGGGTCGACTGACAAGACCAAAGTTATCTGTGTGTATTGTTGGTGTGAACTGAATTATCACTGTAGCACATCCAGTCTGAAATACCACTTGATGGCTAAACGATGGCTAAACGGCAAATGCAAATTCTCTGCCGTCTCCTCGTCAAAATCAGGCGACAATGGATGGCTTTCAACAGAGGCATATGGATACCGCAACTAAGAACAAGCTTACTGCAGCCATAGCCAAGTAATGTTCATTCTTTCTGGAGAGAAATAAGAGGTTGGGTTGATAAGCCTCTGGTGAATAAATAGAAGAGCATTATAGTCTGACTGCTTGTACGTTCAAAGGAAACTTAAGAAAGGAAAGTTTAAGCCATGGTTTAACTGCACTATAGGCTGAGTCCTGGGGTGCTTTTCATTTGGTAAATTGATCTCATCGTCTCCTCCACTCGCTTCCTCTCCTTGCGTCTTAGCTCTGCCCAGCGAGGACATGAAAGAGGGATGTGAGGAAGAGACGTGAGGGCGAAGGAGACGAAACTCCGAAATGAAAAATCCTCGCTCCACAGCATCAGTCCAAAGCGACGTCAATTACTGATGACGTTTACCTGCTCCCGCCATGATTCAAACGTGTGACACATTCGACACGCCCCTTAAATAATAAAAGACTTCCGCATAGGCTACACTGGTGTATCCTCACTCTGATCTCCTTCAGAAGCCTCCTCTCTCCTCGCTGCTGGTAGCACCGTCCCTTCAGTAATAAACAAAAGCTCACATCCTCATCTAGCTAGTTAGCCAGTGGCAAGGTAGGTAGCATGTGTAACCTTGTTAACCTAGCTAAATAAAAGGACATGTTAGCTTATGTGTTTGTGTACTGCATTTATTTACATTAGCAGCCCATTGTTGGTTGATTCAGACTTAGTTTGATGTTGTTATTGTTCTAGTTAACAGGATGCTAACAGGAGCTAAGTGGCTGAATCTATAGTAGCAGTTGGTGAAGCTTGCTAAATTAAGAGGCAGGGGTTATGTGAGTGTCACAGCATAAAATGTGACATTATGAAACACGAAATATCTCAATAAATTAAACAGTAATACAAGTAATACAAAACTCAAAAAAAAAATACACACAGTGTATTTTTGTTGCAGTGTTGCTCAGTGTATGTGTTCACAGTGTTCAAGCTCTGTGAATATATTTAATAAAGCTATTAGGGCAGCATATGTGTATGTGTGTGTGTGTGTGTGTGTGTGTGTGTGTGTGTGTGTGTGTGTGTGTGTGTGTGTGTGAAGGCACGTGCCAGAGAAACAGAGAGCACACAGCTGGCAGTGTGATGAATTTTTCTGCCTTCCCTTTTACCTCTATCAAAAATCCCCCCCCCCCCATCCAGTCAGATTACATCCTTTTCTTTATCTTCTTGTATAGATTATGCTGCACAATCACTCATCTGGCATTAATCATTTGTTCATTTTCTATTCTCCCTGTCATGAAAGTATCCGGTCAATAAGAAATGCTCCCACACCTCTGCCCATCCCTGCATTGATTTCTCCTTTCTATATCATCCAAAATATCTAAGCAGCTGCATGATGTGAAGTGTTTGTGTGTGGACTGCGAGGACTCAGATGATTTAAGGTTGTGTTGATGCAGCTCTGCATCAGTGTGTACTTTCATCCATCCATCAAGCCTGCAGCTATTCTTTCATCTGTCAAATCCACAGTTAATCTCTGCTTTCCTTTCATGTTGACATCAAAGATGGACACACACATGCACATGTACAATCCATCACATTTCAGTCAAAACACACACACATTAGGTTTTGCGGACATTACATAAACTTACTTTAATTTCCTTCACACTAAAATTTAATGATTTACATTATGGTGACCTGCATTTTGTCCCCACAAATACAGCAAGTCCCCGCAATGTGACTGTGTAAACAAATTTATGTCCCCACAATGTGAGTAACACATGGGCACGCACACACGCGCGCGCACACACACACACACACACACACACACACACACACACACACACACACACACACACACACTCACACACACACTCTGTCTCACCCTTTCTCATCTCCCTCTGATGAGTTGCTATCCTGCTTGTTGGACATTGGCTCCACGCAGTCTCAGGCCCGTCCAGCAGCCAATCACAGGACAATGAGGCGGACCTCGACCTTGCCAGCCTGCTCAGCATTCGCCGACTGCCCCTTCATTAGACAGCCATCTGAGAATCTGGGTGGCAATTGGCTGGGAGGAGCATGGTGGGCAGGACATCAGTGGAAGCAAAAGAAAGCTGGAGAAGAGAGAGACAGTCAGGAACAGACACATGGCAGCAATAACATTTGTACAGTAACTGTTACACTTTAAATACACATGGATCATATACAATCTATTTATGTAATCACATGGTTGGATTTAATGTCAAAGGGAAGACCAGGCCTTTAAAGAGCTAAGCATCAGCTAAGGAAACCCTTTTCAGGCTGCAACTGATGATTATTTTCATTAATAATCAATCTGTCCATTATTTTCTTGATTAACTGATGAATCCTTTGGTTTGTGGTCTGTATGAAAATAGTGAAAAATGCAAGTCACAGCTGCTTAAACCTGAAGGTGATGTATTCAAATGTTTGGTTGACCGAAAGTCAAAAACATATTCAGTTTTCAATGAAACACTGATAAAAGCAGCAAATCCTCACACTGGAGACGCTAGAGCCGGTGAAAGTTAGGCTTTTCTGCTCAGGTAAATGACTTTCACAAAACCATGCCTGAGGTGAAATTCGGAGGAGATAAAGCGGGGCTGAAATAAAATCAAATGTGGTGCCATGTTTTCATTCTGATGTCACAATCTGGCACTCTGCACACCCCACCGTCCATCCCGTTCACCTCCCTGCCGCTCCAGCGCGCTCCATAAATGTAGTGTTTCATTCACTCAAGAAACATTGACAGTTTTGCAGATATTCAGTCATAAACCAAAGTATTGGACAAATAAAAAGTTTGTTACAATTCATCTTGAGGGAGACATGAATGTCAGTATCTACTTCTGCATTTTATTACATACGTTAAGTTACTTATGTCTTTATTTTATAATTCCTGTACATAATAAGCCTTTGAAATGGCATATTTAAGTGTTTATGTATTTATTTCAACAATTATACATGGGTTTCTTTATTTACTGATGATTTTCCACCTTCCACTCATTCTGACCTGGAGGCAGAATTATACAAAGCTGCCCGGCTCAGAGAGAACACAAACAAGGTGACCCACAAGGCTTAACCCAGTAATTGAGGAGGGAACAGAAGCCCTGGTGGTTCAGTTCAGCTTGTGAGCACGCTTGCAAATTTTCAAGTTCGTTTCTTAATCAAATTCTTAGATTTTGTGTGACAGTAATCTGCTTTGAAAGAGTGGCTTCAGTTCAGAGGGAGAAATTCTTTGAGCGCAGCGAGAGCTGCTCTGACAGTAACAGGAAATCAAATCATCTTCATCTTTAAGGTACATCAGTCCACAGGTCAGACTCTTTGACCCGCTTCAGTCTTTCAGTCCCTCGTTCGATGCTGTCATTAGACAAACGTCTGCTTTCACAATACAGCCTCCATGGTCACCTTGCTCCATTCACCAACACAATCCTGCATCTATTCGAGGAAACAGACTCCAGCCAAATCTAATTTACTATAAGCTACTTAAGTCCTCGGGAAGGAACTGAGGGTGCATTGCACTCTGCACTTTTCATGGGGGTTTTTTGTCACGTTTTTATTCCCACTTTGTGGCTAAAGTTCACAGCTACAGTGTGACAATGCAGATGAACAGTGAAGGCCAATGTAAACTTTTTGGCCAGGTTGTGGTTTCATTCAAAAACACATTTATGCTTGAATTTTCCAGCCTTGCTCAAAAGATGTAAAGATAGTCTAAGATAGACCTGACAGAGTGAGGGGGATATGGATGAAATAAAAACCAAACCAAACAAAGCAAAACAAAAAACCCTGACTTGCAGCCCAGATATAACAATATATTCTAAACATATGTGGGCCTCATACAGTTTAAATAGGTAATATAAATAAGCTTGAGAAGGTTGTTTTTCTCTTGATGGACCAATGAAACAGCAGCCATAATGATTTGTAGTGTGATTCTGAGCTGATATTTGACACTTGCAGGGATTTTTGAATGCTTTCAGGCAGCTAGCCATGCACGAAGAACTGCGCTGTCTCGCGGCGGCTCGGTCGGTACGTCTAACACTTTGTTCCACACCCACACTGGTACTATTCAGCTGCAACTATGCAGCGTGTTTGCATCCTTTAACAGTTTCTTTGTACAGTGGTGATTTTTATTGTTAATGGCAGCGTCAGCGTTTCCAGCATAGGACACACACTTGGTACCACAAACAAGGGTTTCACAGGACATAATGAATATACATAGTGGACGTAAAGTGATTTGATTGTGGGTTCAGTATTGTTGAATACTGGCAAACTACTACAATAACACAGGTAAGACCACTGCCACTTTGGAGTTTACGCCAATACCAATATTTGGGGACTGAAGAGAGACTACACACATGCTAAAAATCCCACTTGTGGTGCCACCTAGTGGCATGCTCCATACATGCCAAGTGAATTGTAGCACCTCACAATGCACCACAATGAAGCAGACCTCCTCTTTCAAAAACATAATGACTCAATGATCAGTATTTGCCTTGACCACAGAGAATACTTCTGCCTGGAGGCTGTGAGTGCATACTCTGTTATCACAGACATCAAATCAGATCAGAATCCAAGGAAACAGTTTTGGCTCTGGACTCTATCAGATAGGCTTCTCCTGCAATGCTGTCCAAAGTTTAACAAAGTTAAACTTATTTATCTGCTTATTTATCATTGCTATCTGTGCCATGTTTCTACAACTGCACGGTTCAGAGTGGATTATCCTGCTAACACCATGGACACTTGCCAGAGATTAAAATATTACTGTCTATTCAAAACTCATGATCTTTTGGAGAGCTACTGTACCCCTGTCAGAACCGTTTAAATATCTCAACTCATCGACTTCACAAAGTTCAAGGGGAAGTCTTCAGACATCTTGGTTTGTCTATATAGTCATATAGTCCAAAACTCAAACATACTTTATTCACAATGATCCAAAATCAGAGGAAATGTGAACTTCTTCACATTTGAAGAGCTGTAGCCTGAGCGTTACTGCTTAGAAAACAACTGCTTAAAGCATTAATAAATAATCAAAATAGCTGCCACAGGACCAAGTGATTTATCACCTAAACATTTCAGTTTTAGTTAATTATAATTAAGAATAACATCACCCAGGGCTGCAAAAAAATATTGAAAAATGTCTTCCCTTAGACCAAATTGTTTTTTTCTTTCAAACCTAAAGTCCAAGACCAAAAATATTTAATTATGAAAATGATGTAAAACTGAGAAAAACTGCAAACCTTCAAAACTGAGAGGCTGGAAATGTGGAAATTCTTATGAAAGAGCAAAAAGTAATGTGTAATAAATGACTCAAATGACTCATTACTTATGAAAACTCTCGGTAATTAGTTTTTAGTCAATGGACTAAACAACAAATTCTAGTTCACTGATTTATTGCTTCAGTGCTGATGCCAACCAGGGCCACTCTGACGCTCTGTGGCAGAGGTATGAGCTATGTGAGGCGACAGATCAGACTTATTTGCAGGATAAATTCTTTGTTTTTGGTCCCTTTATCTTATTGGAAATAATAAAAAATAAAAATTAAGGCCCATTTTCTTTATAAGAGCATCTGACAGTTTTATTTCTGCCACTATTTTGTAAGATTTGATTTTAATGCTTCCAGATATTTAACTCAGTAGAAATAAAGAAAGCTGAGCAGCTGAGCTCCACTTCTCCAGATGTGACAGTAGATGGCATCAGAGTGTGAGAGATCAGACAGGCTATGGACACGCATACTAACACAGACAAGAAAAACATCTGATATTCAAGACTTGATACAATATTTTTATTTTGATACGATATGAAAACTATCAGTTTGGGCTGGAGTACTTCCCAGACCTCAAAGCTTTATTCTGTCCAAGATGTTTTCAGATCATTAAAGTAGAAGAAATGTGGGAAATAAATAAGAAAACAGAGAGATTTCTAATAGTGAATTAGTCCCTATTGCCACTAATACACAACGCAGTACCATACAAATCAATGAAAATCATTTGATCTCAGGAAACTTACAAGTTCAATGTGGAATGAAAGAATATTCATGATCAGTAACAAAGAAAGCCAAAGGAAAATTGTCAACAGATATTTTTCAACCTCAAACAGCTCAAAAAATATGAAGAACAATCTGCAAACTATTTACATGTCCTTCTGGACCAAAGTGTTTCTTTACATAAGTAATCTTTTGGAGGTGTCCTTGCAAATGAATGCCAAAACTTCAAAAGTTCAGAACTCTTCTGAATATTCTATTGATTAAGGCAAGTTAATGTATGACTGCACGCTGGCTTGACGAGGATGCAGCAGATTAAGAGATACATGGACATATGAACATTACTGAAAGACGAGAACTACAAATGAAAACTAGGCCTCTGAAACAAAGGGAGAGGTGAATGTTCATGTTGTCATAATGCAGATGAAACCATCCACTCATCAGTTACATTTCTGATGTTTGATGAGAACTTCTCATATCTCAGTCTGCATAGAGTTCATTTGACTCACTATCATTATTACTGCTCCTTTATCGGTCCTAAGATCAGCTGAAGTCAGCTATTTTTTTGTGACTACTGAGAGCTTCATCTGCAACCATGTTATTTTCAAATGATTGTAGAAGAAAAGCTAAATAATTTGAACTCTGGATTCACAGAAAAATGTAATATAGGCAAAAAAATGGGCTTGAGTAGTAGCCCAAAGCTTACTGACTCCAAGACAACATTATGCTTCACGTTTACATCTCTCAAAGCCGCTAAATTATGGAAAGCCTAGTTTCTTTTTCAGTTAATTAGCACTCCCATCCATACAGGCTGAAGCTGACTTTGAAAGCTTGAGGTTCCACAGGGTGATGACTTCAACAGACCAATTAGCTACAGGATTTTTCTGTTGATGCGAAACAGTCACTACAGTTATGAACATGTACTGGACTCTAGACAAACTCTGAACATCTGAATCTGAACATCTGCATGCTAAAAGGAAATACTGCTCTGATATTAATCTGCTGCATGTTTTGATAATATGTGCCGTGAATCAAAGAACAATTCATGTTCACTGCTTATTAGATCTGACTTTTGAGATCATGTTGCAACACACTAGTGCTGAGAACAGCGAACATTGTTCCGTTCTAACCACGCCAAGAGTCAATAATAACTCTATTACAATATGGAAATACCAGCACTTCAAAAGGCATTAAATGAGCACTCAATGGTGAGGACACAGAGTCCCTTTAAAGTGTTGAACTTCACTTTGATAGTGCTTATCATTCTACAATAAAATGTAAGTTGTCGTCCCTTTATGCTACTCACAAAACAAAGATTATATAAATGGATGAATAAATAATAAGTTGTAAAAAAAAAAAACTATAATTGGTGGAGTGTGGAGGATGAATGGGGGAGCTGCTCTGTAGTCTGCTGCTACAGCAGCAGAGTGAACAGGCTGTGGCTGGGGTGGGCATCATCTCTCAGCATCCTCTGGGCACCTCACTGACATGACTGAAGCTTGGTCATTGGGTACCTGTGATGCCGCTGCGGAGCCCTGCTGTCCTGGGCTGCGCATATCACATGACTGAGGGAGAACTTCCACAGCAATTTACAGTGACGGAAATTGACGGAAATGTGACTTTTCATGCAGTGACAGTTTGGAATGTTTCCAGTCACGATGCTTTCTGTTCTCCTCTGTCAAAATTAACATGGGAATTTTGCCTCCTTCCCTTTTCTTAGGAAATTATTAGTTAAAGCCGCAGTAGGCAACTTTGTCATATTTTTTGCTAAAACTGTCCCTATGCCCAGACAGCAGTACATGAAACATGTAATCTGTGAAAAAAAATGGCTCCATTGGTCCCACCTACTGCTCCTACTGCGATTTGCTAGAATCCACTGCGCCCCACACAAAACAACCAATCAGAGCCAGAGGAGCGTATGACGGAGTGTGTGACATCTGTCAATCACTACTCACACATGCTGCCACCCCGTCCCTCCGCTCACGCTGCTGGCTGCTGCTCAGTGAAACAGCTCTGTGAACGGTGTCAGGAGGCTAGTGAAAGCTATGCCGGAGCAACAGCCACCCGCAAAGGAGAAACTGCCCATACCGCCGCTGCCAACAACAGCATAGACGGCTAAGACAACAAATGATCAGAAAGCTAAAATGGTGATTGTTACAGTAATACTCCGCAGCATGTACGGAATGTTAGCTACTGTGATGTAGCAGCTGGGCAGAGTTAGCTTGTTTCTGATGCTAAGGCTAACGTTACTGGTTGTCACGGCAGCCGCGCAGACACCGCAGGGAGGAGGGGCTTTGAGGCAGGGCATGAGTGCAGCGGAGAGGGAGGGGGAGTGACGTGGAACTTGTGTTCCACTTGTGTGTCAAATTTTCAGGCTAAGTCTGCTCTCTTCTCGATCTTACCTACTGCAGCTTTAAGAAAAGTATTTGCAATGGAAATTTAGCAAAATGTGATGAATTCAAAATGAGGCAGTAAGTTGAAAAAAGGGGAAACAGAAACTTCAGGACATGCTGAGAACACACACACACACACACACACACACACACACACACACACACACACACACACACACACACACACACACACACACACACAGACAAACAGACAGATGGACAGACACACACAGACAGACAGACAGACAGACACACACAGACAAACAGACAGATGGACAGACACACACAGACAGACAAACACACACACACACACACACACACACACACACACACACACACACACACACACACACACACACACACACACACACACACACACACACACACACACACACACACACACACACACTTGGTGTAAACATTATACAGGGCCATGGGTGCATACAGATCAATGTACTGTGTATTCGCTACAGACAGATCAGTATGTACACTCTATTGTGTACATACTGTACCAGTCTGTCTGGAAACAGGACTTGGCAATTAAGAGATCTGACACAGGTATTGCAAAGTGCGCGAGCAAGTAAACACACACACACACACACACACACACACACACACACACACACACACATGCACACACACACACTTGCGGTCTATTCCAACTGTCAAACACACACGTATGCACCTGAGTCTTTGTGAAACATACTCTCCCCACCACAGAAAGTCAAAGCTGACACAATCTATGTGCAAACACACACTCAAATACACGTGCACACACACACACACACGCACACACACACACACACACACACACACACACACACACACACACACACACACACACACACACACACACACACACACACACACACACACACACACACACACACACACACACACACACACACACACACACACACACCTGCCTCAGAGTAGGCAGGTCTTGGATGGTGTCCAAGCTGATTAGATGAAGAGAAGAAGCAGCACAGCATGATCAAAGATGACTGTCTGCTTTCCTCCCCTTTCTCCCACTATATCACTCACCCTTTCTCTGTAATTACACCAGCAGCACACAGAGAAAGAGGTGTAAAAGGAAAGCTGCAAAATACTGCTAGTGTTTTCATTTAGCTCCAAGTAAGTGCATGTTCTTGGTACATGCCAAAATCCTTAACACAGCTGTTCTGCTTTTCATTAAGCAGGACGTTTTCTTGCCTTGGTAACATTTCTAGTGTTACTGCACACTTCTCCAAACTAAATGTGTAAAGGAAATCAGAGAACCCACACATCTGCATCTGTCGCAAACATCCAGTTTATTTGCAAAGAAATTTCACCTCATGGTCCATTGAGTAGCTCCTCCGGGGAATTCAGTCAAATAGCTTGATCTTCATGAGCACACTGAGCTTGTCCATTTGTCATGACACTGTAAATGTTCAGAGCCCCATACACTAAACTAAAATGAAGATGTTCATAGTCGATCCATGTGACAGGACAGAAAGCTCCAGAACAGCTACTTAAAGGCCTTCAGGGTGAGATCTCTCATTGTCCAACCAGGTGTCTTTTATTACCCCAATTTTTCAGGGTTCAGAACACTTATTATTGCATTCTGTCAAGATAATTCATATTTGAAAGGCCCAATATACCCAAAAATAGAGTTATGGCAATGTCAATGTGACAAATAGAGGCAGAGGTGGAGTGTGAAGAGTGTCGGGGGGTTGGGGGGGGCGTGAGGTTTTGGTCCTGATGGTCCACAGCCTCCTGCCAGAGGGAGTGTCTCAAAGAGTTTGTGTCTAAGGTGGGAGGGATCACCCACAATCTTTCCTGCACGCCTCAGGTCCTTAAGGGAAGTGGAAAGACTCCACAGTGTCAATAGTGGAGTCACAGAGGGTGATGGAGGCAGATGAGTTCTTCCTGTAGCCCACAACTATCTCCACTGTCTATAGAGCGTTGAGCTCTAGGTTGTTCTGGCTGCACCAGGTCACCATTAGAGATGAGTTAAATGAGGGTGGTGTCGTCCGCAAACTTCAGGAGCTTAACAGACTGGTGACTGGAGGTGCAGCTGTTCGTGTACAGGGAGAAGAGCAGAGGAGAAAGAATGCAGCCCTGGGGGGATCCGGTGCTAATGGTCTTTGCATCGGAGACGTGTTTCCCCAGCTTCAGCACTGTTTCCTGTCAGACAGGAAGTCTGTAATCCACCTGCAGGTGGAGTCAGGCATGCTCAGCTGGGAGAGCTTCTCCTGAAGCAGAGTTGGGATGATGGTGTTAAAAACAGAGCTGAAATCCACAAACAGGATCCTGGCGTAGGTTCCTGTGGAGTCCAGGTGCTGGAGGATGTAGTGGAGGGCCAAGTTGACTGCATCGTCTACAGACCTGTTGGCTCTGTAGGCAGACTGCAGGGGGTCCAGGAGAGGGTCGGTGATGTCCCTGAGGTGTGAGAGCACAAGGCGCTCAAAGAACTTCATGACCACAGAGGTCAGGGCGACGGGTCTGAAGTCGTTAAGTCCTGTGGCTTCTTGGGAACAGGGATGATGGTTGAAGACTCGAAGCAGGCTGGCACGTGACATGTCTCCAGTGAGGTGTTGAAAATGTCTGTGAACACTGGAGACAGCTGATCAGCGCAGAGCTTCAAGGCGGATGGGTGTTCAGGTTGTTGGCTAGGTGTCGGTCGTTGATGGAGTGGGGGGCTTTAGGCTTGTAGTTGTTGATCTGTCTGAGCCCTTTCCAGACAGACACAGAGTCGTTAGCTGAGAACTGGTGTTGGAGCTCCTCAGAGTACAGTCGTTTAGCCTCTTTTACCGCCTTGCTAAACTTGTACTTCACCTCTTTGAATCTGTCTTTGTCCCCACTCCTGAAGGCCTCTTCCTTTGCCAACCCTAGCTGTCTGAGTTTGGCTGTAAACCATGGTTTGTCATTGTTGTAACTCACCCTGGTGCGTGATGGAACACCGCAGTCCTCACAGAAGCTGATGTAGGACGTCACAGCCTCCGTCTACTCATCCAGACTGTTGGTAGCAGTCCTGAACACATCCCAGTCAGTAGAGTCCAAACACGCCTGGAGATCCTCCACAACCTCACTGGTCCACTTCCTTGATGTCCTCAGTACAGGTTTGCAGAGCTTTAGCTTCTGCAGGAATCAGGTGGACCGTGACGTTGTCAGAGTGGCCCAGTGCAGCACGGTGGACGATGTGATAAGTATCCCTGACTGTGGTCTAACAGTGATCCAGAATATTCTCCTCTCTGGTTGGGCATTTAATAAACTGTCTGTATTTAGGGAGTTCGTGAGTGCGGTTACCTTTGTTAAGGTCACCAAGGACAATAACTAAAGAGTCTGGGTTGGTCCGCTCCATACACAGTACCTGGTCGCCTAGCACGCCCTGTGTGTCCTGCATGTTGGCTTGCGGTGGGACCGGCCAGAATGAATGAAGCAAACTCACAGGGTGAATAAAAAGGCTTACAGTTAATAATAAAAGATTCCAGGTCAGGAGAACAGTGCTGCTGGATCACTGTCACATCGTTGCATCAACCACTGCTGATGTAGAAACAGATTCCTCCACCTTTAGATTTGCCGGAAAGTTACGTGTCTCTGTCCGTGCAGGACAGTTGGAAGCCTGCCAGCTGCAGCGCAGAGTCCCTTATTAATCCACACAACCGCATCTCCGACAAGCACAAAACTGCAGATGAAGAAAAGTCTCTGTTTTTACCCAAAAGTAGTTGCAATTCCTCCAGTTTGTTGGGCAGTGAATGCACGTTAGAGAGAACTATTCCTGGTAACGCTGTGCGTAGTCCGCGCCGGTGAAGATGCACAGTAAGAGTGCACTGGCCTGTTTTCCTCTCCTCTGGTGTTTCGCTGCATGAGCAAAGGTGAGCGCACCTTTGACCAGGATGTCCAAAATTTCCAGTGTTGGGAGCAGAAAATTCGGAAATAAATCATCTGGTGTTGTTACCCTGATCTTCATGAACTCTTCTCTGGTGAAAGAGTTCCAGGTACGGTCGCAAAAAACAGAATTAAAACACAAAACAAAACAACGCGCACCAACACACCGAGGCAGCCGTCCGCGGTGCCATCTTTCACTCCTCCATCATTCAAATAGCTGCCCACTACAACAACAAAGGAAAAGTTTGCTCTTGCAACTGTCTCTCCTGAAGGAAACACGGGTCCAGAGTCTGTCGCTATCTGACGTTTGGATGCTTTGCAGTGCTTGTTAAACATGGATGAAGCATAACATAACTGAAGTTATAAATACTGTATACAGTCCATGATGAGCATCTCGGCTGAACATGTCATGAAGAACCACATCAACTGCTGCATGATCTCTGAAGTCTGGCAGATCAGTAGGCTTCGACATGCTGAGGGCAGGACTTAGAGGGTAAAGCCAGGGTAACACGGCTTTATTCAGGGTGAAAGGATATCCTGAGCTAAGATGACTTGATCAGTGCAAACGAGTTGGTGATTGTTGTGAAGTCCCAACCTATTTCTTTACCCTGACCTGGGTCACACAGCACATGGAAGCACTCCGCATGTATGTTGCTACCACTTGCTTCAGATTGACAGTGGAGAGTCTACAGCCATGCTGAAAGCTCTGTGAGGCTGCATGGTGGAGCTAAAACGTCAGCATGCTAACCACATCCATGGTGCCAACATGCTCATGATGCTAACATTCTGATGCTAAGCAGATGTCATTTTTTACCAGGATTACCATCTTAGTTCAGTGTCAGTGTCTTTAGTTTTGCAGGTATTTTGTCAAAGTAGCAGGCAAATCCAAATTCTGACCTCATGATGATGCTTGATGCTAAACATTCATCCTGAGGGGGCCGTGAATATGTGTACCAGATTTCAAAGTAATCTATCCAATAAGTGTTGAGACAGTTTAAGTAATACCACAGACGTCATCCTTGTGGTTACCAAAAGTTTTCCTGTGGAGCAAAGTTATAGAGGAATCCGTCCAAATGTAATGACATTTCACTAAAATCCAGAGGTTTTTAATGAAACATAGTGACAGATAAAAACATCAGAGCCGCAAAGAGACGGTAACCTTCCCCAAATGAAAACACAAAACAAACATAACCGCTGTATTTTGCATTTTCTTTAGCTGATTTTCTGCAAATTTGGTTACAATTTGTCCTACATTTTGCTGCTAGCGTGACTAAAAACACCACTGACTGGCAGTAGAATAAGATGTATGTCCTGCCCTCCCTAACCCTAGCCCTCCACATTCACACATGGTGAAACTGCCTCTTTGCTCTTCTCAACCCTTGGCTGTTTTCTGTTTTCACTACTTTAATTTACAGGCAGTCAGTGTTTAAGCTAGGTGTGTTATTATTTACTATCGGGATTAGTTAGGATACTTGGAAATGCCATCAACTGGCATATGGTAAGTACTATGTTTGTTTCTCCTGCTTGTATATCCACAGGCTTTAATACACTAAATATGTGTATATGAATAGAGAGGGGAGAATGTCAGTGCAAGATCGTGTTGGAACATTCTGAACCTGAGTGCTGCCAAAAATGTCCCTGGGGTAAACGCTGGCACACCCATCCCTATGATGTAGTGATGCAAACAGGAAGTGCCATAAAACATTCAATGCTGATCTTGGAAACGGCAGTTTGACAGGACAATCTGACCTTAAGGTCGACTTACTAGCCCTTTCTGGAGCTTTCAGCTGTCTTACAGTCAGCTGATGGAGTTGTGCTCACGAGAGCTCAGTAGCTGAGTTGATCCACTGCATTGTTACGTCTTCATATTCTTTGTTTTTTAATGTTACGGCTGCACTAATCAATATTTTCACACGTGTAATGGATCAAATGACAAGAGGTCACTTGCAGTGGTGAACCCGCAGAAAATGATCAGCTGACTCTGCAGTTCCACTCAGC
Source organism: Chaetodon trifascialis (assembly GCF_039877785.1). Taxonomy (NCBI): domain Eukaryota; kingdom Metazoa; phylum Chordata; class Actinopteri; order Chaetodontiformes; family Chaetodontidae; genus Chaetodon; species Chaetodon trifascialis. Next base: position 5,268,321 of record NC_092070.1, read on the forward strand.
TCTCCGAATGTTTTTGCGTCATTTTGGCTCATTGTCTTGAATTTCCGGCCTGCAGCTTTACTGTTTGGTTCACTCTGACCACTCTCATCAGTGTCAGATAGAGGGAAAACGTTGTGTGCCCACTGTTCATTCACACACACACACACACACACACACACACACACACACACACACACACACACACACACACACACACACACACACACACACACACACACACACACACACTGTGCAACCTCTAGTAGTATGAAGTAACAGAATGGAGCATTGTGCCTCAACCCAGACAGAGACGATCACAGCAACGTGTTTGAATGTCATTTTGGAATTATTGCTGCCATCAGCCTTTTTATTCCTCCCACTCTCCTTTAACCTGACACCTCAGGAGTCACCACAGTTCATCTGCTGTGATATTTAAAGAGAAAGTTTCTCCTTCAGCCAAACCGCACTGTGCATGTTGCGAAACAGTCTAAATTTACTTATTAATATTTCAAACTGACACAGAAATGGAAATAAGAGTAAACTTCATTTCATGCCACTCCCTCCTTCCTCAATCTTTCTACTTTATTTTCACCCTCTTTCTTTCCAATCCCCATTCGCCTCCGTGCCAGCGGCGTCGTGTCCTCCTCCGTTCCTCCCTCGCTCTACTTTCATTCTTTTATTTACAGCAATCATCTGCTCTGTGTGTTCATTGTTTTCCCTGCTCTCATTGACTATGTATGGCTGCCGTTCCTCTGCCAGCAACTGTAATTACCGACCGATGGCAGAGTGAGTGTGTGTGTGTGGATGTGTGGCTGCTTTTATGTGTGCATTTCTTAGCAAGTGCATATATAAGTGTATTTATGTGACTTTATGTCCGTGGGTGTCTGCCTGCACACAGCTGTGTATGTACTAATGAGTTACCATGCATATCCCCCTGATTCATCTGTGTGTGTAGGTGTGTACTTCAGAAGGCATGTGAGCGTGCACATGTTTGTATGTATGAGGGAACACTGTCTAGCTGCTTATCTCTTGGGAGCTATAAAAAGTTGCCTCTCTTCTGTGCATTAACGTCCATTTTTTATCTCCCTCCTGTCAAACTGACACTTCCCCCCTCATCTGTGTGCTCTATCTCGACTTGTGACAAATAGTATTTTAAAGTACCTGTGTGGGTTACAGGTGATGGGTGGATAATGGAAGCACAACTGTCTGTTAAATGTGACATTTTCTGGGCAATAAATTGTGATTTTCCGCTGAAAGGGATAAATGGGCGTCATGAATAAGAAATGAAAAGAAAAATGAGCAGAAATGATCTCCACTCAGCAAGTCATGGCAATATTTTAGACTTTTTTTGAAGCCGAAAATGGAGGTACAGAGGAATATTACTTGGAAATGTTGGTGTTGCACAATATCCAAGAGAGTGTGTGAGCAGGTGGTAAAGTAGTGGTCAAAAAGCAGCTTAAAAGCCTGCTGTAGCTTGAAAGTACAACTAGCATTACATATGAAATGACTGATGAAATGATGATTTGTAATAATAACACTACCGACTGTAACCGCAGCATAACCTGGTCTTTATGGCAATGTTAGCTTGCCTTATGAACGGTTTTGAGAGAAATTGGCCGACAAGTTTAAACACTTGTTTCCCTACGTGTCCCACAGCAGATACACTCTCCCTTTAATCTCTGCAGCTGTCTGCAGCCGCTCTGTGCAGGCTTGCAACTCTGCTGTGTTTCAAGGACGCAACCGCATCCTGAAGTATTTATTTATGCTTCAAGTGTATCAACCTTTTTACAATATGCACGTAAATGTGAGGTTGATGCCTAATAAAAAGGCCCTCTTTCAACAGCCACAGCTGCGCACACACACACACACACACACACACACACACACACACACACACACACACACACACACACACACACACACACACACACACACACACACACACACACACGCCCATGTTTCTTGAGCCCAGCTGAATTTCACTCCAGTGTTTTCAAGCTCGTCTCCTCTATTAAATATCATCATTCAAGCTAGTTGTGAAAGCTTAATTGCTGGTGGTAACGAGCCTCATAATACAGCTATTCTAGTGATATTACTGAAATGTCATTATGTCTTCTCTATTAATTATTAATGTGACATGTTACTTTTGTAATGTGTTTTTTTTTGTGTTTTTTTTTGTCCACATTGTTTTCACCTGACTGCAGAATTAGTACCATTTGTATCTCCATCCGCCAGCTGCAAACTACCAAATTACTATTTGGTAGTTTGCATTTTCTTTGAGTGATTTTCTAGAAATCGGTTAACATTTGCTGTAAGTTTTAATGGGTGCTTGACTTTTTGCATTTCACTTGCACAGTCCCAGCTGCCTTTTTCACTGGCTGAAAGTGAAGGTGCACCGCTGACACAGACACACACTGACCGTGGATTTAGTGTTAAGTTACTCTTTAAGCTCAGGACACACGACCGCACACAAGCTGTCGAGGGTGCTGACCCTGGTGCTGATTCTAATCTGAGCCGTCCGGATGCAGTAAACCTCACCCATCTGCTCATCTACACAGATTATCAGACAGTTATCTTACTTGATATTGCAGTTACTCAACAAGCTTTACGGAAAGACTTCAGCTGGTTCAACCACAAGGTTCTGTTACTGTACAGGAAACCTCACTGAATGCAACACTGTCACGCTTGTGCTTAACAATTATTTGCAAAATCTAGTCTTTTTGTGTCCAACCAGTCCAAACCACCCAGTTATTAAATCTACATTATCAGTAAACAGAGCAAGGGAGCAAATTGGAGAAGCTGAAACAAGCAAATGTTTGACAAATGACTAATCGTTTACTAAAACAGTGAAAAATCTTGAGGTGACTGTAATGTCAGCAGCCATTCCCAAGGTCAGAGTCAAGTTTCAACCTTTTAAAAAAGCATGGATGAGAAGGCACAACCTACAAATCTGTCACAGTCCAGCCCAACACTTACCTGTGCTGCAGCTCTTCAGCCACGCCCCAGACCTGCCCATCTGCACACCTAGCCGGCTCATCGGGAGGGTATTCAAGCAGCACTGTCAGCCTGATCTCCAGTATTCGACCTCGCCTGTTCCTGACTTCTCTGCCTGTCAAATCCCTGTGTCTGCAGGTGTGCAGCTCTCACCACCTCGGTGGCATTAAAGAGCACATTTCTCCTCCGAGAGTGGTTTCAACCACGCCGAAATCTGTCGGTGAATTCCGCGATCCGCTCTCATCACAATAACTCCGTCTGAGCCGGCTCTCTGCTCAGCACGGCACAGTGTTACCCCGGCTGTCTGTTTCCCCATATTCCCCATAAATCAGCCGGCACTGCAATTGGGTCCTCCACTAGCCCGTTACACAAATCCATGACAGCTGAGGCACCTGCATCTGCTCAGGAAGATCATGTGATCTGACTGAAAGCTCCAGAACAGTTACCACATGGAACAGTTGATGATTCATTTTCTGATGACCGACGAATTCATTGATCAACTAATGTTATTCAGCAACAGCTTGTATCTATCAATATTTCCTTTCAATCTATGCACTTTGCCAATACTCCCTATTCTGTCAAGGCCACGCCTGACACATCTACTGCACTTGGAATTGAATATTTAAAAAGTTAGAAAATTCTATTTATGACTGAAGAGATCATCTCCAAAGCTGTGGAAAGACCTGTAGCGTTATTATTCATTGTTTCTATTCATCCCCTTCTCGCGTCAGTCGGCACTACTCTCTGAGGGCTTTTACCAGGCAGCAGAAAAGAGTGAAAGGAAGAAAAAGCCTCAGGTTTTTATCCTTTCTCAAGAGGCTATTTAATGGACCTTAGCAAACAAAACGTGCAGCTCGCACACTGCATTGATACAGCATAATCATCTGTATGACTGAGCAGTGAAGGCTCACAGAGCCGTCAAAGCACTGTGGCAGTATGCTGCCAAGCCTTCACTTCATGAGGTCTGGACGAATGGAAAGAATTCTAGATCTAAAGTGAATAATACAGATGAAACAATCAGCTAATCAAACTGGTTGATCAATAGGTTGAATGGCAGTTTTGATAACTGATTCGTTCTAGGACTGTTTGGGCTTTCATGTCATTTTTTGTGCGTAATTTTTCCCTATTTTTTAATATTTCATTGACCACAGGTTTTCAAAATGTGACGATATGGACCACCCTCAGACAAAGAGATAATCATGCACAGGAAGCATAATGTGGAGTCAGTATTTGAGCCCTGTTTTTTATTTATGTGTTTTGCCTCGATTTGTTCACATATTCGCAAATTGGTACAATTCAAACTATGCTGAATGAGCTACTGGCAGTTCCTGTTCGTACCCATGGATATACATTCAGCAATCACTGGACAACTTTGAAGGCTCACACGCATGATCCGACTCTGAGGGAGTGTCCTTTCCTCTGATTTCTAAGTAGATGTATGGATACAGAGGAGTTTAAAGCACCTTAACAACCTCCAAGAGTGTCATAGCCACTGCTGTTGCAACAACAGCTGACAGCATGTCTGTAAACCAGCCAAATCGACAACAGCCAAACTACAATAACTAACTTCCCGCTGTGTTCAGAACAGCAGCATGCACCGGGCCCCTTCACCTCACACAGTATCTTTACCTCACATCTCTGCATCTCAGTTTGAAAGCCAGTAATAATTAATGAATGATTTTGGGTCATTTAGTTGTAAAGAGATATGTAATCGTGCACATCCAGCGGCATTGTTAGGACACAGAAAGCTTCCCTTTTTCTTTACGAGGTATGAACCGCAGACAAAGCCCCTCCTTTTCTTAACGTTAAAGTGCACAATGCTTGAGCCACACAAGTACAAGGCCGTGTCATAATGTACACATGTAGGAATGTGGACGTTGGGAGGCAAGTTCAGGCAAATAGACATATTTGCATTGAGTCAAACAATAAAAACACTGCCATAAAAAAACGTGTTCTTTTCACCTGAGATTAAAAAAAAATTTCCATGACTCATTTACTTAATGATAGTACTCTCCCTCTCTCTCTCTCTCTCACACACACACACACACACACACACACACACACACACACACACACACACACACACACACACACACACACACACACACACACACACACACACACACACACACACACACACACACACACACACTGAGGCAACATAAAAGCAAAGACTGACCTTTTGAAATCAAAGCTCTATAACTTCCTCTCTCCTCTGTCTCCATATCCCTGCAGTCTCTCATCCTCCACCTCTCTTTTGTTTCATCCCCTCCATCCTCCCTATTCTCTCCCTCTCTAATGATCAGCCAGTGTGAGGGCTGCCAAGAATGTAAGTCTGCCATGGTTGACCTTCCTTTCGCCTCTCCTCTCTGTTTATGTGGATGTGTTAGAATGACTGCACTCCCCCTCATGTCTCCACTGTTGCTGTTATTCATTCAGCAGAAGCTGTGGCCCTGCTGCAGCTGCATAATTGACCCTGCTGCTGAAAACATGTAGGAACAATCAGAATCTGATACCCCATCTTGTTGCCCAAGCAAGGACAAAAATAGGGCTGAGTATGGAGATGTGATAATAACAAATACAACTGCATTGCCTTACAGCTGTCCTGTCATTTTAATCTTCCCTCCTGGTGCACTTTTACAGCTTCAATTTGTTTTACTGACTGAAATCTCTCTGACAGTGCTGTTTTACTGTCCATCCACCAGCATCCCACTGTGAGAAGCTCTGACTCTAAATGTTCATGTTCATTCATGCTGCCTTCAAGTGTTATATATAAATCTATATCAATTAAACAAATCAAAATGAACAAAAATAAAAATATAAATCAAAATAACAACAACATATTTTCTCCCCCTTAAGATTTTATCATTTGATTGGTATATTTTAGCATGGGAACATACTGAGCTCAGGAGTTGGAATTTTGTTTTATGCTCCAGCAGCTGCCTCAGGGTCTGCAAGCCGCTGTCCTCTGTTATAACACCTGACAGCGTCACATCACCAGCTGTATAATATTCTCTTGTCCATCTCCGTAACTGGCATGATCTCTTCACCTCCTCCCATCTAACTAATGGACACCGCTTCACCATCTCGCAAGATGCCTTTTCGTCTTGAGTCTCACTTCATGTCGAACTCTCTTTGTTTCTGTCACAGTGCAGCTCTGCTCTGATGACACATCGTCGCTGTATTCATCTTTTCAAGCTAACATTCATCTTCAAGTTCATCTGCTGAAAGGGTAAAGTTTCTCTGTGCTCACACTAAATCACAAATAAACTGGAAGCCAATCATGGTGCAATATGCAAATGTAATTTTGACTTTTTTGGTGGAAAAACCGCATCCAGCACAAATTACGATTGCATTATTAAAAAAAAATGGGAGGAATTTCAGTGATTTATCTGGTTGAAGAGCCTCAGTCTCTTACTGATACGTACAAGACAAGAATGTGTCTTTGTGGCACGAAGCAGTAAGGTAGACGTAAAAATAGATCATACAAAATAATACAATAATGCTGAAAAACGCACAAATGACCTGTCTGCTTATGAATTAACTGTAACACACAAGATTTTTAAAGTCACAGTGAAGGTCTATAGTTTGCTGTTAAATGAAACCACGCGATCTTGCTTTCATTCACGGCTTTCATTTAATAAATCTCAACCAAGGCTTCATGAATTACTGAATTATTTGAAGAAACCCAACAACTTCATGCTTGTGTGCTCCTTGCTACATACATTTTCTCTGCTGTATCTGGAACACAATCTACTTAAGGAATTTTGCTGCTGAGAATAAATGATTCCATGACCCTGAGGACACAGCGATAGTGTGGATAAAACCTGTGACTATTTTGTTATTGGATGGACTCAATAACCTCTTGTCCAGCCTTCTTCCCTCTGACCTCTGCTTCCCTTCTAATCCTCTCCTTATTCATGACCTGGAATTCCTCTCTCAGCTCCTCACCCATCCAATCTAATATTTGATATTATCAGTTTAAGTCATTCTGAAAAGGCTATGGTGACTGGAATTGAGAAATAAAACCAGCACGATTCAGAATCCCAACACTGCCAGTGTCTTGATGCACACGAGCTTCTCTTTTTAACCTTTTCTTCTCTGTTATCCTGACAGTATTCACCTGCTCGCAGCTTTTTAAAAGTATGCGTCTTTAATAACAAAAAGTACATTGAAAGTGAAAGTACAAAATACATTGTTTTGTCAGTGAATAAATAACTACATCATTATCTAGAAATGACTATAATTGTATTTATTATTTATTATATAAATATTATATATTTAGTCTTATTCCATGACTTGCATGTATCTGTGAAATCACACACTAGTTCCTGTTTGCTTAAACAGTATCCTCTGCCCCCCAAATCTCTTCTTCATTAGGTTTGTACTTGTTTCACTAACAAGAAGCATTTTATATTCATTAGCTAATCTCTGTCAGTCAGTACTGTTAGCTAAGGTCACTGGTTCTTAAGTCTTTGTCAGTAATGTTAGCTAACGTCACTGGTTCTTAAGTCTTTGTCAGTAATGTTAGCTAACGTCACTGGTTCTTAAGTCTCAGTTGGTAATGATGGCTAATGCTACTAGTTCTTTAGTCTTTGTCGGTAATGTTAGCTAACGTCACTGATTCTTGAGTCTTTGTCAATAATGTTAGCGAATGTCACTGGTTCTTAAGTCTTTGTCACTAATGTTAGCTAACATCACTGGTTCTTAAGTCTCAGTTGGTAATGTTAGCTAATGTTACTGATTCTTTAGTCTTTGTCAGTAACATTAGTCAGTAACACTGATGCTAAACTCAAACAAAACTGAAGTTATAGTAGTAGGCCCTAAACATCTTAGAAAGTCACTTTCTGATGACATAGCTGTTATGGATGGCATTGCGCTGGCCTCCAGCACCACTGTAAAGAATCTGGGAATCATCTTTGACCAAGACATGTCCTTTCACTCCCATGTAAAACAAATTTCAAGGACTGCCTTTTTTCACCTACGTAATATTGCAAAAATCAGGCATATTTTGTCTCAAAATGATGCAGAAAAACTAGTCCATGCATTCGTAACTTCCAGGCTGGATTATTGCAATTCCTTACTATCAGGCTGCCCAAATTCGTTGCTGAATATTCTCCAGTTGCTCCAGAACGCTGCAGCACGTGTTCTGACAAAAACCAGGAAGAGAGATCATATTTCTCCAATACTTGCCACTTTGCACTGGCTCCTTGTAAAGTTTAGAATAGAATTTAAAATTCTCCTCCTTACTTACAAAGCCATAAATGGCCAGGCACCTTCTTATCTTAAAGAGCTCATAGTACCTTATTGCCCTACTCGAACACTGCGTTCCCAGAATGCAGGTCTACTTATGGTTCCTAAAGTCTCAAAAAGCAGAACAGGAGTCAGAGCATTTAGCTATCAAGCTCCTCTCCTGTGGAACCATCTTCCAGTCTTTGTCCGGGAGGCAGACACTGTCTCTACATTTAAGAGTAGGCTTAAAACTTTCCTTTTTGATAAAGCTTATAGTTAGGGCTGGCTCAGGCTGGTCCTGGACCAGCCCCTAGTTATGCTGCTATAGGATTAGACTGACGGGGGAACTCCAAAGATACACCAAGCTCCCCTGTCCTTCTGTCCCTCTCCATCTGCACGCTTTCATGTCCTACCACGGCGTGTTACTAACTTAGCTCCTTCCCCGGAGTCTCTGTGCTTTGTCGTCTCGCAGGTTCCCATGGACAGTGTCTGAATCTGGACTGTGGATGACAGCTGCATCTCCTGCCTTGGCCCTGCCTGACATCCACTGCAACTGCTACTGCTGTTATTACACCCACTGTCACTGTTACTGTGACTGCATGTCTGTCTCTCTGTCTCTCTCTCTCTGACTGCATTTCTGTCTCTCTCTCTCTGACTGCATTTCTGTCTCTCTGACTGCATTTCTGTCTGTCTGTCTGTCTGTCTGTCTGTCTGTCTGTCTGTCTGTCTGTCTGTCTGTCTGTCTGTCTGTCTGTCTGTCTCCCTCTCCCTCTCTTGCTCTTCCTCTCTCACCCAACCGGTCGAGGCAGATGGCCGCCCACCCAGAGTCTGGTTCTGCTCGAGGTTTCTGCCTGGTAAAAGGAAGTTTTTCCTCGCCACTGTCGCCAAATGCTTGCTCATGGGGGAATTGTTGGTTTCTTTGTAGATAAAAGAGCTTGGTCTGTACCAGCTCTATATGGAAAGTGTCCTGAGACAACTTCTGTTGTGATTTGGCGCTATACAAATAAAATAAATTGAATTGAAATTGAATTGAATTAGCTAATGTTACTGGTTCTTAAGTCTTTGTCGGTAATGTTAGCTAATGTCACTGTTCAAGTGGTTGGAAAACAGACTAGAGGCCTTTCTCAATATGCGTTCTTCTCTGTACTTGTGTTCTTGTGTACTTGAGAAACGTCATCAGTCTCAGGCGAAGTACTGTTCCAATTCAAAAGTCCGCATCTCACCAAGTACAGTCAAATACCCGCATGTGTTCTTGCACCTCCCATTTTATCGAGTATGCATCGGGTGGTGACTCGTGCGGACTTGGGGCAACCACGTATCCCAGAATGCATTTTGTAGCAACAATGGCGGAGGAGAGGACTCACAACTATAAGTTACAAGTTTTTAGTAGTACGGAATGTGGTTTTAAGATTATTTTATGTGAGAAAATGGACTTAAAATCTGTGGTTGATTAATCACAATAGTGCGTAGTTTAAAATTTGCTCTAAAGTTTTCGGAGATGTGTCGTCCTACTAACGTCAGTTACGCTGTCGACCCAATTGCAGAACGACTGTCCTGCGGCCTCCCGTCCTGGAGAGATTGTACTCCCAGGTCGAACTTGCTAAGTCCGAACTTGGCGTACTTGGTATTGAGAAATGACATAGATCTTGGATGTAATCTGTATAAACATTACACAGTGAGCATAATGTTGCATAATGTCACTGACTTAACCAGAACACTTATGAGGTTGGGTAAAGAGACCACATTGCAAGCTTGATCACATCCAGTGTGTTTTACTTCCAGGCTTCAATGAAAACAAATGGGTTAACACAAGTGTTGTTTTATCTTGAAATATGGCCCAATGTCTCTTCAGATTTTCACTATCCATTGTCTTTTCAGTTGCTGATCAATGAGGATCTGGTGAGATGACAACAATCTGTCAGATAACATCATTTGATCTTCTCACCCTGACCGTGATGTCAGAGGAACATGGCTGCCGTGTCAATATGATCTGTTCCCTTGACCTCAGTGACAGTGGTAAAATGTGGAGTTTTCATTAAGATGCCACTTAACGTTATTACACTGTCAAAAATGCTTTTAAATACCTTAAAGTACCATTATTCAAGAATTGGTATTTTTTGCGACTTGGCACCCAGACAGATTCATACTGCAATTCACTTTCACATCACTGCCGAGGTGACTTACAGTGGCTCCAAGGAGGACTCTGATCCGGATCATATTTTATGGAAGAAATATTTTCTGGTTTTCCATCTGATGAACACCAGCTGCTCCGCCTCGACAGAGTTTGCTGATGGACAGATAGCACTGCTTTTTGCAAAATTCACTGTTCACTGCTGATAACTGTAGTTGCCATTAGCTAATTAGCTCAGTTAGCCTTGCAGCTAGCCATCCTTGCTGACTCTGCTGTGCCCGCACCGGGAGCTTGGAGTAACAGGGGAGTGTTTACACCACAAGCACAAAAGCTTTGCACTGATTGGAAGAGGAGGTGGGAGGAGTGGGCAACAGAACCGGGCTCAACAGCCTCCCAGTGAGCACAGCCATCCCAGAACTGAACACAGCCTCTTACACCAAAGGAGGCCAATTTCGATGATGACAATAGTCATCATGTTCATGACAGATGTTTATGATGATGTCAAACATAATGTTAACACCTTTCTGTGCAGAATAAAAGTCTTTTAAATTCTGTCTTATCTTAACCAACAGTTTTAATGCCTTCACTTGATTATAATGATGTTCTGCACTGTCTCACTGGCCCATTGTTACTCCAGCAGCTAAACCCTGTTATAGCTGCTATATGTCACAGTACTTAGTACATACATTTGATCACTAAGGTTGCATGGACTACCTTACTGACAAGATGAAATAATAATCTCATGATATTCATCCATTAAGCTCTGCTGTTACAGTTCACAGTTAACTATGTAATATTAGATATGCCATGTGTACTTTCAATGAACTGCAAACTGCCCTCATGCTAGATGTGCTCATTTAATGCTTCATTATCTGTATTGCATGACAATCGTTTTTGTTCATTCTTTGTCGATTGTTGTTGTCTGACCTTTTTGTCGCTTTTGTAAGCTGATTGTCTGATTATCAATGTTTGTTCTCAGCTTTTTCTTGATATATGGGTGTAATGTTAATGTTACTTCCTGTCAACAAATGTTCATTTTTATAGGAATGACTGAGCCGTTTAAATCTTCAAGGTATTTGCTTCAGTACATTTTTATTGATGCTATCCAACATTCTACCTGCTTGTCTCAAGCTAACACACACAGTGAACCCCATTTTAGTCAACAGTGATTCCAGCTTCTGAATGATGCTGCTCTGCGGTGAGGAGCTCAGGTGGCTGCAATAAGTCAGAGTTTGAGAACGACAACTGAGTCAGTTGGTTGGACTACTACAGAGCAGAGTGACATGTGTGCTGTGTGTGTGAACTATTAAACAGTCTGTTGTAAACAGGTTAACAGTGCCTTTGACAGTAACTTTGCAACAGACAAGAACAACATCTGTAACCATGTTAACTCTACACACCGAAAAGATGGCGACAGCTGCTGCCTCAGAATGCTTACAAGACATAAAAATAAAAATGCATGGCAAAACGCTCTTTACTGGGCAGAAGAACTGTAATGAAGACTGGAAATGGGAGAAAATAAAATTAATAAAAGAGGCACGTGTAAAGGAAAAATAAAGACATTTGTATCTATAACATCGAAGTAAATACCAACATCTGTTATCTCCCACATCTCCCATACACAAGCAAATAAGCAGATTAAAAAACACAGCCAAGAAACATTCTGATGATGAATGATAGGAAACGCATGTTTAGATGTTTAGAAAAGATACGTGAAGAAATGGAGACGGTGCTATATACTTGACAAAATGCATGTGTAGCTCTGTCCATGGCCTTCACCTAACATATCTCTCCCCACCAGTCCTTCACTACAGAAGGTCACCCTGTGTGAAGCCATGCTCAGAGCTGCGGAGGTCTCTCTGCACTGAGTGGGAAGGTGTAAAATAAACAGTTAAACTGGGAGGCAGTCGCTCTCGACCTTACCATGGAAACATCCAGCACCATGTGAGCAGACAGAGGCATTACTCCCTCAGCTGTTGGATCATATTATGTGCTGCTTCTCTGTGAATACATAACATCATCAAAAACAATTAGGAATAGAAGCTGGAAATCTTAGATGTAAAGCTCTGCATGAAACTGGGTTATGACTCATTCACAAACTCACTCACTCGTGTCCCAGCCTGCAGATCCTGCAAGTACATTTACTATACTTAAAGGTACTAAACTTTCACTTCATTACATGGCATTACCTGATAGCTTTGATGCTGTCTTAAAAAGAGAGAATGCTTAGGTTTTTTGCCATAATCGCCTTCTCCTTATCATTGCGCAATTAAATTGGTTATCCAAATCTCTAAGTCTCCAAATATTGTATAATTTCTATTTATTTCCACATCTCATGTGCACATCCTTCACATGTGGCCTTTACTGCACTGTAGATGCATAGATCACATACTGTGATCATCTGTTAGCTCATAAATCTGTCAGAACTCAAGAGACCATGGGAGGTTTTTTTTTTCCATATCTTGCCTTCAAGCAGCAACCTCTGGAGTTGAAAAATGAAGCAAAAGTGAAATTGCCAAAAACTGCATTTTCTCGAACTGCCACTGTCTGTGAAGTCAGTTGGTTCAAAACACAGCACAAACATGCGCACAGGCATTATAACCACTCTTACATGTTAACACTGGGAATTCTGGTGCATAGAAAGGCAAATCAATTCCTGCAGACCCCATACTAAAATTCCAAACTTTACAGCAGAAATAAATATGTTTACAGCCTGGTATAAAAAAAGTTTGGCCTCGATCAGTAATTTCCCTGTTCATGACAGCTGTACAGGGGCAAATGTTGAAACAGAAATCACTCGTGTAAATTCCATTAAAGCTTTGAGTAACAGCTAGCTGCAAGCTTTCAGCAACCAGGTTTCGGGCCGCCTCTGCTCCACCCACACTCCGCCTCTTAACCCATTTTTGGATTAGATGGAATTTGGTCTGGTCACTCTCAAGAGGCAGCACTGTGGAGCCACTGTCACCAAGCTTCCCAACGGCTCTTCAGAAACCTCTGGGTGACATTTTATATCGACTACGGTTGTCTCGTCATCTTCAAGGGTTGGTTTCATTTCCAGCAATATGCTGGATATTTCAAATGATGTTCGATGTGCAGCTCTGTTAAATAATAATCTCTCGGTGTCTGCTGGTGCACAATCCTCATTTGCTACAGGAAGCATTTAAAGGGTCACTTAGGTCATTTTTAAAACAAGTAGTGTTATTGTAATGTGTGTCAGACGTGAAAATCTGACGATACAAACTCTGTGCACTGCATCAAGACTTCACATCTGTTTGGATATTTTCAGTAAAAAAAGTACAACAAACTTTTCTTTTACTGGGCCAATTCAACATTTCTACAGTACAAACAAAGCTTCCAGCAACAAAACATGACTGAGCAGGAGGCAAACTGTGTCATTTAAAGTTAGGTCTCAACTCCAGGTCTTGTTTATATCTACCCAATCATTTGGAGTGTGTAATGAATGTGTCCTTCAAATGCTTTAAAATATAACTTCACAGTGTTACACTTAATTGGAAATTAGCTGCCACTCAGGCTAAAAAATACTCGAAACAAACTGCAAGATGTCATATTTTATAGGGATTATTTCCTAAGAGATTTAAATCCTGATATGAAAAGACTTAATTCTGCACAGTCAAATAAAGACTAAAGAGAAACTGCAACAAAACCAAATTAAAGCTTTATGTTAATTATGACGGATTATCCAGGCCTGGAAATGAAAGCAGCTTTTTGTGAAGAGAGGAAAACAAAGGCTGATAACTGCAGCTACGTTACGAGCTGGAGTGTGCGCAGAAAAATGAGTAATGTTAAGAGGGGCCTAGAGGACTTGTGATTTGATTATTGTTGAGGATGATTGTCCTGTAACTTTTTAGTGCAACTCTGAAAATGCGGGGGAGTAAAATGGAAAAGTGCCAACATCATTTTCCACAACCACGTCTGTGAAAAACCAGAACGATCGACTGTGCACTAAACCCCTTCCCCAAACACTGACTGTTTGTGGGGTTACAGGGTATGTTAAAAAAGCTCTGGTGATAATTAGCACATCCAGTGCATCGTATTACCTCACTGTGTGTGGAAGCTGGTCCTGAGTGCTATCAATTACAGTACAATTACAATTAGTCATTTGGCAGATGCTTTTATCCAAAGCGACTGTATATAAATTCACACACTTGCCTAAGAATACTTCAGCCGTGGACTGCCGAGGCCAGGGATCAAACCACAAACCTCCTGATTGGTGGATGACCGCTCGACCTCCTGAGCTACAGCCACGCCTATCAGAGTTCAGGGTACCATTAGCAGCTCTGTTCTGCCCTTTCTCGGAATTGGGGATGTTGACGCCTGAGCAAGCCAAACTTACGTTTGAATGAAATAATGGAGTGAGTTCACTTTTTTTCCTCATTGTATTTGATATCGGGACAAACTAGCTCTACACTGTAATAGAAAAACAGCACTGTTCCCTTAATGACACGCCTTGAACCTGGATTATCAACATGCTAACTTTGTTCCTTGGACATGCAACTTTAGCCTCCGCCTTTTCACACTGTATCATGTATGCAGGCGTCATGTGCATATAACACCCTTTGACAGAAGTCTCATTTTAAAATGTGTCAGCTAGAAACATTGAAGGAAGCACTTCACTCTGTGCTTATATTTTAAGGAAGGCTTCAAATTATTAAAATGTTATACAAATGCATGATATTGTAATGGACATTCTGACATTGTATGATGAAGGTAAACTATAAGTGACATTTACTCTGTGTTTAGCGCAGTATGGGAAGTGTATTAATTCAGTCCGTGCTGTCTTTGTATTTGCCCACATGCTTCTTCATATGCCTATATATTGCTTTGATTGAGAGCAGCAGGTTGACATATGCAAGGGGACATTGGATGAGGGGGAACAGGGATATATGACACGGAAGGAATCATCAGCCAGTAGATTGGCTAATCAACTCTGCATAGCTGAATATAAACTGGAGCATCTCCACAAGAGGACATGGGGCACATGGAGAGGGGGCAGGCAAATCACATCACATGGAGATCTGGCAGACATAAATCTGGCAGTATGAACAAGCAGACAGGCTGCTTGTAGGTTTTCCAGTGATTCGAAAATTCCAGGAAACATACCACTCTTTTCTTTCTCGTTTATTGCCATGAAATAAGTTCGATGTTCGGCACAGAAATGTGGATGAGCAAGAGATGGAAAAACAACCGTACCGAGTGGCTTGTTGCATTTTATCAAGTGTCATCTTATAAACCTGAGTGGTTATGTGGGAGCATGTGACCATTAGGGCTGAATGCTGGGAATTGAGATCGAGATCTCTTGGCAAACAGTATTTCATACTACTAGAATACTACCACATACCTCATGAATTCCTCTATATAACTATTGTAGCTACGTTCCAACTTCAAGATGGCATTACCGTTGGTAAAATCTTGGATCCAATTTTCAACTGCAGGTTTTAACTGGCAGCTGTGTGCCGAATGTTGTTAGAATCCGTGTGTGCCAACTTCACACCCACGCACACAAGCTCACCGTTAAGAGGAAGCCACTTCTTGATGAAAATGTATTGTTATAGAGGATATTTGGGTACATTTCACCACTGATATTGGTCTGTAAATGAGAGTGCAAAAATCTGTGTGGCTTCAGCTGGTTCATAGTGCTCTCCAAAAGTACAAACGCTGTCGAGTTTTGCCTCTTTCATTTATGAAGAGAAATTCAAGTCATCCAGAGCTACGTTCCCTGCAAGAAATCTTTTCAAATCCTTTAACTGTCGTGATCATCTTTATGGTTTTGTTTGCAAGCAATTTCAACAAGGTTTTCAATCTTTTGTTTGAGGCACATCAGCAATGTTCATGGACACTAAGTGCAAGCATTCAAATGATCTTTCTACTTTGTACTTGCTATTTGCTCTATATGCTGCTCTTCACACCGATTTGAATGTGGTAAACCACCGGTTCTTATTTACAGAATTTGTAATCCTCTGAGTTCATATTTACTCAAAATCTCTTTTTTTATTTTTTACCACAATTTATGTTAGATTATATTTCCATCAGTGTATTAACAGCATTTCAATGTCTGTAGCATATAGCTACAATAGCTGCGTGGTAGCATTATTCAAGTTTTGAGAGGATGTCTTTGTTTCAGTACACATGAAAATATTATAATACATAAACGCAGGCAAACACTGGCAGACAAACACAGATGCTAAAAATCTGGTTTTGGTTTTAGTGCTTGGAAAAGCACTTTCAGATGAATTCCCATACACATACAGCACATTGCAAAGTGCACAAAACAGCAGTAATCTAACATCTAACCCGTGTATCAGGCTTCATCCCACCTCCTATGTCAAACAGAATGTGAAGCCAGGACTAATATGACTGTCTTGGTTGTATACTGCAGCTGAAAGTCTTGATCTATTTACTGTATAGGCATATCTCTATAGGAGGACAGCTGACAGCAGATCGTGCTGACACACAGGAACCAAGCCTGCCAAGAACTCCATGTCCATCCAACCGCCATTCAACATGTCTGCCAGACAGGCCACAAGCACAGCAGACAGAAAGAGTTAGTCGAAAGAGCAGCTCAAAAAGTGAGAGGATGAGTGGGGATGAAGGAGACGCTGAGGGATGAGAAACACACTTGGTAAGAAGAGAAAGTAACAGAGACGGAAGATGAGATGAAGGTGAGAACGAGAGACCAAAATAGAGAAACAGTGATAGGAGGAGGAAAAAAACTGAGAAAAAGAGAGAAGAACCAGACCTGATGTGTGTGCATTGTTGTGTGTGTATGCACTGTGCATCTACGCACAAGGCTTCCCAGTGTTAACATGTACGAGCGATTAGAATGTGCGCGCATGTTTGTGCTGTGTTAGTTCTCTGAACTGAGTGACTTCACAGACAGATGGAGAGCGGCAGGCTAGAAAAAGTTCAGCAGCACATTTCATGGCCTCAAACGACCTCATGAATTATAAAACTGAATGCATGAACTGTGTATATATAGAACATGACTGGGCCTCTGTTAGACTGAGGCTGAAGAGAATTGGCCAAGAGTGCTTGGATTTTATACATATTTCATTGACTTAATCGGGGCTTTGATTCAGTGTTTACCTCTTTAGAACCTTTAAAGGAGTGTCAAGAACGATTGTGGCTGCATGATTAAGGTTTGAAGAGCCATCCTTCATTCCCAGTATGAATAACAAGATGAAGTTCAACCACAGTTTTCAGTCAACAGGAGCAGGGCTCGACACTGAGGCTTGTCTGCTTGTCCCGGATAAGTGGAAGAGAAATTTACTTTCCTCATTAGAGAACTTAAGTCATAAGCAAACAAACAAAATACCATGTCTTCATGTTCTGTGCCACTCATCACGCAGCTATTTGGTTGGAAAACCAATTTGAAATAGGTCCAACTCAAAATGCCTTGATTGCTTTGATTCAGGAATCAGTAGCAGTTCAGACTTTCTCTCTCAGAAGAACTGCGGTGGCTGTGATGTTCCTTCATGCTCTGCAGGCGCCACCGAAAGCACCAAGCAGAAGAACGACAACTGCAGCGTAAGAATGGCAATTATAATGTAGCGGTGGGTCATCATGAAATATGCCTTGTTGAAGTTTCATCTCCAGAGCCAAACAGTGGAATTCAGCAGGTTTTCCTCCCTTAAACTTGCTATAGTCTACCTACCGGTATATCGTTATGTCTTCTTTTTTTTTTTTAGAATTAAGTGTGGAGCTTCAGGTCATGTTCACTTGGTTACATCTTTTTTTTTTTTTCCCCCATTTTGGTGCGTGACACTATTTATCTTGCTAAGTCGTATGCTTGATGTGATTAGACAAGCAGGTCTGTGAAATGCCAACTCTGGGCTTGCATGTTATCACTGAAATTGATCATAAGGTTGTGGTATTTTTAAAACTTCATCATAGAGGGTTTTTACTGCAGCTTCGACTGACTCTATTGCCTTGATCACCGGAGCAGTCGTCTGCTTCTCCTTGTCTGTGGCGCTGCATGTGGAGGCTTCAGTGTTGATTGCCTGTCACTGACTCACTTGTGCCATGTAGCCAATCAGTGAGGGCTGTGGGCGGGACATTGTTACACAGCCAAGAGTGGTGACTTCAGATGGAAAGATGGCTGCATCAGAGTCAAAGGAGCGCGTTTTAAAATGCATTAATTAATTTTATCGGTTATCGGTGGAAAAAATGGCTGATGCCAATTACCGAAAAAATGCCGAATATCGGCCAATATTATCGGCCAGGCCGATAATTGGTTGATCACTAATTGAAACAGACCTTATTAAATGCTTCACAACTCAGGGTCAAATGAAGAGTGCACCTGCTCAAGGCTTAAACCAAAGCAGCTCTGGTTGTTTCCACACTCACACTGTCTTGTTGTCAGCTGTCTCATTCACGCTCAGTATAAGTGGCTTATTGATGCATAAATTGTTTGGCTAACAGCTGACTGATAATATGCACTCCCATCCATACAAGTACAAAGACAGCTTTTAGAAATGGTTAGATGAACTAATGCTGCTTGACGGGGGGATTAGTACTAAAGCAGAATCCTCATTGCAGCTCTGATTCTTGAGGAGCTGATGCAAAGAGCAGAGCCTCTTCCACCAAATGTAACTATCATGTCATCATTCCCAAATAAAGTTTCTCTGACTGAACTGGAACTGCTTGTTGATATGTCTGTGCTGCTGCAAACAGGGCAAGTTTGGAAATGGACTCATGTTATATTTAGCTTTACTGTAGACAGCCACTACCAACGTTAGAGAGCTGAGCTGACACGGAGCCTGCAGATTGGCTAAGGACATCCCTGATAATAAGATTAGCAATAGGGTTCATAAGCTATGGTTCCCA